>NC_071354.1:138519391-139188974 GCF_943734655.1 Sabethes cyaneus
TGATGACCTACTCTTATTTAAGGATTCATTAAACATTCAAATATGTCAACCAATAGTCTTCACTGAAATCAAATCTCAACCCATAGGACCGATTTGGTACACCGACCGGTATGGTTCCTACTGGTCCTGCCGAAGCCAACGTTTTCGACCATCCGCAGTCTAGTCATATTGCAGTCAAATAAACGGCAACCAGAGCATTGTTTCATCAAATAAGCTTGCCCATTTGGATGGCGACATGGAGAAGATGAAAAACAATTTAACCAGATTTCAATTTGACTACGCAGCGTGTATTTGGTGACATTGAAAGTTATCTTCGCTACAGAAGGCGACATCCTTCCGTTACCAGTCCGTTTCACTGTGGGAAGGAAACACTTTCAATCTTATCCTTGCTTTCAGATATTGCTTTTTTACAGATGGATTTTTTTTTCTGTGCCAGCAAGCAGCCATCGCATTGTGCAAACGGTGTACTACATATGTCGGTTTGTTATGAAATTTTCCAGTGCGGATTTGGACGAGTGGATTTTCCGAAAATGGAGACTTTTGCTAGAAGAATTGCGCGCAGTAAAATCAAGGTCATATGCAAATTGGTGGCAATGTGTTTAGCGCGGCCACTCGAAAGTATATGCGAAAAGTGAAAGAATTATTCTAGCGTTGTCCCATCATTAATTTACTAGAACTTGCTATGGTTTTGTCGAATTGAATACAATCCCTTTGTATATTCCAATATTGGAAAGCTTGAAAGAAATTATATTTGCTTTTAATATTATTCATATACCTAATGATGGTAGGACATGTTTGGATGCATACGGAATTACTGGAGGCAACTGTTACTGGAAGCGGTCCGAATTTACGCTTGTGCATACGGTAGTGACTTTTGCGGTTTATGAAGTTCTGCCCCGGAGGCACCCAAAACCTAGCTTTCGAATAGGACTTTAAACTGTTTCAAGTTTAATCGAAAATGCTGTTCAGTGGCGGGATTTATTGGAATGGACGAAGAAACAAATGCCGGTGAGGTCGTTTCATAACTTCACTCGTTTATCTGTTTGATTTTCCTGCATTCATATATTTTATTATTTCTAAATTTTATTCTTTTACTAAGTAATTAAAATGATGCCAGGTAGACGGAATTTTTCAATTTTCAGAGAGCGAAAAAAGGCGCTATAACCTTGGCCTATTGCAGCCAGACTATGGTTAATGCCATAAGTTCATCTCCGAGGGTCCGGAGTATCACTTAACCTTTATTAGCAAAGATACTCCCAACGACTACAATTTGTAATCTGTAAATTAATCAATATCTTCAAGGGAAGCATTTGGTACGGGAGGTCCACGCTTTCTTCCTTCCCCTTGATTTCAATGAGTTGAATGGAATTAAGTATCATTTTTAATTCCACTTAATTCTTTGGAATTCTCTCTGCGGTACATGCTGCGCAGTTGGCCTGGCCGTTGACAAGAAAAATGACCGATTTAAGCAATCGGCATTTTCCAGGATGCCTTCAAGTATTGGCTGCGTTAGTGTGAGATAAGATAAAATAAGATATTCATATACCTAATGATGGTAGTTCATTATGAAATTTTGTTCAAATGCTTTTAAATCCCTTTCAACTCTGGGAGGATAGCTAGGTGTTTCATATAAAGCTAATAAAAAGCAATCATCTCGTTCTAGAAACTTTATATCTTTTCAATGAAATTCGTTTTATGACATATTTTGTACCTAAAAATAAAAAATAAGAAAACTTATCCAATTTAATTCTACTATGTGTATTTTATTCAATGACAGATACGTATTTCGCCTACGACTTGCAGGCTTCCTCAGTGTCTGTTTTCGAACACAGACACTGAGGAAGCCTACAAGTCGTAGGCGAAATACGTATCTGTCATTGAATAAATGTGTATTTTATTAGAATAATTTATTTATTTTAGTAGAATTAAATTGGATAAGTTTTCTTATTTTTTATTTTTAGGTTTCGTATTCTACTAAGACGTTCCAAAAACTTCAGTCATATTTTGTAGACTGTTAACAGAACTCTAAAATAATTTCCCAGTATTGATTCAAAATATCGTAATTTAAATACTCAAGACGAATTTATTACTTGAATGTAACAATTTTGACGCATTCACCTTTATGCAATTTATAGGTAAATTGTGATGACGAATACAAACGTTAGTACAGCCAGGAAAAATTCAACCAGAAATCTCGAAACGTCACCGCGTTCCCTGCCAAAACTCATGCCATCGCGCGCCGCCGTGACAACCACTCCGAATCCGAATCCGAATCCGAACCAAACCAAACCTCTCGCCGTAAATAGTATAGGTACTGCGCGAAGATTAAGACGCAGTCGAGTAATTTACACACTCCGGGAGCCGAGCGAAGAGATAACGCCGGTATAAGTAGCGCAAAAAGAAAGTAATACATTTTAACAGTGTTAATTAGAATGTTTTAATTGCGTTTCGCTGAACGGGTGGGTGGTGGCGCAAGGTTGGTTTACCGATTCCAACCGCATGATGTGCTGCGAGCAAAGACTTCGGGAGGAAATGTGTGTTCTTGCGAAACGTGTACTTCGTCGTTTGCGGTGCGATTTCATGAGTTCATCGTCGCGGTTCTTCCGAGGAGGAATATCTAGCATCTTTGCTGCGGTATTTAGCTTGTAAAATGTGCGAATGGTGCTCTCCATACAACATACTTGCTGCTGCTTGTTCGGCAATTGCTGCAAGCCAAACGAAAGGATGAGACAAGAAAATTTGCTATGTTAAGCTTCATTAAGCTCGTGAACATGGGCACCTCACGCGCTCCCGATAAAGATTATACGTCCGGAATGCTTTTTGTTGCAGCAGGGATCAGGGTTTCCCTGGAAATAAGCTCATTACATGTCTTTTCAACAAATTAAGAATTTTATAGGGTAGGATTTTATTATCCCGCCCGTTCCCGTTCGATAATTGACACAAGATTGAGAAAAGACACGAAAACAGATTCCCGCGAAAGCTGCTCACTGACAAACGGCACGGACACATTCGATGAGCGATGAACTTGACGGAACATCACGACACGAGTACTTTGTGGCGAAATAAAAGATGTAAACACCCGATAGTACAAGCGCGCATGGGTCCTCGGACGTTTCTCCTGTCGTCAGCAGTCAGATTCGACGACGACGACGACGCGCTGGGAAAAATTTAAATGAGCCTCCAATGCTTTCGGTTTGCTTCCAAACAGTCCGGCACTGGGTCCCCCCGGAGCCTTTCGCCTTTGCGCTGATCGATGCATCATGACACGAGATGACGACCACAGAGTGGAAATAAATTGGTCCTTTCGTCCCCGGTGGTCAACGGAAGTGAATCGTCCGGTCAAAGCAGAATATGCAAAATTAAACTTGAATTACAGAAATAAGGAGAATGATATAAAGGAAATTAATTTATTATATTGAAATGATAAATCTTGTGGTCCCGACGAACGGTGGCTGGCATGCAACGAGAATTTCATGGACAATAATCTCTTTCCCGAAACAAGAGCATGGTTGAATTAAACAGAAAAGCAAATATAGAAGACTTATTTCTAGTGTATCCTTTAATACAATTAGTGGACCAATCTCATTTTATTTAATCAAAACAGGACGAGTTGAAAAGAAAAGAGAAAAAGTGAAATTGGAAAACGAATTGGAAAAGTTAAGTGAGAAATAGAAAATATAAATGAAAACGATATGGGTCATTCCACGCCAAGTGGCTTTTTCAAATCAAGTTGTACTCATTGAGAGAAAAATGCAAATTTAGTTTTTAAATCGAATTTAAAAATATTTGGCAGCACTGCCGCTGAAAACCAATATTTTTTGTTTAATCAATTACACCACTACGTCGGCTATCTTACAGTCGATTTAGTAGTGTAATTGGTTGAACAACACGCTCACCTAGCAATTGAGAGCTGTAAGTTCGACTACCACCTTCGCTTAGTAGATATTTTTAGTCTAAGATCAAGATTTTCAGTTCACCTTATTTGTGATTTGTAACATTAAACTTTTACTCTTCCCGAAAAAAAAACAAAAAACCCGATTTAATCCACCTATTGGTGAAAGGAACCTTTGTTATACCATCTCATTTGTGAGTTAGAATTCGACACGCCTTCAGAACTCTACTGTTTGATAAAACTATGATAATTTTCATCAATACATATGCATGTCTATGTAATATACTGATAAATTTGTATAAGGGTAAACGGGGTAACAACGCCCGCCGGGGTAAAACCGCCCACCATGGTTTTACAGGGCCTTGCTCAAATTGGTGTTAAATGTTGATGACACTCATATTACTGAATGCGTACGCAATATTTTACAATACCTTGTACAGCAATATCGTATAAACTATCGGAGAAATAAATAAAAATAGATTTTTCGTAATAATCGTTTCGTTTTTTATAACTTTGTTCCCGCAGAACTTAGGGTTTATTTTCTTCAAAACGTTAAAACTTTCAGTAAATCCAACCCACATCGCTTCTCTGATCCTGTCTTCATCCGACAGTACCTAAATTAGGTAACTGTTCATGCAGTTTTGTTGAAATAAATAGTGAAATGTGCAAATCGGTCATTTGGGGGTAAAACCGCCCACAACGAACGGCGCAAGACCGTCTTGTATAATGCTAGTGCGATAAGGAGATTTTTAAAATAATTGCATAGTTTGGACCAAAGGATCTCAGATTTACATAAAACAATTTAAATGTGCTTAGTTTATAGCTGGTGAACTGTTTAGAAAAATCTAAATCGCCAATTTTCCCTGCGGACGCTATGGACATTATCTTGTTTTCTAGGATATAGGTTTTTTTAATAATTCCTCCCTCTTGGAACCAATAACATGGAATAAACATATTTTTTATGAAAATATAGCAAATTATCTTAGCAATGGAAAAGTAATATGTATCTGCTTTATCAATCAGAACAATTTGAATGGTCAAAAAATGACCTACCGGATCAATTCCAGGAACTTTAATACCCATATTGTTATATTTTATCTTAGATCCTCTCTAGTCCTTAAAGATTGACTCCAGGATGCCTAACCCGATCCATCTTGTTGTCTAAGGAAACTACACGGTATTAATTTCAAGACTGTTGGTACCTATATTACTGATATTCTTCCAATACGAGTGGTTGCCGGACACTCTTTCGAACTTGCGAATCTCGGGGAACTATGTATTGTTTGATAGCAAACTGATTCAATTTGTTTAAATTAGATAAATTCATGAATCCAATGCCACCAGTTTCATTTAAATCGGTTGAATATTGTTAAAGTTATACGCTATGGCGGTTTTACCCCGTTAGTGGGCGTGTTTCACCCCGCTTGGAAAAAATACTCTATTTTTTGGACGTGTTTCCAAATCGCAATAAAAAATAGAAAATCATTACAGATATTTATGTTTTTATTTTTTATATGTAGGTAATAGATCAATTGTTCATTTAAAGCAGATAAATTAGAAATTGAGCTACAACTTTTTTTTATACATGTGGTTTTGCTTAGGCGGGCGGTCTTGCCCCGCTTACCCTTAATATTCAAGAGGCAATCAAAAAATGTCTTCCTTTTATTTGTATAATTTGTTATTTTGAGTTAATAGCGGGGTAACATTCTGGGGTTTGGTTTAAGTGAACAACTGTCCGTTTTCCTGGATGTATTCGGAACGTTCCTAGAATGTGTCCAGCTGTGGTCAATGTAACCCTGGACACTTTATATGTCGACAAATGAGCTACTTTTGCAATTTTGAGTACTTAAAGATGTCATATGTTGTACTTTAGCTTAATTCAGAAACTGATCCCCGATCCGGAACATTCCCGGACGTGTTGTTCCGGAATATCTTCGGAACCGTACATCCGATCCAAATTCTGTTCAATAGAATTCTTCTAGGCCACAAAACTCTGCATTTGTTAGTATTTCAGTCAAATCGGTCCAGTCATTTTCTAAAAGCAGATGTTTATTGTCATATTGTCACTACTGAGACTGTTATGCGTTTATTTGTAACTTGTAACTGAATATTTTTTTCAAAATTTTGGAAACTTTTGAATACTTAACACTCGCGGAATTCGGACCTTCTCGGTAAAGCAAACAAGTCTACTAGTCTTCACTTCAGAAACAAGAAATCCAACATAAACGTTCCGTTTATTCTTTTTATACCGACAGCTAATTCTCAGCTGTTCGAAAATGAACAACACATTCTACTCTCTCGAAACTGGCTATTCCAGTACTAGCTCTAGCTGACGAGGGGTGGTAAAAGCTGATATTACAATTCTTCCCCCTTTTAGTAAAGAACAACATGAATATGTTAGCTCTTCGAAACTAATATATCTTATGAATTCTAATCCTATCATGATTAAACAATTTTTTAACAATTTCGAGAATAATTAATATACTGATAACAAAATTAATAGCAAACATAATCTTCGTACATTCTAGGCTTTTTCCTGCGATTCGAACGCCTCAGCGATACTAATTCAGCATTGGCTGTTGGATGATGATGTTCCTCTGCTTCTCGATTAACATCCTCAGTCTCTGCTGCTTCAAAACCAACTGGCGATTCAATATCACCAAAAAGGAATGAATCCGCGGCGAACCCGTAGAAATCTTCATCCTCTTCCTCGTAAGATTCTCTCCTGCGCTTACCCAAACGTTGAGGGTGATCGAAAATAATTTTCTTAAAATGTTGCTTCTGCTGGCTTGTCAACTTTAATTGTTGCCTATGCGCTGATACAAGCCGACCTCCGAGTGAGACCTGGAAAACATTAGAAGAAATTTGTTTAATAAATTTTGCATTAATCCATCTTCGTATGTCAGTAGGGTTATGGTTCTTATAGAGTATATTATCTCCAGTAGTCAGTTTCATAAAAGGGTCAGGTACTTTAGCATTAGTACTCATAGTAGTTAGGTTTTCATCATGCATTGACCTATTCAAGTTTTTCTTATAATCCATCTTTGGATTAACTAAATCTAGGATAGTTTTTGGCTTAAAAGTGAAAACTCTTTCTGAAGGAAATTGACCAGTCAACCCCAAGCAGGTATTTCTATAGTTAAAAAGAAAATAATTAATTTTATCCTCAATATCCAGTGATTTAATTTCAGGATCCAACAGGAACTTTTTGAATACTTCCTTAACAAGTCGAACCATCCGTTCTGCCTGCCCGTTGCTTTGTGGGTTGTACGGCGGAGATTTCAAAACCTTTATACCTTGACGTTGAAGAAATTTAATGAAAGTAATGGAGTTGAACGGAGGACCACCGTCTGTGACTACTACGTCTGGCAAGCCAAACCTAGCAAAAAGACCGGTAAACTTTTTAATAACCTTGTTGCAATCCGTTCCATTTTGCATAAATTCTAATTCCAGCCACTTGGAAAAACTGTCAATGATTACTAAATATACTTTTTGCTGGAAATAGAAAAAGTCCGCGTGAATGCGACTGAAAGGTCGTGTCGTAGAGACCCAAAATAGAGATTTTGTAGGTTTCGGAACTATTACCATGTGACTACAGACTCGGCAATTCTTTACAAAGCTTTCAATGTCGTTGTTGAGACCGAACCAATATACACTTCTTCGTGCCATCTGCTTAATTTTGGTGATACCACTGTGATTTTTATGAAGCAGTTTAAGAATGTCTTTCTGAAGCACCGCTGGTATAATTACTCTATCCTGAAATAGAAGACACCCATCTATCTCTTCCAAGTCCTGGTAGTGAGCATGTACATCTTTAAATCTACGTTCCAATCTGTGAGGCCATCCCTCAGCTAAAAATTGTTTGATTTGTTGCAGAAAACTGTCTTTCCCTGTTTCTTTAGCTATCATATGGTAATCCATAGGGAAGTCCTGCGTAAGGTTCAAACTTTTGATGTACTCTCTTTGTAGAGACTTTGGTACTTCCTGAGGCAGCGGAAATCTCGAACAAAAGTCGGCATTGCCCATTTTTGTTGAGGGTCTATAAAGGATTTCAAAGTCGTAAATTGACAGCTCCAAAACGTACCTTTGCAATCGGGTTACGTACATGGTATTCTTCCCCTCTTTGCCAAAGATTCCCAATAGAGGCTTGTGGTCAGTATATACTTTAAATGGCTTTCCATACAGAAATTTATGAAACTTTTTGATAGTACTGACCAGTGCTAAAGCCTCAAGGTGAAGTATAGGGTAAGATTGCTGTGCCTTATTCAAAGAAAACGATGTGAAGCTAATAGGTTTTTCCACTCCATCGATTT
The DNA here is from genome assembly GCF_943734655.1 of Sabethes cyaneus. Taxonomy (NCBI): domain Eukaryota; kingdom Metazoa; phylum Arthropoda; class Insecta; order Diptera; family Culicidae; genus Sabethes; species Sabethes cyaneus. The sequence goes on from NC_071354.1 coordinate 138,527,597, forward strand.
CATGTGCTATTACACCTCCTAAACCATAGCTGCAAGCATCTGACACTACAATTATCGGTTTAGCCGGATCAAAAAACTCCAGCAGATTTGAGTTTAATAAATAACGTTTACACTCATTGAAAACTCGATCACATTCGTTAGACCAAACAAATTTGACGTCCTTTTTTAGCAAATGGTACAAACAACTGATGCGGGCTGATAAATGTGGTATAAATTTGCCGTAGAAATTCAATAATCCGAGGAATGCCTTTAATTCTGAAACATTTCGTGGCGGTTTAGCGTCACGAATAGTTTCCATCTTCTGCGAGCAAGGTTTTAACCCTTTATCAGTAATGATGTGCCCCAGATAAGGCAAACTATCAACAAAAAATTTGCACTTTTTGAAATTAACTTTAATGTTGGCTTTAGATAAACGTTCTAAAACCAATAAAAGCTTATTTTTGCAGTCTATATAATCAGTTCCCGCTATAAGAACATCATCCAAATAACAAAAAACCGCTGAAATTTGATCCATAACTTTTTGAAAAATTGACGCACTTGAAGTTGCTCCTTGTGGTAGCCTATTGTAGGTGTAAAGACCCTTCAAGGTGTTTATCACCATAAATTTTCGTGATCTATTGGACAACTTCAATTGAGTGTAAGCACCAGCAAGGTCTAAAGAGCAGAAAACTTTGGCATTGGCAAGAGAAGCGAATAAATCCTGAGCCACTGGAAGTGGGTATGTATTCGGCAATATAAGTTTGTTAATAGAAACACGACAATCGATGACCAGCCTTATATCCTGATCTTTCTTGACCACCACCACTACCGGTGAAGCCCATTCGCTTACTTCTATAGGCGTAATAACCCCATCCTTCTCGAGGGAATCAAGATGTTCTATCACCTTCTGCCTTAACCTTAATGGTACTTCATATGCCTTTCTGAAAATTGGTCGGTCTTCCTTAAGAATCAAATCACCCTCATAGCCAACTATCGGATCAGAAAAGCTTTTTCTAAAAATATGCCCAAACTTACTTTTAATTTCGTCCATCGTATTGCCAATCATCTTTTCCGATACCGATGTATGGTTGAGCCTAGCGCAAGGTATAAAAGTATTTCGCCATTCTGGGAAAAACGTATCAAGCCATTTGCGACCGAAAAGTGGTAAAATAGTACGTGAATTTTTTTTGTTCTTTAAAATAATTATTTCCTGGTTGTCTTCACGTTTACCGTTTACATGCACTGATACAAAAACTACTCCCAATACTTCCAAACGCGCCCCATCAACTACAACCAAATTATTCTTATATGGCAAAAGAGGTACATGATTTAAATTCTTAAAATACGTATGTTCATCAATGACGCTAACTGCCGATCCGCTATCCACTTCCATAGCCACTTTATATCCTTCAATAAATGAGTCTATCATGCAAGGTTCGCTAATTCTTTTGATTGTAGAAATTTTCATGCATTTTTCTTCTTCCGTTTCAGATTCACTCGTTCGCATATCCTCCCTAAGCCGTTTAAAATAGTCGGGACGACTAGCTATTTTCACCGGAGAATCAGTTACAAATTTAACCTGCAACCTCTTCTTCCGCTTCATTTCAAAACAGTACTTTTTAGTATGTCCATCTTTCTTGCAATAATTGCAAAAATAGTTCCGTTTCCCAGAGAAAGATCGGCTTCTACTCCGGCTTAGACTCCTACTCCTACTTCTAAACTTTCTACGACCTCTCGGATTATGCGACGATCTGTAAATCTTTCTGCCTCTATTCTCTAAATTAGCTACAACCGTCAGCCTATTATCACCAAGCATTCTGGTTCTTACTCCAGCTACCTCTTTGTTTACTATAATTTTCTCGGTTTTGGCTAAGGTTAGATCTTCTTCCTCCAAAAGACGTTGTTGAACATGCTTATCAAACACACCCATGACCAGCTTGTCCCTAATAGCTGTTTCCTTGAAAGCCCCAAACATACAGCTTTCCGCTTGCAGTTTTACCTTCAAAATAAAATCCTCAGCTAACTCACTTTCCGCTTGCATCATATTGTAGAACTTATATCGTTGAAACATATCAGTATCAACCTTGTCAAAACGTTTTTTTAAAGATTCTATGATTTCTTCATAGGATTTCGTATCTAAATCTATGCCCGGGTGCAATAGTTTTAATTCACTGTACGTTTCGACTCCACACAGAGCCAGAAAATACGTTTTTTTATCGGTTTCGGGAATTTTGTTGCATCTAAAAACCCACTCAATTTGCTCAACGTACTGTGCAAAGGAAATAGTTCCCGGCACGTACGATTCCATCGAGCCTATCAGAGGCATTGTAAACTATGCACTGTTCAATGCCAAAATAAATCAATTTAAAAAAAAAAATGGGAAAACAAAACACGTACCTTGAAATTACAACAGCTAACCAGTTTCCGGTAAATCCTTCTACCACAGGTCCAGCGTCTCACTTGGTCGAGTTCAGCAAAGCAACAGCAGCAGCACACAAAATCTTGAAAGCAACCAGCAACCGATGACAAAAAAAACCAACCGCAACAATTCCGTTCGTTATATCGTTGTTAAAAATGTCCGCCAAATCCAAATCCTCCAGTGATCGCTTTAAAAAACCGACGATTTGTTGCTCAAAACCATTCGGCAAATATCCACGGGAAAAGCGAAATCCTCTTTCTGTCGATGTATACACAGGCAAACCGAAACACCAGCAAAAACCTGCCGTACTGCCTGGTAAAAGATGACAAAAGGTAAACAAAACAATAAGCCAGCTGTGTGACAATAAATCTTTGTTTGCACTTTTGTTTAATAAACAAAGAAACAAAGGTCGCTTTGTTTAATGGAACAAAACAAATGATGGCGTTCCAAAAGCGTAAAATACAGTCCGAATCTATAAAAGCCTATTTTGTTCAGCAGAACAAAATGGAAAACAATTACCTATAGGCAAAATCCGCCTAAAGAAAAAAAATCACTTCTCCGCTGCGCACACACGTTATATTCTTTTATTTCACTCACGGTGACCGAAAAAAAACTGTACGGGTAAAATCTCCACCTCGTACGCCACTTTTGAATACTTAACACTCGCGGAATTCGGACCTTCTCGGTAAAGCAAACAAGTCTACTAGTCTTCACTTCAGAAACAAGAAATCCAACATAAACGTTCCGTTTATTCTTTTTATACCGACAGCTAATTCTCAGCTGTTCGAAAATGAACAACACATTCTACTCTCTCGAAACTGGCTATTCCAGTACTAGCTCTAGCTGACGAGGGGTGGTAAAAGCTGATATTACAGAAACAAACATAACATTAATATTTTTTTGAAACGATGGTTCTACAATTGATGAAGGGCCGGTAGGGGAAAGAAATGAAAATTTTTTGGTGAAGGTGGGGAAGAGCGGAAAGGAAGGGGGGGGGGGTATTGGTAGCTATGCTTGACAAGTAGTCATTTTGACTCCTACCTTTTGTCCAATGCTGGAGGGTGCATGAGTCGAACCAAGCTGTAATCTAAGATTATAACCGGATTCGAACCCGCAACACCCGCCAGGGCATGTGGTTCGCTGGTACTTGTATTAAAGGTACCCTCCAGCATTGGACAAAAGGTAGGAGTCAAAATGACTACTTGTCAAGCATAGCTACCAATACCCCCCCCCCCCCCTTCCTTTCCGCTCTTCCCCACCTTCACCAAAAAATTTTCATTTCTTTCCCCTACCGTCCTTTCATCAATTGTAGAACCATCGTTTCAAAAAAATATTAATATATATGTATGACCGCATTTCAAGGTCAAGACTAAAAACTTGAGATTAGTCTAAAACATAACATTACTGTTTGAAATATTGAAAGCATGAACAATTTAAAGATTATTCTCAGGCTCATCTCAAAAGTGGTGTAAATCACTTGGGACTGTTATGCATTTATAGGCAGTAATGGTAGTTATCATCAACACATATGCATGCATATGTAATATACTGACAGATTTGTAGAATACTTGAAAGCAATCAAAAAATCGTGTGCAAATTTCTTAGGCAGGATATAGAGTAAGGAGGGGTAAAAGTGCGATTCAATGATTTATCAGTGCGGATTCCGAGTAAATTGACTACATTGGCATGGATGGGTGAGTACTTTGACAGCTTAAATCTATCATAAACATTTGTTGTTTGCGAATCATTGTTACTGAGTTATGGGTAAATGTTATTTTAGAACGGTTTTGATGTAATATTTCGTTGTACGGCAAATACGATATCAACAGGAGGATATTACTTATTGACAAATTGTAGCAGCGTTTTACATCACTCAGATATCTCTCTTGAAATTGCGGTAAGAAGAATTTACAAAATATATTTTGCTTTTCCATAATTTAATCAAACCCTGTCAAGCGCCTAGCGGGGCAAAAGTTCGATTTATTGACGGGGTAAAAGTTCGATTCATGGATCGAGAATCTAACTCATTTTACTGACGGGACGACGACACTATGCAAGTCCTTGCGACTTGTAAGGTACTGCGCGCGACGCTGTTCGTCCGTCAGTGTTATAGCCGCGATTCTCCACGGGGTTGTTCGGGGAAAGGTTACGTTTCTAACACGGAGCGAAAAAATTCCAGTTTGTTTCAAACGAAATTTTTATAACAACCTAAAAATATTTTTGTTTCAAAACGAAATTTGAATCAAGAATATAACAGTTTTGAATTAAAATTAAAGTGTTGTCAAATTGAGTTTTCGATGTAAATATTTTCAATTTATTCATACATATCCGTTTGGAAAACAACCATAAATGTGGTTGAAACTTCATTTTTACCTTTGTTATAGAGTAAGGATGCGATTTGATGATTTATCGGTGCAGATTCCGAGTAAATTGACTACATTGGCATTAATGGGTGACTACTTTGACTGCTTGAATCTAACGTAAACTTTGGTTGCTTATGAAGCATAGTTGCTGAGTTATGTGCAAATGTTATTTTAGGGCGGTTTTGATGTAATTTTTTGTTATACGGGTAATACGATATCAACAGGAGGATATTACTTGTTGAAAATTTGCAGCAGTGTTTTACATCACTCGCATATCTGTTTTGAAAATACGGTGAAAAGAGTTTACAAAATATATTTCGCTTTTCCATAATTTAATCTAACCCCGCCAAGTGCCTTTTGGAGTAAAGGTGCGATTCTCGGACGGGGCAAAATTGCGATTCACGGACGAGGCAAAAATGTATAGCTTATATACAGCTTTCGCCACTATATTACAGATACTAGAAATGGAAGATCTGCAGAAAACTGTGCTCTACAGATGAAAACAATGTTTTCCGCTGATGAAACAAAAAACAAACGTTTGGGAAAGTTTCGATCTGTCGGAGGCTGCAATACACCAGCGTAAAATAGGAAAGGTGTAAATTGAAAATATTCCTTACCGAAACATACCACAGATTGACGATAATATGGTTTTGTTAACTACTGCTGTGCTAATTTCATGGATTCGAGCTTCGCACTTTTGCCCGGCGGTATTCGAACTTTTGCCCCGCTAGTAGGGTAAAAGTGCGAATCGGCACTTGATCAGAAGAATGAAGACTTTATTATCAATAACACTATTATTCCAGATGATTTATAGTTGAATGTAAAGACATTGAGTAGCTGCATCACAATAAAATATATTTTGTTGTTGTCCTTCTTTATATCTCACGTAAATTGATTACAACTTCAAACATCGCACTTATGCCCCGCCCTACTCTATATTTAAGGGGGACCCTCACTGGAAAGACGAAAAACTTGTTTGTTTTGCATTTTCAGAAGGCTTCTATCTTTAGAAATGTTGAGCCCATACTATTTTTCGGTACGTGGTCTCGTTGAAAATTAACAGTAAAACTGTTGGATCACTTGAAGGGAAGTGCAGTGCTGTACAATAGTTTAAACGCACTCTCCTCGAAATCATATGTTTTCAGCGACTGTGCGTGTATCGCAGTATCTTAGAGGATCGATTTGGGTGATTTTTTTTGACGTGTAAAAATTACTTATCTAAATTGTGACGTAACCGCTTTTCGATATCTCAACTTTTTAATTTTCGCTGCATTTTTAAAAAAATCGTTACACTTCGCAACCAGTAAGAGATAGATAGTTACTATGTACAGCAAAGTTGCTTATTTTACTGTGTTCTATAACTTTTGTGGAGACACTGTCCTCTTTTGGACGCATTCAACAAAACAAAAATTTGTAACACCCTAATAGGTAGATTTACGGTCACCCTAATAGTGTAAAAAGCTGGGCCAGATTTTTTAAATAAACTTTTCCAAAGACACACCGTTTTTTTCTATTTGGTTCATATCAGTAAAGTTTGATTAAATAATTTCATAAATGTTTTTCAAATAACTTTTGACTGGTAAGGCCAATTCTAATAAGATTTAGTAGATATGTTCACAGCGTTAAGGCCTACTGTTTGATACTAAAATAATTGAAATCTGATTAATTATCTGGTTAAAATCGTTATAAATAACTGTAACTTTTATTATGCTGTACACGACTGCTCATAACTTTCAAATTAAACATCCAATATGAGGCTATATTACCTACCAAATGAGACTAATAGCGCATAAATCGGCTTGGTTTGAGAAACGTTCGACTAATTGACACCTTGATAAAGCACATTTTTAAGCATAACTTTTGAACCGCTTGATTGTTTGCGATAAAACTCTCCCAAAAAATTTGCAGTAACAAGAGCCTTCATTTTATACTAAAATGGTTGAAATCGGTTGAGTGGTTCCGGAGAAAATCATGTCACGTATTTTTTACATTTTTGCTTATAACTTTTAAACAAAATGTCGGACCGCAAAACCATTCAATAGTGATCTACAAGGTGATAACACCTTTCAAAAAAGCGTAATAGCAAACGAATCGGTTCAGCCATCTCCGAGAAACAGACGACTAAAGTCAAGTGTCACACACATACACACACACACACACACACACACACACACACACACACACACACACACACACACACACACACACACACACACACACACACACACACACACACACACACACACACACACACACACACACACACACACACACACACACACACACACACACACACACACACACACACACACACACACACACACACACACACACACACACACACACACACACACACACTGTCGACAAAAAAGAGTAATGGCTAAAGCCGGTTTAAGCCCAAGGCTTTTTTTTACAAACATGCATTGACAGGAAGAAATCTTGCGAGGGTGGCCGTGAAGGGACGGAAGTCAAGACGGTCACCGGCCCTACATCGGTGGACGTCTTGACAGGTAGAGCAATAGGAGAAACACAAGCATAGAAGATTGGGGTAGTGCAAAGGCACCCTCATATCTTCTTGATGTACACATTTCAAAGACATTTACACACTCATATGTGTAATACACCAGGACTCACTCACACACCGAAAAACATACACTTACGCACACATATTCACGCAAACACACCGTTACTCATACAAATAAACACTTAAAACACGAGGTCAAACTCTCGTGCACGCACATAGAGAAATGGCAATTAGACCTGAAACATAAAAACGGAACGCGAAATTGGAAATGAAAAAAGAAACGGCAAAACGAAGTTCGTGAGCAAAATTGAAGACATATTGAAAACATATTGAAATGGAACAAACAGATAAATAATGAATGAGAAGAACAGAATCTGGAAACAGAAGCATGAAATCGGAAAACGAAATTTTAGTGTATCGTTTATCGGAAATTTATAGATATAAAACAACACGCGAATAGGAGAAAAGAATATGAGAAATGAAAATGAGATAGAAGTACGAAAATCTAAAATACGGCAGGACGAGTGGGCTCGAATCCGGTTAAAATTGACTTCAATTATAGATATTATAATTGATTATAATATCTATAATATATCTATAATATATGATTATTATAGATTGCGGTACACAAATTTTTAAGCGACTCTAGTTTCATTACCTTCTTCTACCATGCCCTCCGTTAATTGTTAAAAACTACCGTTATAAAAATTAATCAGTAGAATAGATAAACAGAAAGAAAAACTCAAAAAGAAAACAGCAATTCAGAAGAAAATCAAGAAAGGAACAAGTGCCGTTGTAGAGCAATAGGTTATAGAAATAAAACTGAGAACTGGAAAAGGCAACAGGCGTGTAAAATAGGGCCCGGAGAACAACAGAAACAATAGGAAATAGAAAACCGAGAAATATGAGATTTAGGAGGAATGCCAGAATAAATGTTAAGGGAAATTATAAAAAGAAAACGGTATAATGAAGTAAAAAAAGAAATGAGAAAGGAAACAATATAAGAAAATGATAAAATCAAAAATAAAGAACTAGTACTCTACTAGTTCTTTATTTTGTAGTAGTAAGGCATTTACAAATATTTAAAAAATGTTTTTGTCCCTCCGGTGTTGGGCCACTGAAGGGGGGAGAGGGGGGGGGGGGGTTTGAAAAAAACAAAGAGAATTTTTTAATCGAGCAAAAAAAATTGATTTAAGGCATTTTTACTTTTAGTTTAAACGTGAAAACCAAATCTATTCTTGCTTTTAATAAATACGTTGTTATTTTCCATGCAAAAATCTACGAACAAAAAAAACAAAAACGAAAGAGATTTTTTTTGCCCGAGTTTCGGAAATTTCACTGTTTGAACTTCCATTTCTATTTCGTGCTTGAAGCGTTAACTCAACTCGTACACTCATTTTTCGAGTTTTCAGGCTGTAGAGCCCACAGACAATTGATTTTATAAAAAAAATTAGGCCATTGCAAATCACTTTCAAAGTCTTTGTCAACCCCCCCCTTGGAGACTGGCTTGAAAAATCGGGGGGCAATCGGGGGGTCTTTTTTCGAATATTTTTGCATAGAAAATAATGCATATATTATAAGCAAGAATAGATTTGGTTTTCACGTTTAAACCTTAAATAAAAATTCTTAAAATCCATGTTTTATGTTGCTCGATTACAAAATTCACTTTGTTTTCCCCCCCCATCAGTGGCCGAACACCGGAAGGACAAAAACTTTATAAAATATTTGTAATGGCCTTAACTCATATCCTAGAAATTATTTTTTTGCCCCCCGATTTTTCAAGCCAATTTCAAACCGGGGGGGGGGACAAAATTTTGAAAATGATTTGCATTGGCCTAAAATTAAACTTGGAAGGAAAAAAGAAAGTGAGTTAGGAAACGCTAAAAGAAATAAAACAAGGAAAGAAACGAAACAATGAAAATATGATGCATAGAATTTGATTTTGTTTGAGTTTTACCAAAAACTGCAGAATTTGGATATTTGTGAAATTTCAAAGATTTAAAAAAAATCTGAAATCGTGTCCATCGATAGCTCTTTATCAGATTTTAGGGCATAATTTAAGCAATCTTTGAAAAAAAAAAATGCAAATCGGAGAGATAATTCAGATTTTATAATTTTTATCATGGTTTTGAAAAGTTTTTTCTTTCAGTGTATTTTTTTCTAAAAATACACCTAATTTCCGACAACTTTTCCTTTGAAGCCAATTTAATCAAATAAGTCGTTTTCAAGATACGATGTTTTGAAAAAAAGTAATTACATTTTAAATACGCCCTATTCAAAAGTTACACTTGACGAAAAAAATCAAAATTAGTGCAAGATGAGTTCTTGCGTGGTACCCAACACATTAGGAAAATTTCAAAATAGTCGAGTCAAAAATGGCCTTTTTTCAGCGTTTTGAGCTGGAATTGCTCTAATGAAGAAGAAAATGGGCCAGGAAAACTGGATAAGGAAGCGAGAAATCAACCTCAACAAGCAAAAAGGAATTAGAAAATAGGAAGCAGAAAATAGGAAATAGGTAATGGGAAATGGGAAATGGGAAATGGAAAATGGGAAATGGGAAATTGGAAATTGGAAATGGGAAATGGGAAATGGGAAATGGGAAATGGGAAATGAGAAATGGGAAATGGAAAATGGCAAATGGGAAATGGGAAATGGGAAATGGGAAATGGGAAATGGGAAATGGGAAATGGGAAATGGGAAATGAGAAATGGGAAATGGGAAATGGGAAATGGAAAATGGGAAATGGGAAATTGGAAATTGGAAATGGGAAATGGGAAATGGGAAATGAGAAATGGGAAATGGAAAATGGCAAATGGGAAATGGGAAATGGGAAATGGGAAATGGGAAATGGGAAATGGGAAATGGGAAATGGGAAATGGGAAATGGGAAATGGGAAATGGGAAATGGGAAATGGGAAATGGGAAATGGGAAAAGGGAAATGGGAAATGGAAAATGGGAAATTGGAAATGGGAAATGGGAAATGGGAAATGGGAAATGGGAAATGGGAAATGGGAAATGGGAAATGGGAAATGGGAAATGGGAAATGGGAAATGGGAAATGGAAAATGGAAAATGGAAAATGGGAAATGGGAAATGGGAAATTGGAAATTGGAAATTGGAAATTGGAAATTGGAAATTGGAAATTGGAAATTGGAAATTGGAAATTGGAAATTGGAAATTGGAAATTGGAAATTGGAAATTGGAAATTGGAAATTGGAAATTGGAAATTGGAAATTGGAAATTGGAAATTGAAAATAAGAAATAGGAAAAAGGAAATAAGTAGTAGATAATAGGTAATAAGAAATAGGAAAATGGAAATAGGAAATAGGAAATTGGAAACAGGAAATAGGAAATAGGAACAAGGTATTATGAAATTGGAAATGATAATGAAAATTAAAAGGAAATGGGAAAGAGAACAGGAAAGAGAAAGTGAACAGGAAATTTTAAGAGAAATATAACAGGGAGATTGGATAGCAAGAAAAGATAGAAGAAATATATAAGGGGAAACCAGGGAAAGATGAAATATTACTATTTATGTGATCACTTAATAGAAAAGTTACGCTTAAAGTTGTGATTTAACTAAGTGCCAATACCAAATTTTCGGAAAGATCTTGGCATGAACATAAATCGAACTCAATCTCGTTACCACATGGAAATGTGTGGAAGGGCAAACACACTTTCAATGCTAATCAAAGAGCTATGGACAACATACTCAGTTTAATTTCAAATCAAACAATGTCCAGCATAGTCGTTTTAGAAATAATTCTAAAATATGTATATGCAGTCAATATAAAATATGTACAGTCAACTACATTAACCGCAACATTCTGTTGCAAAATCCAAAATTAATAGTAATAAATGTTTACGTTTCTTTTTAAAACTTCTCTTTTTGTTGTGTTTTTTAGTAATTTGTTGCATTTTTGTATACCGAAAAGAATTCTTTAAACCAATTTCGCCCATTTTATTCACACCTATTTTGAGACTCTTCATTTATGTACTGCTAATTGTAACGTGTTGAGCGTCAACCTTAATGGATTGACTCAGAAGTATGTCTCCAAGAATGAGAAAAGGATATAAGAAATTGAAATAGGGAATTCATTTAATAGATAAGTCTGGAACATCAGTTGAAAGTGTAAAACTCTCGCCTAGGCTCGAAAACATGGAATAACTTTAATAAAAAAAATCTGCCTTCACCATACAGACACTGTCAAAACGTTTTATCAATTGCATTTTAAAGAGCACTGTAAATGTCTCGTTAACTTCCCCATTTTATCCCGATCATAAGATCAGATTTGTTTAGAGTTTATTTATGGCACTCAAATGCGACGTAAATTTATTTGATGTTTGAGCATAAATAAACATACTCACAGCCGAACCAACCACCATCGTAGACACAGCCGCCATTCGATGCCGGTTTTGCGCGACTCAATATCCTTCCGGTAGCTCGGCATAAATGATGTATGGAATCGTTGCTGTCAACTCTGCAGGAAGAACGAGCGAGACAGAGAGAAGCTATAAAAATCACCCCCAACCGTTCAGGATGAAGGAGGATGGTAGGTTTCCGCTGTTTCTTCATATACAACCCCAAAAAACCTGAATCGATAGGCAGCCAAAGTGAAAACAAACACCGAAAGTATTTTCTCGTTAACGCTGGCTGAGCAAATACTTCCGTTTCAGTGTAGAACATGCGACAGTTGCTACAGCTTCGAATATACACATTGCCGGTTGCTCTTTGATTTCTATTCGATAAAGATACACGACTCGAAGAAGGGTTGCTCGCCCCGGCGGTGGGTGGATCTGAAGCCAGTAACACCACTGAGGCAATCAGTTTCGCACAAAGTCTCGGAAAGTGTTGCCAACTCCATCAAGTTGTGACATGGCATGCTACGTAAGAGCATTTCGTACTACTTGGCCACCCAATCGCGATGATTTTCGAACAAGATGGAAAGCTGAAAAGATGTGCTGGTTAGGAAAAACAATTTCCTTTGATATCAAGCTCCACCTCTCCAGGCTGCAAAATGTCTTACAGCGAAGGAAACTTTTGAAACGGACAGATGGGTTCTGGTGGGCGTTGGCATGCTTTCAACTTAAAACGACGGTGTTGTAGAAGAAGATATTAGTTTTTGAAACACACACCCGCCTGACACCGATGATGATGCCACCGAGCAGTGTAAGTTTCGTTCGTTCAATCGGCACAATTAGGTGTGCTTTATTTGTTGTTACACTTTAACGTTAGTTACTTACTTGCTGGAAATTTTGAGCAGTGAATCACACAGTAGTAATATAACGTGTTTTCTTAAACAGTCGAATGTTTTATCAAGGGCACATTCAAAATTTGATGATAAAAAAACAGCTAGAATTAATCAAAATATGGTTTACGTGGAATCTGTTGTTCCATGATTTTGACGTGAAGTTGATTTACGAACGCGACCTGAAATATCTCAATATAAAGTAACATAAATATTCACATAAATTCAGGTTCTTTAAAAATTTAGTAGAAGTAGCTTTAGACATTTTCTGTAAAGTATTTCAAAAGTATTCTAATTTTTTCAAGGGACTGAGTTGCAAAAACGTCGTAGAAATCTCCAATATCTAAAGATTTTGTATTGCATTGGTTCGATTTCAAACAAATAGCTAATATGAGAGTTTGTCCGATTTACTAAAGCGAAGGATGTTTTTGTAGTTGTGTGTGGTCCAACGGGTGGCAGCGGATTAAACAGCGAATGTCTGCCCGGTATAATGCAATCAATATTTTCTGCAATCATACTTTTGGCGACACCGAATTTAAATTTTGTCTCGATTCTAAAATTGAGTACTTCCCTCGATTAGCACGTTCTTTACAATTGGTAGATTTTTGCCCTTTTATCTAAGCAATCGGGGCCTGCCACAAAAGACGATCATTAAGACTGTCGCAGTGGCCTTTTAACCCAATGCCCTTCTGGCATACAAAAAAAAAGCCCCGTTTGCTTCGTTTATAGATTACACGTGTTTTAATTAATGGAAGGTTGCCAATTTTAAAGCCGTTGCACTAATAAATTTTACGTGCTATAGAATTGTAAACCATATTACATTTTCAAAGGTTTTAGTATCGTGGCTAGCCACGACGCTCAACCTAGTCTAATGATAGGAACATAACATAACATTAATCGACTATTTAAATTCGCTATGTAAGCACAGATCGATCTCTTGTACTCTCATGGAACTGCCATATGGAAAGTTTCTGAAGATTTGATGCTATGTCTATCCTTTTCACTCTTTAACAAACCTGTGCACCGTTTTCACAAATAGAACAAACTTGGGAAGCTGGCAGCACCGTTTCACGCACATAGCGAATGGATAATCGATTAGTTCGATTAATCGAGAAGTAATCGGACTTCACTAATTCGGCTGTTCTTAACTTTTATTACCGAAAAGGCACGAAAACGGCTTGTCGCTCGTTGGAAATAAACTTTACTTTCAGGACATCAGCTTGGTTGAACCTAGAGTTGAACCTAGAGTTGGATCTAGAGTTGAACCTAGAGTTGAACCTAGAATTGAACCTAGAGTTGAACCTAGAGTTGAACCTAGAGTTGAACCTAGAGTTGAACCTAGGGTTGAAAGTAGCGATAGTGAGAATGAAGAATCTTCAAATACACTTCGAAATTCGTACACCTCGAACTGCAGTAATTAAATTTCAACCGAAAACGAATTTTGAAAATCTTTTTCTGAATCTCTACAAATAATCCATGCTGCTTGGATTACACATTTTCATTATTTATTTTGCACACTTACTTGATCGGGATAACACGGTTTTTACACTACGCCATATTAAATTCAACCGAGTAACAATTTTCAATGCGAGTGTTTTGGTAGAGGGATAACCAGGGTCAAGCTAATTTGTTTTGCATTTTGTAGTATTTTTCTTGTACTTTCACATGAGTAATAAGGCCATTACAAATATTTTATAAAGTTTTTGTCCTTCCGGTGTTCGGCCACTGAAGGGGGGAGGGCGAAAAAAAACAAAGTGAATTTTTTAATCGAGCAAAAAAAACATGGATTTTAAGAATTTTTATTCAAGGATTAAACGTGAAAACCGAATCTATTCTTGTTTATAATATACACATTATTATTTTCTATGCAAAAATATACGAAAAGAGACAAAAACGAAGGAAAATTTTTTTGGACGATTTTCGGAAATTCCATTGTTCGAATTTCCATTTCTGTTTCGTGCTAGACTCAACTCGGAGACTCATTTTTCGAGTTTTTCAGACTGTAGAGCCCACAGATAATTGATTTTATAAAAAGAAATTTGACTCATATCCTACAAATTATTTTTTTGCCCCCCGATTTTTCAAGCCAATTTCCAAGGCGGGGGGGGGGGGGTGACAAAAACTTTAAATATGATTTGCAATGGCCTAAATGGCTTAAATATATTTGCATGTTTGGGAGTTATTGCTGTTGAAAGTTGTATAATTATTAAACGAAAACAAAATTTTTTCCGCAAATATTGACGATAGCAAGTTACCATATTCTAGAAAAGTATGTAATTTGACTGTTACAAAATCTGCCGAACATGTCAAATGCGTATAAATACTGTAGAAAGAACTGTGGTCAAAAAATTGATTTTCGTAAAGTCTCCACAAAAATTGTTCTTTATCTTTAAAACTGTAATAACTAGAAGATTACTTTCTTCGACAAAGTTCTTTATAATAATCTTCAAAAATTTTGTAGAACTTTGTTTAGCTGTATCTCTTACTGTTCAAAAAATAAACTTTTTATCTTACTTTTAGGGGGATAAATCAAATAATCGTTCATGCCATGTGAAAGAGCTTTTAACATTGAGAAATTTCTCTGAACCTACTTAACCAGTATAATCAACCATTTCGGCGCAATTAAAAAACTACAAGGTATACAGCCCTAAGGGTTGTACGAAAGGGTGACGTAGGACTATAGCAGATCATTAGATCAAAGACTAATGTAAACTGCATTTCTGGTATATGTATGTTTATAAGAATCTGTGAGTGCCATTATTTAAGTGAATGTTTAAAAGAGAAGAGCGAAATATTCAGATTCAATTCTTCATTGAATGCAATGGTGGCTTTGAAAATACGTGGATGGGATTGAGAAGTACAATGCCTGCAACCATGAGATCTTTTAAAAATCAGTTGTGTGCATCATAAAGGTTCAAATAGTAATGAATGACCAGCCTACAGATCATTGTATTAAATATGTTCATGCGCAGCTTGACATGTTTCAATAATATTGCTTTAACTCGCTTGTGGCCTTTAAAAGGGCCATTGGTTACAAATAACATTAAAGCCAAAGCACGTTCAACGTAAATATGACGTGCCATTTGAATATCCTTCTCTTTTGACATGAATGGCAACAGGCACGTAAGTTAGCGGCGTCGATTCACTGTCTCTTCCTCCGAGAAGGTATTACTAGTTTACTTTCACAGCTTACCGCCAAATTTGGTTCCATTTGCTTGATTAATTCTACAGTTCTAAAAAAAAAATTGTATTACATTTGTATGGAAGCGCCCCTCTTAGAAGGAAAAGGTCTCTCAGTATACCATCGAAAAAATTCTTACCTCCGAAAACCTCCACATGCCAAGTTTGGTTCATTTTGTTTGATTAATTTTCGATTTATGAGGAAATTTGTATGTTGTTTGTATAGGAGCCCTTCTCCTAAAGAGGGGAAGGGTCTCAATTCACCATAGAAAAATTTCTTGCTTTCTGAAACCACCACATGCCAAATATGGTTCCATTTGCCTAATTAATTCTCGAGTTTTGAGGAAATTTGTGTTTCATTTGTATAGGAGCCCCCCCCCCTCTTACGCCGTCCATGCTTTCTTACCCTCTTCATAAAATTGCTGATCATTTTATCTATCCGCCGATACATAAATTGTTCAGTTTCGTTTAATAGTTTAATAGTTATTAGCATTTGAAATCTGTCATTCAAACGTTACACTTCTATTTTCGTTTTCACAAAGTGCTACCCAGTCCCAGTATAGTAAACAAAGACGTAGTCCTACGTCAAAACGAGTGTTCTGATACCAATGGGACCACTGTGCGTTGAAGGGATTTTACCAATTCAATCCTATTTTATCAACAGCACATCTTTTCACTACACTTCTAATGAAATGGCAAGCATGCGTATTCCTACAGTCATATAACCGAACGCTACAGCTGTAGCACATTTTCCCAACACAGACATCAAATTGAACTAGGTTTAATCGCGTTCGTAAGAAATCTTTTGGCACGAGGGGGCTTTGTCACTCTTTCTGGCGTACTTCCCAACCAAGGACATCTAGTGATGTCCGAAATTGTCAATTATTCGATTACCGATTAATCCGTGAGCGTTGTCTGCCCTAATCGATTAATTCAACTATTCGTGCTAGTGGTGTTCGATTAAAAATATTCGAATAATTATTTGAATAATTCGATTAAACGAACGATTATGAACGATTATCGAGCATTATTCGGGGATTATTCGTACTGATTGAACTATTCGATTAATTCAACTACTCGTGCTGGCAGTATTCGATTAAAAATTATTTGAATATTCCTTGCGTTATTCGATTAGTTGAATTAATCGAACGATTAACGGACATCACTAAGGACATCAAAATGGTCTAGGTTGAACCGCGGTGTGAAGAAATCTTGTTGAAATGAGAAACCTTTGTCACTTGTTTTGGCTTACAAGCACAGATATCAAATTGGTATAGGTTTAGATCATCGTGAAGAATCTTGAATCTTCCAACCAATCACGAAGCGAGAATTCTGGTAAAACATAGGTTCATTATTTTCAATTTTTCAATAGTTCAACATCAAGAATCCATACTTCTCTTCATTCGGATCAATTCTCAGAAGATTTTCCAACCGATTGGTGTAAGAATATTGAAAATCGATCGGGAAACCACTAAGCTATTAGCGTTCAAAACAACCACTTTTCGAGAAAGACCAGCTACCTTCCTGAAAGACGTAGTCTTACGTCAAAATCGCAAAAATGTACTTCCTTGTTTTCTCGCGCGAAAACGCATGCGTTTCAGTATAAATATATTGTGTGCATCGTGTGCATTGATGGTTCGTACTTTCGTAGTCGCGGATCATGCTACCGCTTTCAGGTATTCGGTGCATGTATTATTAAGTGTATTTAAGTATAGATATTTTATGTGCGTTGATGGTGATTTCGAAGTCCATCACATGAACGAATCGAAAACATGAACGAAATAATGAAGATTCCTGGTCCGTGGCAAAACTGGCAAACAATTGTGTGATTTAGGTAAGTTAACCTTTTAAGCTACAGCTTGTCAGTCACTATAGTAGAAATATCTATCGAAACCTATAGCTGGTATTACTGTTGCTATTGCCGCTGAGGCCGATGTTATCCTCGATGTTGCTCTTCCTGTTGCCGATGTCCTCGCTACGGATGCCATAACTGAAGACATTGTTGGGACCGATGTTTTCCTCGATGATGCTGATCCCGTAGCCGATGTTCGTAGCCCTACTGTTGCTCTAGCTACAAGATATTGTAGTTGCTGTTGCCGTGGATACTGATGCTCTCCTCGATGTTGTCCCCGTTGCCAATGCTGTTGCTGACTCCGATAAACAAGTCGGTCGGAACAAATCAGGTGAGCTGTTATACTCAATTTCACTTGTTTTTACAATTCGACATCCTTTTTTGACGTAGGACTACGTCTTACGGCAAGTTTTGAGACAGGGTGTCATTCGAAAAAATCGAAAAGTGCCAACGTCACGAAAAATGATACGTTTTGAGCGCTAATAGCTCAACGGTTTTCCGATCGATTTTCAATATTTTTATTCCAATCGATCTACGATTGGACTACGAGAAAACTTTCTACGCATCCACACCAATAATGAAACCTATTGATTTAAAAGTACGTACTATTGAAAAACTGAAAATAATGAAGCATTGTCCAACTGGAAATCCTCGCTTCGTGATTGGTTGAAATATTCTTTGCGATGATCTAAACCTATATCAATTTAATATCTGTGCTTGGGAAGTAAGCCAAATCTAATAACAAAGCGTCCTCGTCTTAACAAAATTTCTTAACTTCGCGATTAAACCTAGACTATTTTGATGTCCTTGCTTGGGAAGTACGCCAGAAAGAGCTCCTCGTGCCGACAAATTTCTTATGAACGCGATTAAAGCTAGTCCAATGTGATGTCTTTGTTAGGGAAGTGTGCCAGAAAAAATGACTAAAGTCTATTGCCCCAACAGATTGCAAATTCTTTACGGCGAGACGATTAAACCTAGGCGATTTTGATATCTGTGGTGGAAAAGTTCAGTTGTAATACTCGATATAATATGATTCTGTGAAGTGAAAAGATGTGCTGCTGATAAAATGGGATTGAATTGGTAAAATCTCTACTACGTAGGGGAACCCCTCTGACTTTTTGATTTACCAGTATCAGGGATGGCTCGATCATTTTGACTCAATTGTGATTCATGGTGACAGTACTGTCTCAGCCAAACAATATTTGACAAAACTATATATGAAACATTTGTAGAAATTATCTTCAATTTTGTTGAATAAAATTTTGCTGTATCTTTTGTATTGACGGTGCTACAACGCTAGTAGCTCTTTAACAACTAAGTGAAAATTCACTTAGTCACTACTAATAACTTATAAATGTTTGCAGCACCGTAAGGGGCCGTCCAGATTCCACGTGGATGATTGATTTATTTTCAACTTGATTTATTCAATAATTATTTAAATTGTGGTAGTTGAAGAGACATTCCTAGTATTGCGAAGCGAGGATTGCCAGTTGGACAATGCTTCATTATCTTCAATTTTTCAATAGTGCGTACATTAAAATCAATGAGTTTCTACATTGGAGATTATGCGTCGAAGATTTTTCGAACGGTTGGTGCAAAAATATTTAAAATCTATCGGGAAACCGCTAAGCTATTAGCGCTTTTTCGTGATGCTCGTATTTTTCGATTTTTCGGAATGACACCCTATCCCAAACCTTGCCGTAAGACGTAGTCTTACTTAAAAATTGAATGTAAATGCGACAGAAATTGACTAAATATTATTAGTCAACGATTGTAACTATTTTATGTTTAAAAAGTCCGCCAAGAGCCATCCATCCGGTGCAAGTAAGTTTTTGGTGACGTGCAGTGAGACGTAGTCCTACGGCAATAAAAATATTATTGCTCGAAACATTCTATAACCGCAAACTTTTTTTCATGAACACACTGAATGCATAATTTTTTCGTCATTTAAAGCATGTATGATGAAACTGACTAATATTTAAGCATATTTTTGGAAGTAAAATATTTAGTGTTGCCAAAAACAGATACTGCCGAACCATGCCAAATTTAAAATCTTACTGTATTTCCATTTTTAATCACAAACAAATTACAATCTTAGTTGAAAATCATGTAGATTTACTTCTGTACTTCTATTCTGGGTGTTTTTCATTTTCTTGAGGAAGACCTATTACTTTTTCTTGCCTATTGATTCTAATTTATTTGCACATCCATTTCGTGGTAATCATTCAGTACACAAATTCATGAGACACCAAAAACTGCTTGCGCCAAATAATTAAAAGCCTGCCGAAAATATCTAAAATATTGTTAAGAAAGAATGCATGTAAATTGATTATATCTTTTATTCGAGAAATTATTTTTCTTTTTAAAGTATATTAATTTATATAATTTATTTGTTGTTAGCGGCATATCACGCCATTACGTTTGTATCGTAATGGCAGGATCCGGCCAAAGCAGCACGGCACCTTGCTTCCATACTTGATGGTAAAATTTTGTCTCTTTTAACTTTTTCGTTCTTCTTCTTTAGAGAATCATGTCGTTTGTCAATTGTTTAATTGCAAATTTAGAAATTATCACATAATATATATTTAATGATTTGTTAAAAATTTCTATTCTTTTGAAATTATCGGGCTCCTTGGTCACTTTGCAAGTTCATTGTTTCAGGGTATTAAAAGTATAATTCTCATTTTTAACCCTCTCTGTCCCATGGTAGCACAGGTGCTCCATGACTTCCGATACTAAAATCGACCGATAAAATTTTTGAGGCATTTAAATATGGATATTTTGATTTTGTAACGTAGTAAAAATATTGTTTTACAAGGTGTATAGTTGCGTTTGACGAATTGTTAATTAATAGCTTTTTTACATGATCAAAAACTGTAAACCACCAAAACACCCCTGGGACAGAGAGGGTTAACCATTTTCAACCAATTCAGTTCAAAAGTTTCCATAATTGAAGACCTCCTGTCGGTAGTGGCCCCGTTTCAACAAGAATTACTCACTCCAAAAATATGAAAATGTACATTCAGTCATTCGAAATTTTGGAAATTTTTATAAACCAAACAGAAGAAGCTCTCTGAAGAGAAATAAATTCAAGTATACCTATTAAAGTGACTTTCTTCACAATAGTTCTATGCAAAATGACCGTATGAATAAACCTGTTTTTCCCGTTGCTGCCCCATAAAATCACGACTCGTACAAAGTGAAATATACTACCTCATTCATCAACAGTTTTATCATACACATGACAGAGTTATACAGTGCTCTCCATCACTCCGTCATCGATTTACGCAGCAAACATAGTCATCGCGCGATTACGAACTTACACAGTAAATATCCCTCCATTCGGTCAAAAAGCACGCGGCACAGACCCCCATCGGAGGCGAAAAGGTTGCCCGGAATCAACTGAGCTGTTGTTGGCAATCCGTTCATCGACAGCATATACCTACCTACTTCCCTACAGGCGCGCTCAGTCAACGCTACCATTCATGCGATTGTTCGGTGGTAGCATGAGTTGAGTATACATGCATGTGACTCTTTTGCATCGAATCTCTCTGTTTATTTCGTCCTTCCAACCGAGCTATCCATCCATTAGAGGGAAGCTCGGGCGGACCAGTAACCCAGGACAAGTGAATTCTGATTTCGATGGTGTTGAAGATGTATTAGTTTTCTCCCGAACACAGCGTACGGCCAGTACGTCAAGGTGAATTGGAGCAAAAAAGCGGGAAAACCACAACTACATGGCGACAACACGACTCCGAGCAGGTGGCGTGGAAAGGACGAAACGCAAGGAAAATCATACTTCCAGTTTCCTGCCCCACTCCGGTGTGCGGTGCGGACTGAGCGGGAAAAATAAAACATGATATGAATAACCTATACCGCCATTTTGAGTCATTCGAATTCCGAGTGCGATCCTAGGCGAAGCATAGTTTTCTCGTGCATATTTTATGTACCTACAGCTGAAATCGTCTGAAATTGTTTTAGACGCACAGAACACGTCGTTCTGCCATCATCCGACACGTGACGGTGGATCCGTTGTGAAGAAATGCATATTGCGTATGAGATGAAATCGAAATTTTCGACACTTTACCCCGTTGGCCTAGGTGTCGTTTCTCATGATAAATGTGCGGCTTTTCAGTGACATTGACTTTGTTTTCGGTATTGTCGTTTCTGCTTTTCGGTTTAGGAATTTGGTGCTCGTAAACGTGAGCCGCTGACTTTGCGCTGTATTAGATCCAATGAGTCACGATAAACGTATTATCGGGGTTAATAAAAATAACACTTTCGAAAATGAATAATACAATTAAGGTCGAGTTAAAGATTGAACATCAAATAACAAGTTTTGAAGCGAAACCTTAACTGTTCGTAGAGTTATTTCTGGAATGTGGATTCTTTTCAGTTATAATTCAGGAACAATGAAAACTCTATCCATAAACTTTTATCACTAAAAGACAATGATTTTTCAAGAAACTAGGATTATTTCCAACTTTTCTTTGGAGTCTTCTACCACCGTGCAAAACTTTTTTTTTTCTGTATTTTAGTTAAAAAAAAAGTATAAATTTTCGAAATACGCGAAGTTCATAAAAATCGTAAAATTTAGAGTTTTCTAGAAAAATGGGAGACTTTTTGAGAAGGATTTAAATAATGTTTTCGTTTATAATTCCATGGGATTAAAAATGAGAAACAAAAATAAAGAAAATAAAATCGACAACGTCTGAACCAGAACAAATAGCATAGGCAGATAAAAGATATGGCTGAAATAAAGTGAAACTAAATTGTGTGTCTTCATTGTCCGTTTACTATTGCTTCGTCTAATTTACATGTCTTTGTGTAATTCATTTCACATTTTTTTTCAGTTTTATTGGATTTTTATTTTTCATTTTACTTTACCATCTCGGACTGCGCCGTACAGATTACTATCTTAATGCTAATTTAAATCTCTTTTTCTAACATTGAACACATTTCTAGATACGGTATAATCAAGGGCATCACTAAAGAAACGTAAACAAAAACTAAAACAATTATTACAGCCGTAGTTAGTTCTGTGAAACGAAATTGTAAATAACAGTGGATTACGAAGCCGTAGGTGTACGTAGGGCCGAATAGGTACGTTCCATCGCATCTGTTACAGGAGCTCGGTGCATTCAATGTTTCCTGTTATGAGGTCAAAGATAAGTAGCTGGTACTGTTTGATTCGCATGGTTGAGAGGGTTTCCAGGTTAATCAGCTTAAAAAACTTGGATGATCAACTGGGTCATTCCCTGCAGTAGCTAATGCAAGGCGAAATTTTTTTTTTCTGGATTTGTACAATCGTAAGAGTTTGCGTTACTAGGAAGGGCGCCCAAATAGAGGATGCATACTCCAAACTGTATCGAGTAAGCGAGCAGTACAGCGTCTTAGACAATAAACGTCAGTGAATCCAGAAGCATGACGCCGCACAAAACCCAGCACTTTCGTTACCTTTGGCAGTATATTGGCTTATGTGCTCATTAAACTTCGAAAAAAGTCGATTGTAACACCTAAATCATGGATAGAGTTGACACGTTCTAGGTAATCCGATTCCATTCTATACTGATGAAGAGAACAATAAAAGAAACAATACTGCAGAGACTGTTGGAAATTACCTTGAATTTTTTGCTGTTAACACGCCTACCGTTGTCCCCGCTTTAAATAAGCATCCCCTGCTTTCCTTTTCCTAAATCACCCCCGAAACTATCGTTAAGTTTTATTTCAGAAGGACGGACGTGCCAAAGCACTCCACCGTTGTCGTTATTGGTGTAGGTACAAACTACATCCTCTGTCATGCCATACTGCCGCCGTCACCTGACCCTTTACCCTTTATCTGACCCTAGCTAAGCTAGGTCATGCCCTGTCGTTGCACCCGTTCTAGCCGTTTCAACTTCGTCATCACGTTCGTCACTGCCATATCGACGGCGCCCCACGCGCGTTGCTTCACAGAGATTCTTTGCACGATGTTGTCGGCGTTGGTGTCTACTCGAAACTCGGGCAGTGAAACATCACGTGTTCTGGAGTTTCCTTGGCTACAGTACAAACGGGGCAAACGGGCGACTCTACCAACCTAAACGTACTTCTTATAGCACCCATGACCTGACAAAAATTAAATAAGATAAAAGTTTACTGCACCGTGTCTCCTACCTATCCAAGACGAGCTGTACCAGATCAGATTATGGGTTCATCAACCGTGTTCAGTGTGGTCTCATACCACCTCCTAATAAAGTCCGGCCCAACTCTGTCTCGAATACCCCTGATGTTACTCTGCCTGTGGCATTCGATATCCTCACCTAGAAGTCGTTATGCATTTGGGAATCATGCATGCAATGATCGCGATGCGGTGCGGTACTCGTTCGCTACTAGCAGCGCAGTGGCGTTAGTCTGAATACTTTGTTGTGAAAAGTCTGAATACTTTGTTCTTGCTAAGCCTAATCTCCTGGTTGAGCGCCAGCCTGGCCGCCTCCCGAGTTCGACCCCCCGAGCATCAGCATCTGCATCGGTCCGGGCCCTCTGCGCTTGCCTTCTCGCTCTGTGGCATCTGGAGCGGAGCTGAGCGATGGTCTCGCTCCACCAGTATACCGACCCACGACCATTCGTTGGCTGCCCCGTCCTAGACATAGTGGTATCACATACCCGTATTAGGACGTTGGTTAGCTCACGGGCACCTAGGTTCGAGCGGTTGCTCTCTGCGCTGAGTGCTTCAACGAACAGGTCTTTATCGAAGGTCTTCACTTTCCACCTCCTCCCAGTTGACTTCAACCCGCGTGACCGTGGCATCCGTCATTCAATCGTGTACCGAATAGCTTGGTGGTCGCTATGCGCCCTCCAACCCATGTTGACTAGCAACGTTGGGCTACAGAAGGTGATATCGATGATCGATTGTTGTACATACCCCCCTACGAAAGGTACTGACAGATCCCACGTTTGCCAGACTTACGTTCAGCTTGGACAGAGCTTCCAATAAGCTTTGTCCCATAGGGGTAGTGCACCTGTTACCCCACTCGACAGCCCAAGCATTAAAGTCTCCTCCAATGACAACCGGCTTGCGGGCCGTGAGTTCGTCGATAAGCACGTCTGGCATCCGGTCAAACTGCTCTGGCGACCACCTAGGTGGAGTGTAGCAGCTACAGATGCAGACGCCATCGACCACAGCAATCACGAACCCTTTTTGGTCGGACGAAACCACCTCCTGGATGGGGTATCTACCCATGACAGCAATCGCTGCCATCCGACCCTTATCGATTACCCAGATAGCGCCGCCCTGGAGGTCCCGGTAGGGATCCACGACAATGGCAATATCGCACACCGTTTCGGCTGCCGTTTGCCAAAGCAACCCTTGTGCCGTGTCACAGTGGTTCAGGTTAATCTGTATAACCTGCACCATTATCGTTGCAAAGCCCTCCTATAAGCCGCACACAGTGGGCCACTTGTGGCATGCTTATTTCCCGCTTCGGCTGTGCAGAGCAAATACCTGGAGGGATTGCAACATCCCCTGGCGAAGTGCCCGTCTTCGTCGCACCGCCTGCACAGCTTAGACCGATCGGGGACCCTACACTTGTCCGCCCGATGGCCGAAGCCCACACACCGACGCTGCGACAGTGCATTGACCTGGCCCGCTACGCCCAGAGACTGCTCAACCAGTTCCCTGTAGTTCGAGCTCTGGACCGTTGAGTCCTTTTTGAGCTCGAAGACCATATCCACGGCCTAGGTTGCGAAGTAGAACAGGGCACGGCAGTTTACCTGTCAGCTTCACTACTAGAGCGTCGCCCTTATGGACCCGCCTTGGCTTTGGCTTTGCAGCCGCAGCCTCGCTCGGTTTCGGTCTAGGCGGTTTGCGCCTAACCACACGCCAGTCACCCCAGCGGTTTGAATCCGCATCACGGCATAGCTCCTGTAAACAGGATTTCTTGCTACGCCTAACTTCTTTGTTGAGCGCCAACCTGGCCACTCTAAGTTCAACCCCACGCGCTTCGACATGTGGTACTTAAACCAGATCACTCTGTGTACAAAAACTCGAATTTTCAACTCAATTGTTAAACCCGTATTGGTGTACACTTGCGAAACATGGTGCGTCGCAGCGAAGACAACGCAAAAATTGCAAGTATTTTATTAATCGATGCCTGGGATTCGTGCTTGGTGGTATCACAACTGAATGTCCAATGTAGAACTCCATCGTCCTTGTTATCAACAGAAATTCGTGAACGTAAGTGGAAGTGAATCGAACACACCTTAAGGAAAGGAACGGACGAGACCTTCAGAGAAGCGCTCGACTGAAATCCGCAAGGAAGCGTAGCGTAGAAGAGACAGACCTAAAGGCTCATGACGACGCAGCTTAGCCAACGACATCCAGGCTGTTTATAAGAACCTGTCCCAATCCCTGATCGAACCACTGGGGACTATCCGGGGCTGGGCTCCGAAGGCCTCTTTTTATGGCTAGCTCGAACGTGAGGTCCGAAGGCTCAAGGTCGGGTCTGGGGCAATGTGACACCTTACTGAGTGTATAGTGTAGATGTGTATTCTGGGCCGGCCGGCTGATGCTGAATCTGGATCGGTGCTCAACCCGGTGATGATGATGATGATGTCTCGTGGATCTGCGGTACGGTTGACAATGTCCGAGGGCCAATTTTCAGTCCAAGTATATTCAGAGGTGATCAGAGGTGCCAAATATACGAACTCATCAACTACTTCCAGTTCATCGCCGTCAATATTCACTGTCTTTGCGAGAGGAATGTTGCTTTCTCTTGAGCCTCTTCCTACCATATATTTGGTTTTCGACGCATTGATTTTTAATCCAATTCGTTTTCAGTCGCAGATTACCTCCGCCGTCCCAAGGTTTCTAATAATGATGTCTAGGTCATCTGCGAAGACTAGCAGTTGACTACTCTTGCTGAAGATTGTTTCTCTCGTTACGTTGCCCGCTCCCCAAGTCACTCTTTGCCGCAACCCTCTGCGCGATTCGAAGGGACTCGGGGCCCGAGAGTGCCCCCGAAACCCGCACGTAGTACATCACTCCCTCCGGGGTCAGCCGCGTCAGTTTGTCAGACTATACTATACTCGTGCATTATCTGCCATAGCTGTTGCAATATATTTTCAACAGTATATGTTTTCCTTTTTCTAAAAATTTTGCATTACATGTATAGAAAAATTGCTTGTTTTTTCGTTTAGCCGTCAATGAACAGACATAATGTTTTCATAAACAGTAGTTCGCCCCAAAGAAGTGACTGTCATGTCAGTTTTTCTGTGATAAAACCAACGGTAACGTAGGAATGTTGGAAAATGAACAACACTCGTTTCCATTTTACATCAATAAGTTGAAAGTTCCTAGCAGAGCAAATATGGATAGTTTACCCTTCATGTTTCACCAACTTTAGCACTAAACATTTAACAACGGAAAACGGAAAAAAGCTAAAAGTTGTAAATAAAAAAGAAATAGAGTCCCAAACAAGTGAACAATTAAATTAAAGTGAAGTAAATTAAAATTTTAAATAAAACATAAATTATTTATAAAATAAAAACCAAAAATTAAGCACTATCAAAAAGAACTTTAAAACTCAACTTTGTCCCGCGTAAAGCAACATGTTTATTGAAAACATTTCATCGGCCTCTGACTTTGAAGATAATCCAAAAGAAATTCAAACGTTATTCGCTGTACTCCAGCCAGACGCGTTTTCTGCTGCTAAGGAGACAATTCCGGCCGTGTCGTTCGCGTCCTAGTGGCGAGAGGGTGCCAGTATTAGTGCACCGTGGCACACACGCTTTCCTGCCCGTCACGTCGGGATCCCGAAGGATGGTGTATGCGTGCCTTCTAGCCAACAACGAATCGTTAAGCGTAAACTAGCGACACAGCAATACACAGGAAGAAACCCGCGGCCAATTTATGTTTGGCAAATTTTTATGCCTTTCTGGTGAAAATAAAAGTGTGTTTTCCGTTTCACTTTTCGCAACACGCTCCCGTTGCGTAGGCTGGGAAGGCAGACGGTTCGTGGAGGGAAAATCGATATTTCCCTTGTCTAGCACGGAACAAGAGGGAGTAGATTCCACTCGAAGAAACCAAGGCCTGTAGAAAAGTATGAGAAACAGATTCTCCAGGAATTCTTGATGGGTAAAGAGAAAGTGTCTGTTTGTATAGGTGGGTGTGCGTGTATGTGGGCAGTAACGTTTTCGCAAACTACGGTTATGGTGCATTTAAGCTGTGCGAGGATCATCTGTTTTTGGCATTTGCTTGCCAGGAGCCGAACGAAGCTAGGATTCGAAGGAAGTGAGTTCGGCTATGAGTTTCCATGAATAAATCATTTAATGAGACATGATTTATGGAGTGTTTGGGTTTTGAGCATCAATTTTAAACACAGACTGCGAGACTTTCGCATCTTTTTTATGATCCAAAGTTTTTTGAACTCAACAGGAGACTGGTGAAAATTTATGCGACTAGAAATGAGACATCTTCTGCTTAGGGCGATGAAGATTGACCTTTGCTGGAAGAAATCGCAGACATTTTTTTTATCAATGTAACTGACCTTAAATAACGAAATTTTAGAAACCGATGTGTGTTGAAAAGCGGTTGCTTGCTTCTATGATTTAAAGATTTCAAAAAACTTTTGGAAAGTCCTTCAAAAACAATCATAAAGGCTTCTTCCTTTAGTGTTGGACACATAATATGGCCTTTTTTGCAAATTAGATAACATCCATACCACTTGTTCATGCACTATTTTGCATGCAAAACTAAAATAAGCCATAAGCTAAAAAAAATTTCACAGCTATTACTATAAAGAATCTTGTATTTTGATCTTTGTATAATTCGGCACGATTTTAATAGATTTTATAATCAGGTCTGAGTTCATGATTAGTTTTTCTGAGCAAAGCTTTATGACTTATGAGACTTTTGTAAATACTTATTGATAAATGCTCAAACTTATGATTTGCAAAACAATGTATGATACAATCATAATTCATCAAACGCTTGTTTAATCTTCAGTAGCATTCAATTTTTACATCAGTTTCTTTTGATAAGTGGATAAAACACTTTAGTAGACACTTTAGATTCCTTTTCGTAATAAATTAAAGGAAATAAGGTTAAAAAAATACAATGAAACGTTAAACTACTTCTAAATACTTAAATGGCAATCTCATATATTCATCATAACGCAAATTGTGAGTAACATTCTCGGATGACATAAAACTAAAACAACAAAACGCCCAAATATCCTAAAATAAACACATCTTTAAACCGAACAGATGGAAAAATTTGCTTAATAAAACCTCAAATGTACGCGAAAATGACAGCGGCTGAAAATTGGGCGCTTTATGGGGATCATAAACCGTCACGTTTTATGGGCTGTGTTGCAAATCAAGTAGCACTGAGCCAAACGATGAGCGGGCGCTGTGGGGGCTAGAATGGCGGTATGGTGAAGCGGGCGGGGATCGACCCATTATGCAACGAGAGAAAATTGAGATTAATGGTGATGTGGTGCTCCGATTGCATTCACTTGCATGTTGACACTTGCATGTTTCATTCAGCATGAGCACAAAGAACATTTTGTTTGTCGGCTTATTCAACCGATGGAGTTTAGAATGCATGAAAATTGGTCAAACAGCAGCTGGAAATAAAAATGTCAAATGGCGAATCAGGCATAGCTAAGAAATTGTTTTATGGTCAATTAATTTATCCATTACTGAGTAATAGGATGAACAAAATGACCCGTAACTTTGTGACATAGCGATTGTAATCGTTATGCAATCGTTGACAAGTTAACTACATGATAGAGAGGATATTTTGCGAAGCACTCCATAAAGCAGCGATGGCCCAACCGCGGCCCGCGAGCCGCATGCGGCCCTTCGTGATGATTCGTGCGACCCGCGGACTGGTTTGAGGGATGGCGGACTTATGAACAATTTTTTTGATTACACAGAGGTCCCTCAGATCAGTCGTAATATCTCGTGCATATTGTAGATCTGATTGCTTTCCAGTTTAAAGCTTGTGGTGATTCCTAAAAATCGGCTTTTGCTGCCGCCTATGTAACATTTTGTTATTCGCAAAAATGACCAAAGGTCATTGCGGACCGCGGACTCATGGGGCGATCTAATTTGGCCCGAACCACGCCTATGCCTGGGCACCACTGCCATAAAGTATACGTACAAACTGTTTATTGTGATTAGAACTCTACATTAGGCGGGTTTGCTGGCTCCTACTTAGCGAATTTGCGAGTTGATTGTAAACTCGAGTACAAGTACTATGGAAAGGTTAACCAATCTCGTACAGGATACACACAAAGCGTGTTATATTCAGGGATGGTTCGATCACTTTGACTCAATTTTGATTCATTTGACAGTACCGTCTCAGCCAAATATGACAATACTATGTATGGAACATGTGCAGAACAAGTTCTAATCTACAATTTTTCTAAACAAAGTTTTGCTGTATCGTTTGTTGTTACGGTGCTACAACGCTAGTAACTCATCAGTGACTAAATGAACGTTCATTTAGTCACTAATAAGATACTAGCATTGTAGCGCGGTAACTACAAAAGATACAGCAAAACTTCATTCAGCAAAATTATAGATAATAACCTTTGCTACAAATGTCCCATATATAACTTTGTCATATTAAGCCCCGTTAAGACGGTACTGTCAAATGAAATCAAAATTGAGTCAAAGTGATCGAACCATCCCTGGTTATATTTAGAGAGGAGGAGGGTAAAATCACAAACGTACGCGAGGTGATCGACAGGAGAAAGAGATGATCATCTCAATGGCGATAAAACAGAAGGAAACGAAACGGACGTTAACGAAAACGCAGAGTACCAACAAACAAAAGTAGTGCCCTGATTTCGAAGAATTCTGGTGAGAAATCGGACTGCTGAAAACTAATAGAGTCACCAGAAAGGTCGGCTCTCGGTCTAATTCTATTGACATGGGAAAAAGCCGTTTACAATATTCATGGTTCTACTGAATTGAATGGCACTTCTTTCAATTTCTAGAACTTGTGAGGAGGAGAAAGCAACGGTTTCTGGTTGGTAAATGGCTGTATATTGCGTAAAACAGATCCTCAGTCTCTTATCCGGCAATTCCTATCCCTACCTCGTCGTGGTACCAGCCGAAATACGAGC
Organism: Sabethes cyaneus; assembly: GCF_943734655.1. NCBI lineage: Eukaryota > Metazoa > Arthropoda > Insecta > Diptera > Culicidae > Sabethes > Sabethes cyaneus. The sequence continues at coordinate 138,558,274 of NC_071354.1, forward strand.
TACCTTAGCGGAGTTCGGATAACCAACCCAGGTGAAAACTAACCAGTTCGACAACAAACACTGAGGAAGCCTCCAAGTCGTAGGCGAAATGCGTATCTGCCGAGAATAAATATACATAGTAGAATTAAATTGAAAAGTTTTCTTTTTTATTTAATTTTAGGTTTCGCATTCTACTAAGACGCTCCAAAAACTTCAGTTAAGATTGTATACCAACAAAACAGGAGGCACAGTGTTGTCTCGACACTATGAGATGGCAGTCCATCATGAGACTTGGTAGCGCGGCCTTAACACAGCCACTTATCTAAATTCAACAAACTAAAAACAATAAAGGAGATTCTACTCGGAACATTCGGCATGGACAAAGGCGACGAAATAAGGACATAGAATGGAAACTTAATTCCTGGAACTGATACTGAAGATCGCTAAATTTCGTTAGTAACGACAGCGTGCTGCTCGATCAGTTACAACCCCGAAAGTTAGGCATCGTAGCACTGCAGGACATCTGCACTCGCAAATACGAGAAGATGTGGAGGATCCGTGATGGCAAAGCTTTATTTTAACAAAGCGGGGGAGCGACCATCAGTCTGGAAACGGGCTTCTTAGCGATGGGTAAAATGCAGGAATGGAAATCGATCAACGAGAGGTTGTGCATGCTGAGGATGAAAAGCCGTTTCTTGAACTACACCGTCATTAACGTGCGATGTCCACACGAAGGTAGACCCGACGACGAGAAGTTCTATACGCAGCTCTCCATGGGACATCAAGACCGTCATCGGGAAAATGAACGCCCAGGTTAGCAGGGTAGCTTCCAGGGGCTTTGCAGCGTCCAGAGGCTCGGTGAGCAGAAAGTCTTTCTTTCTACCACACCGACCAAATTCTCTTCGAGGACCGGTTTCTCTCGTACATCACTAACCACGCTTCCTACGGGGTGTGGATATCGATTTGGACCATTATCTAGCAGCAGTACATGCGCATTCAAAACTATCGTCGGTTTATACCTGGCAACAAAGCCGCCCTCCTTGGTTAAACAATCGGCAATTAAACAACCCGCGATCTGCCCAAAACTACGTACGAGCGTACTGGTTGCAGACCGTTTTTTACGAGTAAGGAAATCTGCTCAGCACCTTAGAAGATATGGTACTATCAGACACCTGAGAAGACAACTCAGGGAGTGGGGTTTGGTATCCCGACCCCCCCGAATGGGGCCCACTAAAACCCTACTTGAGGCTCCAGCCTCAATCCCCCCTGACACCACCTTGTCGGTATTACTTTAGGGAGGGGCTATTGTGCTTAACGCACCCTCTTAGATAACTACTGGACTATGGTAGTTAGGCTATTTACTCGCCGTTGATCGGCTCTCCAGCGGTTTTGTAGCTCATGTACAATCTGGGTAGCAGCCGCATTGACCGCTCCCCAGACATCCGAGCTAGAACACATCCTTTGGACTAAGTTATCCGGAGTGCTGTCCTGTTCGCTCACTGCCTGCATGTTGCTTCTCGCGCCCACGAAACGAGGGTATATAAAGAAAACATGTTCTGCAGTTCCTTCAACATCCACGCATTCGGGACACGCGGGGGTTCCGCATACCCGAACTTGTGCAGATGCTGTCTAAAAGAACCATGCCCTGACAGAATCTGTGTCAGGTGGTAGTTGACTTCGCCGTGGCGCCTGTCGACCCAAGCAGGTTACTTCCGGAATAAGTCGGTCAGTCCACCGGCACTTTGTGGAATCAGACCATCAGAGTCATCGAGGTCGATCTTGTGGTACTCCGCATGTCTCTAATTCTACGTTGGTTGAAGCACGCCACGTCCTCACTAATGATGATGCCAATAGGCATCATACCCACTAAGACGCCGATTGCGTCATGTGAAACTGTGCGATACACACTCGCCACTCTCAAGCACATGAGACGATAGGTACTTTCCAGCTTACCTAGGTAGCTTTTAGTTCCTAACGCCGATGACCACACCAGTCCGCCATACCTAAGTATGGACTGGACCACGTTGGCTAAAAGCCTTCGCTTACTGCCATATACCGCAGAACTACTAGAAATCAAACGAGACAATGCCGAAATAGCTGTGGAAGCCTTCTTGCAGGCATAGTCGGTGTGGCTCCCGAACTTGAGTTTGTCGTCGACCATGACTCTCAGGAGTTTCAAGGATCGCTTTGACGGAAAAGTGCAGTCCATGACGCTGATATTTCCTTGCTGTATTGACTTGCGGTTGTTCACCACGATACCCTCCGTTTTATGATGCGCTAGCTCCAGTTTCCTGGAGCGCATCCAGTCTTCGACATTGCTTAAGAGTAGGCAGCTATCAACTCAACCTCTCTGATAGATTCACCGTAGACTTCCAAGGTGATATCGTCCGCAAAGCCGACAATCACAACCCATACCGGGAACTTTAGCTTCAACACCTCGTCATACATGTCGTTCCGCAACACCGGGCCCAGAATGGAACCTTGCGGAATCCCTGCGGTGATTGGAACGCACTTCTGACCCTCCTCCGTGTTGTAGCATAGCACATGATTCTGGAAATAATTGTCCAGAATCCTGTATAGCGACACCGGCACTTAGACATTCTGAAGCGAATTGGCTATGGAATACCAACTAGCGCTATTGAACACATTTTTCACGTCGAGCGTGACAACTGCGCAATAGCGGATATCTCTCCTCTTGCGCTGGATCGCCACCTTGGATAGTTTATTTATTCCTGAATTTTGGCCAAATTCGGGATTCCGTCTGGTCCCGGTGCCTTGCTCACCTTTAGGGATTTAGCGATCCTCGTTCGTAACCGTCGCTTCCTCCCCGACCTCTAAACCGCCGTCACCCACATTACTTTGGATGTTCGCCTGGGAGGCCGACCATCTTACGCTATGGTCCGAGATACTGGAACGTCGGCCATGGGACGACTCAGCGGCCTGAGGTCAGGGCCTTGGCTCGTGGTGCAGAAAGCGGCCCTCGAAGATTCGCTCCAGCATCTCTGGCGACCGCTCTGCGGGTGCCATCGCGCCCTTGGTCTTTACCATTACGACCCTGTAGGCATCACCCCACGGGTTCGCATTGGCACTAGCACATAACCGTTCAAATCAGGCTCGTTTACTACCTTTTATCCCACTCTTAAGCGCTGCGCGTGCAGCAACAAGTGCTACTCGACATTCAGCCCTACCTTCGTCCGAAGGAGCTCTTTGCATAATTCTTCTCGCACGAAATCACGCTCCGCGAAGTTTCGCAATTTCAGCTGTCCACCAGTAAGCCGGTGACCTCCCATACCTAGGTCGAATTTTCCTAGGCATGGTAGCGTTTGGATCGGGTATACCGCGATCACCGCACTCTCTGGTTGAAGATCTAGGTTTCTCTGTAGAGCTAGATACTTCGACCCCCGAAGACGAATGCAGTCACATTCGCTTCAATGAGGCTACAACCTCGGCCTTAGATGAGGAAACCTCGAGCGCAGGAAATGATTGGTTGGACTGGGAATGCGAACATGCGCTGAAGGGAATGGATGGAAAAAATGCTTGAAAAAACTATTCAAGCATTTCCACGAGGGAGAATTTGGCCAAGTTTCAACGAGCGCGAACCTAATGAGTTGACCTTGACTACGCCAGAAGGAGTACAGGGATCGTGAAGAGCTGGAACAACTATTCCGGGTGAAGAACACGCGCAAGTTTTACAAGAAGGTGCACCAAACTTATAACTTCACTTCATAGCCTGACATGGAGTTTAGAGAACGCCATTTAGAGAACGAGAGAGGGGATCTAATCACAAATGAGTGCGAGGTGATCGACAAGTGGAAGCATTTCTTCGATAAGCATCACATTGGCGATATAACAGAAGGAGACGCAACAAAAGTTAACCTAGGTGTTCCTACAAACGATAATGACGCGCCGGCTTCCGATCTCGAAGAGATCCGGCAAGATATCGGTCAGGAACGACTCCCGGAAGAACTCCATAAAAATGGCCAAGAACTGCTGGCAATAGCACTTCACTAGATAATTTCAAGAATTGGGAGAAGAAACTACCGGACAGAAGGTGTGGTCCGCCCATCTACAAAGAGGGCTGGATTGCTGTAATTACCGCGGCATTACGCTGGTCAACGCCGCCTACAAGGTGCTCTCTCAGATTATGTTAAGTCGTCTATCCCCAATGACAAGAGAATTTGTAGGGTAGTATTAGGCGGGCTTTATGGGGCCCATGCTGCTACGAATCAAATTTTTACCCTCCGGTAAATTCTCCAGAAATATCGGAAATACAACGTACCCACGCATCATATTGTCGTGTATTTCAGGGCAGCATACGATACAGTGCAATGCGAACAGCTATGGCAGATAATGCACGAGTACGGTTCTCCGGACAAACTGACGCGACTGATCAAAGGTTTCCTGACGCGCAGAGCCTTACAGCGAGGGGATGGACTGTATGCTATTCAACACCGCTATTGAAGATGTACTCCAGCGAGCGGGCATCGAAACGAAAGGAACGATCTTCAGCAAGAGTAGCCAACTCCCAACCTTCGCAGACGACCTCGACATTATTACTAGAAACTTTGAGACGGTGGAGGTAATCTACGCCAGACTAAAAACGGAGGCTAAGAGGATCGGCTTACAAATCAATGCGTCCAAAACTAAATATATGGTAGGAAGAGGCTCCAGAGTAAGCAACTTTTGCCTTTCACGGACTGTAACTATTGACGGCGATGACCTAGATGGTTGATGAATTCGTATATTTGGGATCTCTGGTTACCGCTGACAATAATACGAGTATTAAGATCCAACGACGCATTTAAGCTGGAAATTTCCTCTGCAAGACTTTTCAATCAAGGTGCATACGCCGTCGCACAAAGCTGAGATGCACAAAACGCTTATCAGACCGGTAGTTCTCTACGGACTTGAGACAGTAACTTTGCTTACGGAAGACATATGTGCCCTTGCCGTATTTAAACGAAAGGTATTGTGGACTATTTTTGGCCGAGTACAAACGGAGAGCGGTGAGTGGCGTAGACGTATGAACCACCAGTTGCAGGCACTACTTGAAGAAATTCCCATCGTACATCTGACGAAATTTGGAGGACTACGGTGGGCCGGCCACGTCGCAAAGATGTCGGACAACAGCGCAGTGATATCCGTTCTCTTCAAGAACCCCACGACACCAGGAATAGAGTGGCCCAACGTGCTAGATGGCTGGACCAAGTTGAAGCTGACTTGCGTGTATCGAGACGTGCACCGAATTGTCGACGAGCAGCCTAAGACAGAGTACAGTGAATAGGAGTCACCACGGCTCTTTGCTGGTTAAAGAAGAGGAAAAAATCACCGGGGGAATGAATGGAAGATGTGGTTTATCCCATCTACAAAAACGGCGAACGACTCGATTACTGTAAATAACGGCATTACTATGATGCTGCTCTCCCAGTTCTTGTCACATCGTCTATCGCCAATATCAAACGGTATGATAAAACAATACCAGGTAGGCTTTATGGGGCCTTTTGGAGAGAATTTTTACCCTCCGATAAATCTTCCAGAAATGTTGGAAGTACAACGAAGTGCGAAGAGCAATGACAGAATGCACGAGAACGGTTTTCCGCATGAATTGACACGGGTAATCAAAGCTACCCTAAAGTTAGTGATGTGCTACGTGAGTGTTTTGGAGGCACCTCGAGTCGCCTTAAATCGCACAGAGGGTTGCGGCGTGAGTTCAGCCACGGATCGAAACTAGAGATGTGACCTTCACCAAAAGTAGCCTTCGCAGACGTTGCTAGGATTATTATCAAAAACTTCACGACGGCGGAGGCAAACTACCACCTCCTGGACTGGATTAAAAATCAATGCGTTATGTATGTATGTATGGGGTTAGCCACCATCACCCCAAGGGTTTCCCATTGTATGCAAGTAGAATTACTGCAGAATCGAATTTATGTACCCAGCAGCTTTCATGTCAATGCTGTTCGTGAAGGACCAAAAGGGGTTGGGTGGATCTATAAGCAATGTCGCTTGTATGATTCCACGGGAATATAAAACACTCCTTCCAGCATAGACCTCTGGTTCAAAGATACATAACTTCACGGTGCAAACTTATCTTGCGTGATGATTTGTGTGCTAGGAGGGCGCGTCAAAATCCTGGTTACCACATCCCTCATCCAGTCTTCGATTCATTCGATACCCTGATGCTCCCTTCCCTCTCTTTTAATTATGTATATGTAAATGTATTAAATAATGAGTAATATGAATATACAATATATATATATATATATATATATATATATATATATATATATATATATATATATATATATATATATATATATATATATCGAATATCTATATGAGTGGCAATGATTCTTCACTTGTTTATGTATCGCAGTAATATACTAATAATAAGCTATATTTTGAAAGTGCATTCAATAATACACTGTATTATTAACCGAGTCAGCCTCTCGATGGGCCAGCAAAGTCTGCGACTGTGTAAGGTTTAAAACGGACAGCACACAAGAAGGAAATCGCCACACATCAGTCTTTAGCCAAAAAAAACAAACAGTCAAACCACTACTTATCTAAGCACTCGTCGGAATGTCCTCTGTCCACTCTACACATCAGACCTTACACGTGGGGAGTATGGTACCCGTACACTATGTACATTATTATTTCACATCTACTACTTCACATCGACCCGTACGGACTGTTTGCATGATGGTCTCTTATTCCAAGCACTAGCAAGCAAAAACACGAAAAGACGAACGGCGAAGATCCGGTTTATTCGTCAGCGGCTTCAACAGCAAGTAGCGCAGCAACGAAATGCACACACGGAAGCAAGAAACTATGTGCTGACAAAAAAAATTAACAAGCCCCAACTGCTTCACTAACACACATGCTTTTGGAACACATTATTACACGAACTGCCGAAACGGAAATTTTCTTGCGCTCTCTAAAGACGCACACGACTGAGCGGCCAATATTATTGCTTGAATAAACAGCCATGCATAACCGACAAAGGAAAAAGTTGAAATAGCTTGCTTCGGAATCGCACTTTTCATCACAATAAGCCCAAAACATCACTCATTCCGATCCGCGCGGTATAAACTCATCGTTAGTCACTCTTGGTAATAAGAATTCCCACTAGAGGCACTCACGTATATTAAATCAAAGCGAACACTACTGATCTTTCGATTCTACGTCTCGCGAAAACACACAAGCGTCCGATCTCTCAGCTTTCCCATACCGAACTGATGCCGGCAAAATCTCCGAAAAAATGTCCAAGAACCACTAACAACGGCTCTTCACTGGAGAATTTCAAGGATTTGAGAGCAGCAGCAGAAACTACCGGAGGATAGATAGGTGTGGTTTGTCCTAATGCTACTTGCACGTTGCCCTTCCAGATTTTGTTACGTCGTCTATCCCCAGTTTAAGAGGGGCATGGGCTACTGCGGCTCAAGATTTAACTCTCTGATAAATGCTCCAGAAATGTCAGGAGTACGTGACGATGCATCATATTTTCGTAGATTTCAGGTCAGCATACGATAAAGTTGAGCGCGAACAGCTATGGCAGATAGTGCACCACAAGAACAGTTTTCCGGGCAAACTGACGCGGCTGATAAAAGCTACGTGTGTGTTTCGAGGGCACTTTAAAGTTCCTTCGAATCGCGCAGATAGTTGCGGCTAGGGGATGGACTGTCCTGTATGTTATTCAACATCGCTGTTGAAGGCGTGGTCCGGCGAACGGGCACCGAAACGAGAGCAACGATCTTCAGCAAGAGTAACAAACTCCTAGCCCTCACAGATGGCCTCGATATCGTTACCTTGGGACGGCGGAGGCAATCTACGCCAGACTTAAAACGGGGGCAAGCAAAATAGGGTTACAAATCAATGCGTCGAAAACCAAACATATGGCAGGGTGTCGATTTCCTGGAAAAACCTGGAAAATCAGGGAATATCAGGGAATTCATTTTTGGATCAGGGAAATCAGGGAATATCAGGGAATTTCGAAATTCAATCAGGGAAATTTTGTTTACCCGGCAATATTGTTGATCAACTTTGGAATCAAATCAATTTTCGTGTAAAATATACGCAGATTGATCGGTTGAATTAAAACTTGTTACATGTCTAGTGGCGATTCGATTATCTTTCAGTTTGCCGTAAATTTCCTATTTGTTTTGCGACGTACAATTGTCAGACTTCATTCGCTGTAGTGCTCGAAATCGGCAATGGCAGAGGCCCCAAGCACTTCACGGTGCAGACATCAAGAGCACAAACCGGGATACAGACTGTTATTTACACGCGATCCACAGCGTTTTCACCAATTGCAGAATTTTACACTCAGAAGCCCCAAGCATTGATCATCTTCCTTCAGTGTCCATGGTTCATGTCCGTTAAGGGTTACCGGAAGCATTAACGTTCTGTAGAATTTGCGTTTATGCGAGTTGGCAACCTTCGGGACTGGTTCAGCTGGTTACGTACTACGCAGAAAGCTTACATGTTTCTCTGTTCTGACGTGATCCGCAGTCAGCATGCGACTCTTGGCCTGGTTCTTCTCATCTGTCATTTTCTGGCATTCGACATCAAACAAGCTGTTACACTGTCTTCCACACGTTGCACGGTGGGGAATCGCTGGCCAGCAGCCAAAAAATGAAAGTTCATTTCGACTCTCCGTTGTATTTTTCCTGTGATTCTATACTATTGAAGTGTTCAAATCCAAAATTTTAGATCAATATGACAAAATTTGAATTTTCTATGAATCTTGAAAGTATGCTATCTCAGCATGTTTTAGCGTTTTTTTAAAAAATAACCTAATATTTCAAAACATTCTAGAGGTCTAATGGTAGCTCGGATTTTACCGGTGTCTAAGGAAAAGTACTTCAAAAAATAGTGCTGAATAAAGCCCATTGAATGAGTATGCTGTAATTTTGTCATAGTATGCCACAATTTTAATTTTCATTAAAAAGGTGTCATATTTTCGCGTAAAACACGCTTAAAAGTTTTGAAGCCAAGGTTCGCCACTATTGACACTACCGGTAAAAGTTGGCGTAAAATAAGAGCTTTCAAATGGATATAGTCTCATTTAGCGCAGAGTAGCGCAGAGCACAGATATTACGCTTGTAAGGCTACTATATCAGAATTCAACAACATAGACAAAATGCAAACGCTCAAAGTAAACGTAGGATATCTTAATTATGGGATATCTCCTTTACATGGTTGGATAAACTGCTTCGAATATATGGTCCATATTGTATATTGACTAGATTTTAGAGGTTGGAGGAAATCTGGAGGATACAGCGATAGTAATGACGGAAATACAGCTCAAAGATCTTATGCCAATCCTGGTATTAGTTCTGAAATCACGGGTATAGATATGAAATTAATTAAAAGGTTGAGAAATTTTCTTATAGCAAGTTCTTGAACACATTATTTCAGAAAAATTCGAAACTTATTGTTTGTATACCAAAAACCTTTATGTCAGGGTATAGTCTCATATAATACGTCCACTGCAATGCAAAGAATTTGAATTCGCGGTCATAAATGAATCTAGACAACTATATTGCTGATAGGACGAATGACAGAAGAAGCACAAAAATAAGTTGTTTTTTGTTTAATTATAGTCACTTTAACAACTCGGGTCATTCGTGACTTCTGCGGGGTCGGGAATTGAACCACGGTCCTCGGTGTGAGAGGCGTGAATGCTAGCCACTACACCGGTATTGACCCTGACGAAAATGCTAAAAATAGTGATAAAAATACAAGACAATATTTTACATGCAAAAATGAGTGAAAATACAAATCGTGATAGAATTGCTCGTCTTCTTATTTCTCCGGATAAAGCTTATAGCTTCTTCGAAACGGAAAAATGTAATTAGAAAAATCTTTCTGAGAATATTACTATTGAAGACGAAACGTGAAGCGAGTGATTCTGCAGAAGGAGAAAAAGAAGAAGAAAAAAAAGAAGATGGAGATAAAGAAGATTAAGAAAACTAATAAGTGGAAAAGTTTTGATTTTTGATTTGATTTTAATATTAACTTATATGGATTTTGTGTTGATTATTAAAGCTCATACTTGCTTTGTATTGTTTTATATAATGTTTTATCCTGTAAAAATCCATCTGCAATAGTTTTCCAAATGACCCTCATTTCTTATACGTCTTTATACTTAAAAAATACTTGAAAAATAGTTGAAAATTCTCCCTAACATAAAAAATTTACGTTCTAATGCAAAATAAACCTGAAATTCGGGCTCAGCACCCCAAAATTACTTAAGAACCACATATTATCCTTGATTTAAAGAGATTTTTTTGCTTGGCCAGCATTTGTATGGAGTCGCCCCACTGTGCGTTGTGCCTATCACTTCCCTCGTAGTTGTTGGCACCATGGAAGATCCTCCACAGCCTACTTACGTCTTATTCCCTTTCGTCATGCTGTTCTGCGATTCGTTGATCAAGCTTTCTGATGTACTCCACTGCAACGTGGAGTGGATCTGCGTGGATCTTACGACGAGATAGTGGTCAAAGTCGCTAAGAAAAGACTGTATATTGTGACTTCTAAAAAGTATTGACCGTTAAACAGGATCGATCTGGGAGCTAGAATTCTTGAATTTTCAAGTCGTGCGCACCCCATAAATCCTTTCGAACCTGTCATAGAACTCGTCCCTAGCAAAGCAAAGCAAAGTCTTGAGCATTAACCGTCACTAGACATTATCCTTCTTTATCGACAGACTTCGCAGCCGGCTGTTAGAGTACAGGAAAATTACGGGGTCAGTGCAACCATCCTACTGATTCTATCTAACAAAAACCGGCTAGCCGAGATTCGAACACAACTGGCTTGTTAGATCAGCATCGTACCTCGAAGCTAACTGGGCGATTCAATTCGTTCCTAGTATCATCGAATTTATGATTGTGACTATACGTTGATTAAGCTGTAGTTGAAGAATTTACCTTAATTCTCAACACCCATATACGGTCATCGGATCGAACGGCCGGCTACCGAACTACCTTCGAGTCATTGTTGCTCTCAAGTCTCGATAGTTGCAATCCGAAATCATGACACACAGCTTTAGTCTTATAGTCTTAACTTCGCATACTGTCCACCATTGAGGGTTAAAATATTTGCCATTTGGACATTTTCTAACAATATTATCTAGCCGTACCTCGAAGCCAGCAAAACGCACATTTTTGTACCAAAAATCTTTGAGGAACCATCTCCTTAACCCCATACTTTTTGCAGCAAAGATAACAAGCTGAAACTTCCAGGAAAGTTTTGTTTTAGTTTAACTGAAAACCCGCAGACATGTGTCCACCTTCCAGCGGCAAAGTTACTAGTTTGAGCTGACTGAAAATTAGCAAGATTTGTTATGTTTACACGGCTGTAATTTTGTTGTATGTAACATCTAAGCTTTGTGCAAAAACAGGTCGATTAGATTATTTCTCCATCTTTGTTTCTTTTGATTCAAGTTGATACCTCAAACATAACTGTCCCTAGACTCGATAGAAGAGGGCGTTTTCGAAACGCTGGTAAGAAATAGGTTAAGAATCTTTGATATGTGTTCTTAAATCATGAAGAAATCTAGCTTTAGTTTTCAGCAGCTCGCATAAGCCATGCTAAAGGGTTAAAAACTTAAGCCAGAAATCGCCCAAATAAGCTTGACATTCGAGTTTTGAGGGTCAGGGAAAAATATTTGAAGCATCAGGGAAAATCAGGGAAAGTCAGGGAATTTTATTTTTGGATTTGAGTCGACACCCTGTATGGTAAGAAGGGGCTGACACTGACTACTGACGGTGATGAACTGGACGTGGTTGATGAATTCAAATAATTGGGATTTATGGTCACCGTCGACAATAATACGAGTAAGGAGATTCAACGACGCATCATGCTGGAAGTCGACCTTAACTTTTCTCTCCGCAAGATACTTCTATCAAGGAAAGACGTATGAACCACGAGTTGCAGCCACTGCTTAGAGATCTCCATCATACACCCATGGCTAAAGGTGGGACACTACGGTGGGCCGATTGCGTTGGAAGTATACCAGACCCCAGACGACTGTGCAGTGAAATCCATTCTCTTCAAAAACCCCGCCGGAACCAGGAAAGAAGGGGCCCAACGTGCTAGACGATTCGCCCGAACTATGTATGGAACTTAAAGTTAGGTTAGAAACCCCACCCCTTTGAAGATGCGGTTTGTAACAACGTTAAACCAAAACTGCCCATAACTTTTTTATCTAGCACAATCCTACATATCTGAATTCACTATAACTTACTTATCTGGAGTTATCACCCTTTTTTCTGGATTAACGCCGGATCTACAGAACAAAGCCGCAGCATTTCGTTCGATTACCGTAATTATCAGGTCAGCTGAACTGGACTGAATCGACCAGTTTCTGCTTATCGCACTAATATTTGGAACCACAGTTCTAAATTACGGATTCCCAAATAAGGATATCCGTTTTTATTATTATCAAAATCCAAAAAACACTTTTTCATTGATTTTTCTACAGAGACTGTAAATTTTTTCTTTGGACACCACAAAATGGAGAAAAGAATCTGATTAAAAATCAATGCGTTATAACCAAATATATAGAAGGAAGAGACAGTGATTATTGACGGCGTTTAACTTGAAGTGATTGAAGAGCTTATATTTGGGATCTCTGGTCACGCCAACAACTATACGAATAAGAAAATAAAATGACGCAACAAGTGGTCTAGTTTTCTCTTCAGAACATTTTTCCCTTCGCAAAACGTGTCGATCAAGGAGCATACACCACCGCACAAATTTATTGACCAATTTACGCTATGCTAATCAGATTAATAATCCTTTACAGACTGCAAACTATAACTTTGCTTACGGCAGATAAACGAGTGCTTACGTATTTGAACGAACGTAACGAACTTTTTTCGATGGAGTACAAACGGAAAGCCGACCAAAAATAGAAGGACCCATGATGATAGATGCCTCCATCAAGTTAAAGTTGCCTTACGAGTGTTCAGACGCCCAACAAATTGGTTACGCGTAGCTCATGACCGACCCAAAGACCACTATGGAGATTAGTTCTTGATATACCACGAGTACCACGCTGCTCTATGCTGCTAGGGGAGGAGGACGATCATCAATTGGTACAAAACTCAGCTTGTAGCGTCAGTTTTCTCCTGGATCCGATGATGGATCACCTTGAAGGGTAATTTGAGAATGATACAGAACAACATGATGCCGCCTCAGTTTCTATATTCAGATACGTCCTTTTCTTGGGTGCGTTATTCAAGATGCGCGACATGCAGTTCACCGAATATGTCGTGGTTTCCCAGATATTGATGCTTCAATTTCAGTTAACAAGGGCACCTCAGAGTTGACGCGGTTGATGCGACGTACTGTGGGCGGCACTCCATGCTATTTTTTTGCCAGCTACAATTGAGAAGAGTTTTCCAAAGTGCTTAGTATCGAAATTGAACGCTCCAGGACCATTTCAGTCAATAGGCGGTTACTCAGCAATGAAATATAGTTACAATAAGAACTATGAATTATAAAATAAACATTAAAAAATTCTCTAGCTACGTTTACCTTGCTATTTGACACTAAATAATTTTTATACTTGCAAACATTTTGCTACCTATTGGAACAAGAATGCCATGTATCTTGTTTTTAAAAAAGAGTTTGAAAATCTATTGTTTATCAATACTATTTACGTTTGTATAATGATTACTTTATATGCTGGACATATTGATAACTGAATTTTATTAAATAGCAATTTTTATTTCCATTTATATAGCTCAGTTAAAAACGAGTCGCAGCTCTATGGCAAATAGTAGGCAACAAAAATTGTCAAAAGTAACAAAAAATAAATCAAAGTAAAAATTTATGGAAATCAGATTTTCTCTCGAGTGCCGTTTGCCGTTTAATACTGATGGAAACATATTTTTATTCATTTAATGTTAATGAGAACAATGATTACAAAATCGGTTTCAACCTTCAAAACATGGAATTAAAAATCGCCGTCAGTGTCAGTGACGAGATTGGCGAGCAAATAAAATAGAGATCTATGTGTTTGCAGTAGCTAAATCGTCACACAGATTGCCATGGATGTATGTACGTATACATACAGATGTACAGATTGTGTAATAAAATTTGCATATTTTACCATACATTAAATGCACATAATGGCAAGTGAATAAATCTCTCTTTACATCTGACGCGGCTCCTGAAGGGCAAGGATGGCGGTCAACCGATCATCCACATGCACCCTCTACTTCTCTGTCCATCGTTGGTTTCATCCATTAAGCCGACTGCCCACCAGCGGAAACTGAGCTCCAAAAGGCGGTCTATTGCCGGTCGGAAGCAGAGCAGTTGAGTAGTGTCATAGTTGCAGAGTTGCTCCCCCTGTGGGCCGGACAAACCAAACTGAACCAATGATGATGGTTCCCCTAGACGATGATCGGTTTTGGCTAGTGGCCACGTCGTTTGGTCCTTGCTGAACATGATGGCATCGTCATCGTTCGTCGGTAATCACAACGTAGACAAAGTATGGTTGGGTGCAGGTTAGCTTGGGTGTGTTGTTGCATGTGTTCTACGTATCAAATACACTTGTTCGAAATGTGATTTGTTTACACAATGACAAAATACTTAGTTATTATTGATCACATCATTGATAAGAGTGATGTTTGCTATTGAAAATAGCAGTGCGAGCACAGTACGTTGCATTCAGTGATGCGTTTCGAAAACTTTACTTCAGGTTCACAAATAACGTACGGAAAGAAGAATAAGTTCAGAAAAAAAACTCTTCTCGTATAAAAAAATGTTCACTGATGCTTGTCCGTTGTCGTTTCATGGTTAAGTCTTTCTTATAGGTCTCAATATCAGATCGAAACTACGGTCTGATAGCAGCAATAATTCATTAACCTCTTTTTACGCTCCTTTCCACCCTTCCTTGACAGCAGCTTCTTTCGATATCGCTTGTGCACAATTTATCCTTTTCCCTCACCCTCTACCGTATCGAGTCCAAGCCTTACAACGCCATGCCGTGCATTTTCTTTTCTTTTCTTTTTCCTGCTTTCGTTGGTGGTAGCACCTGTCTGTTACACCTTTCCCATAAATTTATTGATCTCGAAATTATGAAACCACTTGCTAAGCACGTCAACCGTCGTAGACCGACCTCGAGGAGCGAAGTTTCCTCTCCACTACAGTCACACCAATAGCGGCAAGCGAAAGGATAGAATTTCTAGGGTGCCGCACCGATAGTAGGTTCAAAGCCACAATATTTCACAAATTAAATGCATTGTCATTAATATGGCCACAACCGGTCCATTCACCGTCACGATTGTAGACCCAAAGCGAACTCCGCGCGATGCGGTACAATATTTCGAATATCAGACTTAGTTCGCTTGAACAGGAAATATCACCCGAGCCAGGCGTTGATGGTCGGGTTGACACGGTAAACGAACAAACCCTCACTCCCACTGTAACACCACATTGACGGACGAGAACCAACCTGATGCCAATTTTTGAACTAAAGCAAGTCCTGAGCTGCAGGATTGCTTGCAGAAGGTGCGCGGAATGCGGGCAAGAAATCCAAAGATTTTTCATAATGAGGCGGTTACGTGCCAGGAAGCACTTTGCGATGGATTATTATTGGTGTGCTAAAGCCTTATGGCCAGATACGAGGTGATTTCCTTCTTCATTCGATTCGATCCTCGTGGAATCCGAGTCTAGCAGCAATAGAGGTTAATACACATTGAATATTTTCAGCGGGTTTTTGGCTATTGAAACCTTTTCCGAAAAGTACACAAAAGTATGCTTTCGGTCAGCTAAATCGGCTGCTCGGTCAATCTCCGCCCTTTGGCTGGCTGTATGCCGTTTTCTATTTAGTCGTCGCAGTTCTTTTTTTTTTTTTTTTGGTCCTCGTGTTCCGCCTCTCTTACATTCGGAGCACACCGGCCACGCCAAGTCAACAGTTATAAATCACGGAGCGGTACGCTGTTGTTTTGTTGCGATTTTTTTATTGCATCGCGTCCGTTCTGTTTTCTGTTTTTTGCTGCTGTTACAATTTTATGATACACTTTTTTCGTTACATTTTACATGTTTCACTTGGACAGGATTTGTGGAGCATATTTTTTACTTCGTTCGCTGCTGCTGAACCGGCTTGCTTCACGTCGCAGAGACCATTTATCTCGCGACGATTGTGAATTTTTAGAGGAACGAAAATATAAATTTAGAATTGCGCTGGGAAACTATCGAAATGGTTATGCAGTCTGTGATAAAGTAATCAAATTAGTTAGATGAGACTGATCAACAGAAAACAAACCGCATCGAGTGCTGTATTCATTTCGGACCAAACTTGCAGAAATATCGCCATTTTGAATGAAATCAGTGAAAACCCTGTACTAGTTTGTGATAAAAAAAGCCAGCTAATTCTTCTTTGTTCAACTAAACTTAACTTTAAAGTTACCTTAAGTTTGCTTCTATTATCTTCTTCACCCCCGAACGAGTAAAAAAATTCGCACAGAATATCTGAGATTCATCGCATAAAACTCGAGTCATTAAATATCTGGACGCACTGTTAATTTTACTGCAGCGCTCCTAGCGGTCGAATCTAGAATGTTTTGATAGCAGTATGTTTTAAAATGTTTCTGCTTCCACTTTCAGTGCTGAGAAGTTTGTCACTACACATTAATTTTGTTTAAAAGAAGTTATACTTGATGGAAGCCAGGAACTTCGAAAATCCGACGTGATCGAGTTCCAAAATCACGAAGTCCTTGATATGGACCGTGTGTAGCGTTCTCATACATTTCCGTGATCGGAATACCATTGATTGGTAGGAAAACTTAGAATCGCAAACCGGATTTAAAGGTATTGAGATTAATCATTCTCAACACCTTTGAATGCAGCTTGCAGATTTGCAGATCGGACTATGATGTCGCCAACAAATTCAGTGCCAGTCAAAACACCCTCAGAAGGATTCGTCCAACAGAAGGATTTGGATCTTTTCGGGTCAGTAAACAACCAAATAGGATATTGAAGCAGAATCTAGCGGCTAAAAGACGTGCCCAGAAAAATGGAAAAATTCTATAGTCTACAGTTCTACAGTTCTACAGTTCAAAAAGAACATCAATCCACCCCACGCCCTGAATTCCGCCAAGTTGACATATATTGGGCAGAAAAATAAAAAGAGTAGAAAGGTAATTCGGGATGCGACAGATATGAAGAAACACGAATGGTGGTCGCTCAGGCTAGCCAACAGTGTGTCTTAAATATGATGAGGACATTCGAAGAAAAGTATGAAATTACTATGAAATTGAAACACGATTATGAAGGCAGAAATCCTGGAGTGTGTTAGTAATGCAGTTGAGAGTTATCGTTAGGAATATTTTTAGTTTTGCTCCCCACCTTGGAACGGGAACAAGACTATTTCCTTCCCTGCTCATAGAAAAATCCGATGACTCCACGTTAAGCATACGGATATGGGACATAAAAATACGATTGTCTGGATGTTTTGGATATCAGGCATAGAAATGCGAGGTTGAATGGCCGACTGAACGCGAGGCCGACAGGTATGAAGGTGAACCAAAAAGTGCAAAATACCACCACGTTCTCTTCATTTCGAAAAGGGCTCTAGCGTTTTATGTTTTATAAGGAATAATTCTATGCGAGGACTAGGGAAAATTGACTGAAGATTTGCTAACCTACTGGTAATTAGAAGAAAACGAAGTAGTAGTAGTAGTTGTAGTAGTTAAATCTCCCTTATTCTAACATTTAAATTCTTTATTTGAGAAACCCCAAGAAACCATTTTTATGAAAATGGCGGATGAGCTTGATTCAAGTTGAAAGCAGGTCATGTCGACCCCGTGTCCATTCGACTCGTGTTCGTTCTGTCTAGCGTCCACTCTGTCTCGCGTCCATATGCCTTTTAGCACTATTCCAAAAGTATTTTATCCATTATGCATCACGTCTATTATGCCTAACGTCTGAAGACCTAGTGCAGTATTCTTTGCGTCCGTTTGCCGCGTATTCCAACTTCAAAAACAAACTGGGTTAGAGCGACTTTTTTGGCATATTGTTGGGGTTTATCAAAGGCTTATTAACTACCAATACCCAACTATATCTATTTGAAAAAACTTGATAAATTACGATGATCAAGCAGCACCATCCAAGGGCGTATTCGGTAGTTTGCTATACTTCAACAGCAGACCAAAAGGAAGAGAGATGTTTTATGTGTCGGTGTTTTTCAAGTGTTGCCTACAATCCGGCAATATAATGGATCTGATGAAGCTGGTTTTGTAGTGACAAAAGTTTGCTTCTGGCGCTAGTGTACAATAGAACGTCCACATACCTTAGCGTCAGAAGCAAGTGGTATTGACTCACATGCTAGATATCTTCAATGATCCATTATATTTCCGGTGGCAGTATATGCTAGAAGTGTTCTTGGCGCCTCTACCACTGACTAACTGACGTGACACGGGCGTTTCATTTATGACTCACAAGATCTTGCAAGCAAACGACCACTTGCTTACAAGCGAGCGATCGCTTATGTCAAACAGCAGAGCGATGTACAAAGGTACGGGAGATAGATTTAGGCAAAATTCAGTTTGTTTCACCGGAAATCTATATGAATATCGGAAATAACCTGTTAATTCTTCGTGTATTGGAAAAACAAAGGATTATGTAATTTTTACAAAGGACATTCACTTGTGCTCCTAGTGTGTTTCTATTTGTTTGTGTTGGTCACACATAGTTAGTGAATGACATTCTGCCAAACCTGTTCTCTACTTTTCCAAGATAAATAGCGATCCGTTGTGCAGACGGTGTTACTGTTTAACGCATTTTGATTCAAATTTTCGGACACAAGTTTTTTAAAGAAAATGTATGGGATGTCATGTCGGCTCGTCGGTGTTTCTACCTCGCACGTTTGTGGATGACCTCAGTTTTTAGGATGGAATTAACTAGATGTATTTTCTGCTAGTGAATAAAAATTGATTCATCTGTTCATATAGGAGGAAATTTTTGCGTTCCTCGTTGATAAAAAGAAGTGGAATTGTTCTGTAATAGGGTTTATTTCTAATTCCCGTCGTAGCAAGGAAAGCCACTCTAATTTTCATCATTTCTTCGATGGATTTAATGAATACTCCAAAAGTGACTCAAACACACTTCCCATCCGTGCACTTTGAATTCACTCAAAAGCGATTATTAAAGCGTTTTACTGTCGACATTTTCTTCTTCGTCACACGAAAAAACGTAGGAAATTTGGTTGCTAGGAACTCTTTAATGAAAAAACGCATTGAAATAGATCTCAGCTCACTTTGATTGATCGCGTATGATGGTCAACAAACTAAAATTTTGGAGAATAACTAATTTTGCATCGAGTGTCATAAAAATCGCTGATAATTTTAATAATTTGTGGTGAATAGGCAATTACGACGAAGTAGCAACATACCCTCCTACTGTATTATCAGCTGTTTAATGTCTAGAGTAAACGTAAACATAATTATGTGTTTTCCAAACCATCATCGAGAGCGGATATACGTAAGCGATTTCTTCTATTTTTTCGACCCAATTACGTGCTAGTGAAGAAATAGTGGTTTTGATGTTTATTGAATAAAAATTAGTAAATTACTTACATTTTTATGAAAATAGTTTGGTTAGCTGTTATATTGTTATATAGCGGCAAAGTATTTATTTGGGAAAGCGCAGCAAAAGAAGAGGAATGTAGGCTGAATTTAGCAGCATGGAAATACCCTCCAGTACCCTAGTTATCCTTCTTTTTAAAATTCAATCAGCTATAGAAAAAATATTCAATAAAGCTTCTCCCCCATTAAACTTTGTACAGCCATTTCGTCAATTTACGCAAAACGTCAATTTGCCTTTAACGACTTTCAATAGTTTTTTGTCTGTTCTTCTATTTCCACTTAAGGGTGGCCCAAAATTTCTCGATTGGGTGAAGCTCTGACGTGTTGGAAAAATACTTGATCTTGGGTGCAACCTGCATGTTGTTGACAACCTATCACAACCTATCATTGCCATTTTTTCGTAATAGCAGAAACGGCCTTAAAAGCATGCAACAATTGTACTGTTTCACTCATTCCATCGCCAATAAAAACGATCATTTCAAATGTTCACTTAAGCCAAGACTCAAACAACAATAACTGCGCGAGAACGCCGATCGCCTGCACTGGCGCTGTTGTCACATAACGTACAAGTAAATTTATAGCAACCTACTCTGCGTAGCGCGAAGACAACACCAGGTGATGCTAGTGTTTTTTTCCAAGTTTTAGGGGTGTCAATGAAACGATGTTTTGTTAGAAAATTTATTCGAAGTGTTACGTCTCTTAGTCTGTGGAGATTCCATTCGTATCGTAACTTATTTCGTTATAGATGAGCAAAATAAGTTGCAAACTCCACTTTCATAACAAAATATGTCACTTCCAAAAAAGTTGTTTTAATCACTATCATCAATTCAATTAGAAATTAACTACGGTGCATTATATTTATTTAACTTGCTATCATATTTATGAAATATCTGTAAATTTAAACTACAGTTAATCCAAAACCGTAACAAATTTTTAGTTGCTCTCCGACGTTGCGCTTTTTATTTTTAAAACCTTTTCAAAGAACCGCTAAAAACATTTATATTTATGCTATTTACTGACTAGTCTGTCCGTTGTCTGTGTGATTTTGTCTCAAAATGTCTAAAATGTATTATTTTAACCACTAACCGACGCTAATTTATAACAACAGTAAATTCAATTTATACAATTTTGTATTATCTAATCTAAAGTGTTTCACTAGGACGATCAACGTTATTTAAATGGTAATGCTCGACAGTTTTCAACGGTTTCAAGCGTCTCCCGGATTTCGCTCATCTTCGGTAGAATTTAATAAAAGCAGCCATATAATGGCAATACGTATCCAATGAAATTGAAATTGCGATCTGCCGATAATTTTAGACATTGAAAATGACATATAGCATGACCTCATAGGAGAACGAAAAAATTCAACGATTGTTAAAGCCTGACTAAAAGTAAATCTGAACGCCCACCGTGTGTCATCGGCACGCCTCTAGTGGTAGAAACTGAAACCATTATTTTTTGATTTTCGGACGGTAGACAAAAGCGCTAGATAGAACTTTGTTTACATGTTTATGAAGAACAACTGGTACAAGGTGTTCTACATCGGAACGAAAACTGAAGTCCGGGTTCCGGTCCGGTCCGATCCGGTTAAAAATCGGCACGAACTTTGTTATTCCGACTTTATTCCGGTCCGATTTGGCTCTGTTCTGGTTCCGGAACCTGAACAGAGCCAAATCGGATCGGATTATTAGCCTCTATAGTCGGAATATTAAAATTCGTGCCGACTTTTCACCGATCCGGACCGGACCGGACCGGAACCCGGACTTCAATTTTCGTTCCGATGTCGAACACTATACAAGATTTGTTAAAATATTCCACCCTTTGCAAAGCAATACAGAATGGAACTCAAACGACGAGAAAAAAAATCTGGAAAATCCGGTCGGGTCAGGATCATCAAAGTTGGTGCTAAAAATAGTTCTAAAGTTCTAAGTTGGTGGGAACACCAATAGTTCTAAAGAAATGCGTTCAAAGTAGAAGAAACGAGGTGAGTCACTCGCAAATTCAACTGTGCAGAGTATGCAAAGCCTTGGGCTTAAACGCCTTTGTAAGACTTGAGCCTTCTTTATCGACAGGTTGAAGCCGGCTAATTAGAGTACATGACAGTTTTGGGACTAGTGCATCGATCCTACTGACAGAGTATGATGAGTTTTATTAAGAAAAAAAATCTAGATTTTATCAGAACCGGAGAAATGCAATGATACGGTAATATGTACAGTGAACGTAGAGCTGAAGAAAAATGCTGCAATCCAGTCATTTATGGTTTTTCTTGCGACACTTCAGTCCCGAATTATAAGTTGTTCTATGCGTTAGGCAGTTAGGCAGACTTTATTACTGTCGCGTTATCCAATGGCGTTCGATCAATTCAAATAATTATATTTTCATTTCTTTAGCTATTAAACTATCAAGGCTTATTACAAACAATGTTGACTTTAGGTGTTTATTATACATGTGCATATTTATTAGCATGTGCATACAGGGTTTAGACAAAATAGTTTTAGGAAAACTAGAAAAATTTACCCATCGAATGCAATTGGGTCGATCTAAAAATGACAATTTTAATTGACAATTTTGTTACTCATTTGATCATAGATCGTGATTTCGCATAATTATACTGATCGTGAATATAATAAAAATAATAATTCTATGATCATTATCAGAACAGGTTTCATTATCAAGTAATTATTTGATTGTTCCATATCTGTTTCAGACATTACTGTTTGCGAGAATATTTTGTCTGTTTATAACAAATAGAGTATCCAACCTACTTTGGACCCCATCAGCAGCAGTACATAATTTGGACACTTCCATTTGATTTACCTATAAGTGTCCAAATTATGTATCCAAAATACGTTGATTACCCTACACTTTGAAGAATCAATTCAACGAACCAATGCAATGCACAGTGGCGATTTTTTACCGAAAGATCCTTTATTTCAACATCTTTAATTGCCGCTGGACTAAATTCAATGTGTTTATATCAAAAAAAAAATTTTTTAGGGAACCGAAAGGTGTGGTCCTTGCTTATAAGTCACGGCACACGTCTATTTCTAGCAGTTTTGGCCAAATGAATGGCATTTCATCCTACTTTCATTAGCCATTAGCCTTGAACCCGCTGTTATAAATGTGATCTTTTTCCCCGCAAGAAAGCTAGCTTTATATGGTTTTCGATGACAGTGTATTTGACTGTGGTCAAATTATTCATATTACCCTGTTTTTTTCATATTACCCTGTTTTTCTTAGTTAAAGTCGGAGAATTTAGGATAGCATGATTTTCATTTTCCCAAAACATACGAAAAACAAGCAAGTGTTGCTGACAAGCACCAAACTGTTGGAATGCGTCCAAAATTATTTTGTTTTTGGTAAATAAAGATTAAATATATCTCAACAAAATTAAAAGATATTCACTTTTACCTCTATAAAACTGGGGTAAAACATTTACAAATAACTATGTGCCAGTAATAAAGACTGTCATCGGATTTCTTATAGAGATAGCATATGTACCTATGCTGAAAAAAGATCAATTTTATTGCAGCGGAATACGGAGATACGTAGTTTTATAGCTCTTCAAATCGTGAAAATTAGAGTAAAACGGCCTTTTTTGGCAAACCGGCTAGAAACAGCGGTGTGCCGTGAACAAGCCGCATATCATTGGAATCGTTACAAAAATATCTTTCTTTTGAGGTCAAAAGATTGATCCTGATTCAGTGGAATTTAAAAATATAGAAATAAAGGACTTTTTTGCTGTGCTTTTCGAAGCTTGATATCTAGTAATATCAACTACAGTGGGTGATGTAGTCAAACTCGTTAAATGGTCCTAAAAGCCAGTCACTGCTTATCATAGCTATCAAATTAATAGCTTTGCAATCAAAAAACATAGAAGTACCATATCAATCCATCCCTTTCTTAAGCACCGAGAAAACGGTCAATCATATCACACTGTTACGCTTTTTTTCTGTCTTTATGGCTCATATTTTTACTAAAACATTGTGATTGTGAATGAAAAATTCAACACAATCGGCAACTCGTACCCTTATTCCGGAAAAGAACCAGAACGGAAACCCCACGCAAAGAATAAGAAAAGAAAACAACACGACGTCATCCGCCTGCACCCGACCTTGCCGTTGCTTCGGAACTGCGCTCGACTCCAGTCGGTGGTAGCGCTGAACTGCAATAAAAACGACATCATGAAGCGCCAACATAAAACATAAAACCATCTACCGCTATGAAACCATGGGGCTCCCGTACTGCAACCATGGACGCGCTTCACAAAATGGGTTCCACGCCACAAACGGAGCAGCTTTTTGCGAGCGGGGTGTACCGAGCTGGATCGCTCTGTTGGGGTGTAAACAGACTGACAAATGTGTGCTTTATGGTCAACTTTTCTTTTAAACGCTCTCCGGTCTGTGGCACTATCTTCAGTTGTACCCACAACTCATCAGCAGATTCACTTCTCTGCTGTATGTTTGAATCCCAAAATCTTCTAATCCCGAAAATGTTAAGCTAAAAGTGCGGTGTAGATTCTGTTTACCTATGACACATTTATTAACATTTCCAGTCCTTCAATTCTTAATTTTAACCAAACTTACACAACAAACAACGATAACGCCCAGCTTCTACCGGAGCCTGATTAAATTTTCCAAAGACTATCATTGTTTCCCGAAGTGATGAGACGACAGTGCAACCGACTCCTTCAAATCCCCGTCGGCTATTTGACGTCGCGCATAAATCTAGTCTTGACCTAAAACAATATTTTCACAGCACGCTTTGCATCGAGTTTTTATTAGCATCAATTCATCGCGTTGAGCAGCAGGAGAAATGACAGAGAAAGTGATAATGTTCTATTTTGGTTTGTTTTTTGTTCAACCAACGCAGAGTCTACAGAGTGCGGAAGCAGGACGCTCTAAGAGTAGCCAAATTTACAATTCAAAAATCGTTTACAAAGTGTTTTCAGAATTCGATACCAGTGTCGACATCTATTGGACACCATGCGAAACCGAACAGCCATTTTGTCAGGTTGTCTCTTTTCTGCTTACTGAATAAGCAGACCTGGCAACGCCCCCTCAATACTATCATACGGTCAGTTATGCTCTTCTCATTTTGTGGTGAAATACAGGTGAAGCAGACTATCACCACACAGACAATATTCCTATCTGTGCGAGCGGTTTCACCTACACAGTTGAGTGTTCCAGAGCAGTGTTTGTTTCTCAGAGCCACAAAGTGTGGGAGAAGAGAATAAAAAAGATCAAATTCACCACACCGAGCGTTATTGTTGCTGCTCCGTTCACTCCAACGCCACTAACGGAGAAAGTGCACACAAGCACAGCCTACTTCCCCTCTTGAAGATTGCACATTCACAGCACCTGTAAGAAGACCTACATACAATCATAACTACCATGGCACAATTGAAGTTCGCGACGCCGCAATGGCAATGTTTTGAAGTGCAACCGCACACGCACACACACACGACAAATCAGCCGTCCGCGTGCGTTCGCGCCGTTTCAAACCTTCTGTATGCGAAGTGCAGAGCAGCCATCGTACCAGCAGCTGCGAGAACGGTAGCGCTGCTTCAACTGACAAGAGCACTCCACAGAGCTTCCTTATGTATGTGCCCTATCTCGCACTTCGGATAAGAGGAGTCTACACCGCGCGAGCAGGGCGCAGATTCTTCCCTACGCTACAACTCCGATCCGAAGGCAGATCCGAAGACCGATAGTCAAATTTCCAGGCGAAATTCATCTGCCGCCGCCACATGGGCGAAAGGGATGCGTTGCGTTACGAATTTTCTTCGCCCACACGATTTCGAGCAGGGCAGCAAGCACATCGAACAGCGACGGTAATCGGACGCGTCTCTCGATTTGACCGTTGGCAGAACTGAATGTTGTGCTGGATTTTTAAGATTAAATTTCATGCAAAATGTAACTGGTTTTTAGTTCCTTCCAAATTGTGCGCTAAAATTATGTTTAGACTAGTAAACACTATCGTCCAGTGTTAGCAAACTCCAATTAAAAGCTTGTGTCCAAAACATTAGATGAATTTTTATATTTATTTTGTTTTATCATCTATTATTTTATTTCAACAAGTCTGCTATTGAATTCGTAGTAAAATCGTAGATTTATAATAATTCTGGACAGATAACCTATGTTTATTCGGCACAAATAGTATTTTATTAACGGGAAATTAGCAGTCATTAACTTTTCGTCGGAGAGACCAATTTCGGAAGCAGTTTTTAGGCCCAAAGCAGGGTTCTGTTTATAAAAATGTATTCACTGCATTCTTCTTGGTAATCTGAACACAGCGAATATATGTTTCAAACAAAAAAACTGCTTTTAAAATCAGCAAAATCTTAAAAGAGAACATTCGATACTGTCAATTTAATATTAAATCAGCAAAAGAAACAAAAAATAAATGAGCAAATGATAACATGTGTCCTGAATTGTGATCAGAAACCAACAAGTAGCGTATTTATGAAGATAAATTTGAAATAATAAGTAAAGTATTAGTATTATTGAATACCAATTGTTTTGCTAACAATTTTTATTGAAACTTTCGGATTGATTCGTGACCACTAGATGGGCGACATAAATTGCATCGCGTTCACTTCCTAATTATTTTTACCATAATTGACCTGTATTGCACATAACTTGAAGTTTGTATATGTAATTACATCTAAAAAGATTAACAATCAATTAACAACTGTTATGATAAAATTTTAAATCAATTTTGAATTCAACTCATATCTGCAGCACTTTGGATTGAGCCAACCAGCGTAGAACTTAAAGTTCTTTGAGATTACATTTAATTTCGCTCAGGAAAAGAAATTTTTCAAAGCAGTACATAACACTCTTGAAGCTTAGAAAGTAAAAACACGTGCTTTTCGTGTGACAATAATCAATTTCGAGTCACGGTTAAAACAAATTTGATGGGCAGTTTAAGAAGAACAACTGTAGATTCGAATTTCTCCGAGCAACCTTCACGTAGATCACGTAGGGAAATTTGATGTAGAAGGCTTAAGGGATGTAGAAGGCTTAAGTGGAATTTGGTGGACTCACAAGCAGATACTTAGACACACCACGTCGGCACCGACCTTTCCGGTCGATTCGGTTAACTACTCCGTACTTCGGCGTTCCACTATTAAGACTTTTTTACATTAAATTTTATAGAGAAGACGGGATGTGTGTTCAAGTCTGGGCCCAACCGTAAGATTTAAATTGGATTTGGATCAAACTTTAAATTGAACTTTAGAATAGACATTAGATTATTTTTGGATTTAAATTCGGATTTGACGTTTTGTTTAAAATTTGGTCAAAATTGAACTAAAATTGGACCAGAAATGAAAGTTGCAATTCGAATTTGAGTTGAAAATAAATTGTAATTAAATTAAATTCAACATCTTGCTTAAATTGGGCTTGGAATAGGACTTGAACGCAGAATTGAAACCATTCATGTTAAAGACAACCTACCGTGTAGATTCGGACTTGAATTTAGAATTGAATTTGACTTGAAATTGGACTGGACATCGGATATAAAATTGGATTTGAAATTAGACTTCAAATTGGAGCTGAAATTGCAATTAAATTCGCCTTGGAATTGGCTTTAAAGTAGGACATTAAATTGGGTTTGAAATTGAACCACAATTGAACTTTAAAATATACTTAAAATTAGGCTTGAAATTGCACTTCAAAATAGTCTTGGTATTGAACTTCAAATCGGAGTTGAAATTGGATTTAAATTAGACATGAAGTTGGACTTGAAATCACATTAAAAACTAATCAAGCGTCATACACAATTGACGGCTAAGTTGACCGGACAATTTAAAAAAAAGCAAAAAAACTTAATACGTTTTCTCTTGCTCAGCATGGTTGGCAATATAGCTCATATGCAACTTATTTCTCTACAGCCCTCAAAATAGACCATTTTAGTTGAAACTGTCGAGCCAATATCCTCTTCTATCAATCTGGATGTTCAAAATTCGTACATTTTCTTCTTCTTCTTCTCCTTCTCTATTTGAGCCATCGTTTCGATAGCTCGATGATAGGCGATGATCTAAGCTGTTTGAGCTAATCGTTCTGGAAAAGTTGATGCAAGATTGCTCACACTGCATCTCTCCTGACCAGCATGGATTTATGCCAAAGCGCTCAACGACAACTAATTTAATCGCCTTTACATCGTTCATCATCCGTGCAATGCAAGAAGAGAATCATGTTGACGCTATATATACGGACCTTTCTGCAGCTTTCGACCGCATAAACCATGAAATAGCCATCTCTAAATACCACGAACTGGGCATTCACGACAATCTGCTGACTTGGCTTCGCTCCTATCTCATCGGCAGAACTATGTCAGTCAAAATCGGCGATTACGTATCGTCACCCTTCGTAGCAACTTCCGGCGTTCCCCAAGGCAGTCATTTGGGACCGTTCTTGTTTCTGCTGTACATGAATGACGTGAACAGTATCCTCAAATGTTCGAGATTATCTTATGCTGACGATTTGAAAATGTACTGTACAGTAAAAAGCCCTAATGACGCCCATCTCTTGCAACAGGATTTGGAGACCTTTGACGAATGGTGTCGAATTAACAAGATGTCACTAAATGTGTCCAAGTGCTCAGTCATCTCCTTCGGTCGCAAACGTAACATGTATCTGCACGATTACGCCTTTTGTGAGACGGCCCTAAAGCGCGAAACAACTGTTAAAGACTTGGGAGTCTTGCTTGACTCTAAACTAACGTTCAAGAACCACATTTCCTACGTTGTATCCAGGGCTTCCTCGCAACTAGGATTTCTGTTCCGCTTTGCGAAAAGCTTCAAGGATGTATATTGCTTAAAATCTCTATATTGCTCGCCAGTTCGTCCTATGCTGGAATACTCCGCCATTGTTTGGTCACCTTTTTACCAAAATGCAATTCATCAGATTGAAGCAGTTCAACGCAAATTTATCAGGTTTGCTCTGCGACACCTACGCTGGCGTGACCCACGTAACCTGCCGAGTTACGAAAGCCGTTGCAAGCTGATTAATTTGGAACCGCTGGAAGGAAGGCGCAATGTGGCTAAGGCGTGTTTTGTCGGCGATCTTCTTCAAGGAAATATTGATAGTCCTGAATTGCTTAGTCGCCTAGATATCAACACTAGAAGACGTAATCTTCGTTCGCACGCCTTTCTCGTCAATCGACATTCAAGAACTAACTATGGGTTACACGAACCAGTGCTTAGTATGTGCCGGGTTTTTAATAGCTGCTATGAAGTGTTTGATTTTAATGTGTCTCGTGAAAACAATAAGCGTTGTTTTAAAAGATGTTTGTGCTAGGTTAGTTCATATATGTTTTAAATAGATATTTGTCATTAGGATTATACTTTATCTGTTGACTATAATAAATGTAAATGTACAGGTAATAGAATAGGGCTGAGTGGCTAATTTTGGACGTTATTCCCGAAGTATGTGCAAACTACGAAGCCACAATCCATAAAACTTCTTATTTGTTCAATTATTCATCGTACACGAAAAGGTGAAAAATTATCAATATGTTTCGCTTCATGTGCGAAAACCAAATAATGTTTATATTTTTACACTTGAACAACAAACAATCATGGATGTTCCCATAGGCCCCAGGGCGAACCTGATGCTCCTCCAATGAATGTCGAAAGATTGTGCCCACTTGTGCTCAATATCCGCCATTATCGTTCGTGGAAAGCTGGATTGCCTCGCACATTTTCGAAATGTTTTCGAAACGCTTGTTTTCGTCAAACCAAAACAACAAGTTTATAGGTGAACAAAAGCTTCATTCGACAAGTAGTTGGCGCCGCGGTAAAAATGATGATATTTTTATTTCAAGCTGTCAAAACACATAGAAAACTAAAATCATCAGAAGCGAATTTGAATTTTTTTTTAAATACGCGCTTTGCAATCAATCAAATGTTATGGTTGGGTTAAAAAGAACATATATACTTACTATAATTTTTATTTGCCTGCATTTTATTTAAAACTATTAAAATTTCATTACATAATAACTACCAAACAATAAGGACATTGATTCAGCATGCCTTGGATGAAATATTGTTATGATTTTGCTTCACTAGTATTTTTCGACTGAGATGTAATTATCGAATGATTGGGATTTTGACCGTTCAGTCATTAAATTTTAGTAGACGTTATATTTGCCTTTTTACGCCAACGTTTCGACCCGGATTTGGATCTTCATCAGGGCTTCTACGAACGGGTACTTTTATTAACTGTTGTTATCTGGGTTATAATTTGTTTGTTACTTACAAAGTGTTGATCGTCTTTGTCTAAATTCTTTTAGCCTACAGTGTTGTCTGGTTTTGGATTTTGGTACAATTTGGTTTACAATGTAATGTTTAAGTTAATCAGAATTTAGTAAAGATTTCTAATTGTGTATACAATGTTGTTTAAACTTACTTGCAATATTCTTGGGATATGGCGGTTCGGTTTGGAGTAAGAATACTAGATGTGGTCCTCGTAACGTGTCGTTCTCGACTATATTGTACTGAAATATTTCTTCCTATGCTATGTGTCGTACGTTTTACGCTATGCGCTGTGTCAGCGTATAATTGTCACCGTTCGACGCGGTACAGTCCGTTTACGCTTATACAGCATAAACGATCCGCGTCGCGCTGAACCATTTCAATCATGAGCGTCCACCACACGCCCTATTTACATTTTTTAAAAATTGTTATCTATAGTTAAGAATTTTTAAACTAAACAAGGAAATATGAACTAGGATTTATATAATGCGTATTATTCCCATGTAATTTGAAAGAACTCATTATGAAACAATCGTCCACCACACGTCCTATTGTTTCAAATTATATGTATTATTATTTTCATTCCTTATAACTTTTTATTCTATTTTTATGTATTATATCCTCTTTACCATTGATCTCTACCCTTATATTTGAGTCTATGTCCTCTACTACTCTGTATGGACCTATAAATTTATTGTCCAATTTTTTACCTATTTCATTTTTAATTAGGACTAAGTCATCTTTGTTATAACATTTTGGTACAATGTTTAAGTTATTTTTCATTGTTCTTTTCATCTTGCTAGAAAGAAGGTTTTCTCTTATTTCTTGATGGCATACTTGTAACTTTAACGTCAATTGCTTGCTATAGTTGTCTATGTCATAAATGGGCACTGGATTATCATTTGTTAAATTTGAAGGCATGTTACTATTTTTTCCGAATACTAAATAAAAAGGTGTGTATCCAGTGTTAGTGTGAACGGTATTGTTATATGCGAATGTGTAAAATGGTATCCAATGTACCCAAGAAAATAATTTTTCGTTACAATAGATGCGTAAAAAGTTTCCTAAACATTTGTGTGTGTTCTCCAAAGAACCTATAGTTTCATGATGGTAAGCTGTAGAATTTAGTTTTTGAATATTCAATAATTTGGCAATGGATGTAAACAAACTCGACATAAACTCTGTTCCTCTATCCGACGCAATTCGTTGTGGAACACCATATTTTAAAATAACATGCTCCACGAATGCTTTAGCTACTGTCTCTGTTGACTTGTTAGGTATCGGTGTTGCGGTTATAAATTTTGTTAACTCGCATTGCGTTGTTAGTATATATTCGTATCCATTGGTAGGTATCAAAGGACCAACCAAATCTACGTAGATTTTTTCAAATGCTGTGCTTGCTGTTGTCGTAATGATCATTGGAGTTTTTCCGCATCTTCCAACTTTTGATATCTGGCATTGCTTGCATTTTTTAATGAAATTCTCTACATCGCATTTCATGTTTTTCCAAAAATATCTTTTGCTTATAGTTGCAAGTGTGCGTCTAATACCCGCATGTCCCGCTGTCGGTAATATATGGTAGTCGTTTAGTATTAAAAGCTTTGACCTTTCGTCTGTTACTTCTTCTATTTGCTCTCCGATTTTTATTAAAATTGGTAATGTTTTTACTGATGATGGTCGACCATATATCTGTAGTTCTTCATATTTTTTAATGACGTCATATGTCTCCTTATTATTTTTGATGATTATATATTTTATATTATTAATTTTTGAATATTCCGCCACCTTCGACAACATTGCCCGTAGGTCAATTTGTGTCCTTTTGAGGGGAATTTCAATTACATCTGTGGAGATTTGCATGCTTTTTATGTTATCTTTCATTACCATTTTAACGTATTTGTCTTGTTTAGACGAAGGTTGATCAGTCCTATCGTCATTCGCTTTTTCGCCTTTAAGTTTCGAAGCTCTGGTAACGACTAGAACAGTTTTCCCATGAAGTGTTTTCAGGTCTTGAATCGAAATGCGTGACAACGCGTCCGCTATCACATTCTCGCTTCCTTTCCTGAAAGTTACTTCAAAATCATATTCTTCTAAAGCTAACCTGAATTTTGTTAATCTGCTGGAGGGGTCAGCTAAAGTAAAAAGGTAAACTAATGGTCTATGGTCACTGTAGACTTCAAATCTTCTTCCATACAGGTATGGTCGAAAATGCTTGATAGCCCACACCATAGCCAATAACTCCTTTTCTATCGTACTGTAATTTGATTCGGCTTTATTCAGAGTCTTGCTGGCATATGCAACCGGTTTGCCGTTGCTATTAGATAGCACAGCACCAATCGCATATCCAGACGCATCCGTATGTAAGTTGAATTTGTTGGTCTCCGTTAGATCCGGGTAATCCAGTACTGGTGGATTTATAAAACATTGTTTTAAATTCTCGAATGAGTTGTGGCATTCGCTACTCCATTCAAACTTTACACCCTTTCTGGTCAACTTGTTTAACGGTGTGCAAAGCCTAGCAAAGTCTTTTATGTGCTTCCGATAGTAATTTGCGAAAGCAACGAATCGCTTGACTTCATCCGCAGTGGAAGGGATCGGCCATTTTTTCACTGCTTCGATTTTAGCAGGATCAGGCCTGATGCCTTCAGCAGATATGTAATGTCCCAGGTATACTAAATTTTCTTGCAAAAAATTGCATTTTTCGGGGTTTAGTTTTAAATTTACCTCTCGCAATCTTCGGAAAACGTTCGAGAGATTTTTGTTATGCTCTTCTAGATTTCTACCAAATATGATGAGATCATCCAAATATACTAAACACTTCTCTCCATTAAGACCTGCCATCGCTATGGTCATTAGTCTTGAAAATGATGCTGGGCTTATTTTTAGTCCCATTGGAAGCCTTGTCATCTGATATTGTCCAGACGACGTCGAGAAAGCTGTTAGTGGCCTATCCTCTTGCTTCAAATTGCATTGGTAGTACCCTTGGGACAAGTCTAAATGCGAAAAGTACTTCGCTCCTGCCAATGAGTCTATGACCTCCTCTATATTTGGGAGTGGAAATGTATCGTTCTCAAGAACATTGTTAAGTTTCCGATAATCAACAACCAACCTCCATTTCTTTTTGTCATTCGCCGACTTTTTTGGCACTAGTAAAATTGGGCTATTCCATTCGGAACTAGTCTTTTCAATGACTCCATCTGACATCATCCTATCAATCTGGTCATTTATTTCCCTTTTTTGCGCCAGGGGAAGGCGATATTGTTTAGAAAATATTGGAGTTGTGCCATCCTTTATTTTAATACTGGATGTGTACTTATCCGTTACTGTTAATTTATCGTCTTTCAAGCAAAACACATCAGCGTATTTTAAGCATAGCCTCTGCATCTCTGCCTGATCTTGTTTTGTCAAATGTTTCAAGTTCAACTCATTTAAAAGTTTACTTGCTCTATTAGTATCGTATTTTGGCAGTTTAATTTTTCCTACCACATTGTAATCCTTTAGATCCTTTGTTTCAATATTTTTTGTTTCAATGCAAATTTCCTTATTTGCTATATTAATAATTCTTACGGGTAATTTCCCTTCTTTTGGAACTGATATTGAATTTGCTATGAAAACATGTGGCATTATTTCTTGTTGTAGTACCACACAAGTACCCGTCACACCGGTATCAACGTACCTTACCACCTCAGTACGAGCCGGTATAATGTAGCATGTTTCAGTTTTTGGTTGTTGCAATCTCATCTCCATACCCACAAAATCAACAATGGCTCCAAATTCTCTCAAAAAATCTGTGCCAATCAAGCCGTTAACTGCATCCGGCAAGCTCTCTATAATATTAAATTTAATGGGATATTCCACAGACTTGTACCCCACAAAAGTGTCAACGGATCCCAGAGTACGGGTTACTCCGTTTACACCACTGATTTCTAATGTGTGTGAATTATTGATATTGATAAATTCGGGAAGACATCTTTTGTCCAGAATACAACAAGATGCTCCACTGTCAATTATGAGTTCTATTACTCTGCCAAATAATTTAAATTTTGCTCTGAGAGCCTTCTTCGCACTAAAATTAACGAAAAAGATCGATTAAATGTGCCTCTTCTACAGGTTGTTGTTGTTGCTGTTGTTGTGGTTGTTGTTGCTGTTGTTGTCGTTGCTGAGGTTCGGCCATATGTGCCACATGTCCGTTGTTCCTCCCGCGACTGTTATTTCCTCGGTAGGTTTGGTTGGTTTGGTGGTTATTGTTATAACCATAGTTGTTATTGTGTTGTGTACCCCTACCACGGTACCTAGTGTTTCCTCGGTAACCACCACGACCTCTAGAGCTTCCTCGGCTTCTCCAATTATTTCGATCGTTGCCCCTATAGGGCGTTCTTCCTGATGTGCACCATAGTGCCATCATATTTTCTAAATTATTTTCAGTTTTTGGAGTACTTTGGCACTCCAACGCATCCGATATCGCTTTATTTAGCGATGTCGGATTCCGTGCTTTTACGAAAAATTGTGTTGAGGGATCTTTCAATCCCTCGACAAATGCCTGAACCGCTACAGGTTCGACAATATTTAGGGCTGCCGCCTCACTTGGGAAAGTTCCCATTGAAACGTGTGCGGCTGCCAATTTAGTGGACAGGTTTTCTATGTCCGCGCCGAACTCTGCGATTTGTTTAGAATGTTGTTTTTTCAATGCCATCTCCTTTTCCACCGCTCTCGGTGTAATCTTCACCGAAAATTTTCTTTTCAGTGCATCAAACGCCTCGGCGGTTGTTCGGGCATTATCGATTGCCCCGTGGGCTGCGCCTACTAGTCTTGTTTTTAAAAATTTCAGGACGTCTGCTGGTGGAACTCCGTTGGAGTATTCCTCCAGCAATTCGACGGTTTCAATAAATATGGACAGTTTCGATGGTTTGCCATTATATCTGTCGACTACCTTCATGGCCAAGCTAAGGTCTAGTTTGGTCGCCATTTCGTAGCGTTCTTCTTCTTCGAAGTCTGAAAATTCTTCTTGAAGAACTTCCTCGTCGTCGTTTGATTCCTCTGAGTCTTCTTCGTTATCTTGTATTTTCGAATTTTCACCCTCACCCCCTTTAGTGCCTTCAGGGGCTAAGGTGTCGTCTAGGTTAGCAGGTACTGAGCCAAGCAGCTTATAGCACTGCCTAGCAACAGACTTCAGTTGTAGATATCTTCTTTTAAATTGGGCTTTAGTCTCTATTGCTTTACATTTGTTTACGGCCCTTTTTAGCTCTTCTAATATGGTTTGGATTTCCTTTATTTTCCTTACCTTAGTGCCTGGGTTATAATTGGCATGTTTTTTTAAATTAGCATGTAATTTCCCTAACGCATCTCCTGCTTTGAAAAATTCTTCCATTCCAGTGATAGTGCCTAAAACAAAAATTTTTTTTTTTTTTTTTTTTTGTAAAGTAATTTATATTCTTCTTTTTTTACTAATGGATACTTCCCAATTATTTCTCTGGTTATATTTGAGATGTTCTATGGTCATCACAATTGACATTTTTTCCCCGCAGCAGCCGAAATTTCCCATATCTCGCTAGTGTGAAATTTTCCATCCATCCGAAGCTGGAATCATCGAACGAAATTTTCTCTCGCAGTCATCGTCTGGTTGATTGAAATCATTTCCAGTTGTACAACTGAGTCAGCACTTTTATCCGTAGAATGTATGTCGATGTACGAATGCAACTTTTATCCGTAGAATGTATGTCGATGTACGAATGCAACGTGGAAGCTACTTGGGACAGCACTACCCTTTTTTTTTTTTTTTTTTTTTTTATACGTTGTTTTTTAAAGCAATTGTTTATTGTTTTAATTGTTTTTATTTTGAATCACAACATTTGGTAGTTTCTTACACGTTTGGCAAATTTGCCATACTAATAGCTCTTTGGGCGACACTTTCTGTCTGTTGGCGGTGCAGTTTTGCTACTATCCGCACTACAGTGTATCCTACAGCCAACGCTGCTATCACGCACAGTGCAATTGTTTGTGCGGTATGGTTCTGTCCAATGACGCTATTTGATGCGGCCGGTGCGATGATTTCATCCGCACTAAACCATCCCATTGTAATTTTTTTTTTTTTTCACTCTACGATTCACGTATTACGTGGTCTCTTCCAGAACACTGTTCGAAGCGTGCTTTTTCGCTTTGCAACCAACAAGGACGTTTTTCATTGCACAATTTCTGAAACTATAACTTCCGGAACAAAACTCGACCACTTTTTTTTTTTAACTTGGGCATCTCCAACGCGTGAATCAGAAAATTTAACCGTATCGAAACTCGCTTTCACTGCATACTGGCGAGGATCGCCATGCAATATTCTTGGGATATGGCGGTTCGGTTTGGAGTAAGAATACTAGATGTGGTCCTCGTAACGTGTCGTTCTCGACTATATTGTACTGAAATATTTCTTCCTATGCTATGTGTCGTACGTTTTACGCTATGCGCTGTGTCAGCGTATAATTGTCACCGTTCGACGCGGTACAGTCCGTTTACGCTTATACAGCATAAACGATCCGCGTCGCGCTGAACCATTTCAATCATGAGCGTCCACCACATACTGGTAACTGTCCTTTGTTTGCGTTATAGTTATTACTATTTTAACCTGACGTGAATTGTTCTTCCTGTTATTGGGTTGGGTTGTTGGGCACGATACTTTTACTATTGGCTTGATTTTAATTGTGCTATTTTTTATTGGTTTGTATTCGTGATGTTTATTTGTGTTTGTGTCTGGTCCTGTGTTTCTGTGTTAGTGTTTGCCTGTGTAGAACAAAATAGTAGAAAAACAACCACACCATCATTTTCCTAGTTCGGACAGCCAAATGTAGGAGTCGCATGGGCTTCATTAGTTTTGCGTTTATTCGCCTATAGAGTGCGCGCCTTGCGCACATGTGAAAATAAATAGTGTTGCCAAATATCCAGATTAAAAATGAACTCGCCTGATCTGAACGAGGTGTTTTTCATATTAGCGGGGGTTAAGTGTACTTAGATTTGTTATAGAAGGTAGGACACGTGCCCCAATGTGCCCCAGCCTGGGCATGCCAGTGCCAAGCAACCAGAAGTTCGAATTTTACTTGATAATTTTAATATCTGTCACTACTTTAGACTTACTTCTATAGTTGCGCTACTCCGTTTTTTCACCTTGCAACGTATACAAAATATCACAATTACAGGAACAAAAATCAAAGGATTATTTACGCAAGTATTGAAATAATTAGGGGGACTCCGTAGCCGCAAGGTTACCGAGTCTGCTTTGACAAGCCAGAGGTCGTGGGTTCGAATCTTAGTAGGATCAGGCCATTCGATGTCAAGCGACTTTAGCATGGGTTTATTCTCAGGCCCTTCATTACTCTTCCTTCATGCTGAATTCTATATGACCCCCATAAAAGCACTCTTGACAGTGCAAAGTCACTGTTATAGTCAAATGTACTGGTCAGCCTCGCCAGGGATGGCTGTAATTGGAGACAGTACAGTCAAGTCTTTTTTTACACGGAGGATACGTGCCGTGTAAAAAAACCGTTTAAAAAAACGCGTTGATTCGAAAAATGTTGTAAAAAAAACCGCGTTAATACGAAAAATGTTGTAAAACGAGGTTTGTTAATTCAAAAATCGTCGTAAAAAACCGCGTTAAGGCCATTACAAATATTTTATAAAGTTTTTGTCCTTCCGGTGTTCGGCTACTGAAGGGGGGGAGGGGGGCGAAGAAAAAACAAAGTGAATTTTTTAATCGAGCAAAAAAAAAACATGGGTTTTAAGAATTTTTATTTAAGGTTTAAACGTGAAAACCGAATCTATTCTTGCTTATAATATATACGTTATTATTTTCTATGCAAAAATATACGAAAAAAGACAAAAACGAAGGAAAATTTTTTTGGACGATTTTCGGAAATTCCATTGTTCGAATTTCCATTT
This sequence comes from Sabethes cyaneus, assembly GCF_943734655.1. Taxonomy (NCBI): domain Eukaryota; kingdom Metazoa; phylum Arthropoda; class Insecta; order Diptera; family Culicidae; genus Sabethes; species Sabethes cyaneus. The sequence continues at coordinate 138,596,035 of NC_071354.1, forward strand.
CTGTTTCGTGCTAGAAGCGTTAATTCAACTCGGAGATTCATTTTTCGAGTTTTTCAGACTGTAGAGCCCACAGACAATTGATCTTATAAAAAGAAATTTGACTCATATCCTACAAATTATTTTTTTGCCCCCCGATTTTTCAAGCCAATTTCCAAGGGGGGGGGGGGGTGACAAAAACTTTAAATATGATTTGCAATGGCCTTATTCAAAAATTATCGAAAAAACCACTCGAATTTAAAAATCGCTGAAAATACCATGTTAATTCTAACAATGATGTAAAAAAACCGCATTAAATCGAAAACTGATTTTAAAAAACCACGTTTATTCAAAAATCATCATAAAAAAAAGAGACATCATGTCTCAGATCATCATGTAAAAAGAGACTTGAGGTGACCCAAGGTGGGTAATGTAGAGATAGCATTGAAGGAAGGGTAAACCCCACTACACACAAGCACGCATAAAATTTTATAAGCATATCGCTCATTCAATAGCGATTATAGTACAAAAATGCTATGCAGGTCATACAGCAAACACCCAAAAGCAAAAAATTGGAATAATCTAATTAAACCGGAAAATTCATGTTTTTCTTTGTAAAGTTCCTCCTACAACGAATGCAATATTCTTACCTAGTGTCAAATACCTTGTTTGAAGGGCTTTATTTCACCGAAAAATATCAATGAAACATATTATTCAAATACCTTGTGTTTGAAAAATATTACTAGTTTTGCACATATTGAATCGAGAGCTTAGGTTGGCATAGATTATACCTCAAAGATAAGTCACTTTTGCAAAAACTACAAAGTTGCAAAGTCTTAGGACCTTTGATAAGTTGATTGAAGGATTCACATCAACTCATATCTTAGAATCGATCGATAGAACACTACGTGTAAAAATGGGTGCATGTAATTTATCGCCGCTTGGTAACTTAAGTGGAGTACCCCAGGGGAACAACTTGGGATGTTGCACCTTTGCTCGATGGTGGCTATAAGTTTGCTTACGCTGAAACTGTATTCCGTGGTGAGATGTTTCCAAAACTGCTATCATCTACAAAGTTTACTAAATATTTTCACTGACTGGCGTCCACGTAATAAACTAATTGTCAGTGTACCAAAGTGTTCCGTCATGACATTTCACCCTACCTCACAGCCAATTGTTTTCGACTATCACATTGAAGGCGTTAAGCTCAACAGGATCAAAGAAATAAACACGTTAGGAGTTCTGATGGATAAAAAACTCACCTTTTCCAATCATTGATCAGCTACCATCGCCTACCTCGTCAACTGATATGCTTACTTACTTACTTAATCAGCTCCAGGCCGTGGTTTCCTCTGCTGTACGAAGAAGTCGTCTCCATTCCACTCGGTCCATGACCGCAATTCGCCAATTACGTAGTCTGCGTAGGGTCCGCAGGCCGCCTTCCACTTGATCGATCCATCTTGCTCGCTGCACGCCCCGCCGTCTCGTTCCAATCGGATCGTTATTGAGAACATTTTTAACCGGGCTGTCGTTCGACATCCTCACGACGTGTCCAGCCCATCGCAGGCGAACGATTTTTGCGGTATAAGCGATGGGGTGCTCCCTAAGCAGCTGATGCATTTCATGGTTCGTTCGCCTCCTCCACGTTCCGTCTTCCATCTGTACTCCGCCGTAGATGGTGCGCAACACCTTCCGTTCGAACACACTAAGGGCGCGTTAGTCCTCCACGAGCATAGTCCATGCCTCATGACCGTAAAGGACTACCAGTCTAATCAGCATCTTGTAAATTGCTAACTTCGTGCGGTGGCGAATTTTGTTCGTTCGCAGCGTCCTACGGAGTCCAAAGTAGGCACGATTTCCTGCCATAATGCGTCTTTGTATTTCTCTGCTGGTGTCGTGGTCTGCGGTAACCAGTGAGCCCAGATACACGAACTCTTCTACCACCTCGATTCCATCACCGTCTAAATGAATTCGGGGAGGGAGGTCAGCATTCACTTCTCTAGAACCTCTACCTTTCATGTATTTTATTTTCGATACATTAATGACAAGTCCGATCCGTTTGGCTTCAGCTTTCAGTCCGATGTACGTTTCCGACATCCTCTCAAAGGTACGTGAAATGATGTCAACGTCGTCAGCAAAACCAAGAAGCTGGACGGACTTCGTGAATGTCGTGCCACTCGTGTCTATCTCTGCTCTTCTTATCACACCCTCCAAAGGGATGTTGAATAGCAAACATGAAAGCCTATCACCTTGCCGTAATCCTCTTCGTGATTCAAAGGGACTCGAGACTGCCCCTGATACTCGAACAACACACATTACTCGATCCATCGTCGCCTTAACCAATCGCGTTAGTTTATCCGGAAATCCGTAGTAGTCCGTAGCTGATCTCGATCGATCGTGTCTTACGCCGATTTGAAGTCGATGAATAAATGATGCGTGGGCACGTTGTAAAGGGTGTCCCACATCAAATTGCACCACGGAAGAAACGCTGTAGAAAATTACCCGTTGAGTATTTTCTCTTGAAAATTTCGGTAGAAGTAGTTTAGAGTGTATTGTTTACACTGTATTTTTATCGCTGTCAGTTTTTCGAAAATTGGAAGAACTGGCGTCACCCGAAAAGGAACGTTGCGAATTGATTTTGCGTAAGCACCTGAAAAATCTTCAACTATCTTATCGGGACATCGGAAAACAACTCGGAATCGTGCACTCAACTGTGAGTCGTGTGGTTAAACGTTACTACAAAACTCTGAGCATCGAACGGAAAGAGAAATGCGGTCAGAATGGATATTCTATTAGTGATCAGCGTCACAGCGTGTCGTTGAAGCATTTAAGGAGAATCGCAATGCTTCGGTCAGGGATGTGGCCAAAGAGTTGAATCTGTGCAAGTCTTTCATTCAGAGAGCCAAGGAACACAAGAAACTGCATACGTACAAAGTGCAGAAGGTTCCAAACCGTGACGAACGGCAAAATACGGTGGAAGTACAATGATGTTCTTCGATGTTGCGTGTTTTTGGACCCGTCTGTTGAAAACTTGTTCGAATTTGGGGCCTTGTCACTTGTCAGTGTGAGTCTTCTCACTCATAATCACGACCTCTGGCTCCTTTGCAATGTGATAAAAGTGCTGTGTTATTTTTATTCATTAACCCCTCTAAGGTCTACATCATTTTTAGCACCGCAAAATTTACTAAAATGGCCGTAACTTTTTTATCTTTCAATATTTTTCCACCAAGTTTTGGAATTTTGCCGAAAATATTTTCTATTTTCATAATATCTATAGATAATGGCCATATGGCATATGGTCCCGGAGTTATTCCGGAGTTCCTTGGGGGACCGAGATATGGCTTTTTTAGATAAAGTTGCCAAATATCTAAAATTCGTTTGAAATCTGTTGATTTTTGTAAACATATCATCGACTATGGACATATCAGTTATTTTGCCGCAGTTAGGAGCCATGGTGCGCGCCATCCGGATCCGGGAGGACACTATAAATCCGGAACCGGTTCCCGTAACGGGACATTTCAGCATCAGCAAAGCATGTCGTGTCGCATATCAAAAAACATCAGCATTCGACAAAATAGCGATTGGCGATCATCTCATGTCTCTCAGAGGCCATATGGCCGATTCCAGGTCCCGGACAAGTTTCTCCGAAATCCGTTCCGTGCTTGAATCACAAAAGAAACCCTCCCCGGACCCGGAACCGGTCATACGGCCTCTGAGAGACATGAGATGATCACCAATCGCTGTTTTGTCGAATGCTGATGTTTTTTGATATGCGACACAACATGCTTTGCTGATGCTGAAATGTCCCGTTACGGGAACCGGTTCCGGATTTATAGTGTCCTCCCGGATCCGGATGGCGCGCACCATGGCTCCTAACTGCGGCAAAATAACTGATATGTCCATAGTCGATGATATGTTTACAAAAATCAACAGATTTCAAACGAATTTTAGATATTTGGCAACTTTATCTAAAAAAGCCATATCTCGGTCCCCCAAGGAACTCCGGAATAACTCCGGGACCATATGCCATATGGCCATTATCTATAGATATTATGAAAATAGAAAATATTTTCGGCAAAATTCCAAAATTTGGTGGAAAAATATTGAAACATAAAAAAGTTACGGCCATTTTAGTAAATTTTGCGGTGCTAAAAATGATGTAGACCTTAGAGGGGTTAAAAATGGAACATTTGGGACAAAATTTCACATATGCGGTGAGCAAAACTTGCAAAACGTTTCCCGGACAACGCCTCCCCATAGGAACAGTACATAACTTCATAAGCGTTACTTCTATGAGCCTCCCTTACCTAAATTTTCGCTCATTCCCCTTCACTTCTTATCCCATCCTCTTCGGACAATATCAACACCTTTGTTTCATTACTTTGTGCTAACGTCCCTGTCTTTGTTATATGTAACCTCTGAACTTTAAATAAAAACAGGTCAATTAGTTTTTTACCGATCTTTCTTTGTTTCCTATGGTCTTCCCTAGAATTGAGAGAAGAGTGCGAAATGGATTTAAAGGTACACAGGTTACTTGGTCTTTACCTATTAACGATTTCAATTCTAAATTAAACACTTAATCTTAAACATCTTTGAACGAGTTTTCATTATTCGTACATTGCTATTACAGACTACGATTTCTTCATGAGTCTTCTCTAAGGTTTAAAGCAATTTCGAACAAACAATTTAATTTATGGCCGATATACAAGTTATTGTTCACTTTTCGAGATGGGTACCGATCATTCCCGTGTTCTGGACATTGATTTCAGACAGATTCGATGAAGAATATTGATTGTGGTGGTTAGTAACATCCAAAGAATACTTTGAAAAGCATTTTTTTTTCAGTACAAAGCGAAAAAATTTTCGCTCAAGGTAGAAACTCAGAGAGTAAATGAAGATACGAGTAGCAAAATTGTAAGTAGACAGTTTTTTTTAAATTTTCGCATTAAAGTATTAGAATTTTATGGTAATTTTTAAGTAATTGGAATCAACTTTTCAGTACTTCATTCCGAATTCCTAGGGATCATTTTACTTTCTGCTGGAAGTAATTTAAGCATACCCCTATTTTCTTATATAGCATAAGAAGTAAATACTCATCTTTAAAGTTCGAATGAACATGACTTCCATTTGATATTTAGATCGCATAAATCGATTGAGACTTCACTGAAATGATGTTTTTGTATAATGTTTGAAATTTAATCCTAGGTCTAAAATGCAATAAATGTTGCAATCATCAATTTGACAATATAACAATACCAACTTTTAAAATATTAAGGCGTGGTAACTCTTAAGATAGTTTTAATTTGTTAGAACCGATATACATATAACAGCAATTCTCACCGTTACGACATATTCAATGCATACTGTAAAAAATTCTTTTCCTACTAGGTAAGTACATAAAAAATTCAACAGTTAAAATATATTTTTGCAGCAATGCTGCGGTTTAGAACTCATTTTCCCAAAGTTGAACTTGTGACCCGCGAAGGGGTCAAAACTATCGTTCAATGTTTCAGCCTCTATTTGCGCTGTTTGCGAACGCTGCTGTGCTGTGTTAAATCATTACCGGCTGCTCGGGTACAACTCGATAGTCCATGTCGAAGTTATTCATGCCAGTGAACCCTCACTGCCGCAGTATCTATGCTGAAAATACTTTGTTGACTAGAGCTGTAGTACCAGTGTATAATATATGGGAAAACAAAAAGCTGTTTGTTTCGTGAAAAAAGTAATTACGCGAGTTGGACTCAATTGCGCGAATCGTTTGAATGACTGGCTATAGCTATGCTATATGGGGAAGAGCTCCACCTGGCTATGCGCGGAGAATAACTGCCATTTCGAAGACGTGGGTTTGACCAACCGACGCAGATGGTGGAGGTGAAAAAAAACTTCTCTCGGCGAGGAGGCGCATAAAATGGTGATTGATGTTGAATTGTTTTACGGTACGTGCGTGAGCGAAATTTATTGTTTTGATGTTTTGATCGTTCGTTAGTCACACACGCACACGTGGAGAATGGCTTGAAGTTGGCTTATCACCACCAACTGTCCGAGGTCCGTGAATATGCCTGTATGATGACTACATGACTGAACAGATGACTGACAGCAGCGGAGGAAGTCGGAAGATCTGAAAAGGCTGATGCGACCGTGAGAAACAGCGATTGGTGCTTTTTTCTGGGTGTTTACTAGCAATTGTAACATAGACTAACTTAATTAGGCGAGCAATTTGCGGGTTTTTTATTATCAACCGGGATTTCACAGATTTTTGATAAGACAGTGCAGTCGAGATTCTCCGATAGCATGGTATTGCTGAATGAATAAATAGGGATTGTTTGCAACCACGTGGTAGTATTACGTGATTTACAATAAACCACCCTGTGTTGTAACTTTCCATTCTCATTACTAGTGCTGTTCAGCTATCGTAAAGCTTCATTTGTTATAGTTGTAATATCTCATAAAATATAAAAATAATAAAAAATAATTGTAAAAAATTCATGTTCAACAAATGGAATTTAACGATGTAATATTTAGTATTCGTTAAATATCTTATCTTTATATAAATATATAAAGACTGCACCAGAAAGTATGTACGTACCCAGTTTTTAATAAAAATAAAATCAAAATGTTATAAATTTTATTTTATAGATATACTGCTAAAATAAGTTTAACACAACAGTTCAACGTCACAGGAATACCCGTTGAAAGAGTAGCTAAAACTAAAGAATTAGGATAAGGCCATAGACTAGGAGCAGACCACGCACCCGACGAATTTGCGCTGTAGAGGACGTTGCACGTAAATTGTTATCATTTTGGACTATCTATCGATTACATGCAAGCTGGCAGACCGTTTTGAGAACGTTCTTCATGAAGTTCAGCACAGACTTCGTAGTGAAAAAAAGAAAAAGCAAAGCCATGGGTTTATACCGATTTTAGATGTTACCCTTCTTTATCGACAGACTTCGCTGACAGCTGTTAGAGTACATGAAAATTATGGGCCAGTGCCACGATCCTACTGAGTCTATCTAGCAAGCACCGCCTAGCCGAGATTCGAACATACGACGACTACTGGCTTGTTAGACCACCATAGTGCCTTGAAGCTAACTGGGCGGGAGTAACAGCTAAGCGAAGCTATCTAGACCTGAAGTGAAGTAGTGAAGTTTTAATACTTTTTCCATTCACTAGTTCTTGCTGGAGATACATGTTTCCCAAGATGTACCGTTGTAAATACCCAAAATTCTTGAATTTGTCGAGCTTACGGGCAATTATGGGGATTCCTGTCTTTTGCAACGAATGTTACATTCTTGGTGGTTGATGAATGTTTGGATAATGCGTAATACAGAATCCACAGTAGTCCTTAGCCTCTTATACAGCATCTCCTATCCCTACCTCCTTATGGTACCAGCCGAATTACAAGCAACCTTGACGGACATCTGGTAACCAATCCCGGTGGAAACTAAGGTCGTAAGCCGCCAAGGTAAGATTAATTTCATGGGTGGCGACACGATCAGTTCGGCATCGTCGCACTGCAGGAGATCTGTCGCAAAACCCAATTCTACCAGAGCGTTAGACCAACGAGCCGGAAATGGGCTTCGTAGTGAAGGACAGAATGCTGGATCGCGTAATGGATTAGAAAGCGATAGGATGTGCATGTTGATTGTTGAAAAAGCCATTTCTTCAACTACAGAATCATAAACGTGCATTGTCCACAGGAAGGTAGACTCAACGACGAGAAGAAAACGTTCCATGCGCAGCTGGAGACAACGTACGACAGCTGCTCGCCACGGGTATCAAGATCGTTAACGGGGATATGAACGCTTAGGTCGGAAGGAAAGTTATATATAGACGGGCCCCATGACATAAACACTTTCTTATCTCGCAAGAAATCCGTAAAAACCACCTGATCAGCGAACCTTGAATCAAAGCGACCATATTCCCATCGATGGCCAGTTTTTCTTGAACATCACCAACGTACGCTCCCTACGGGGTGTGGATATCGACTCAGACCATTAAAACCTGCTTAAAACTATCGACGCCTTATACCTCACGACAAAGCCGCCATCCTCGGTTAAACATTCGGCAATTAGATAATTAGTGAGTTACCCAGAACTACTCGCGCGTACTGGCCGAAGCTCTACCCTCCTCTGTGGAGCTAGATGCTTCGACCCTCGAGGACGGATGGAGTAGGATACACTCGGTCGACTATGAGGCCGCAACCGCGGTGTTAAGTGAGGAAACTTCGGGCACACGAAATGTGCATGCTTAAAGTGCCTAAAAACAACAACAGCCTGGTGGCTCCCGAACGTGAAGAGATACGACGAAAAATCGATCAGCTGAATAATAGAGCAGCTAGAAAAGATTGGTTCCCGGCAGAACTCTACAATACTGGCCAAGAACCGCTAGCAACGATACTTCACTTGATAATTTCAAGGAGTTGGGAGGAGGAGAAACTACCGGAGAAGTGAATGGAAGGTTTGATTTGTCACATCTGCAAAATGGACGATCGGCTAGATCAATGACACCAAGGCGCCCGATTATGTTACGTCGTCTAACCCCAATAGCAAGAGAACTCGTAAGACAGTATCAGGAGGGTTTTATGGGGACCCGAATCAAATGTTTACTCTCCGATAATCCGGAGTACAACGTGCCCACGTATCATATTTTCGTAGATTTTAGAGCAGCATATGATACAGTCGATAGCGAGCAGCTGTGAAAGATAATAGGTTACACGAGCACAGTTTTCCGGAAAAACTAACGCGGCTGATCAAAGCTATCCTGGAGTGAGTGATTTGCTATGTACGTGTTTTGGAGGCACTCTCGAGTCTTTTTGAATCGTGCAGAGGGTTGATACCAGGGCTTGAAAAGGGATCGCAAGTTGAATGTGACTGCGTGAATGCGTATGCTTTCCGCATTCAAACTGTGCTTTTCGAACGATCATTTGACTGTGTTTTGAATTCAGTCAATTTGCCGCGTGCCCTGCTGCCATCTTATAATTCATGCTGCCTCTCAGCAGAAGCAAACAGTTGTACTCCCGCTTTGCGCGTTCATATGAATAATCTAAAGTACAAACTGACTGGAAGCATAAGATGACATATTTTTCAGTTTCTCTTTTTGTCTCCAAATCGGCTACTCACAGTAATAGTTTGTCACCCGGACGTCGGTCTGACGCAAGCAAAATGTTCGTTTGTATTGGACGTAGTCCGTCCGACTTCATCCATGCACATGTAGTGGTTGTGTTTTTTTTTTGTAGTATTGAATCATACGATAACGCGGTTGTTTTTCGTTAGCGTGGTGACTGCCAGTCATTGACTGTTTTGCAGTCATTCGCTGCTCCAAACGGTAAAGGCAACTTAATCGAAACGAAAATGATAAAAAGGTTTAGAACGCATTCGTTCTACTGCGTTCAATTGGCGTTATGACTGAGCAAACTACCAGTTGTGTTATGCATAGCGTTCGTATTCCACCACTAAACGGACGGTGTGAATTTGAATACGCGGTGGTGTGACTGCGGAAAAAAGGATCGGTCGAAGCCCTGGGTTGATACAAGTTGCGACAAGGGGATGGACCGTCTTGAAAATTCTTCAACTGTATGTTATTCGCTGTTGAAAGTGTGATCCGGCGAGCGGATAACGAAACGAGAGGAACGATATTCAGCATGAGTTGCCAACTCCTAACCTTCGCAGATGAGCCCGACATCATTACTAGAAACCTTGGGACGGCGGAGGTAATCTACGCCAGACTGGAAACGGAGACTAGGAGAACAGGGCTACAAATCAATGCGTCGAAACCCAAATATATGGTTGAAAGAGGTTCCAGAGAAAATACCACCTGCAAACCACGGACTATTGACGGCGATGTGCTGGAAGTGGTTGATTAATTCGTTTATTTGGAATCTCTGGTCACCGCCAACAATAATTCGAGGAAGGAGATTCAACGACGCATTCAGGCTCGAAATCGAGCCTACCTTTCCCTCCGTAAGATGCTTCGATCAAGGAGCATTGGTCCCAGTAGAAAGATGATGATGTACAAAACGCTAATCAGCCCTGTAGTCCTCTACGGACTTAAGGCAGTAATTTTGCTTACGGAAGACAAGCGTGCACTTGCCGTATTTGAACGAAGGGCGTTGCGGAGTGTTTTTGGCGGAGTACAAACGGATAGCGGAGAGTTGCGTAGGCGTATGAACCACGAGTTGCAGGCACTACTTGGAGAGATTTCCACCGTACACCTGGCGAAAGTTGGAGATTACGGTGGGCCGACCACGTCGCAAGCATGCCGGACGACTGCGCAGTGAAATCCGTTCGTTTCCAGAACTACACAGACACCAGGAATAGAGGGACTCAACATGCTAGGTGGCTCGACAAAATTGAGGCTGTGTCGACAAAAGACACTAAGAATTAACGACGAGTAACTCAGGACCGAGTACAGTAGAGAGTTATTCTTAATACAGCAAAAGCCACCCCGGCGTTGATTTCGTGTAATGGCAAGACGCTAAATCTGACCAGAAGATAACAGAATCCTTGCAACTACTAATCAAGGGTAGAAGTCGTTTTGCAAACATTCCTTTACGTAACGTAATGAACGAAAAATTGGAGACGAACAGCAATGTACCGAGTTAGTTGGCGGAACTTTATATTGCAGATCAGAGTATAAGTAAGTAAGTGTAGAAGATTTTCGGAACGGTTGATGCAAAACTAATAATCAGAAAGTGATTAGCAATCAAATCCTAACTATTTTACGTAACGGTCGCATTTTTTTTTTTTTTTTTTTTTTGAATATACAGGGATACCTCGATATAAGACAATTTATAATTTCTAAAAGTTGTCTTATATCGAAATTGTCTTATATCGAAACATGGTTTCTTCAAAACAAATTTGCATTAGCGGTCACCAGTTTTGCTCTGTGTTATGTGTTTACGGGTTTTGAACTATTTATTATTGTTTGAACTATTAGGTTTTGACAATTTTTGGGGTTATTTTGAAATAATGAACATCTTCATGGCACCGATTTCAGAATGGAAAATCAGCTTTGGTATCATCAGCTATGTCAAAAGGATTTGTTTCGATATAAGACAAAATTGTCTTGTATCGAATTGTCTTATATCGAGGTTGTTTTATAACGAGGCTGTCTTATATCGAGGTATACCTGTACCATACTTTCCCGCAAGACGTAAACGTTTGACGTTCTATGTCATAATACAGGTCGGACTCGATTATATAGAGTCGCCAAAATTTGTTCACTACATATAATCGAATCCTCTATATAATCGAATCAAGAAAAGAAATTTTTTTTCGTTGTTTTATATACATAATTTTGTGTTTTTTTATGTAAAATTAAAATTATATTTTTGGCTATCACCTTACAGGCAGAAAATACCTTTCTTGCATTAAAAATGAATATGAATACACAACAATTCCGCAGCAAACTTCTATCGAAGAAAAAAATTAACCCGATTTTCTTCAAACTCGCTGTACTGTTTCCTTTTTGAAAACAATTAGGTTTGTATTTTTTTTATTTGGCGCCTATGGCGGCTCTTTTTTTATTAAGGTGGTCCCAAAAAAACGCGATTTGGACTTACCTTCGTACCTCAATTTTTTTTTCTTGAAAACCTATTAAAATACCTTTCATTAGCTGCATCAACGCTTAAAATCGGTCGAGTGGTCCAAAAGTTATGAAGGAAGGAAGATTATAATCACATTTTTGGAGCCACCCTAATTCAGAAAGAGCCACCCTAGGGACCAAATGAAAAATTACGGGCTTAATTATCTTTAAAAAAGATAAAATAGAGCTAGATTTAACAAAATCGGAGCAAATTTTTTTTGACTATATATAATCGAGTCTTAAATTGTATATAATCGAATCATATATAATCGAGTCTGTTTATAATCGAGTCTCTATATAATTGTGTCCGACCTGTACATGAAATTGATAAGCCACTTACGGATGTAAAACCAATTTATTCGAATTTCGAAATCTGGTCAAGATGTATTATAGTTAATAGGAAAAATTTTGGAATGGGAAAAATTTCGTAATTTTGTTTTATTATTATGAAAGCGTTTTAGTCGATTACCCAGAAATCTTAAAATAACCGACAGTAAAAGCAAACAACCAGCAGCTGGTAAGTAAATCTTTCTTTTACAATTATTAAAACATTTCAAATAAAACTGTTTAGTTGACCTAATGGCGGTGATAACACACAATTTCGAAATTAAAATTATTACCCATGTAAATTGAAGTAATAATATTATATGATCAAATAGTTTCTCTGTTTAGTTCTAGCGACATTTTTAATTGGCCTGTAAATTTGCTTATTATTTTCTAATCTAAACTTTAATCCTAGCGAATCCTTAATGCGCCGCCGCCGCAAATTCAATATGAACCATTCCGATTTCCTAATGACCGTACAGTAATTTCATCAAACGGACCTCACCGACTATGCGTTATACCTCGAATGTATCCAAGTCATGCAACCACCTGTACCTAATATTAGACCTCACAGAAGCAATTGGGCGTTTGATAGCGCAGACAGTCGGACACCTTTACTCGGGTGGGAACAAAACGGAAAAGCACAGGTGTTATTGAAATTCCAAAAAAAACGACGGCCTCCACTTACCGTCAGCATTGGCGCGCTGATGAAAGTAAACACACGAAACAAACGACTTTTTATCTTTTGGGAACACCCAGGTGTAACTATTGTGTCTTCAATCCTCTTCGTATTATTTTTTCCTGGCGATCTTTTGTAGTTTTTCCCGCACTCGCATCGTTGCATTCCTCCTCAAATATTCAATTAGCCCACGTTTCCTCACCCACAACTAAACAGTAAAATAGACTCCCGAACGTTGTGTATGTCGGTCTAGCTATAGTGTCAAGCAGTGCAAGTTGTAGAGGTCTTAAATAAATGATTGACTTCTGGTTTGGTTTAGATGACGATGGCGGCCGATACTACGCGGTGGCCATTATTCATTCCAATGACCCTCCAACACAACGACTTTCGACATAGAGCCGTTCAGCAATTGTCGGCTCGGTAGCGTATTCTGGAAGACACGTAGAAAAACATTTGTTCAGCTTTTTGGACGAAAATTTTCTCACAATTATCATACCTTGATGTATTTCGGTGCGGTAGCTGAGAGGAACCTCAATGCCGAAAAAGCCAGCAGCGACGAAACCAGTGTGAGAAACAAGAAGTAAAAGAGTCAAAAAGCGTCTGAAAACGAAACAAATGAAAAGAAAATAAACGAACGTATCACTGGAATTGACAATTACACATTATGTATATTAATAAGTCATTGACGTCTCCAACTCTCTAGCGCTGGCAATCCATTCCCGGCGAACACGCTTGCGACGGCCAAGTCGTTAACGATCATGGCCATTCTTCACTTCATTCGAGAGTCAGCGGCTACCGTATTTTACCCGGCGTTGTGGTCAAATTTTGTCCAGCCCGGTGTGTGTCGACCAGACGCCGGGATGTTACGCAAAACACATGAGTGTAGAGACGCACTTTTCACTGCTGTATTAAATTCACATAAACCTGATGCTTGCACAGAATTCCAATTGCTTCCTATTAGTCAGCCATGCAAGCAACAATGCAAAACGTAAATGGGTTTGATTCGATTTTGATTGACGGTCTAGGCAAATCCGTTTCTGTCACATCCTGGACATTGCAGGAAAATTTAAACAAAGAATCAGATTTCAGACAGCCTAGCTGGATGATGTGGCAATATGCTGCCGTCACATTTTGCGTTCAGCTATTCATGACGCGAGCTGTCTTCTTATTTTTTGTTGAAAACTTGACAACATACGTACTTTTTGTGCCTTGCTAAATGTTCGGAAAAATGTTCGCTTAAAACGATAATGCATTATTTCAAAACCATAACTGAAATACCGGCAAACTATAGATATATACTATTTTCTATTAACTTTACAGTGGTATCATTTTAAAAATATGAAATTAAATTTCGAAACTGTAATTTCAAGTAAGAAATGTTGCCTGAAATTGTTCCTTTATTGGCAAAACACGGCATCTCAATTTGAGTTAAATATACTAATTGTTAAGATTCCCAATTCAGATTGGATATTTCCCTTAGAAATTATATTTTTTATAAACTATGGTAAGTCCAATTACAGTAGGATTTCAAATTTGGCAGCAAATGCGTGTCGCCTATGTTGCCAAAATGAAACCGTGCCAAAATCGAGACCCTTTTTTGATATGAAAAAATTGAATGTAAATGTGTTAGAAATTGACTAAATATTATTAATCAACGATTGCAACCATTTTATGTTTAAAAAGTCCCCCAAGAGCTATCCGTCCAGTGCAGATAAGTTTTCATCAACCTGCGGTAAGACGTAGTCCTACGACAATAAAAATATTATTGTTCGAAACATTCTATAACTGCAAACTTTTTTTCATGAACACACAGTGGGCATCATTTTTTCGTCATTTAAAGCATGTATGCGGAAATAGACTTCTATTTAAGCATATTTTTTAAGTGAAATATTTTGTGTTGCCAACAACGGAAACTTTTGTTGCCAAAATCGAGGCATGCCAAAAGCGAACCATGGCAAAATCGAGCCATGCCAAATTCGAAATCCAACTGTAAATTGCTTGAACTAGAAACGAAGCACTACACCTCTTACCATACCCGGTAGAAAACAATGACAGTTCATGGGATTAATTATCAAATCTCAAGTAACATTTTTGTTGTATAACAGCTTATTAAACTATTGTACAGCTGATTCCCGTGGAATAAGTGCCTGATAAACTATTATACAACAAAACTGTTACTTGTGATGCTATGTTTGCCTTAAAGAATATAAAAATTATAGTTTTTTTTTACATTCTAGACATTGTCCAACATTTCACATTCCTATCTACAAAAGCGACTGATTACGTTGTTGGGAGCAACATTCAAGCGAAAATGAGAAATCTAGACATAAGCCTAAAAGTTGCACGAGCACGAACTGCCACTGACCGCAGAGATGGTAGGCAAGCAGGGTACAACTGCGAAGAAATTGGTGCGTTTCAGATCGCTATCGCGGCCAGCGCTCCTGTCAGGCTCGGTAGGCAGCCCAACCCAGCCAGTCATTGGTCAGTGCGCCAGTCCGCCGTCCGGTGCGCGCAAGTGATGGTTGCAATAAAAACATTATATTGAAAGTACGTGCGCTGGAATGAAGGCAATGTGCGCCCGGCGGCTGCGATTGGTTTCGCGCACTGCGGCAGCCACCAAATAGAGGCGCGTCGATAAACGGTATGGAATCTTCAGCTTCACACCGACACCGTACCGGCCGGCCGGCTGGGAGCAAATTAGTGCGCAGCCTAACTGTCGGCGCCGTCGTCGCCACCACCCGCGTAATAAAAAAGGGTACACACTTGACTGCGTGAGCTCGAAGGAAATGGGAGCTCTTTCTAATGTAAGGTTTAGGCTGAGCGCTTCCAAGTTTTATTGCCAACGGTCACAGCAGACGGGTAATATGGGTTTTTATTACCGGTTTATGAACCGAATACCAACTGAAAGATATGGACGATACTTGCTTATACTATTGGCTTAGCTTTAGAGGTGGTTAGTTGATGAATATGTAATAAAACTGGTGAGCGATGCGTATAAAGTAGGCAAACCAATCGCTCTTGTTGAAGGAGGTACGAAAGCTCAATTACAATCGTATGTTACAACTAAAATTACAGTCATCATTTTACACCAACGCAGTTAATTCACTAGGATGAGCCTACAAAGTGTCACAAAAATAAATAATTAAAAGAAGTGCCTTTTCGGTCTCGGGTTTCTAAAAGCCTCTATAAAGAATCAATCAATCAAAGAATCAATCCTTAACTTCAAAACAGTCATGGGTTGCTGCCATAAATCATTTACCATGAATTATTTTTGTGTACTAAGGAGCGCTGATATGATAAAGGGTGTCCACGGTAAAATAGCAACACACAAAACTAATTCGCAGAATTAGTTTTTAGGTTTTTAGGAGGTTTTATCCGATTGCCACCAAATTTTCAGGGTGTGAAAGGAAACTACAAAAACTCTATATTTAGTGAACGGGACACACACACGGGTTTAAGAACTATAAGTGTTGTGTCCAGTTCACTAAATATAGAGTATGAAATGAAACAATTAAACTTAGTTTAATCCGAATGCCCGTTCTTAGGCCTTAACCGCACCCGTGAGGTTTTGTACAACCTCAAAATCGACATGTTTTTGCATATGTACCCATGCTGTTTTGACTACTTTAGGACGTTTTAGAAGATTCTGCTTCATAATGGCCCGGTTTTCTCGATTGGCCGCAGCTCCGGTGTATTTGGAGGGTTAAGATCTTTTGGCACGAAATCGAAACTCATGCCAGAAAGTCATAGGACAGTTGTGAGACTTGTAACTTTAAAAGGGCAAAACCCGTCATGAACTAACTTGGGTTCGCCCGCAAGGGTTATGTTACTTATTGTTTATCAATTTGAACATGAAACTTGGGTAAGGAGAATGCAACATAATGTTTTTCACAATGCTCACTTACCTTTGGGAGGTGAATTGGAACCTACCCTTCCTTTGTTCAGGTCCGATTTCAGCAGATTGTAGAATATCCTGGCAAATTGAATCACAAGACTGGTAATTGCGATCTTCAACAGATTTATTCAGGTACCTACGTAAGAGCAACAAATGATATTAGTTTCGCGAATTTATGATTTGTCGATTTGATATGATTTAGTATTGCGTTTGTATCACTTAATCTAGATCTGTGTGTGTGTGTGTAAGTGTGTCCTAAGGTGTATCCCTCGGTGGTCGAGCACAGAAATGTTTGAGGCCCCCGGCCTCCGAACCAAGCTTGGCCTTTGCACAAACAACCTTCCTCAGCGTCGGTTGGTGCTATATGATACAGCATGGAATTTATGTCGTGTATTTGTACTATGTTGGTCAACTCTCATGGCATATTATGAGTTTTTTTTTTTGAATTGGGTACTTCGTCTTGATTTTGTGGCTTAGTGTTTTGCGTCGAACCAAAAACCTAGGCAATGTTAATTGAGTTTAATTGCGAAATCTTGTTTTGCGCGTCAGTTTTGGGAGAACAATTAACTCACCGGACGGAATAGATTATTGTTTTAATGCAGCATCTCACGTTTGCGTCTTGGCTTCAAAATAAGTATGCTGTGAAGGTAATATGCTGATAAGTGAACAGAATTTCCACTTTTGTATTTAATTTTTACCATTCACGCTAACGTGACACACGCCCGCCAAGCCTAACGACCTAACTAGTGGTTTGAGCGTCGGTCCTTGGTGCTTAGTCAGTCTGGCGTCGGTTGGGAATCCTCTCCCTTCATTCTGAGAAACAATATGAATCTTTGACATGAACCTCACCTTAACAATTTGCCTTAAATAAATTTTACCACTTTGCTGAATCTTAAGATTTCACTTCACAGCCTTTCTTTTTTCACTAAGAGTACACTTTTACTTGCCGGAATTTTTGTAACGTCTTCACGGCGACTTCAGACAAAATGAGCACGATATGACGTCTCTCAGTCAGCTTTAAAGCCATGTCTGTGAGTTTGAATTTTTGAATCCGTTACGCGCCATTTCAATTTAAGCCAAGAGAGATGTTGACCGTGCTGACCGCGCTGACCGTTGTATTCATTTGAAGAATTGGGGGTTATTTGTAAATGTTGTAATGTTGAGAAGTGTTCTGGTGCTATAAAAAACCTGTAAATTTCCCTATAGTTCAACTTGCCAAAATATCATTTGTAACTTTGCGTATAATTGTTATTATTAAACCGCAAAGGTTACAGACTTCAGAAGAGGAAGAAGTCCATTCATGATATCTGTGGACTGTGGTCACGAAAATTGTGCTCCACTTTCCACATGAACAATCTGCTCGCCAAATCAAGAATTTTTTGATAAGCTTTGAAATCTTCTGTGACATCTTTCTTTCATCTTTTCGTTTTGTAGTGAAATACTGGTTTCCCGGAAGCCGGTTTAAGTTCGCTTCCACGCAGGTCTCGCTATCCATAACGCAGCGGCGTGGTTTCGTCTTTTGATCGTACCGTGTACCCCCGCTGGAATGACCTTCCTTAATCTGGACATTTTTAATCTGAACCCCGTTGGTATGAATGCGTTCACATTAAAAATTGATCAAGCGTCATACACAATTGACGATTAAGTTGACCGGGCAAATTGAAAAAAAGCAAAAAACCTTAATACGTTTCCTCTTGCTCTGCAGCTTTAGCAATATAGCTCATATGCAACTTTGTTTTCGTCAAATCAAAACAACAAGGTCATAGGGTGCGCGCCTAGCGCGTATGTGAAAATGAATAGAGTTACCAAATATTCAGATTAAAAATGAATTCGCCTGATCTGAACGGGGTGTTTTTCATATTAACGGAGGTTGAGTGTATAGCTTTTGGACGTAATCTGTTGGGGTCTACTGAACCTTGAACAAACGTATTCTGCATGAAACTTTGGTGCAGATTTTGGCCATATCTTAAACGGAAGAGTTTGGTTTACTGTCGAAGGCCCCAATTACGCGGATGTGATCCTTAACAGTATACAGATGATATTTTTCTTCGCATCTTGGCTTACATTCTTCGAACCGTTTCATGAGACGACAAACCGTAGAATTAGGGATTCCATTTTACCGACGACACGATGTGATAGATTCCCATTTTCGATGTACTTCTGTAATTTTTTTCGCGAACGAGCTGTTCTTTCCATGCCATTTTTCTGATCTGACAAAAAGACTCACACAGCATAAACAATGTACTTTGAACTTTCTCAATCGAAAATTTTAATTGATTTTACCCAAAGGTGAACTTTAGGTGAAGTTAGAGCAATTTAAATGTGTTGCAATTTTACCGTGGACCCCACTTACTTAGTTGATATTACGTATTATGGCAAGACAAGGCTTACATAACATAATTCCTCAACTAATTCGATCCATGGCAGCTGGTTTCCATTTCCGCGGACACCCAGTGCTCGCCTGATCTCGCTCCACCTGGTTTTGTAACCTCGCTCGCAGTGCTCTATTCGTCTTGTTCCTACCGGATTCGATGCCAAAACCATTTTTGCAGGATACCATTCTAGCAACACCAACATTCAAGCGGAACGCCAGCTCTTGTGAGGTAAAACTCTGGTATATGTCTGGTCGAAGCCTAATGAAGTCCGAAATATTTCCAGTATACCAAGAAGACATCTGTCATCGAGTCCTGCTTCTGCTCCGTTGCTGTTCAACTAACATCCTCCCAAGAAACCGGATACGAGGTCCGCTACTGATTCTTTTCCGCGATACACTTCCGTCCCCTGTACAGTGGATGGCCGTCTATGGTACATCCTCATAGCGCAAGCGGAGCTCGAAATTGAGCAACCGTCGTGCCTACCTAATGATCCGATAGATAAAAGGTATTCCAGTTCATCCTCGCCAGCTTCGCCGACGATCATGTTCATTCTTCACGATCAAGCAGGAGAATCAAATTTATACAGTGTTGTGCCTAATATTTTTGATCCACCTAAATTATGTGTTGAATTAACTTTATAATTAGAATAAGGTAGTATGCTTCCTTCAAAGAGATATTAGGTCGTATGAATAAAACAGTTTGCTTTGTGTTAGCGTGAGGTCCAAAAAAAGAGCACAGATATCGTTGACCAAGGTGGACTATACTACCGGCGAACTAGCGGGAGACGGATCGTGATAAAAAAGAAACACGTGTGTCTTCCATCAAATCAAGGTAACTTATATATTCTATTCTGCTCATATGGCTCGGTTTTTATAAGCGACGGATAATAGATAACAATGGGCCCAAACATATTCAAAAGGTGTTACAGCGGAGCTTCTTAGACAGAATCACTCCTTTGTTGGTAGCCGCCGTCCGCGTCGCTCGCTGCTATGACGAGTAGGGTAGTCGCTCCCATTTTCGCGCCAACATAAGCCGCCCACCAAATTACGAGTAGGAATTTCCAATCCATTTTTTCCTGGTAGATACTCGTCGCTGTCTAGAGGGAATCGTCGAAGCTTTCGGACGTCGCGTCGAAAAATGCCCTTGGCCGTTTTGACCGAAACGACCCTGACGCGCCCGTCATTTCCGGGAAATAATTCCAGAATGCGACCTAGTGGCCACTGTTGCGATTTTTCGTTGTCTTCGACGAGTAGCACAAAATCACCTTCGGCGACATTAGGCGCCGACGCTTGCCATTTTGCTAACCGTTGGAGCGAAAGCACATATTCAGACTGCCACCGAGCCCGAAAATCCTGGGCGACACGTTGAACATAATTCCACCTGGTAAGAGAGTCTATCTGCTGCTCGAGATGATTGATTTCGGGAAGAGCTCCGAGCGGTCGCCCGATCAGGAAATGAGCGGGGGTAAGCGGCTGAGGATCAGTGGGGTTATCTGATAGTGTTGATATCGGACGAGAATTCATGCAGGCAGCAACCTGGGCGAGAAGAGTACTTAATTCTTCAAATGTATAATTTTGATTACCTCCAATTTTGCTGAGAAATCCTTTGGCAACCTTGATACCAGCCTCCCACAACCCTCCATGGTGCGGTGAGCGGGCAGGAATGAAGAACCATTGCACCCGCTGGTCGGTTAAAAAATCGTTCACTTCGTTGCTGTGTTCTGTGGCATCAATACGTTGATAGAGTTCCCGAAGCGTCTTCGCTGCTCCTCGAAGGTTAGTAGCATTGTCGGAGTACATCTTGGTGGGTACTCCGTAGCGACTGGTGAAACGGGTGAACGCGGCCAAAAATGACGATGCACTTAGATCCGAAACAGCTTCTAAATGAATCGACCGTGTTCCCAAGCATACGAACAAAGCGATATATCCTTTCGATGCTACTGCACCACGGGCTCTTCGCCCAACAATGCTCACTGGTCCGGCGTAATCGACACCCGTAATAGCAAAGGGTGGAAGTGGTTTCAAGCGGTCTGCTGGTAACTGTCCCATTTGTTGATGAATGTGGGCTGGCTGAGCTCGACTGCAGATCACACAATCACGGCATACCTTGCGTGCGGCGCTGCTACCACGTAATATCCAAAACCGTGTCCGTACAGCTGCTAACAACGACTGAGGGCCACAGTGGAGCTGCTCGCGATGCACTTTAAGAAGGATGAACGATGTTAATATCGAATGTTGAGGCAACAAGATTGGATGCTTGTTGTCGTAACTCAAATCCGACTGCTGCAGCCTGCCGCCCACCCTGACGACACCGTTTCCATCCAGGAACGGGCTTAGCTGATACAATGGACTATTACGTTCGACACTAAGGCCTAGCTGCAATCGACTTAGTTCTCCAGAAAAGTGTTGCTGCTGTGTGTGTCCTAGGTACTTTCCTAAAGCAAAATCGATTTCCTTTGGAGAGAGCCGAGTAGAAATGCGGAACTCAGAGTGCCCAAAGCGAAGCATCCGAGCAGTTATACGTAGAAGAAGCTGTAAGTTCGGATAGTACCTGGCCATCATGTCATCTAAGAAACGATTCTCATAAACAGTGAGGCAGCTCACGGCAGTAACTCGCTGCTCTCTATCTATTTGTCGTAGCTCATCGGTGTCGAGATCATTGTTTGGAAATGATTCGCTATTCGTCTCTAATGGCTTCCAACTAGGACCATGCCACCAAAGATTGTTTGTTTGAAGCTGGTCAGGAAAGGCGCCCAGTGAGATCAGATCGGCCGGATTGTGATGAGTACCCACGTGAGACCAGTTGATGGATGGTAGATGTGTAGTAATCTCCGCTACTCGATTTGCCACGAAAGTCTTCCATCTTGCAGCACCGCCAGTGAGCCAGGCGAGGACAACCTTGGAATCGGTAAAGGCACGAATCTCGTAGAAACTGGTATCCGAAAGAGCTGCTTTAACATTTGCGATTAATCGTGAGAGAATAACTGCTGCACACAACTCAAGACGGGGTGTAGTAGTTCTG
Organism: Sabethes cyaneus; assembly: GCF_943734655.1. Lineage (NCBI taxonomy): Eukaryota > Metazoa > Arthropoda > Insecta > Diptera > Culicidae > Sabethes > Sabethes cyaneus. Next base: position 138,617,891 of record NC_071354.1, read on the forward strand.
CCATTGCCTATAGGTGCCAGCTTCGATTTGGCACACAGAAGATGGGAAGAGATATTTTCGTTGTCGTCTACGGCTCGAATATAGATGCATGCGCCCATGGCCAAGTCAGAGGCATCGCAATAGCCGTGTAGGTAGAGACGAGACCACTTCCGTATGCTGATCACCTTGCGAGGTATCTGAAATGAATTGAGAAGCGAAAACTTTTGCACCAAAACTAACCAATCGTTGCATAACTCACCGGGGGGTGGTGCATCCCAGGCCACCTTCAGCTCCCACATGCGCTGCATTACCAGCTTTGCCTTTACGATTACAGGTGCTAAAAGGCCAAGCGGATCAAATAGACTGGCAATTTGTGATAAAATAGTTCGTTTAGTGGGCTGAAGGATCTCAGTTGGGTGGTAGGAAAAATGGAACTCGTCACTACACGGCTGCCATTGCATTCCGAGGGCCTTGATGGTACTGGTGTCGTTCTCCTGGATGGGAATTTTCACTTCTAAATCTGCTTCATTAACGCCTTCCAACACGGTTTCACTATTTGATGCCCACTTGCGAAGATGAAATCCCCCTGCCGCAAACATTTCAGTCAGCTGCTCCCGTATCAGCTTTGCTTCTTCTTCGGTTGCAGCACCAGTAAGATTGTCGTCGACGTAGATGCCCTTTAGTGCCTTTTCCACCGCATCTGGATACTGCTGTCGGTAGGCCTCTAAAAGCTGCTGTACGCATTTCGTGGCCAGGTATGATGCGCTTTTAGTTCCAAACGTGACCGTATTTAGCCGATATTCATTTATCTCATCATCTTGGGACCATCTCCATAAAATTCTTAAAAAGTGACGATCGAGCTCATGCATCCATACCATACGATACATTTGCTTCGCATCACCAACAAGTACGACTGGTGGGAGGCGAAATCGTATTAAAATATTAATCAGTGAATCTTGAACGACCGGGCCACACATTAGTATGTCGTTCAATGAGAGACCACTGGTAGTCTTCGCCGAAGCATCGAACACGACGCGGCATTTGGTAGTTGAACTTGATGATTTGACTACGCAATGGTGTGGGAGATAAACCGATTTTGCAGATGTACTGGTATCGTTCACCAGTGACATGTGACCGAGAGTAATATATTCACGGATGAACGCATGATATTCACCTTTGAGTTCCGGGTTACGGTCGAGCTTTTTCTCAATATGACGAAGCCTTTTCTCTGCAATTTGTCTCGACTCGCCCAGCTGGTTGGGATCGAGCAAGAACGGAAGACGAACGACAAACTTGCCTGTTTGATCCCGGAACGTATGCTCAGAAAAGTGTTGTTCGCAGCGCTGCTCTTCTTCGGTGAGATAACTGGATGCTGCGGTGTACTCTTCAAGCTCCCAAAATTTACGAAGCTGCTGAGAAAGCTCGTCTTCGGTTGATGCTAGCAAGCAAGTCGAAGCGTGAGATCCAACAGATCTGTTCGGCTCGTAATAACGGCCGGCAACCACCCAACCGAGCCTTGTGTTTTGCAGTGTTGGTAGGCTATTGTCAGCGCTGAGAGCAATCTGGCCTGGCTCAAGCATCTGAAAAAAGAGCTCAATTCCCAGTAATACTTCTACCTTACCCGGGCGATGAAAGAGTGGATCGGCCAAATGTATTGACCCTGGAATAGGCCAAGTGTCGATATTTGCTGCCTTGCATGGAAGCGTTTTAGTGATTTTCTCAAGCACCATGCACGAAACGGAGGTGCGGTAATCCGTACAGCGAGAAGAAATAATTATTTCAGCACATTTATTAGCGTGCGCTGGAGTAGCAGAAATCCCTTCGAGGTACATGTCGGCTGCTTGGGTTTTGAGACCGAGTTGTTTGCAAAACTTTTCACTAATAAAGCTAACCTGCGATGCACAATCTAATACAGCACGACAGGCGTGCGGACGTCCGTGGCTGTCCAAAACGTTGATGGCAACGGTGGCGAGCAAGACATTAGATGCATCGACGCAAGCTGGCGGGTCGAGGGCCGCAATCAAAGAATGGGTTGGTGATCCAAGGTTTGTCTGGGCCGAGACTGACGATGATAATTCTGATGGTGGGCTTGCTGATGGCGTAGCCGGATGAAGCAAGGTGTGGTGAGGTAAGTTGCATTTCCTGCAAGTACCTGATTTACAGCTTTCACTGGGATGTGATTTCAGGCAATTGTGACACAGCTTCATTCTGTTGATGTGAGCTAATCGCTCTTCATAATTCATGTGGATGAACCTGCCACAGTGGTAGACATGATGATGTTGCTTGCTGCACACGTTGCAGAACGGTGGGTTCGTGGCGACGAATGCGGTAGCGCCTCTGTATTGAGGTTGATTCTTGGAAGGTTGTTTAAAGGGCACGATGACTTTCGGTTTGGCTGGCTGAGCTGCTTGCAAAGCGAAACTGCGAGATTCCACGAACTTTAGGAAACACTGCAGGGTGATATTCGACTCCTCCATTTCTGCAATCTTCTGGCACCACAGTTGCTTTGTGTCTGGATCCACCTTTTCGCTGAGGATGAACAAAAGCCACGTGTCACGATCTTCCCTGTCCATTGCTTTGAGAGCCCGAATAACCTCATCTGAAACATCATGGAGTGATCGCAAGCCTTGTGCAGTGGATGACGTCAGTGTTGGCTGCGCGAGGAATCGCTTAATATGCTGATTCGCGATTTCACGTGGTTTGTCATACCTAGACTTTAGTTTTTCCAATGCAGGTAGATAATTGGCATCCTCTATTTTCAGGTGCGAAATCAGGGATGCTGCTTCACCAGTGAGGTTAGTTTTCAGGAAATACAGCTTTTGACTATCCTTCAGCGTTGGGTTTTGGTGGACCAAGCTGTCGAACAAGTCGTAAAATGATTGCCAATCGATATAATTTCCGCTGAAGACAGGTACATTCATCCGAGGCAGTTTGAGATCCGATAATGGGGACGCACTAGCGTTGTGGTGGACGACGGCAGAAGAGGTTGATGGAGCGGCCATATTAGCAGACATCATACGGAGAAATTCAGCTTGTTGATCGGCAAGCTGCTTAATAACGTCATGCTGCATTGGCTGTGGGGCTGCCACGTATTCTCGATTTGTTACCACTTTGAGGATTTTCAATAAACGAGTTTTGAGATTAATGTAATAATCTTCAAATTGTCCTTGGCGGCTCACTGCCTCGTCGTACGATTTATCGTCCTCACAATGCTCCACAATTTTCTTATGCACAGCACTATATGAAGCCCGCACATCGTTCAAGGCATCTAACTCGGCTTGTACATTAATTTCTTCAGCCTCTTCTGGCTTAATTTTTGCCACAACCTCTGCAATCCGCTTCATTCGCGGTTCGAGTGATTTCCTTTCACGGACGAGTTTATCCATCTTGGTGGATTTCGCGCACTTTTGGTCAATTGTTCGAACTCACACTTTGTTTTTCTGCACTGTGATGCCGATTGGCAGAAGCACTCGGGGCCTGTATGGCGGCGACGGGGCCAATTCGTGGGCACGGCGAGCACAGAAAATACGGGTCGCGACGAATTTTCGCGATCCGGTTCGAAGGACCATATGTTAGGGAGAGAGTAGTAGGCCCGACTTCCGCTGATAATACGCGTTTGAATACCACGGCTAGTATTGTTGTCTGTTGTGTTACCAGTGAGCGTAGGAATACGAAGCAGCTACATAAATTGACTGGATTTATTGAATCCAGTCCGCATTTCGATCGCCTTGTAGAAGTCCCCTGCGAGATTCGAATGGGTATGATAATTCACCCAAGCTTCTCACACAACACTGGATCTCATCCATCGTATCCATTATAATATCTCGAAGTTAATGCAATCTACACCGACTTATCGGCAGCTTTTTATCAAATCAATCACCAGATTTCAGTAGCAAAACTTCAGCCACTTGGAATAAGTGATAATACGTTGTGCTGGTTCGAGTCCTACCTCACAGAACGCTCAATGTCCATCAAAATAGATAGCGTTATTTCATCACCCTTCTCTGTCACATCTGGCGTACCGCAAGGTAGCCCGTATATCTTTCTGCTTTACCTGAACGATATCAATTTACACTGTATTGTATGAAATTATCATATGCAGATAATTTCAAAATCTTTGCAATTATCAGAAACAACACAGGTGCTGTGTTCATACAAATGCAACTGGATAATTTCGCTTACTGGTGTACAACGAATAGAATGATCCTAAATGCCGCCCAGTGCTCTTGTATTTCTTTCACATGCAAAAGATCAATTTTGTGCCATGATTATTTAGTATCTCAAACATCTTTGAAAAGGGAAACGTTCGTAAAGGACTTACGAATTCTACGAGACTCCAAGCTAACATTCAAAGAACAGGTAGCTTTTATTTCAGCCAAAGCATCGAAAAATCTTGGCTTTTTGTTCCGGTTTACTAAATATTTCGAAAATATCCAGTGCTTAAAAACGTTATATTGTTCATTAGTACGGTCAATATTAGAATATGTAGCTGTAGTCTGGGCGCCGTGCTATCAAAACAGCATTCAACGGATTGAGTCTATCCAATGAAAATTTGTCCGCTACTCCTTACAACTCCTCCCTTGGAACGATCCTTTGAATCTTCCAACCTCTGAACACCGCTGTAATCTAATTGGGGCATGTGTTGTGTGTTCAACCGTAGTTATAATGTATTCGATTTCCATTTGTCTCGTTCTATTCTTAAACAAGTTTTTTACGTGCTTTAAAATAAATTACGTTATTGTACTTGTGTAGTGTTAGCCGTTAGCATATAGATAGTTTTTAATACATGTAATACTTTTTAAGTTTCCTATGTGCAGTTAGTAATAAGTTGTATCATTTGGTAGTTTGTTGATGCAAAAAATGAAGGTTTTGTTCCTGCTAAAGAAGGAGTCGTTAAAGCCGATAAACTTCCGCGGGCTTTTCCCTTCTTGAAGAATAAAAAATTATGTGATTATGTGATTATAAGTCTAGTAAGCTCACCCAGAAAACTGTTTTCGTCCAGAATTTTCCATAGCTCTTGTCGGTTTACTTTATCATATGAGGCTTTGGAATAATGAATGGGGGATCCAGAATTCACAGCACTTCTTGACGATATACCGCAGGGTGCCGAACTGGTCCATTGCAGACCGACCCTTCCTGAATCTGGCCTAGTAACATGGCTATTGATGATAGTCGATGGAAGATGACTTGAGAAAGCAGTTTGCTGGCGGCATTCAGAATAGTGATCGCTCGGTAGATCTCACAATCTAGCTTATCATCTTTCTTGTATATAGCGCAAATAACTCCGTCTTTCCACTCCTCCGGTAGTCGTTCCGAATCCCAAATCTTGATGCAGACAATCAGTTGATGCAGACACCCCACCAACTTGTCCGGGCGCATTTTAATAAGTTCCGCTCCAATGTCATCCTTTCCCGCTGCTTTGTCGTTCTTCAGCCGCTGCGCTGGATGGCTTCTTTAACTTCCCTTATCGATGGCGGTGGCACATCTTCGTTGCTTGCTGCACCAATATGGTCACTTCCTCCGCTATCATGGTCTACCACCTGCGCGCCATTCAGATGTTCATCATAGTGCTGCTTCCACCTTTCGATCACCGGACAGTTGTCAGTCAAAGTATCTTCTTCTTTATCTTTGCACATTTTACCCCGCGGAACAAAGCCTTTGCGACACTCGTTGAGTTTCTGATAGAGCTTTTGTGTGTTTTAAAAGCGGTACAGCTACTCGAGTTCTTCACACTCATTCTTCTCTTGGTGGCACCTCTTCTCCTGGAAGAGTCGGGTTTCACGTCTCCGCTTCTGTATCACTCCACATTCTGGCGGGTGGCTCAACGCAGCATTTGTACCCGCGGTGCACTCTTCTCATCCAATATCTGCTGACACACCTTGCCAAACCATTCGCTACGTCGATTCGATGCCACATGACCTAGGATGCCACAAGACCTAAGATGCCACACGGCCATACGGTCTTCTCCGTTACGCTGTTAATGAGTGTTCTCAAAGTACTCCAACAGTCCTAAAGAGGGGTCTCATCTAGCTCACCCTCTTCTGGCAGCGCGGTTTCGAGAGATAACGCGTACTTTTCAGCGATGTCCGGGTGCTTCAGTCGCGTTAGATGTTGTTGTGGTATGTTGTTTACAACAAATAGTTTTTGACGTATCTTTACCGTCACTAGGTAGTGACTTGAATCAATGTTAGCGCCCCGATAGGTTCTGACATCGATAATGTCTAAAAAGTACCGATCATCTATCAGAACGTGGTCGATTTGTGATTACGTCTTGTTAGGTGATCTTCAGCTGTACCAGTGGCGATGGTGGAGGTTGTACTGGAAAAAGGTACTACGTACGGGCATGTTCTTGGAGGCGGCGAAGTCGACAAGTCTTAGGCCGTTTTCGTTTGTTTGCAGGTGTGCACTGAACCGTCCAATTCTCGGTTTAAATTCCTCTTCCTGACCAATATCAGCATTCCCAAGTAACAATTGTGGTTTTATTACACACTTGTGATGTTTCTGGAGACCAAAACTGGTCATTAAAACCGAAATAAGTGTGCAATAAAACTCAAATTGTTACTTGGGTTATACAGTCTCTGATGATGATTATGACATCATGTCTTGGGTACCGGCCGTATTCGCGCACAACTGCTCGTAAAATTCGTCTTTGTCATCATCCATCGGTACTTCCAAGATGAGGGTTGTGCACGTTAATTATGCTAATATTAAAGAATCGGTCCTTAATGTTTAACCTGCACATTCGGGAATTGATAACCGCCCTATCACCCACTTCTGCATCTCTATACGTACCATCTCTATACGTTCGTACCATCGTTTCTTTCCAGCACACCTCTACAGTGTCGAACATCAAGTGCCTACATGTCGAACAACAAATACTGCGAGTACAAATGCTGCGGTTCCATGTTCCTAATTTCCAATCGTTAGTCCATTTTCGTCGCCTGGGTCTTTGTTGATTGTTCCGGTTCGACTTATTACTTACGTCGTTTGTTGCATTGGTTTCGGTTTGGTGCTGACTTGCAAGGCCCGCAATCAACCTCACAGCATCGCTGGAGGACCAACGTTACTCGAAAGAGCTACCACCAGGGTTTCCACCCCTTTACCCGATCTCCCTCGAGGTTGCTCATATCCCGGCTGGTACCATGAAGAGACAGGGTGTTGCTTGATCAGAGGCTATGACAAGTTTAGACCGTTTAGAAATGGGGCGCTTTAGAACGTGTGTATTTTTTATCCATTTGCCTAATCGAAACATTTTCTAAGAGCGAAGAAATTCTCTCACTTTGTAGTTGATATCGCTCACATTTGGCGTACATCTTCTGCAGTGACTGCTCTCTTTATTTCGCTTATTTCTTTATTGGGTAGGATTGGGGATAATTTAGTGAATTCAGATCTTCTGGGATGAGCTGGACTCTATTGTCGTGATACCGTTTTCCTTCCTTCAATGGCAACTAGCTAAGTCTGACCAAAAAGTAACCGGACTATCATGAGACTTAATGAAGGATAAAATATGGAAATTGATCCACTCCAGAATTAACTGTCTCATCCGCCGCAAAAGCATTGGTTTATGTTACTACTGTAACAGATTCCTTGTCATGATTTTTTGCGCAAACTTATTCGCGAAAACAAACTAGAATTTGTTAGGAAGCTTGCCGCGAGCAGGACTTTTTTTGCACATTTCTACCAACGTACAGCTGGGATGGATCTTGCCGTAGCAGTAATTTAGCTCCACTGTACTCGGTCCTGGGCAGGGCTTGAAAAGGGATCGCAAGTTGAATGTGACTGCCGTGAATGCGAACTTTCCGCATTCAAACTCCGCTTTTTGAATGATCATTTGACTGTTTTTTGAATCCAGTCAATCCGCCGCTTGCGCTGCTGCCGTTTTACAATTCATGCGGCATCTCCGCAAAAGCAAACAGTCAATCTCCCGTTTTGCTTTGCGCTTTGAGAATATAAACTGCAAACTGACTGGAAGCATACGGTGACGTATTTTTTCGTTTCTCTTTTTGTCTCCCAATCGGCTGCTCACAGTAATAGTTTGTCACCCGAACGTCAGTCCGACGCAAGCGAAATATTCGTTTGTATTGGACGGAGTCCGACCGACTTCTCCATGCACATGTAGTGGTTGTTTTTTTGTAGTATTGAATCATACGATTGTGCGGTCGCTTTTCGTTAGCGTTGTGATTGCCAGTCATTTGACTGTTTTGCAGTCATTCGCTGCTCCAAACGGTAAAGGCAACTTGATCGAAACGAAAATGTCAAAAAGTTTTAGAACGCGTTCATTCTGTTGCGTGCATTCGGCGTTTGACTGAGCAAACTGCCAGTTGTGTTATGCATAGCGTTCGTATTCCACCTCTAAACGGACGGTGTGAACTTGAATGCGCGTTGGTGTGACTGCGGTAGAAAAAAAGGATCGGTCGAAGCCCTGGTCCTGGGTTACTCTCGCCAATTCGTTGAGCATCTCAGGCGAGATGCTACACTCAAAATATTCTGCACATAACTAATAGTAAATTTCCATATGAATTTCCATATGATTATTATGTGCCGCATATAAATACAATCCTCCCAGAAATACACATAAAAATTATATGCATATGAATAGTATTCGCAAATTTTTTATGTGCATAAATAATAACTGTTTGGCACATAAAGATCATTTACTGGGCACATTGCAAAAATCTTTATGTGGGACACATAGAAACTATACGAAAAGTTACGAAAACGCCTATTGTAAAGGTCGGCCCACCTGTGAGTGACCATAATTAGTAGCACACTTCGGGAAACGTGATCGTAGCAATATCAATTTTTCAAAATCGCCAAATTTTTGCAAAAAAGTTTTTAAAAATAATGTATTTGTGACGTTGTGTGTATATGAGACGTTTCTCACGGAATTCATTTTTTTGTAATTTTGTAATATTTGGGTAATGGCCCAAAAATCATTGCATTCTGGGGACGATCGTGTGATAAAATGAATGGCAATATAATATTCTAACAAAAATTCTCCTTGTGAAGTTTTCCATTAATAAGTAGCTTTAGTGATGAATATCTTTGTTTTTTTCTACAACTACAGATGCCTTTCCAAATCATCAACTTGCGAGCCATATCATCAGCGAAGACAAAATTGAACTTATCCGGTAAAGGAGCAAAGGGGATCATATTTTTGACCCCGGATTCGTTCAAAGTCCAGTTTCGCATATGTTTCTTCGTTCATCAAAATACATCCGTTGTGTTTGGTCAGAACTTGGTCATACAGTTTCCATGCATGGTTTTTAGCAACCAGGTTCAGTTTCAGTGTCCTGTTAGAATGCTTGCTGGCATGGTAAATCTTTCTCGACTTGCCAAACTGTACTGAGCGCCGCAGTAAACGTTTTCGCCAAATCACGTCCGGAGATCGTAGGATTATTTCGGCTGCCCTGATGATCTTAGCTTGTGGTTTTCGGTCCACTTGTTACACTTATACATTTGGATTGCTTTGCCCGATCCAATATCAATACTTTCCGGTAACATGTTTATAGTGTTGGTAACAGCACCGTGTTTACAGGTAATTTGAGAGCCTTGGCGATCATTCTTACTAACCATAATGGGTTGTCAACGTGAGTATGTAGATTTTTTTCACGTCTCGCGCGCTCCTTCTTTAAAACAATTTCAACGTGTTTGTTTATAAATCCTGAATACTTTACCACCAAGTAAACAATCCTTCCAGGACAAAACACTGTTAATATTTTTTTGAAACGGTGGTTCTACAATTTATGAAGGGACGGTAGAGGAAAGTAATGAAAAATATTATGAAAAATATTAATCGTGAAAAAAAGTTTGGCTTATACACATAGGTACTTAGCGGAAAATGGAAAATTTCACTCTCTTTCATTAACAACCGCGCTTAACTTCCTGTTCACAACCCAAAAGCAGTGCGATAAATCACTTTTGATGTATCACCAACAAGTCAATCAACGTGTCGCGCAATGTTTTTTTGATTTAATAGGTCCACTAAAACCAAACTAATGACGTATGTTAGGCCGTCAGCGGTAGGCACCCAAAATTAGCGAAATCCATTTACAGTACGTATCAACCGCTGCAGGTTACAAATAGGAAAAGTAAATTCAAATATGCACACATGACGCTCTGCCGGTTTCAGTGCTTGTTCTAAGCGGACAGTATAAATATACACCTAGTCATGAACCATTGGCAGTCGCCAACCGGCCAAAAACCAATCCTCATAGTTTGGAGCGACCCGGCAGACGTCGACGACAGTGAAGCGGATTCTTTGCAGGCCTGAACCTGTTGCCTTTGTTTGGATCAGCCGGAATCGGATCCCCTGGTGAATAACAATGAGACGGGATTTCCACTTGAGGCACTTTGGACTTTTTGACGTTTGGCGAATCGACTGTGGAAGCATATGCGGTTACTCTTTGCTCGTTTGTTTTAGTAAGTAAAGGAAGTGTAATAATTTTTGCTTATTGTTCATATTTTCCGCTGTGCCAGCCATGGAATGCCTCACAACTTATGGCTACGGATCAGGAACGGTCTGCTGACCAGTTTAGCTAAAGTCGAATTTAAAAATTAACTACAACATAAATAACCTATCAAATTAGGTACCGCAGAACAGATAACTCAACATTTAACCCGCTAGTGCGTACACTAATCACATTATGTGATTCGTTTGGCACCAATAAAAAAATAACATAACATAACGCCACTTGAATGAACTGCGTCAAAATTGCATCTGCCACGATTGGTCACCCATTTGTCGGCCAATTTGCTTTTGAATGGGGCTTCCATCACGGTGATGTTAGATTGAAATTATACAGTTAGAATTTTTAAAGTATCAACATTTGCAGCAAATAGGTATACACTCTATTGCTGGTAAATAACTGCCCGCTATGCCGCAATAGAACAGACAGATTGTCCACTGATGTATTTCTAGCACAGCTATATGCTCTAATTCCAGCAATTAGGATCTATTATCATGAAATGATTAGATCTAATTATGATAATTGAAAAATTGCACAGCATAATATTGATTGAGTATGTGACAATTCATGCATTTATTTAGCTGTTTGGTTAGAAATATGCTGTTGGGCAATTTACGCTGCGTTTGTTATTGGTGGATTCAACAAAAAAAATTATGGGTTGACTGACTTCTCCGGAACTGTTCGCTTTAAACTTTATTTTATTTTATTAATATAGACTTTAGTAAAGGGGATGATCAAAATAGAACGACAAAATTAAAAATAGGTTTACAAATCAAGTTGTTTACGTTATCAACCGAAAACTTTCGAACTTTAGAATCAAAATTCGTAAAAGTCTTGTATGAAACATTTGTTGGTAGAGATAAATATAATCTATAAATCTATCTAAATTAGTTTTAAACGAATTATTTCACTTCTGGAAAAATGATTGGTAACGCTAGTCGAGGAATATAATTTAAAAACTACAAGGTATACAGCCCTAAGGGTTGTACGAAAGGGTGACGTAGGACTATATCAGATCATTAGATTAGATAGATCATTAGATTCAGATTCAATTCTTCATTGAATGCAATGGTGGCTTTGAAAATACGTGGATGGGGGTTCATAAGTACAACACCTGCAACCATTAAGGCATAGAGATTTCTTTTAAAAATCAGTTGTGTGCATCATAAAAGTTAAAATAGTAATGAATGACCAGCCCTCAGATTATCGTATTAAATATGATTATGCGTAGCGTGACATGTTTCAATAATCTTACTTTAACCTTTAATGTTATTTGTAACCAACATTAAAACCAAAGCACGTTCATCGCAAATATGACACACACACGTAAGTTAGCGGCGTCGATTCACTGTCTTTTGCACCGAGAAGGATTTACTAGTTTACTTTCACAGCTTACTGTTTGTTGCATAGCAGAAAATATGGCACATAGGCAAAAATTTCTATTTTATTTGTATGAGAATCCTTATCCTCCTACCACAGGCGTGAGGGGTCTCAAACCATCATAAAATAAATTCATGCCTCCAAAAACCCCCACATGCTAAATTTAGTTCCTTTTGGTTGATTAGTTTTCTAGTTATGAGGAAATTTGTATATTATTTGTATGGGAGTATTTGTATTTGTATCCTCCTAAAGAGGGGAGGGGTCTTAGTTCACCGTAGAAAAAAATCTTGCCTTCTGAAACCTCCACATGCCAAATTTGGTTTCATTTGCATGATTAGTTCTCAAGTTTTGAGGAAATTTGTATCTCATTTGTATGGGAGCCCCCCTCTTACGCCCTCCTTAAAATTACTCACTTATCCCCCCATAAAATTGCTAGTAATTTTATCTATCCAACGACATATAAAATGTTCAGTTTCGTTCAGTAGTTTAGTAGTTATATGCATTTGAAATCTTTCACTCAAACGTTACACTTCTATTTTCGTTTTCACAAAGTGCTACCCAGTCCCAGTATAGTAAACAAAGACGTAGTCCTACGTCAAAAAAAACGTAAAATACTTTAGTTGTTTAATCGTAGAATTGCAAAATGTTTTTCGGCTAGCTGAAAGACATAAGTTCTTACCTTGGATTACCGCGGCTGAACAATGTGATTTGAAGTCATACCATTTGCTTGTTGTAAAATCTATATTGACGTTGACCAGCATGGATTCTTCCCGAAAAGATTGGTGACCACATATCTGATGCCATTTGTGCCCCGCCTGTTGCAAAGTTTGGACTGTAGTTTTCACACCGACGGTATTCACCCGGACCTGAAAGCCGATTTCAGAGGGGATCACGAAATACGCCTGAGCAAAATGGAGCGACTGGGTGTATCTACGGATGCCGCATGCTGGTTCAGATCTTACTTGAGAAACAGAAGCTTATGTGTGAAAATAGGATCTACATCTCCAATCTATGTAGAGTCCCGCAAGGTAGTAACCTAGGCCCCCTGCTCTTTTCATATATAATGTTACTTTTCTGCTTCCATAAGGTTGTCGACTATTTTATGCTGACAAACCTAAAATTTTTAAAACAATTACGGGCATGAGTGACGGTGTGGAAGTGGATCTATTCGGCTATTGTGAAACCCAGGATTACCTATGCCTCGTTGGTCTGGTGGCCAAAAACAAAAGAGAAAGCTTCTCAGAAAAAGCTAGAAAGACTTCAAAGGCTAGCCACTCTCTCAATAACAGGTGCAATGAGAAGTACACCGTCGAAGGCATTGGATGCTTTACTTTATATGCTTCCACTGCATCAGTTCATACAATTAGAAGCTGAAAAGAGTGCTCTGAGGATCAAAAGATCTATGAACCTCTTTGATGGTGATCTTACAGGTCATCTCAGTATTCTAAAGACTATTAGTATTAATCCTCTGGTAATCAATAATGAAGACTGGATGGCGAAAAAATACAACTTTGACCGAATTTTTCGTGTATTTGAGCCTAGGCGTGATTCCTGGGAAGACGGTGGTCCCGATCTTCGCCAAGGCTCGACGGTTTTTTACACAGATGGTTCAAAAATGGACAACCAAGTGGGAGCAGGAGTAACTGGCCCAGGAAGAGACATGTCAATTTCTATGGGTAGATGGCCAACTGTGTTCCAAGCTGAAATTCAAGCAATTCTAGAGTGTTCTACTGTGTGCTTGCGCAGAAACTATAGACATTCAAATATATGCATCATGTCCGATAGTCAAGCAGCTCTAAATGCTTTAAAGTCGGCGACATGCACATCAAAACACGTCTGGGAATGTATTCAATCACTCCAAAAATTGTCTTGCCGTAACCAAGTCAACTTATATTGGGTCCCAGGTCACTGTGGAATTGATGGAAATGAAAGGGCTGATGCGCTTGCAAGATTCGGATCTTCTCATCAATTTATAGGACCTGAGCCCTTTTGCGGCCTATCTGCTTCTGTTTTAAAAATGGAGCTGAAGGCATGGGAATGTAGGAAAGTGGAATCAAATTGGAATAACACCTTCAATGCTAGGCAGTCGAAACGATTTATCTCTCCAAACATTTCTATGACTCGCAAAATACTGGAGCTTTCAAAGAAAGATCTAAGCATCTATACTGGTCTAATAACAGGACATTGTCCGAGCCGCTATCATCTGAAGCAAATGGGAAAACTTCAAGATGATATATGTCGCTTCTGTGGCATAGAAAAGGAAGACTCGGAACACCTGTTATGCCGATGTCCGGCAATTTTTAATAAAAGATTAAGGTTCTTCGACAGAGGGCTGTTAGAACCCTTTGATATTTGGAGAACAATTCCCAGTACGGTAGTGCACTTTATCCGAAATGTATCACCGGACTGGACAAATGCTATTAGTCAAACAATGACGGTCGCTTCTAATAGTGGTGCGTCATCTTGACAACATAGCTATAGTAAAATGGGGGATATATCACAATAGATCAAACAAATGGTCGCAGTGATAAAAATACCCAACATGGAAAAAAAAAAAAAAAAGACGGTGTGGAACTGCTAGTACTGTTTGTGTGCTAGTGTGGAGCAGAAGTACCGTGAACGTACCATATTAGCGCAGTTAAGACATTTTTATGATTCCTCCGCTATTCTAAGTATTCTAGATTTAAATTATCAACGTGGATGGCCTCAACGTGTAGTGTGATGATTTATAATATCTGCTAAAAAATATGGGAATTATAAGTCGACCAAAAATTGAGTATATTTTTCGTTTTGTAAACTTATCCACGGTGCCTAATTCTGCGCACTTTCTTGCCCATGTTCCTAATTCTGCGCATGTTTGCTCCTAATTCTGCGCACCCAAAAAGTGAAAATAAATACTCCTGTTATGCTGTTTATGTTTTGATACGCCGAAAGCACACCAAAAAAGTCATTACCATAATTAGGTCCATGATCCGGCCTTACAGTGCTGTCCGGGTGGCAAAGGAATATTGTTATCATTTTGATTGCCTCATTTTAAATATTTTATTCTCGATAACGTGAAGGGCGAATTGATTCGGGTTTTCTGCATACTGAACATTTACACTGTAAACTAATACTAAGAATTGTGTTTTCATGTAGAAACCACTTCTCCACTCTCTGACAGCCCCATGAGGTTGGACATTAAAAAAATAGAAGACGGTTTCATGAATTGGCGCTCGTAGGTTCGGACCCCGAGATACAGCACAGGATGCCAATCAATGCAAGTTAAAGGTTCTACTTGAATTTTCATGCCTCTATACCTCAGCCATTTGGGCGAGGTTGCGTATTCTTTCGCGATTTCTTCGTAGGATACATTACTGCGCAGAATTTGGAACATGAATAAAAAATCTGTGCCTAAATCTGCGCATTATTGCATCGCATTTTTCTAAGGAAAGCAATGCATGCAATCACTCTTTTTGTCTAAAACATGACTGAAACTAATGAATCTTTCTAATTATGCTGGGTAATTTGATTATTGCAAAGAATTTAGATCAAAAATTTGTTAATTTTCTAGCAGGACAATCTTAGCGTTGGTGCTAACGACGATGTTTTCTGTCATATAAAATACTTTCAGTTTCACGTTAAATTATTTCGCTCTTAAATATTATGGCCCGTTTGTGAATAATGGCGTAATATTCAACAGACATTTATAAAAAAAATAACGCAATGATCATAGTTATCCACAATATTAAAAAATACTTACATAAAGAAAAATGCGCAGAATTAGGAGCTGCGCAGAATTAAGAGAGGTCACGGTATAAAAAAGTGTAACGTGATTTTGTTTCACAGATGGGAGTGCTGTTGAATAATGGATAGACATTCAAGAGCCACTACAACAGCATTATAGGATATAGATATAGGAGAAAATAAAGTTCTAAACGATAGCGATTCGTAAGCGAGGAATGATTATTAAAAAGAGGGATTATAGTGTTAAATGATACATAAAACAATTAATGAAATATAATAGTTTTAGCTGGCACAAAAAGTACTACTGTGAATTTATTTGCTCGTTTGATGTATCCGAAAACCTTGTTTATTGTGGTTGTTTTGGACTAAAACAGTTTCAAGTTTTCTTTGATTTGAAAATTCACAATATGTTGTATCTTGCGCAAACCCATTGGCTTTCGCTGGAAGCGGTAGTTACTCGCGTTACTGAACAGTGGCAAGCTTTCAAATAGTTTTTTATTGAAAAACGCTTTAGTGAAAAACTACTCGCAGTGGAACAAATTTCGACAGCCATGAAGAATCGAATAACAAAGATACAATTTTTTGTTTCTGAAATGGATTTTACCAAAATTTAACCACCTGAATAGATTATTTCAATCGGAAAAACTTGCCGTAAGACGTAGTCCTACGTCAAAACCGGTAATATTGATAATGTAGAACGCTATCAGTACCACTTATAAGAAAATTTTAAAACGTTTGTACGTGCTGATAACGCCAATAAAACCAGCATTGAACAATTTGATGTTTCTAACAGTCGAAATCATGTGCTTATAGAAAATTTTTATATACAATTGTACCTGAAAGTTGCTAGTTGCTACATTTTAGGGATGGGGAAACTATCATTAATTACTGATAGTTATCAGTAAGCAATAATATCACTAAGTATCAGTAAGCAGAGATGCCAATGATCCTGATATTTGTGCATGTATAAACTTGGGACCCATTAATTATTTTAGTTCCTGTGAGTTCTTGTTTTACTAACATACCTGAAGTTTGAAGTACTCCATAAGGTATTTTTGTTATACAAAAGATTAGACTGAGAAAATAAAATACTCAGGAGAAAATCACAGGGTCCCAAATTTATGCATGCACAAATATCAGGAACATTGGCATCTCTGTCAGTAAGGTTTCGCAGTTATTGATGCTTACTGATACAGTTACGTCGTCCCGTTAGAAAAATCATTTGGATTAAAGTTAATGGTCGGTAGTTGCGTACAATAGACGAGAGTGACGTAGTATGTCGTCATTGTAGTCAGTCGTCTCTATTCAACTCGATCTAGGGTCATTCGTCACAAATTTAACAGTCGTCTCAAAAGTCACTCAAAAGACTTTCGACTTTGTCAAACCATCTTGCATATTGAGTCTTCGTGTTTCCGGTGCCGGTGGGGTTGCTGAAAAGAACTGTTGTCGTTGCTCTGCCGTCCGGCATCCTTACGACGTGCCCGGCCTACCGTAGCCTACCGACTTTCATCAGATTTAGATGAGAGTCTCTGGGATTCTCAAGCAGTAAAAGAATGTCGTGATTCTTATACTTCTACCTTTAATGCAAATCATGCCTCTCGTTTCGATACCCGCTGGTCGGAAGAGCGCGTCAAGAGTGATGTTGAACAGTATACTGAATAAGCTATCACCTTGTCCCAACCCGTGCCGCGTCTCGAAGGGACTCGAATGTGTCCCCGAGACGTGCGAAACACATTACTCGTTCTAATGTAGCTCTGATTAGTCGCGACATTTTAGCCGGAAAACCGGTTTCGTGCATTATGTGCCATAGCTGGTCTCGATGGACTGTATCGTTTGTTGCTTTGAAATCAATAAAGATGTGATGCAAGGACACGATGTACCCTCAACATTTTTGCAAGATCTGTCGGATGGTAAAAATCTGGTCGGTAATTGCGCGAGACCCCAGAAAGTCTTTACAATGTAAAGTTTCAAAAAATAATGCCGGCATTACTATTTCCTATTTTTTTGCTACAATGCCGTGATGGGTAAAATTACTGATATTTACTGATAGTTATCAGTAACGTACTGAAACTACTGATAGTTATCAGTAACGATTTTTAATGATAGTTCCCATCCCTAGTACATTTTTGTACTAGAGATGGTCGGGTATGAAAATTTGAATACCCGAACCCGACCCGTACCCGATCAAGAAAAAAATTGAAAACCCGTACCCGACCCGAACCCGCAAGTTTATTATTTTTAATACCCGAACCCGACCGCAACCCGACGGGTACGGGACGGGCCCGGGTACCCGACCATGTTTAGTGTTAAATGTGGTCAATAGGGATACCCGACCCGACCCGTACCCGATTTCAAAAACAAAAATTAAGAACCCGTACCCGACCCGAACCCGCAAATTATTTTTTTTCAATACCCGAACCCGGCGGGTACGGGTACGGGTGCGGGTTTCGGGCAAATTTTCCGCTACCCGACCATCTCTATTTTGTACCCAGGTATAAAAAAATTATGATAATCCTAAAAAAATAGAACTATAATGCTAGATTAAGTTGATGTCCTAAAAGTAAACAAGTTTGTAAAAGTGTAAAACCAGCTCTCTGTCCGCTGTCCTGATCGAATAATAATAAATGATGCAAGCATTCAATCGAAACTGAAGTCTCGTATGAAAACGAGGCTGATGGGATATACGTGCAAAAAATGTGACACAGCAATTCTAAAAGTGGACCCGTGTGGATAAGGACTCTCATACAAATAAAACAGAAATTTTTGCGTATCTGTCATATTTTCTGCTATGTAACAAGCGGTAAGCTGTGAAAGTTAACTAGTAAAACCTACTCGAAGCAAGAGACAGTGAATCGACGCCGCTAACTTACGTGCCTATTGCCATTCATGTCAAAAGAGAAGAACATTCGAATGGCACGTCATATTTGCGATGACCGTGCTTTGGCTTTAATGTTATTTGCAACCAATGACCCTTTCAAAGGCCACAAGCGAATTAAAGTATTATAAAGATTATTGAAACATGTCAATTGGGCTTCAAATGGTGAGTTGACAACCTGAAAGGAGCGTCAAACACAGCTCTGGTCCTCACAAGCACCCGCCTCACGCCTCCACGAATCATATGATACCAAATGCGGCGTAGCCTGGGCAATGTTGTCAATCTGACAATAGCGAAGTGAGGAGGTGCGACGCGAATACTGGCGCGGTAACGCGAATAGCATGGCGGTAGAAGAAATGCTTCGTCAAACACGAGCGTCTTTTCACCAAGGAGGTGCGGCTCAAACAGCATCTGTTCTCCATGTTAGGGGCGGCTGATTATTATACTCGTCCTTATGCCAGCAGGGACTCTAAACAGTGCTGTGCACGATGGTCCTCCGGCGAGACAGGGAGTTAGGGGCAGGCCCAACAAGCCGCCCTGGAAAACAAAAAGTTACCAACAACGAAGAAGAAAATAGGGGTCGGAACAATCGGCGTCGACCTACGCGACGAAATAAGGACTACGATTGGAAACTCGGGACATGGAATTGCAAATCACTCGGCTTCCCGGGTTGCGATAGGATAATATATGATGAACTACATCCCCGAAACTTCGATGTCGTAGCACTGCAGGAACTTTGCTGGACATGACAGAAGGTATGGAAAAGCGGGCATCGAGCGGCTACTTTCTACCAGAGCTGTGGCACCACCAACGAGCTGGGAACCGGCTTTATAGTACTGGGAAAGATACGCCAGCGTGTGATTGGTTGGCAACCGATCAACGCAAGGATGTGCAAGTTGAGGTTTAAGGGCCGTTTCTTCAATTACAGTATCATCAATGTGCATTGCCCACACGAAGGGAGACCCGATGACGAGAAGGAGGCATTCTACGCGCAGCTGGAGCAGGTGTATGATGGCTGTCCGCGACGGGACGTGAAAATCGTCATCGGTGACATGAACGCGCAGGTAGGACAGTAAGCTATATATAGACCGGTAATCGGGCCAAACAGCCTGCATGCCGCAACGAACGACAACGGCCAACGATGCGTAAATTTTTCAGCTTCCCGCGGTATGGTAGTCCGAAGTACCTTCTTCCCCCGCAAAGATATCCACACGGCCACCTGGAGATCACCAGACCAACGAATAGTAAACAAAATTGACCATATTCTAATCGACGGTAAATTCTTCTCTGATGTTTTAAACGTTCGCACCTACCACAGTGCGAATATAGATCCGGATCATTTCCTAGTTACAGTCTGCATGCGCTCAAAACTCTCGACGGTGCATAGCACGCGTCGAAGTCGTACGCCGCGACCCAACATCGAGCAGCTACGAGTCACCGGAGTTGCCCAGGAATACGCGCGGCAGCTGGAAGCAGCGCTACCAACGGAAGAGCAACTTGGCGCAGCAACTCTTGAAGATGGTTGGAAAGGCATTAAGACCGCCATCGGTAGTACTGCTCTAGCGCCACTAGGTACAATGAATCTGAACCGAAAAAACGATTGGTTCGACGGCGAATGCGAGCAATTAGTGCAGGAGAAGAATGCAGCACGTGCGAGAATGCTGCAACACCGTACGAGGGCGAATGTGGATCGATATAAACAAGCACGGAACAGGCAAAACTCGGTTTGCCGGAGGAAAAAGCGCCAACAGGAAGATCGAGATCGCGAGGCGATGGAAGATCTGTACCGTGCTAACGATAAACGGAGGTTCTACGAGAAGTTAAACCGTTCACGCAAAGGCTATGTGCCGCAGGCCGATATGTTTCGAGACTCAGACGGTAATCTTCTCACGAACGAACGTGAGGTGATCGAGAGGTGGAAGCAGTATTATGACGAGCACCTTAACAGCGATGTAGCTGAACATGGAGGTGACGATATGACAATAGATCTTGGAGCACGTGCAGAAGACGACAGAATACCAGCCCCCGACCTCCAGGAGGTAGCAGAAGAGATCGGTCGGCTGAAGAACAATAAAGCGGCTGGGGCTGATCAGCTACCCGGCGAGCTGCTGAAATACGGTGGTGACGCACTGGCTAGAGCGCTGCACTGGGTCATTGTCAAGATTTGGGAGGTCCTCTGGTCCTCAAGACCAGAGGAGTGGACGGAAGGCATCGTGTGTCCGATCTACAAAAAGGGCGACAAGTTGGATTGTTGCAATTACCGCGCAATCACACTGTTGAACGCCGCCTACAAGGTACTCTCCCAACTTTTATGTCGTCGACTATCACCATTTGCAAAGGAGTTCGTGGTGCAATATCAAGCGGGATTCATGGGTGCCCGTGTCACCACGGACCAGATTTTCGCGCTTCGGCAAGTGTTGCAGAAATGTGGCGAATACAACGCCCACGCATCATTTATTCATCGACTTCAAATCGGCGTACGACACGATCGATCGAGATCAGCTATGGCAGATTATGCACTACTACGGATTTCCGGATAAACTAACGCGATTGGTCAAGGCGACGATGGATCGAGTAATGTGTGTTGTTCGAGTATCAGGGGCAATCTCGAGTCCCTTTGGATCTCGAAGAGGGTTACGGCAAGGTGATGGACTTGCTGTGATGTTTGCTGTTTAACATCGCTTTGGAGGGTGTGATAAGAAGAGCGGGTATAGACACGAGTGGTACGATATTCACGAAGTCCGTCCAGCTTCTTGGTTTCGCTGACGACGTTGACATCATTACACGTACCTTTGAGAGGATGGCGGAAACGTACATCGGACTGAAAGTTGAAGCCAAATGGATTGGACTTGTCATTAATGTATCGAAAACAAAATACATGAAAGGAAGAGGTTCTAGAGAAGTGAATGCTGACCTCCCTCCCCGGATTCATTTAGACGGTGATGAAATCAAGGTGGTGGAAGAGTTCGTGTATCTGGGCTCACTGGTTACCGCAGACAACGACACCAGCAGAGAAATACAAAGTCGCATTATGGCAGGAAATCGTGCCTACTTTGGACTCCGTAGGACGCTGCGAACGAACAAAATTCGCCACCGCACGAAGTTAACAATCTACAAGACGCTGATTAGACCGGTAGTCCTTTACGACCATGAGACATGGACTATGCTCGTGGAGGACCAACGCGTCCTTAGCGTTTTCGAACGGAAGGTGTTGCGCACCATCTACGGCGGAGTGCAGATGGAAAACGGAACGTGGAGGAGGCGAATGAATCATGAATTGCGTCAGCTGCTTAGGGAACCACCCATCGCTCACACCGCAAAAATCGGTCGCCTGCGATGGGCTGGGCATGTCGTGAAGATGTCGGACGACTGCCCGGTTAAAAAAGTTCTCAATAACGATCCGACTGGAACGAGACGGCGGGGCGCGCAGCGAGCAAGATGGATCGACCAAATGGAAGGCGACCTGCGGACCCTACGTAGACTACGTAGCTGGCGAATTGCGGCTATGGACCGAGTGGAATGGAGACGACTTCTTCGTACAGCAGAGGAAACCACGGCCTGGAGCTGATTAAGTAAGTAAGTGAAACATGTCAAGCTACGCATAATCATATTTAATACAATAATCTATGGGCTGGTCATTCATTACTATTTCAACTTTTATGATACACACAAGTAATTTTTAAAAGAAATCTCTATGTCTCAATGGTTAAAGGCGTTGTACTTATGAACTCCCCCTCCACGTATTTTCAAATCTACCTTTGTATTCAACGAAGAATTGAATCTGAATATTTCGCTATTCTCTTTTCAACATTCACTTAATCAATGGCCCTCACAGATTCTTATAGACATACATATTACAGAAATGAAGTTTACATTAGTCTTTAATAATCTGATATAGTCCTACGTCACCCTTTCGTACAACCCGGTATACCTGGGCTGTACACCTTGTAGTTTTTACTTCATTTAAAAGCCCTATCTTTTCTTTTTACAAAACCGTATCGTACGGTGGTACCGTAAACGCACCCAATTCTGCGCAAGGTTCCTAATTCTGCGCACCCCACATTTCAGTCCAAGCTTCTAAATTCCTGCAAATTAATATGAATAAAACAGTGGTCAAATTTGGAACTAAAGCAAAATTACGATTCCTTTTATTTCAATTGGCCTATTAGTGACACCTTAAACATATTGTCACACAAATGCGCCTTCAAGATCGCCAGTTCAACTAATCTTGTTCTATATTGGTTGGAGATGGATTACTGTCAGTGTCTCGTTATCATCGAAAAGGTATAAAATGGTTGGGGTGCTAATGATGGGCCTGGTTTTGCTGATGTGTGGATGACGTCCGCAACAACGATGCCTTAAAACAAATGATAAAAACCCGAATTAATCCACCTAGCGGCGTGACCTAGCCTTTCTACTGCCTCAATAATCACTATTTAATTTCTCAAGAACAACTATAATTAACTTGACTATATTTTTAAATATGCGTTCCGTATTCCTCAAAATCCTTATTTGCCAGTAAAATTCACAACGTATTGCGTAGAATAATTCTATTTTCTTTCCTTGGGTGCGTAAATACTTGTAGGCGTCATTTATGTTATTTGATGAACACCTTATTTAGTTTTATAATCGGTCGGCCTTAACTTTCGGGTTTCAGAGCCACATACGAAACTTGTTTTGAACTGACAATATGAAATATGTGTTCATAGCAGATTTTTTGATTTTATAATCGGTCGGCCTTAACTTTCGGGTTTCAGAGCCACATACGAAACTTGTTTTGAACTGACAATATGAAATATGTGTTCATAGCAGATTTTTTGATTTTTTTGTGGTGGTTTTAACCCAAAGGGTAGATTTTTTTTTGATATTTTGATATTGCATAATACCATGCGTTCAAAAGTTAGCATCTTTGAAAAACAAGAGTTCAGAAAAATTATTATTATACGTCGCTTTTGAAGAAAAAGGATATCTACACCAAAATGATTAATCTCTAAATTTTACTATTAGTTTGTTTCAATTTTGCAATATATCTGAATTAGAAAAAATAACTGAATAGAGCAGTAGATATGAAAAAGAGAAATTGAACTTTTTCTTAGCTGGCGCCCTTCAGATAATTTTTGCATGAAAATCAAAACTTAAGCTTCTTTTGAATGTACTTTCATGAAAAGATAGTCATTAACTTGATCACTTCGTTTTTACAATGTTAGAGGGTTAGGAAAACAAGCTGAGGTCGAAAAATATTGCAAAAACTGCGCCATAAACATGCTTGAGAATGAGAAATATGATCAATATGATTTCCAGTGCTTGTCATTTTTGATTTATTTATTAAAACATGATACATGACATAAGACATCTGTCCTTTAAAATGTCACTAAAGAAAACAAATCTTACAAAGTTACTACCGTGCAACGGTTACTTCCTATTTTTCATATAACATTTCTAAGCTCTAGTATCTATGGATTGAAAAGAGCATCTATTAATACGCAAAATTTGTATAAATTTATTTGGAAAAATCAACTCACTAGTATTTTGATCCTATACACCACTATACTTATATACTTAAATTAACTGCTTTTCTCCGCTTTTTGCTTTTCTTGTACAATTGTGAGTAACAGCAAGTGAAGAAAATGACAATTGAAAACTTTTCGATTGAATCCCACTATTTAATATTTATTTGCGACAGATACGTAGTTCGCCTAAGACGTGCAGGCTTCATCAGTGTCTTATTTCAAAGCGTATACGTATCTATCGCGAATAAATATTAAATAGTGGAATTTAGTCGGTAAAAGCTTTTTTCTTTTCTTTTATTTCAGATTTATTTTAAATTTTATTTCAGAGTTCGTATTCCACGAAGAGGCTTCAAAAACTTCAGACTATTGACATGTTTCTCACTTTTCTTGAATTTCATTGCAAATTTAAAAATTGCAAATTGTCATCACATACACATACATACATACATACATACATACATACATACATACATACATACATACATACATACATACATACATACATACATACATACATACATACATACATACATACATACATACATACATACATACATACATACATACATACATACATACATACATACATACATACATACATACATACATACATACATACATACATACATACATACATACATACATACATACATCGCACACATTGAATACAATCAACATTTGATTGATACATTTTGATTTCACACGTTTTAACGGTTTAATATACGGTGCTTAAGTGTTAAAGTTTGAATAACTTTTGAATGAAGCGTCCGATTTTAAATAACTCGGTTTCGTTTGATAGATCTCAGCAGTAATTTTCAAATAATCATAAAATGTGTGATGTTTTTCATTAAATTAATGCTTATATGTTACATAAATATGTTTTAAATACTATTTTTTCACATTTCTTTATGTAACTTTCAAACTACAAGTCCAATCGTCATGAAATTTGGAAGTTAAGGGTTTGCAAGGCTCCTCTTTCATATGCAATCAATTTTGTTCAAATCGGTTAAGAGACCTATGAGATAATGAAGTCCCATATTTTTCGTATTTTTATACATAACTTTTGAACTAAAAGTCCGATCAGTATGAAATTCAATAGCGACCAATGGGACACCTAGACCTTTCATTTGACACTAAGAACATTAAAATCGGTCCAGCCATCTCCGAGAAAAGTGAGTGAGATTAAAAGCGTCACATACACACACACACACACACATACACACACACACACACACACACACACACACACACACACACACACACACACACACACATACATACACACACACAGAAAATGCTCAGTTTTCGAAACTGAGTCGAATGGTATATAACATTCGGCCCGCAGGACCTTCTTTCCATTTCCGGTTTTCCAAGTGATTTCTATACCTTTATACTATATATTTATATAGTAGAAAGGCAAAAAACACATTAAAAAACCGTACAAAAGAAGGTCAACAAACCTGTTCACAAACGAAATAATAATGGAAAGGTGAGTGAAAAATATGAACGCCACTCAGCTTTTGTTCACCCATACTGGTGTAAAATAATGCGCATGAAGAATTCTCGTAATGGCCCTCGAGTATCAAACATTACATCGGGGACGGTGCCGATCTAGCCGTGCGAGGAGTGGATGTATGATACTTGAAGCATTTCCCCCTTTCGGTCGATGCACAGTCGTATCCGCAGTGACCGTTGGCCGAACGGAACCCTGCGCTTGCTGATCGTTCGTCCGTGATTGACGCTATTTTGCCATCGGCAACTACGATTCGACGGAACACTGCAACGCATCGGTGACATGCATTTGTTTACATCTAGCCGGCCACTCACAAATATGGCAGACAATGCAAGTCAACCAGTCGTGCAAGGCCCTCTTTGTCTTTGGTCACGCTAAGCTCCTCGGTAAACCCATTTTAGCGATTTCGGACTGTCCTTCATTCGCTTTAGGGTTTCCTGTGCCCTCGTTCGGAAAAAAATGAAGAGCAAGACGCGGTAAGATCGCTACTGTACTATTAGAGTGGTTAGTGCACAATTATATTTATCAAGATTAGCTCATTTGAAGAAACAAAAATAATTTTGTCGCCATTTAAAAGCCTTCGCTAAAGTTGTTATACAAAACTCTCCACCAAAAATTCGCGTTTAATACGATAAGCGTAAATATTCACGCTAAACGTTGTGAACTATTAATTCATTGTAGAGAGCCACGGCATACCTAAAAGGTCTCATTCACTAGTTTAACGTAAATAAACGGAAACTAATGCTGATTAGCTTCGACAGTTAGTGTTTCATTAAAATCAAACATTACGAATAATAAATAATTCATCAAACAGAAATAAAATCAAAAGTTGAATGTTTTATTAATGAAAAAGTTGGAAGCCACATCGGGATAGAATAATAAGTGCCTTCGGTATCAAAAGTGAAAACATATAAAATTCCAGAATGAATACATAATAAACATACGCATTACAGCATTTACCGCATGTAGCGGAACATAAATTAACCAGCCACGGCCACTACGACGCGTCACAAGCGTTCGACTTCGAGCGGCGGATCTTCGATTTCATACCTTCTTGGCTGGAACATTTCAATCGTAAGGTAATCGTTTTTACAGCTTCTATTCGGAGCCTAACAAGAATCGGTACAACGCAACCATCAATGGCAATTTTAATTTTATGACTCTATTTCATTCACTGGGTCAGTTGAAGAACCTATTTCCATAATATGATAATCTTGTTCATTCAGCCACTTTTTTACCACCTCTGCAATTGAAAACAGTCCCGCATTATGATGTGATGGTGCAGGTCGTGAAACTTAAACCCACACGGCGCTGCTGTGCCGCTTGGCAATTCAAAGTAGTGATTCACTTTTTATTGCACCAAATGGATTTGTATTAATTATTTATGTGTTATTTTTATGAAAATTTTGAATAATTACACAATGATGCTCATTACTAAAACAAACATATGCAAAATATCCTCTATTTAAAAATGATCATATCTTGTACGGCGAACGACGAACGGTTGAAGAGTTCTTGCGGTAGGGCATTTATTTAAAAGTCCGTTAACTTCTCGTGAGTTTTCGACCAATAAAGCAAACAAAATCTACATACGGCTCAGCACTGAATAAAACGCTCGGCCCTGCCTGAATCATGACTAAACCATATCGGATGGATCGATGCGGAAAAGGCGAACATTCGTTCGCACCCCGCCGCCATTCCTGGTTCATTCATTCCAATTCGCTGTCAGAGCGCAACGGCGGCGGTGGCGGCACATTTTTGCATACATTATAAATTAATTTCGAATAAGAAGTTTACATTAAAAATTTGCTTCATTCATAAAATAGTACGAGCGCCGCATTACCTGCCGGGTGCCCGTCTTGTACGAAATAACATGCCTAGGTACCCAGCCTACTAAGGCTACCTGGCAGGGAACTATCGACTCGATTCGATGATGAGGATGGAGATAGGAGAAGTGGCGGAATAAATGAGCTAATGACCAAGGTATTGCAGCCGGCGTTGCTGCCGCGCCGAAATGAATGGCGGCGCGACGCGGAATCTGTATAAATTGTTATAATTGAATGCGATAAATACTGTATAATGATGAACTTGATCTTGAAAATTATGTAAAACTGGGTGAAAATTTCTTGAACGTGAAAACGGAATGGCATGATAATTGAATCAACAGCTGATTTCTTTAAAGGCAACCTCATGAATGCTGGGCGTGGTGTCTGTCCGGGTTGCGTCGTGTTTGTTTTGATTAAATCGGAACCAACTAGACTTCTAGAATGAGGTTATGTATTTGTTTTCAATTTTTTTTTCTTCTCTGCTGAATATATTTTGTAGTCATGAAACTGAATTGCAACTTGTGATAGTAAGCTCATAAGTATGAAATTTTAACTAGACCTCCATAAATCATTGGTTTCGACATTTAACTAAATTGTTGGAATTACTCTAAATAAGATTTTCAGTAATATGTCTGCGTGTTTTTTTATATTATAAGGAGCCGTTAAGGCTTTGCCTGTAGTGATATGTGATGGCAGATTTGTGAGTTTGTACATTCGCCGCTCTTACTCTCCCTCTCCTCCCAGGCCCAGAACGTAGTAAAGCTACGGAGTGCCTTCGCTGTACTACATCACCTGTATGGACATAGGGTAACGGAACCATATTTCGCTCACCATGTTATTATTAAGTACAGAATAATTAGCATAACATATTCATTATTTTAATTTAATTATATATCGATCCAGCGAACTACGATTCCAAACCCTTGATGGTAGTGTGTTTCAAACTAGCGTTATATTCAGACAGTGTCTTCAGATTAAAATGATTATTTTGTTCTACAGCTATGCATGCAAAAAATTATTGTTTGAAAAGTAATATAAACCATAATTACAGTGGAAAATTCAACGGTTTTTTCTATCATTTACTTATTCATTTCAATGATTACATGTTGATGTCAGCCAAACCGTTGTTTGTTTCAATAGACCGTTCGGAGACCATCACGAAACCTAAATATTTGTTATGATCATTAGGTTGGCAAACTTCCTGCTTATGATAATAATGTTGGTAACGGCAGCTACTTTCCACTATTTGATATTACAAAATGTCAACACTATATACTACAGAGACTTTAGGCTACAGAGGCAACGAGGCACTCAAAATTCGTTAAATTTTGAATCAAAGCGGAGAGTACCATCACAAATAAAGGTAGCTCTCCGTTTTGATCCAAAATTTAGCGGATTTTGAGTGCCTCGTCGCCTCTGTAACCTATAGTCCCTGTACTATATACTCTAATCATATTGAACAGCTTCTTACATACCTACTCATTTACTTAGTCGACCTGACGTCCTATGCAGGGCGCTACCAACGAACTGGGAACGAGTTTTGTAGTGTTGGGCAGAATGCAGGATCACGTGATAGATTGGAAGCAACCAACGAAAGAATGTGTCGTTTATGAGTAAAGGGTCGTTTCTTCAATTACAGTATCATCAATGTGCTACCGCGGCATTAGGTGTAGAGCCTCAAAGTATACAAAATGATTGGTTTGATGGGGAATGCCAACAAGCTTTGAAGTGAAAAAAATGTCTTGAAAGAATTATCTGAGGCTGAGCATCGCCTCTAGGGAGAACTCGGTCAAACACCGACGAGCAAGGAACCAGTTGACCACGATCCGGAGTTAAAAGCGCCAAAAGGAGGACCGAAATCGTGAAGATTGAGAACAATAATGCCGAGCTATTGATAAGAAGGTGAACCAAACTCATGAGGATCACACTGAAACCTGACAGCGGCGAGGAAGGGAATCTAATCACACAAACAAGCGCGAGGTGGTCAAAAGGTGGAAGCAGTTCTTCGATGACTACCCTAATAGCGAAGGTGCAGAAGGAGGATAAACGAAAGTTAACCTAGGTGTGGCTATGAAGATAGTAATGACCCAGCACCTGATCTGCAAAAAATCAAATGGGAAATCAGGTTTCTGCAAACCAACAAAGCCGGACCAAATTTTTACCATCCGACTGATCTCGCAGAAATGTCAGGAATACGACGTGCCTACGCATCATATCTTTAGTGATTTCAAAGCAGCATACGATACAGTCAATCGAGACAGCTATTGCAGATAATGCATGAAAATGGTTTTCCGGATAGATAGACGCAACTATCAGAACTGATCAGAACTACATTAGATCGAGTGATGTATTTCGTACGCATCTTAGGGACACTCTCGAGCTCCTTCGAGATGCGGCGAGGGTTGGGACAAGACGTTCAAAATTGCTCTTGAAGGGGTGATCCGATGAACGGGCATCGACACGAGAGGCACAATTTTCACATAGGATAGCCAACTCCTAGGCTTTGCAGATAATTTTCATATTATAGCCATCAACTGTGCGACGACGAAGGTAACCTACGCCAGACTGAAAGCGAAGTCTAGGAAGATTGGGCTAGAATAAATGCGACGAAAACCAAATATATAAAAAAAGAGGCTCGAAGGAAACTAACGCGTGCCTCTCATGGACGGTAAACGTTGACAGCGAACAACTAGAAGTGGTCGATGAGGTCGTATATTTGCGATCGCTAGTGACCGCGGACAACACTAGTAAGGAGATCTAGCGGCGCATACAAGCTTGAAGTCGGGCCTACTTTGCCAGTCGCAAAACGCTACGATCAAGGAGCATACACCGCCATACTAGGCTGGTAATGTACAAAACCCTTATTAGACCGGTAGTTTTTATGGACTTTAAGCCGTGACGCTACTCACGGCGGACATACGCGCCCTTGTCTTGTTCGAGCGCACGATACGGAGGACGATATTTGGCGGAGTACAAACTGAACGCGAGGAGTAGCGAAGGCGTATGAATCACGAGCTACAGGCACTGCTTGGAGAGATTTCCATCGTACATCTGGTGAAAGTCGATAGGCTACGGTGGGCCGGATACCTCTTAGGGATGCCGGACGAAAGTGCGACGAAAACAGTTCCCTTCAACAACTCCACTGACACCAAGAACAGGGGGCTCAATGTTCAAGATGGCTCGACCAGGTCAAAAGCGGTTTAAGATTTCTGAGACATCTGGGAAATTGACGTTCCCCATGGACCACTTAGTTGTTCTGGGTCCTATGACCATGATATTCACACACATAGGCACAAACATACCCATCAGCATCATTACAAATTTACAAGTCTACAGTTATATATTTAATAAGCATTACGCTTATACCGCTTCTCAAACTCATTTTATGATTTTCTTGAATAAAAACACATTGAATTGGACCAAAATTTACAGCTCACTGACTTTGGCAAATTTTCCCAACATTTTCGAATTGGAACTCCTAAGACCATTTGTTGAATTTAACTACCTTAATTTCATTCAGCTTTGGTCTGATGTTGGATTTATTAAAAACTGCCAGCTTGATATCCGAGGGAGAAATGAAAATACTAGGTACAAGACACGACCACATAGATGACGTAGGAAACCGAACTCTACAGCTGTGGCACACTTTTCTAAATTCGTCTAGGCCTAATCGTCTCGCAGTAAAGAATTTGCGATCTGATGAGACAAGCGATTTTTGTCACTTTTTCTAACGCTCTTCCCTAACACAGGCATGAAATTAATCTAGGTTTATCGCGATCCTAAGAAAACTTGTTGGTGTAAGAAGGCCTTGTCACTTTTTCCGGTGTACTTCTCTAACACTAACACAGACATCAAATTCTAGGTCTAGGTTTATTGTGATGCTGTCTTATCCAACTAATCATGAAGCGAGGATTTCTAGTTGAATAGTGCTTCTTTGTTTTCAATTTTTAAATAATGCACACTTGAAAATCAATAGCATTCTTTATTTGGGTCAACGCGTAGAAGGTTTTCCGATCGATTATTTCAAAAATATAGAAAATCGATTAGGAAATCGCAAAGCTATTAGCATTCAAAACCTGAGCTATTTTCGAGATTGATTCTTTGGAATGACCGCCTTTACCAGGTACCTTCCTGAAAGACTTATTTCACACAGTCACTATAAGCGTGGAGTTCACAGGATTATGGTATGGCGGTGATAAAGATTCCTGGACAGGTGAATAACAAAGGTGCTTGCAATATCGAAGGCCTGTCTCATTTCAAAGAATGGCAAATACAATTTTTCTGACCACCAAGAGAGGCAAATGTTTCGTTCATGGCAATGATACGTTTAGAGAAAATCCTTTAATCACCTATAAAGGAGTACAGCACTCGTTCGCTAATTGCACGAATGATGCGATGCGATTAGCGAATTTCGTTTTTCAATTGCACGATAGTTGCCAATATTAATTGTAAAACGTGATGCGTTATCACTGTAAAGAACTCTTCACATGCATTCACACGTACGCTAAATTTTGGGAAGAACATCTAAATTTTTACAAACGAACTAAAAGCTTAATGAATATGTGTTCAATTAGTCAAAGTTTAGCCAAATTTGCATGAATTTGTTTGTAATGTATCTACGTAATGCAGAGATAGAGAGTTTGCATTCGGCAACGCTGCATTTTTGTTTATAGCAACCACCTGGGAAACCACGTGTAGTTTGACAGATAACTGTTTTTTAGTTGCACGATCGTGCAACTAGCGAACGTGCAATTAAAAGACGGTGCAGTTAGAGGACGTGCAATTAGCGCACGAGTGCTGTATATTGTCAATTGTAACATCTAAAATAAAACTTAAAAGTATTAACCTTTCGTAAATAAACAGAAACTGCAAGACCTTGTTGGTCTTAAAAGGCATCATCTTTTATATATTCATCGCTGGAGTGGATCACTGCGTTCTTGTAGTTTTTCCGTCGGAGGTAAACAACACAGTCTAGCTCTAAACCTGCGGCTGAAGGAATATTCGTCTTCTTCCTTCAAGTTTGCACAATCAGTTCTTTCTTGATCCGGGTATTTCTCTTTCAGAAAAATGTCGTTAATCCAGTCCAGTTTTGAATTTGTGCTCAACATTTTTCATACGGATATCTACAGAGCGACGTTTTTCGCACAGTTCGTTTCCAAGTTTAGTGAAACGAATATTCTTTTTACATAATAGCTTACTGTAAATTTTTCCGTTTTTCTGAACCTCATCTATTTATCGTTTATTAAAGGTGTCATGGGCTCGGCAGATAATTGCTGAAATGTTTAATTCGAAGAAAATCTATCAGAAATATTCATCAAATTTTACTGACCTGCTTTTGACTGGAAATCCGAAAGTATTTAGGAAAAATGAAACGTACCCGTACCCGCCGGGTTTGGGTCGGGTTCGGGTATTGAAAAAAAATAATTTGCGGGTTCGGGTCGGGTACGGGTTCTTAATTTTTGTTTTTGAAACCGGGTACGGGTCGGGTCGGGTATCTCTATTGACCTTTTTAACACTAAAGATGGTCGGATACCCGGGCCCGTCCCGTCGGGTTGCGGTCGGGTTCGGGTATCAAAAATAATAAACTTGCGGGTTCGGGTCGGGTACGGGTTTTGAATTTTTTTCTTGATCGGGTAAGGGTCGGGTTCGGGTATTCAAATTTTCATGCCCGACCACAGGGATGGCACCTCCTCAGAAGAAAAAAGAGAAGAGAAAAATTCAAACTGTGCTCAGTCTACAACGCGATTTATTCTGCTCCGTTTCATTTTAACTGTGCTCTTTCTTGCTGAACGCAGTTGTATGAGCAACCACACACTGTGCTACTCATTGAGGAGAATGTTAATACACTTTGAATACGTTGATGCGATGCGCTGACGTATGACAACTACGGGTAGTTTTAACATGGGTAGTGCGTTGAGAAAAAACGACGATTGTCAGTAGCGGTCATTGCCATCAGAAAAAATATTAATCCTGCATTAATAGTTGAATCATGATTCTTACATTTAGTATATTCAGTTGAGTTTAGCTGCCCGTGAACGCAACTGCATCATATGGTTAGGCATGTCACAACGGCAACAGTGCGAAAAATGTTATTTAGATATGGTAACATTTGAATTCCCATACATTTGCTTCTTGACGCGCACCAACAGGAAAGTCCCATTATAAACAAAGGCAATTCTCCGCTAGGATTCAAAATTTAACGACTTTTGATTGTTTTGACGCCTCTGAGTCTATAGTTTCTGTACGCGCACCGGTTGTTTTGTTTCCACGTTTACTGCTGTAGCTACCGAGAGGACCGGGAGCAAAACCGAAAGTTACTCATTTAAAGAGCGCATTAAGAAGTTTTTCTGCGCGTCAGTTTTTCTCATTGTGTTTAGTCTGTTTCTCATTCTGTGGATATATTTCTCATTTCTGAAAGCAGTTCTGCTCATTGTGTTGAACAAAAAAGTTGCACTTTTTGCACAATGAGTGAGGAAATAACAAGCCTGCCCGACCATCTCTATAAACCACCTTCTATTTTCTAATGATAAGCTCCAATAGCAACTATTCCGAGTTAATGACACGCGCAAGTTTTATGAGAAGGTGAACCAAACTCGGAAGGGCTACAAACCGAAACCTGACATGTGTAGGGACGAGGGAGGCAATCTAATTACAAATGAGCGCGAGGTGGTCGACAGATGGAAGCAGGTCTTCGATGAACACCTCAATGGCGAAGTCGTAGAAGGAGGCGGAACGGAAAATAACCTAAGAGCGCCCATGGAAGATAGTAATGTCCTAGCACCTGATATCCAAGAAGTCAAACGAGAAATCGGGCTGCTGAAGTCCAATAAAGCCGCTGGTAAGGACCGTCTCCCGGCAGAGCTTTATAAACATAGGAGAAACGCTAGCAAAGGCTCTACACTGGGTTATTTCGAGGATTTGGGAGGAGGAAAAGCTACCGGAGGAATGGATATAAGGAGTGGTTTGTCCCATCTACAAAAAGGGTGATCGGGTGAGTGGTATTACGCTGGTAAACGCCGGCTACAAGGTACTATCCCAGATCCTGTTACGCTGGTTGTCACCGATAGCACAAGGTTTCGTAGGGAATTATCAGGCGGGTTTCATGGGGGCTCGCACAACTTCGGACCAAACTTTTACTATCCGACAGATCTTGCAGAAATGTCGGGAGTATAACGTGCCCACGCATCACATCTTTATTGATTTCAAAGCAGCATACGATACAGTTGATCGAGACAAGCTATGGCAGATAATGCACGAACACGGTTGACCGGACAAACTGACGCGACTGATCAGAGTTACATTGGATCGAGTGATGTGTTTCGTACGCATCTCTGGGACACTCTCGAGTCTCTTCGAGACGTGGCAAGGGTTGAGACAAGGTGACGGTTTATCCAGCATGCTGTTCAACATCGCTCTTGGGAGGGTGATCCGACGAGCGGGCATCGTAACGAGAGGCACGATTTTTACCAAGAGTAGCCAACTTCTAGGCTTTCCAGATGACTTCGATATCATTGCCAGGAACTCTGCCAGGAACGACGGCGGAGGCAATCTACGCCAGACTGAAAGCGGAGTCTAGGAGAATTGGGCTAAAAATAAATGCGTCGAAGACTAAATACATGAAAGGAAGAGGCTCAAAGAAAACAAACGCGCGCCTCTCACGGACGGCAACCGTTGACGGCGACGAACTAGAAGTGGTAGAGGAGTTCATGTATTTGGGATCGCTGGTGACCGCGGACAATAACACTAGTAAGGAGATCCAGTGGCGCATCCAAGTGGGAAATCAGGCCTACTTTGGCCTTCGTAAAACGTTACGATCAGGAAGCGTACGCCGCCGCACGAAGCTAACAATGTACAAAACTCTTATTAGACCGGTAGTTCTTTATGGTCTTAAAGCCGTGACGCTGCTCACGGAGGACATACGCGCCCTTGCCGTGTTCGAACGGAAAGTGCTGTGGACGATATTTGGCGGAGTACAAACTGAAAGCTGAGAGTGGCGGAGGCGTATGAATCACGAGCTACAGGCACTGCTTGGGGAGACTCCCATCGTACATCTAGCGAAAGTTAACAGGCTACGGTGGGCCGGACACGTCGTAAGGATGCCGGACGACAGTGTGACGAAAATAGTCCTCTTCAACAACCCCACCGGCACCAGGAACAGGGGGGACCAACGTGCACGATGGCTCGACCAGGTCGAAAGCGATTTGCGACTTCTGAGACGACTAGGAAATTGACGACGAGTGGCCCAAGACCGAGTTGAATGGAGACGGGTGCTTGAAACAGCACGAGCCACCCCGGCTCGATGCTGCTGGAGAAGGAGAAGAAGAAGAAGAAGCTCCAATAGCAAGCATTGATTTGTCTTTGACAATCCTACCGGACTTCAACAGTGCAGTTTGCAGTGGGGCACATACAATTAATGCCTATAAGCGGATACATTTCTGTGTTTTTCGCTGCAATTTCAGTTCTCTTCCTTTTCGTAATATCAAAAAAGTCGCCGTCCTCACTGTAACGCCTAACTCGTTTCTGCTTATAATCAACATTTTCGCTGTTCATTATCTGCCGAACATGATCTTCATGATAATTCGAATCTTCTTCATATAATTCTTCAGTAAATCCAACGCTGTTCCGTAATTCATTTCTATCAGTTGGGTGGAAAACGATCCACAGTTACGTGTTCCGCAACAACCAACAATATGGCGAACTTATCGATATTTTTTGATCGTATCGTATTGGAAATGACGTCATCAAAGTGGAAATGCGTTTTCACGCTTCGACTTATAATTCAGTCAATTTTCAAAAGATTTCCAAGATATTTACACAAATTCATCGGAAAATGGATTTGGAAAATATTGAAAATATAGAAAACTATTGATTTTCAATGCGCTTCATTGAAAAATTGAATTATTTCCATATTTTTGCCTTCCCACTTCAGTGCTTGACAGATGGACAGTGGATGACAGAAATATATACGATATGAGCTATGGGTTAAGCTTCCTAATGATTGTATTCAATTTACGCCCTATAGAATCCGATCGAAAATTGTTGAGCTTCAGCTGTTGCTGCTTCCCCGGATAAGGCAACGAAGACATCCAAATTCACCAAGCGAGACGCCAACAAACCGAAGAATCCATCGACTTTTGCCAGTGAACGATATGGTTTTGACTGCTATGCCTTTAACTGCGCATTGTCATTCAGTCAGCGGCTTTCGTTGGCGACATATCGGCAAGCAGCTAGCTTGCGACACATCGGACAGGCAGTTTTTGAGTCACATCCGTGGCATAATTTTAAAAGTTGTATTTGAAACATTGTTTGCCTTACGGTGCACATCGTCGTCAGTTGGTCGTGTTCATCGGCTGCTGAGGAAAGGAAAGTATGCTGAGCGTGTTGGATATAGTTACTATATATATAGTTCGGCGGATAGAAAATCGGGAGCCAAATAAACGTCAAAAGCGGAGCCAAAAGCTTTTCAAAATCCAAAATGCAGGAGTAATGGTAAAAAAATACACTTTATTTTCATAGAACTAGTCATTTTCAACACCCGCCAGTGATTATTTTTCGTAAAAACCTGCACATTTCACCATAATTTCAAATTTAATTTCATAAATCAGGGATGCCAATTCGCCTGGTTTTCTATCCGCCGAACTATATATATAGTAACTATAGTGTTGGAGCGTGAGCACTCGTCTCGCTGCCGTGATGGAATATCTGGCTTCTGAAGTTCTTGAATTAGCAGGAAATATGCTGCTCGCGACAACACAACGACCAGAATTATGCCATGTCACTTGCAGTTGGCCACCTGGCCTGGACTGGTATTTCATCGTGACTCATAACCATATACGAACGGCTTCATCGATCATATAACTGCTGAGGCTTTCTGGCGTTGCAACAAGCCGTGCCTGGTTGGCGGATATCGGTACTTCAATTTACCGAAAAGAGAATTACGTTAGGTGCGTTAGGTGCGTTAGTGCAAGTTTATTGCAAACTAGAGTTATGATAATCAAACAATCGGTTCTTTTAAGGATCACACAACGATTGAAGATTATATTATATTTTCTGGTTCAGTTAATACCATAATAACACAGGCAACGAGGGAAAAGTTGAACTTTTCGTCGTTGCGGGCGACCATCAAATGGCGGGAATAAGTT
Organism: Sabethes cyaneus; assembly: GCF_943734655.1. Classification (NCBI taxonomy): domain Eukaryota; kingdom Metazoa; phylum Arthropoda; class Insecta; order Diptera; family Culicidae; genus Sabethes; species Sabethes cyaneus. The sequence goes on from NC_071354.1 coordinate 138,655,311, forward strand.
TTCTGGTCACGAGCGGCATTTTCTGCCACTTCCAAAACGTCTGCAACTTGTAAATGCATTATTATCAGTGTTCTATTATAAACTGCAGAAAAGTTTTGCGCAAATTTTTCAGTTTTTTGAAAACTCGCGCGTACCGTCTACCGATTACCAGAGGAAAAGCGCTATTCAACGTAGAAACAGATCATGATAATTTATTTACTGTTTGGTTTAGTGTGACTTCGATCCGTTTTAATAAAATAGATTCAATCAATTCATGGATATAACTCCAAAATCGGTTGAGGATTGAACGTATACAATGTTACTACTTTGATAAACGTTGCGTATGTAGGTTGTATACATGAAGAATTGTATTATTGCATACATGGATACATCCTACTATCGCTACAAAGAGACTTACGTATACGGTCGTGTCTCGTGCTCAACCCCTCAGATTTTTCTTTGTTTTGCTTATAAATTTGACAGCTGCGCTGCTAAAAATCAGCAGTTTAATTCAAAAGTATTCATTCAGTCTATAGAAACATTTCCCATCATTGGTTTGTTTCAAAAAATTATTGTTTATGAAATATGACAAGTGTCCGTCTTTCCCGCAGTGTCCGTCTTTACTGCCCTTCCCCTACTGAAAACTATGCAAAATGGATTAATGTCGCTTTTGCATATGACGGCAGACAAGACGTTGAAACGGAACCTAGTTACCGAAAACTGTGCAAACAAGCTGTACGCCCAAATTCAGACCAAGTACAACGGATATACACTGGAGTCGCTTTTGTTTTTACGCGACTATTTTTACGCGAATTTAGGAATTTACGCGGTTTTTTTACGCGAATTTCGGAATATACGCGGTTTTTTACGCGATTTTCGGAATTTAAGCGGATGTAGTCAAAACGTTTATTTTTTCGACTAATGTTGAAATCCACAAAGTTTTTTTACGCGAAATTTTGTTTTTTTTACGCGAATTTTGGATTTTACGTGGTTTTTGCGCGAATTTTGGATTTTACGTGGTTTTTTTACGCGAATTTGATTTACGCGGGACGTATCCTTCACGCAAAAAGCGACTTGAGTGTATATATATTTCGATAGACGTTGAAACATATATTAAACTGGACTTTGGACAAATCTCGCATTAAAAATGTTGCTAAATGCTAAGAGGGATTCTTCGGGTAGGTTCAAAATTATCTTGGAAATTATTTGGAAGGATAAGAAACTAAGGAGTAGATGGAAGGCGTGGTTCGTCCCAACTATAAAAAAGGGCGATCGACTCAATTGCAATAAATAACGCGGCATTACGCTGACCAACGCCGCCTACAAGGTGCTCTCCCAGATTGTTTCATCAGCCATCTCCGATAACAAATCAATGCGTAAAAAACAGCATATGTAGTAGGAAGAGGCTGCAGACATAAAACGCTCGTTTCCCACGGACAGTGACGAACTGGGAGTGGTTGATGAGTTTTATATTTAGGATCTCTGGTCATAGCCAACAATTATACTAGTAAAGAGATTCAACGACACATTCAAGCTGAAAGACAATTTGATCAAGAAACATACGCCACCGCACAAAGCTGATAATGTACAAAACGGTAATCAGACCGTTAGTTCTCTACGGACTTGAGACTGCTACTTTTCTAATGAAGGACATACGTGCACTTGCCGTATATCAACGAAAGGTGTTGTGGACTAGTTTTAGCGGAGTACAAACGGAAAGCGGAGAGTGGTGTAGGCGTATGAACAACGAGCTGTAGGCACTACTTGGAGAGATTCTCGTCGTACACCTGTCGAAAGCTGGGAGAGGGAGTCTACGGTGAGCCAGCCATGTCGCAAGGGTGCTGGACGACTGTGCAGTGAAATCTGTTATCTTTAAGAGCCACACCAGCATCAGGCATAGAGGGGCCCAAAGTTCTAGATGGCTAGACCAGGTTGAAGCCGTCTTGCGTGGGCCGAGACGCTCAACGAATTGAAGCTGAGTATTCCAGGACCAAGTACAGTGGGGAGGAATTCTTGATACGGCAAGAATCACCCCGGATTTATGCTTCTAGAAACAAAATGTGTCGTTCCTCGACTATTGTACTCAACTGTCGACCGAGAAGTTTAATCTAACTGGCTTTCTGGGACGACGAAACAGTAGCACTTACTCCATGCAAAGCACGCGAGGAAGCCTTAACGGGAACGATTTTGGGAATTTTCTCAGAAGCATTTTCATTAACAAAGGTCCTAGGTGTCACATTAATCTTCAAACATCAAAAACAAGTCTCGAATGAATATAGTAAATAAATCATATATTGATAATTATTCTCCTCACTTTGGGTCAAATATTATTCTCTTCAAATTAAATCCAATGCAGGTTAAACCATCAGGAATGATAAGTGTAAGTATACATAGATGAAAGTTAAAACTATACAGCATTTTAGGTGAAGAAAACGGAACTATTTCAAATAGTACTCAGCAGTCACCGAACAAACTTTGCGTTAGAGGAATATATATTCTTCTCGATTCCGATTTCATGGCAAAAATTTGATAATAATCCAATTATACGTGCCTCGTCGAACGCTTGCGGTTGTGTCGTAAAATTGCATGGACGATTGTTTTCGCTTCATATCTCATTACGGATCCCGTTGTAAGCACACATCCATCCCTTTTGCTTCTCTTTTTTTTTCTTCAGATTAAAGATAAAGCTTGGAAAAAATATAATGATAGACATTCCAAAATGGGACCAAATACACACAATCGCTCAGCCCTTCTACCCGGAGTGCGACCCAGCCAACCGATTATACTCGAGACCCCTAGCCGGGAATCAACTTTCAAAGTGCTCCCCATTGCCATCGCACTCATACGTGACGTCTCTTGGCAAATGTGTGTAACCCCGTGCGCCCCTAAGCCCGTGTTCCGGTCATGCGTCGCGTCTCCAACTGAACCATCGCAGCAGGGCACTGGCAGTATTTAACGTCTGTACCTACTTCCTTGCAAGCTGAAAATTATGATCTCACTCCCATGCTCGTACCGACAAACTAACCTGGAACGCTCGGCTTTCCTGGCAGTAGAACAGAAGTTCCGCTAATGAACACACGATAACAATCTATATTATTTTATAATATTTTTCAAAATAAAAATTGAGCCTTGCCACTTGCCGTTTCTCTCACACTGTTGTACGGCGTTGAGCCGACCCAAAGGCAACTGCAGTGGCGCTGACTGGCCGGTGGTTCGTCCATCAAGCGTTCAGGATTGTTATTAATTATGTAATTTTACGGCAGTTTTTTCTCGCTCGTTCCATTTCGACTACCGCTTTTGTGAGCCTTTCTTTCTAGTTTTTAGACAGTGTAAATTTTTCAACCTGCCTTGTTTGAAACTCTCCACCACCGGACAGAATAGAAACATTATTAGCGCGATAGTGTTCAGTGCACGGTTCGTTTGAGCTAAACATTTTTCGGCATATCTTTCTCCTTGCGCTGTCCACGCCCCATTGCAATACTTCACCTTTGGCTCATTTGCACAAATGAGAAAAGGTGTCATTTTGGAAGTCTTTTAATTAGTTCCGGTTTATTATGGCTTTCTTTACTCGTCGGGAATGCATAGGAATGGATAGTTTATGCGTCCATAACCACAAACGGTTCGGCATTTCACTTCGGTTGCAACGGTTGTGACCAGCGGACAGTGGCCTTTTTTTGGGGGCGGGTAACTATTATATGTGAAATGGTCAACGGCAACTACCATACAACTGGAAAACATCCTCATATGAAAAGAAATTATAACGTTGTTGTCCGGTATTGGTAGTGAATGGATAGGACAGATTCCAAAATTATCGTACAGGTTTGGACCGAAATTCCCAGAATTTCTTGAAATTTTGTCACATGTAGAACCTAGTTCATCGACTAATAAAAGATAACAATATTCAAAAAATGAAGGATCTCCTGTTTCCACAGAAAAGTCCGAATTTTACTATTTTTCGAATAAAATAATCATAACTCTTGAACCCAGCATGGTAGAACAAACATTTTTACATGAAAATGAAAGCAAAATTTCTCAGCATCCCAGCAAAAGCATTACCTGGAAAAATATTCCCACAATATTTTCAGGATTTCTTTCTTATCAATCAATTTACAATCATCTAATGAAGGAAGTTTCACGATAGCGTATTTGGTTATTCTTGAATTATAGTCACAAAACTAACGACTGGTCATACGCAGTGTTAAAACAAACGTTAAAATGTTAAAAATAAAAAAGTGTCAGCCTGTGTCACATAAATCTGTCTGAAAAATCTAGTCCAATACTAAAGCATCCGAAGTGCTTCTGATGAGATGCATCCCATTTAAAAGACACTAAACATCAATATAAAGCTGCTAAACAACAATTCCATCAAAAAATTCCATCTATCTATCATCAGGAAAATAACAACATACCCAATCGTTTCACTTTTATTGCTATCTTAGGCGTTCTCATGTTCAACTTTGTAATTGCCTCAATTTAAATGTAATCATTAAACGCCCCACGGAACATTCCATGCACCCCGTTCTCGTATACCTATAAGATTTTTGTACGAATTTATTGAGTCATAACGATATTTATCTAATTTCCATACCATTTTCCCACGTCTTTGCATCTCTTTCCATTGTCGATCCAGATGTTTGAAAGTAGAGCTGAAAAGTATTGCTTTCAAGTTCAAAATGTACCAACAAACAGTTCCACCCTTGCAAATGATTCACTTTTATTGAGAGGCTTTATCGTTCAATTCAGTTACTGCTGAAAAAGAACTGACTGCGATTACTGCTGCCGACTTATCGGAAATGCTCCCGACCTAGTGAAATTCAGTGGGTAAGGTTATGTTCCGCAGAACGCTTTTTACCACCTCTTGGACGGAAATTCGTTCATTAGCCCCGCACATACTCGCACATAAACTTGAAACTTTACAAACAAATTGAATTTTTATTCACAATTTGCTGCATATTTTAAGATATCATTTGAATATTTTACTCTTTGGCTGTTGCTACTCGCGCTCGATTGTAAGTAGAGCCGCAGAGCGACTTGGTTACGGATTTGCCGGCTTTTTCGGATGATGATCCGTAGCAAACGGCGGCAGCGGTGGCGGCGGCTTGTTTATTAGGTGTTTGTTTTTATGATTATCTTATTATCACTTATGCTTTTTAGGGAAAAGAGAGCTTCTGTGTCGCTGAGTAAGACCGGTGTAATTTACCCTTCGCTGACGTGAGGTGGCGCATGAGGCGCTGTTAGTTGGAGTACGTAAATTTATGCAAATTGTATAGTAATTGGAGAATTATCAAGAAAACAGTACGTTGCACTGCGTAGCTATCAGCAGGAATGGTTGAATATTATTTATGTTTTCCATATTAAGGAAACTGATCCGTTTGAGAAGAGTGGCTGCACAAAGATAGTCGTAAATGTTAAATCTGCATTGCCAATTAATTAAAGCACTGGATTTGTTCCGTACAAGAAAACGCGATTAGTTGCAAAGCCTGCGCTTGGTCATTTCAACTGGAAGACAATGACCCTTGAAGCATATCTTCGTGTAATTCAATATTTCTGTTCCTACAACCCTGTGAAACTTTTCATAGTGCCTGCCCTTTAATTATTACACATTCATCCATCACACAAAACAATAGAGAATACTCACCATCCAAGTGTGTCGAACAAAATTTTTTACAGCTTGTGCATCTATCCGACGCCTTGTTAAAATCCGAAAACACTTATCAAAACACTACTATCTCTCATCCAGTCAACGATTCTGAACGTTCTGAACGTGCTGCCAGGCAATCCATCAGCAGCGGCTTACTACGGAGCGGAGAAAAAATATACTTATTGTTAAGCTTGATTCACGCGGTACTTAAATCGCCCTTCAAAGATCAAGACAAGCGCAGCAAGAACAACAGTACCTCCGGCTTGCCACCCAGCCCACGCTCGTATGGCTTTTCCACAACAGTCGGTGATTAGCATCTAGCATCGGCACTGCTGGGGCTGCGCGGTTACCTTCCCCGGAGGGCTCGTCTTCCATGCGGCAGAACTTCCGTGGATCACTTTTCCGATTCACACCATTTATCATAATTTTTCACGAGACAAACCATGCGCAGTGCGATGCGCCTAGTGTCCCACTGTTGAACGACCAGCAGCTGTCTACGTTAGATCGTATGTACTAGAAATGAAGTCTTGGAGTGGTATCAGGAGAAATATATTCAGCAGTTAAATTTTAATGCTCCCAAAACAACCTGCCGTTCATTTTTAGCACTAAGTATATTACAAAACTCTAGGCAGCAAGGAAGTGGTTAATGCTTAAACAAATAGCTCTTCATTATTCTCTCCCTTGATGAAAAAAATCAATTTTTTCTGCAACAATTAGATTATAGGCCTTCATCAACATTAATAGTAGTAATTTCATCAATTAATAATAGTACACACCACGAGAATGTTGTTCAGCACTAGTTTGTTTACTGTAGCCAATAAATCTGTTCGTTTGCGTACCTACACTCAAGTAATTTTTTTACACGGTTTGTTTTTCCGTTTATTAAAAACTTGGAACTGGGAAACTTGGTGACCATGCACTTAGTACTCAATGCATTTGGGAGAGGCCCGACAGTCATGACGTAGTTTGTATATGGTCCCTAAGTTGCACTGTTCTTGACTAATCGAAAAAACAACACATTTAAAAAAAACTTTAGTGTATAGAAAGAGCGAAATTATTGCAATATAGTGAATTTACTATCAATTCTCTTATATCTACCAGATCAAAACCAAAATAACCCGCTGGAAGTTTGCTGCAGTCGTTTTAATGATGTTTATTTCTTGTTCGATTTTGGATTGTCAAAAAATGTATTTAGGCTAAGAATCTGTAATATTTAATTAGTTAAATAAGTTTTATGTCTGTACGATGTTCTTTATGTCGAAGATTATTAAATTAAATTAAAAATTGTAGCCCAATTCGTATCTTTCTTATTTTTCGCTGGTGTCTTACAGCCTCCGTCAGATCGAAATTTTACCAAACGTTTTTTTTTTGTTTCACTAGCGGAGAGACACTATTTTCCTTCGGCCAGCATCTGTAGAGCACACAGTTTTCTGCAAATCTTCCATTCCTAGTATCCTTAATATACTGCTTAAAACTGTATATAATTACCTATGAATTTTTGCCCCATCCGTGGATCGCACTTTTGCCCCACTAGGCGCTTGACCAAATTATGGAAAAACAAAATACTTCTCACCGCATTTTCCAAAGAGATATGTTAGTGATGTAAAACCCTGCAACAATTTTTCAACAAGTAATATCCTCCTGTTGATATCATATTAGCCGTCTAACGATATATTACATCAAAAGAATCAATAACTGCGCCGGGAATGTCATTGCAATCAGATGGGATTGGGAAGGAATGTTAGTAAATCTATATTGATTTGGGGACCGTGTTAACCTTGACATCCCCGTAAAGATTACAGGAATATATCAAGTTTTCTTAGTAGGATAGGTTTGATTGGATCGGGATGAATCCCGGTGATCCGTAATCTGAATCTGCTATCGCTAGTAACTCATCTGGCATCACTGCTACGTGGCCAGCCATTCCAGCCTGCCGTTTTCTAGTCGCCTCATAATATCCGCATCTTTGTATACTTGGTATATTTCGTGATTCATGCGCCACACTTCTTCTTCTAATATGCCGCCTAGAATTAATCGCACGATCACGCTAAAAACACCAAGCTCGTCGGTCGTTGCTTCCACACTTCGTGGCCGTAGACTAGCATCGTACCACAATAATTAGCATATTATAGAGCAAGAATTTCTTCCAGATTTGCAGACCACTTCGAAAGTATCTCCATATATCACCATTGCAAACCCAATACAGCAAATTCGATAGCCCTTCATCTTGCTTCAAACCAGCTAATGTGACAAACTAGTCCGATGACTCTCCCGCCATTCTGTCACTTGATTTTCAACCATCAAGGATATCATGTTCAAGCATAATCTGCCACAGCTTATTTTCTTTAATGGATTCTGACGCTGCCTTCAAGTCTATAAACAAATGGTGAGTCTACAAGTTGTATTCCCGGAGTTAATCGAGAATTTGTCGCAGTATTGAACATTTGGTTTGTCGTGGACTTCTCTAAAACCGCACTGAATTTCAACAGCAAAGGTTTCCTGCATCTGCGTCAGTCTATGAAACAGGATGCGGGAGAGAATTTTGTACGCAGCATTGTGCAGAGTAATCCCTCGATGATTGTTGCTTTTGTTTGAGTCCAGTCCAGTCTAATCAGTAGTTCCTCCTCAGTCTATACCTTTATTACAGCCTGATGGAATGCAGAATACAGCCATTCGCTTCTTACTTTCAGAAGTTCGGTGGGGCTGCCGTCCTTTCCAGCTGCTTTACCGTTTTCAGCTCTCTAGCTGCTTTTTTTAATCTCGTCCAGAGTTGGTTGAGCCACAGCTTGTTCACCATCCTCAATCCTTATACTGTTTCTATTGGCAGCTCGGTCTTGTTCACCATTCATCACCTTACACATGACGTCATGTTACACATGACGGAGTTGTCACGGACCAGTTCCTGATTCCGTTGATCATTTTAAAGAAACTTCTCGTATCGTGCCTCTCGTAACAATTCTGCGCCTCTGCAAAAACGTGATCCCAGTACAGGTGTTTCTTACGACGGTGTAGTCCCTTTTCGGCAGCTCTAACAGCTCTCTCTCTCTCTCGCTCTCTCGCTCTCTCTCTCTCTCTCTCTCTCTCTCTCTCTCTCTCTCTCTCTCTCTCTCTCTCTCTCTCTCTCTCTCTGCTCCGAAGTGTCACTGGCTGCAAGCCAATATGGGACTTCTGGTTCAACACTTATCATCAGTCACTCGTTGGCACTCTGCGTCGAATCACTCACTGGAAGTGACTGCAGCAGTAGTACCCAATGCTTCTCATGCTGTAGTATTTCCACTGCTAGGTTAGGATCTCTCCAAGTTGTACACTGCAGTAACTTCTTCCGCTGACAACCGCCGAATGTTCAACCGTATCGCCATTTGAATACGTTGGACAGGTGGACGCGAATCTTGCTTACTACGAGATAATGGTCCAAGTCGACGTTTGGACCCCGGAAGAAACGCACTTCTGCAACATGCGAAAAGTGCTGGCCATGAACCAGAACGTAGTTGATCGAAGAGCAGGCTTCTCCTTTGGAGTGTTTCCAGGTATGCTTCCGAATGTTGCGTTGTACAAAACAGGTAATGCAGATAGCCATTACTCTGGCTGCAACGAATTTGATTAGTCTCATGTCATTGTCGTGGTTGGAGAGGCTTCCTCTACCAGTAACGGGGCGAAAGAACTCTTTGCGTCCAACCTGTGCATTTGTGTCATCGATGACTCTATGTCATGTCCTAGACACTCTCCATATGTCCTTACGAGAAAATCATAGAATTCCTCTTTCAGGCCAGCGGGCTTGTCGTTCGTCGGTGCATACACATTGATCAGGCTGTAGTTAAAGAATTTGCCCTTAATCCTCAAAACACAAAGTCGGTCATAAATGAGCCTCTACCTAATGACACGCTTCATTTACTTTTCATGTAATCTGAATCCGTCTTTGCATTATTGTAGACGTGATACTTGTTATCGTGCCCGCAATAGGATCTATTGTGCAGAATTGGCGTTCTCCAGTCTCCGGCCAACGCAATTCCTGAATGGCTGTAATCTTCATCTTCTGTACAGAGACTATAGATTACAGAGGCGGCAAGGCACTTAAAACCCGCTAAATTTGGCTGCGCCTAGTCTGGCAGACAGGGTTCGGTCTTGGGAATAGCTGACGAGACACACTGTTTCATAAGTCAGCCGTCCGCTCCAGATCAATCGCTGTTGTACGCCACCCCTAACCAGGGATACAGCCGCATACCTGCTAAGAAAACGGCGTTCCACCGTGCAGTGGGATCACCATCATGAACCGTAAGGCTATTTCATTTGCCAACACTCAGCGGACACCCTTCCATGTCGGTATACGGCCTTAGTTTTCTCCGGAGTTGGTTACCCGGGTTAACTTAAATTGAAATGATAGTAATTGTACTGCGGAAACCGCAAATTCATATGCTTATATGAATCTCTCTCAATCTTCATTGATCATTTAGAATCATTTAGATTTAGGATCATTTAGAAATAGGACACATCATTTTGCCGATGGTGGTGCTCCCGGTGGTAAGCCATACCAGCTTTTCACAGTACTTTTTTGTTGTTTGTAAACGATCCTGTGCATCCTATTTCTCTGAAGTTTAAAACTATGTAATGTGATTATCCATCATGCTGGAAGAGAAAAGAACAATAAAAGAGCGCTGTCACTTACTAAATCCATCAGCGTCTGCTTGAAAGCTGACAAAACTGCTGAATTATCCTACAGGGTGTTCAATAAGTTCGAATACAACTTTTCATCGTTGCGTAAGTGTGCATCATGTGCATTCTGTGTATTGGTAGTGGTGTTAGCTTTAGCCTTATATATAGGCTAACCGATGCGCAAGGTGTCGACTTGATGTCATTTGTTATTTGTTTACCGCGCGCGATGAAGAAGTACCGTAACGTCGCGACGCGTCGTAGTAAAGTTGTTTGCGAGAGATGAGCGTCCCGGCGACATATTTCGGTGGTTGAAATTGCACGGGGTGAAGCGGAATTTCACCTATAACACCATCCGTCGGTACACTGGCTACACTGAAGAAGAGGCTGGACAAAGCCAAACTGATACTTTTGCGGCACGCTGGTCAGGAGTTCGTGTTTTCTGATGAGAAACTCTTCATCTTACAACAGCCGCACTATGTCCAAAATGATCGGCTGTGGGCGCCAACTTTGGCCAGTATCTCTCCGTCCCACATAAACATCCCGCGGTTCCAGTGCGCCGCGTCGGTGATGGTTTGAAGGGCCGTATCCAAGCGTGGGAAGCTTCCAATGGTGTTTATCGAGGAAAACGTGAAAATCAACGCCGCTTACTATAAGACCGAGGTTCTGGAGAAGGTTGTGGCACTTCGTGACCTCTACCGGAAAGATCATTACGTCTTTCAACAGGACGGCGCACCGGCCCACATGGCGCAAAGTGCAAACCTAGCGCCGCATCACAGAACAGAAATTGAAGCTCGAACAATGCGACAATCGAAAAGTGGTAATAAAGTCTCTCTACCGCCAGGTTTACTAGTATCTGTAGAAAATAGCAGGGTTGGGTTGTTTTCATGCATGAGTTCGGGAAAAAAATCAGAGGGGTTGTGTACAAGACACGACCGCATATATAGGTGACGCAGGACTACGTAAGTCTCTTTGTAGTGATAGTGGCATGTATTCATGCTTGTAATCATTCAATTCTTCATGTATACATGCTATATGCAACATATATACATGCTACATTGCATACGTTCAATTCTCAAAAGATTGTGCATTTGAAAACAATTTAACAAAATCAAGAACACAAACTATTGCTTTCCGGCTACCTTACTGAAATTAAAGATTGTTTTTATTATCCATGGTTTCCCACGTTGAAGGGATTTTACCAATTCAATCCTGTTTTATCAACAGCACATCTTTTCACTACACTTCTAATGAAACGGCAAGCATGCGTATTCATACAGAGTCGTATTATAACCGAACAGTACAGCTGTAGCACATTTTTCCAACACAGATATCAAGTTCGCCGAGGTTTAATCGTCTCGCAGTAAAGAATTTGCGATCTGTTGGGACAACGAACTTGTCATTTTTTCTGGCACACTTCCCTAACACAGACATCAAATTGGACTAGGTTTAATCGCGTTCGTAAGAAATATGTTGGCACGAGGGGGCTTTGTTACTCTCTCTGGCGTACTTCCCAAGCAAGGACATCAAAATGGTCTAGGTTGAACCATGGTGTTAAGAAATCTTGTTGAAACGAGGAGGCTTGGTCACTTGCTTTGGCTTACTTCCCAAGCACAGATATCAAATTGGTATAGGTTTAGATCATTGTAAAGAATCTTCCAACCAATCACGAAGCGAGAATTCTGGTACAACATAGGTTCATTATTTTCAATTTTTCAATAGTTCAACATCAAGAATCCATACTTTTCTTCATTTGGGTCAATTCTTAGAAGATTTTCCGATCGATTGGTGTAAGAATATTGAAAATCGATTGGAAAACCGCTGAGCTATTAGCGCTCAAAACCTTTCATTTTTCGTGACGCTCGCATTTTTCGATTTTTTGGAATGACACCCTATCTCAAAACTTGCCGTAAGACGTAGTCCTACGTCAAAAATCATGATTGTCAAGGCAATTGATTAAGTACGATGGTTGATACGTATACGGACAATCATATACTAGAGGGCAATACACGAGCTGAGCACAACTCTTCTTGTGATACGCGAGATGCAGAAGGATCGTATTCGAAATACTTGCCTCGCAATTGTGCAGTAGGAAGGAGGCCAAATCCGTCGAAAAGTAGCGCACGCAGTACAAGACGTGGACCAACTTTTTTGCGTGGCAATCCATTTATCTTCATATCTTTTTAAGAGGCAAACCAGCTGCATGCTGAAAGCCTCTGAAATAAAATCAAATCAAAATAATCATATTTTCCTCGAATTTCTCTTAATAAGGATATTTTTGAAGTGCTTCCGACATGATGGCCAAGAAGTTTTCAATTGACTGTAATTTTAATGCGTTCTGGGAACTGACCATGAAATTGATCTCCTTTGGCACGACACGAGGCTAAATCCAGCCCGAAAGGCGTAGAGCCAATGTCCCAATGCCAATGAAGTAGAAGTAGACAACCAAAAATATAAAACTAGAATTGTCGTGTTATTTCAAAACCATAATCAACATTAAAGTAAAAGAAATGCAAATTAATTCCCCTACAATGTACCTAATCACCATTTTACCTTCCCGTCTCACAAAGAAGACCTTTGGAAACCAGAAGCGTAAGCAGTTTAATCAAGACATTTATCATTATGAATAGGAAAACACACTGCCACGGAAACAATCGTATGCAAAGAATGTTTATAGTGATTTTATCAATTCCAAATGTAGATTTTGTTTGTTTTAATAAACAAAATTGCTCTAGTCTGTGAGGGTATGCATATGACCCGAGCGTTGAAGTTATCCATATAAACATTAACTATCACAAGAAGATGATGAATGGAGTTGAAAAATGTGTTGAAGTATTCGTGTTGCACAGAAGCACTTCGTCTAGGAGATCTAATGCATCCAGTGAAAATTTAAGCATTAACAAACAATGAGCAGCACTGGCAAACCGAAGAGCACAGCGTGAAAGAGTTTACAAACCGGAAAACAATGATATTTGAAGCTAGATCTGTCGAATGTCTTTCTACAGTAACACTGCACACCCGAAGAATTCCCTGACGTGCTGCTGCTGCTGCCAAAAAATATGCGTACTTAACCTTTGAATAATTTATTAAACGGCTGTGCTTTGGTGCCGAAAGTGAACCAATGTATTTCGTATTAAAATATTTTAATTAAATGCACCGGCGAAAGATTCGCGCAAGAAGAAGACGAAACCAAACAGAAACTAACTTTGAAAGATTAGCGTGAACACTCCCATTTTACGGTTGTTAGTGGTGTTGTTTTGGTTACAATTTCGGCATAATTCCCTGGTAATGCATGACTTTGCTTGATAGGTACCGAATATAGAGTAAATAATCTTATTATCTAGCATGTTTCATTAGTACATTTCGCTGCAAATGTACAATGGTTTTAGACATTTAGACAAAAAACGATATTAATACAGAACAAACGTTTTCTACTAAAGTCCTCCTGAATAATCATTATACCATTGGTTGAACATTTCATAGCTGTAAAAATTATATATAAAACTGGTAAAATATTTGAATCCGAGATTCTAAACTGGTAAAATATTTGGGATCCAAGCAAGTGCTGAACGTCTACATCTAAAATGCGAATGTCCCGAAAACTGACTGGGTTTTAAGTGCTAATAACTCACTAATAACTAATAAAAGCGGTTTTCTGATCGATTTTTCATATTTTTAACTATTTTGTACGCATCGCCTCCAATAAAGAAAATTATTTATTTTTAAACACGCACTATTCAAATACCAAATGGAATGCCATGTCTTATTTTTGTCATTCTCAGTAGGTGTTTGCTAAGAAAACCAGCAGTATGTTAGTAGCACAAATATTAATTTGACCAATTTGGTCTCGGTCTGACTGTTTATTGGTGCTTTGGCGGTTGCAACTCAGAAAACAGGACAAAACATGTACATAAATAAAACAACTTGTAGTCTAAGCATCTCCGTGATGACTCAATGAACTTAGATGTAATTAAAGGTCTTGAAGCGTTTGGTTGTGTTTTATTGAGAACGTGAAAAGCACACTGCTACCAAAAAATTCATAGCGTTATCAGTTGATTTGCACGCAGCAGCCAAGACGAAAACAGTCAAACAACTACACTTGATGGTCTGTTCGTACTGTAAGCTCCACCCCGGAGCGAAAAAGTAAAAGATGGCGAGGCAGGGTGTTTACGATAAAGGGTGTTCACAGTAAAATTGCAACACACAACATTAATTCACAAAACTCCAGTTTTCATCTGATGGCAAAAAACTTTCAGGGCATCAAATAAAACTTAGTTTTAGAGTCTTTATTTCATAGTTTTGCCTCCGTATCCGAATGCTCGTACTTTGGCCTTAACCTCACCCATGAGATTTTGCACAACCTCAAAATGGAGAAGTTACGTTTTTACTCACGGGACGGCGAAACTGTACAGGCACTTGTGACTTATAAGGTACTGAACGTGACGTTGTTCGACGTGACATCACCTGTAGTGCCTTGTAAGTCACAAGTGCCTATACAGTTTCGTCGTCCCGAGCTGGTGAGATTGTTCCACTTTTGCTCATATATACTGCACAGATACTATACACTCTATACTGTACTTTATTATTGAATTAAACTTCCTCGTGATCCTTATTGTTTGGCTTGCCCTACTAACACGATATCCTCTGTTTTCCTGTAACATCTATGAAAGTAGTATGGGTTCCCTGCACTTTCAAAAGTAGTTGCTACACTAACATTCCTACGCACTTCCCCTGCGGTTGTTCGGACGAAGCCAGGTATATAATGCGATTACTTAGCCATCTACGATGTGTGCAACCTCATATGCTAATGCTAATGCTAATCGTCATTCAAAATTAGTCCATTTTTTCTATCAAAACATTAAGTGTAGCGAAGTTTTGGATGAGTGGCGAATACGACAATATGAAAAACTTGGAAGGAAGACTGATTTAGGAAATCAGGGGGCAGCAAATTGGATCTCCGTTAGGACACAAGAATGTCACGCTACATCTCTGCTTGTAGCAACAAAGTGTAGTTTGCAAAGCTCACAATGGTGCATTTTCGTATTTGTATTTAACAGCAGTCTTCATGTTGATTTTTCAAAGAAAATTGACGAAGAGCATAACAGACAAATTTGCGCGTTCCCTAATTCACTAGCCCAGATAGACGTGTGCGAATTCGAAGCGATGCTTGTAAACTACCACGTCAAATGAACAATGGAACAAAAGGGATTGAATTTATCGGAGATCTTAAATACGAACCCAAGACTACGTATGGACTAGTCAATTATGGCAGAAATTTCAAGCTTAGCTTCTCGTCGACTATTACTACAAGGTCCTTTACCTGTTTGGCCCGTATCAGTTTGACTCGAAAAATTTCCAAATCAAAATCGGTTGCACTTCTAGTAAGATTAAAGCTGATGACGCAATATTTTTCCACACTCCATGGTTTTATATACACTAGTTACTAAACAAGTCCAAAAGCTTAAAAGTATTCTGCAGGCCTCGATTCGTCCGACTACTAAAAAGATTTGATAGTCAATAGCAAAACCAGCCTTTCACATCTATTGAGTAGTAACGCTAAGCTGTTTATGTATATACTGAAAAGCAGTGATTCCATTTCACTACCCTGTGATACAGTACTATTCATGATCACGTCAGATCGGCAATTTCTAAGTTGTATCCCTATATCCACGTAGTGCCGGCTGAGTTACGCTATGTAAGCTGTCGTACGCAGACAAGGAAGGGGAACGATGGCGGCCCTATCAGCGGAATAAGTACCTTAGGCTAACAACCTACTGTACCCGGAAACTTATCAAGTTATCAAATAAACAAATATCGACCTTTGTTCAGCAGGTTTAGCTAGCCACCAGAAGCAGGAAATCCAGAAGCTGAACGAGGTCCGTTGACCAGATATTAGCGAACACAAGACATCGTCTGGGCACGTATAAGCGTATAAGCACTCGAGCGAGATAAAATATTGGATTTCAGCTGAGCCGAGGCACATGCAGCGCTGATGAAGTGGGAGCTGATTAACTAAAGAATGATCGAGATTTGGAACACGGATTAAAACCTTACTGTAATCCAGTGCTGGGCGCCAACAGATGTTACCGAACTGCAGGATAAAAAGAATTTCTATAGCCAGTTGAACAGTGTGGTTGAAAAAATGCCAAAATCCACTTGGGTAACTTCAATATGAAGATTGGCGAGGACCTTGAATGCGTCATGGGACGCCATAGCCTAGGAGAGAGGAGCGAAAACGAGGAGCCGTTTACAGAGTTTTTGGGTAATAACAATGGCGGCTCGCTCTTTCCTCATAGACCAGTATATAAGGTCAGTTGGGTTTCCCACAACGAGTGAACAAAGAGCCAAATTGACCGCATCTCCATCAGCCGAAAGTGGGGCATGAGCCTTCTTGATGTACACAACAAGCGCAGCGCCTATATAACATCGACCATCACCTACTTGCGCGTCGCACGTGTTAAACGTCGGGAGAATTAAGTTGGGTGTCGAAAAACAATGGAACAACACAAAGAACGTCTTCATCACGTGCAAAGGCGAGACTCTCGCGAAGAGAGTAGATATCGGATAAAACTTGAAGGACGATCGACGAGCGAAGAGAGGCGAAAGCCGACAGCCGACAATAAGCGAGCGCGAACCAAAGCGACTAAGACAGCTCGTCAACGATACGCCAAACTGGAGACGGGTGTTAAAAAAGCTTGTAGGCTGGTCAAGAGATCCGGGATTAACTCCCTTGCCGAACAAGAAGAACCCGCTGCCGCCAATGGTGATATCCGTTCATTGTACGCTATTTATCGCCGTCTTGTGGTAGGATAAATACTAAGACACTGCAAAGGGACAGAGTTGGCCGGTTACTTACTAGCCATTACAGTATAGCTTAGGCGACGGACTGAATATTTTGAACAACTTTTTTGAGTTGCAAATATCAGACACCAACAAAACAAGCAGCGCATGGCGTCAGTAGTACGATGCACTAACCGCATCAGCCCTAAGACGCCATCACTCAATCAAACTTAAGCAGCAATCTCAAGTATGAAATCCATGGGATGGAATATGGGATAGACTGCATTTTAGTCAATGATGCGTCAACTATTCAGCAATATGTAGGAAACCGCAACTTTTCCGGTGGACTGTCACTGTATCCTGGGCAAATTGTTCAAAGTTTCTAAAAAAGAGACCACACTAAATAAAGTAACTAGTGTGCTATTACGTAGACTTTTAAAAAGCGTTTAACCGACTTAGCCATGAAGACATCTGGGGCGCTCTTAGTTATAGAGGAGCTACAGCTAAGCTAGTCCATCTCATCCAGGTCATCTCATCAGTCATCAGTATGAGGCATTCTCGTGCAAGGTAATACACAACGGCGTCTTGTCTGATCCTATAAGAATTACTGCTGGTGAGAGACAGGGCTGCTGTTTCTCATAATTATGGATCTATTGATAAGAGACCAAATCGATGGCTGCCTTGGAATCCTCTAACGATGAAGCAACTAAATGACTTCGGTCTAGCCGACGACCTTGTCTTACGCGCACAACACCGAACCGATATAAAAAACTAATGAGATGACCTTCCCAGAAACTCCCAGGCAGTAGATCTCACAGTCAAGGTAGCAAAACCTAAGACTATGATAGTGAACACTTTAGAGTGGCGGGACAGCAGTTTGAGCAGGTGGATGCCTTTCAATATCTTGATAGTCAGACAACGCTCGATGGTGATACCAAGGCTGCTATAGCCATACGGATCAGAAAGACCAGGGGTGCTTATGCATACGCCGCCACACAAAGCTGACGATGTACAAAACGCTAATCAGACCTGTAGTCTTCTACAGACTTGAGGCAGTAACTTAACTTACAGAAGACATACGTGCACTTGCCGTTTTTGAACGAAAGGTGTTGGTGACTATTTTTGGCGGAAAACAAACGGAAAGCGGTGAGTGGCGGAGGCGTATGAATCACGAGCTTCAGGCACTACTTGGAGAGATTCCCATCGTACACCTGGTGAAAGTTGGGAGACTACGGTGGACCGGCCACGTCGCAAGGGTGCCGGACAACTGCGCGGTGAAATCCGTTCTCTTCAAGAACCCTACCGACAACAGGAATAGAGGGGCCCAACGTGCTAGATGGCACGACCATGTTTAAGTCGACTTGCGTGTGTTGCAACGAATTGGCGACGAGTAGCCCAGGACCGAGTACAATGGAGAGGAATTCTTGATACGGCAAGAACCACCTCGGCTCTCGGCTGCTAAAATCACGCCTTTGCACGTCTGCGTAACATCTGGGCAAAATGTGGTACGTCTGGGCGAAGACAACGCAAAAACTGCAGGTATTTATTAATCGAAATTCGAGAACGTATTAGGAAGTAAGTCGGACACAGCTTGAAGAGAGGAGGGAATGAGAACTGCAGAGAAGAACAACGAAGGAGAGGCAGACCCAGTGGCTCATGGCGACGCAGTTTAGCCAACGACATCCGGGCTGTTGACGAGATCCTGTCTTGGCGACAGGTAAGCGTAGGCAGTAGAGATCTCTGGTTACATCCCTTCATTTGACCTTAATTTCTCAGATAACGTCGTAATATTTTTTTTTGTTGGAAGATTTGACCACTGCGACCATTATTTTGATCTATTGTGGTAAACGTCGTAATATTCAAGTGATTGATTTCCGCATGATTTTCATAAGTAGAACTTCCTATTTCCAACAAATCTGAACATGAAAGTGAACTTGTTTGGTAATAAAATAGTTGATATTTGAAAAAAATACCGGGTGTCTATCATGATTTGTTTATGTATGCATGATTAGCATGATTAGCTATATTCACGATTGCTATCATTCAAAATAGGTAACCTTATCTGCTGACATCCTATCGTAAATTTTTATTTTAAACAAATCTAATGCATTCTATGCTGCGAGTATCTTCGTGTGTTTTCAAAGAGTCGTAATTCTTCCCTGATTACAATTGAAGGTGAAAAGATACACGCGTTTAATGAATGGCTTCTCCGCGCTGGAACCAACACTTGATTCGAGTTTGAAGTCAACAAATAAAACATCCCGTGCGACGAAGACCCAATATTCAAAGCCAAGCCCTAAGAGCCAACGGTGATAACCAACGATGGCAGCGACGAAGACGACGCCGGCGGACGACGAGACAATTGTGGGAATTGTTTAATTGCACTTTTATTATTCCGCACATTCCATAATTCTGCAACCTTAGAGCCAGCCAGTCAGTCATTCAGCCAACCGGTTGGGTGGCTACTTGTTTACGGAATGGCGTATAGTCATTCGGTCATTGTTGGGAGATTTTCATGCCTGAGTGATTTGTGATGGTTCGGATTTTGCTTAAGCCCCCTGCTAGTTCCTTACACCGACCAGACGAAAGAAAAAAGAAAAACTTATAACAACTTGATTCCGAATAGTGGAAAACATCGAAATGAGCTTTAAGCGCATGTTTAAAATGCTGATATCAACAGGAGCAATCCGGATATAAACTAAATATGAATTTTAAATAACTAGAATATAGTCTTTGTTTTACCTTGCAAAAAAACAATAAAAAGACAATAGTTGCACGCTGACAAATGGCTCGTGATTTCCTGTTCTGTTGGCAGGTTATTTACATCGTAACGTTTTAGCGAGGAATATAAAGGTTTTTGTTTGAGTAGATGCCCATTTTTAGACATTAATATTTTTTATCTAAATGCAGCTTCAACATTCGCGTATATTTGTGAGCATCTAATTAATCACGGTTCAAGGCCACTGTATGCTTTACTATAGTTGTTCACAGATGTCGCAGAAGTACGCAGTACGCAGAAGTGAAAATATATATTTCGTTCCCCTAGCAATACTCCAATATAACGGATTAATATTGGTCCTTCCGAAGGGCTAACTTTTAGAGGTATTTGGACACAAGCTTCCCCGTATGGTACAAGGATAAAAATTCGCGTTGGGTTATTTGGCGTCGAAAGATTTACGACACGAACAATTCTAAAGCATGCACAGCTGTAAAACTCTATTGACGGATATATAAACAATGATATGTTGATTGATCTTTTGTAATTTCATATTGTTATCACTCAATAATAATAATAGTAAAATTCTAATCTGACAATGGTGCTTAAAACAACCAACCCACTAACAATATGGCAAGCTGTCAACTTTGTAATCATTTATGAAGCAATGAAACCGAACAGTAAACGGTAACACGTTGATATAGAATCACTCTCCAACAACCTTCTTCGTCCCGTATTTCCGCTTTTCCAGAAACCCAAAACGAAAACATTCGACGGTCCCGCCAGTATACTGCAAATGCCTGCGAGCGGCTAAATTAGCATTATGATGGGTTAACGAATGCTAAACAAATTCTAATTTATGTATCGGACATTCCCAATCGAAAATCACAATAGAACGTTTTTCGTGATTTCAGCTCCTGTGCTGAAATGTTGTGAAGATACTGAAACATGATGTTTACTCATTTTTGATGAATAAGTTGATAATTGCTGGCTATTATTTCTGATCTTCACAACACTCCCGTGAGTCATTTTTCATATGCCTGTCATAGACAGAAATGGTTGTTGTTACTTTTGTGTCATACTATACTTCAAATTGATATTCCAATTGTAATTCATAATTCGTAACAAGTAAATCAAAAAATCACGATAAATCAAACCGTTAAGCATTGTTTTCTTCAACAAGCAGCGGTTTTCAAAACCCCGAAATTATCTACAATACCAATTGCAACACAAATCACCGGTCATACGTAGGTACTGGCCTGCGATGAAGAGAAAACCGAACATCCCTGAACTTGTAAATATATGTACATATGTGAATAATGCAGTAGCGTATTGGCGAATTTGAGGCAATCTTTCAGCACTCCCGTAAACAGCTGTGGCGTCGCAGCGCAGTCGATGTTTGTTTCAATTAACCCTCATTTCAGCCATACCCGGGGCCTAGTTGTGATGCACTCCGGCCAATCCGTGGTTGCACGCCTTGCATTTTAACGAATCGACTTTCGAGCACATGTTAAAGGTAAGGAAAGCTGAGGTATTCATCGGTCATTAATTTCTTCGGTTGAAGCAAGAAAAAACCGAAACCGTACTCACGTCAAAGTGATACCTACGTGTGCAGTCACTTTCCTCTGCATCTTACTGGGGAGAAATTGACTTTTTTTTTTGGTGTCTTGGCGTAAACCCACAAAAAATAACTAGAGCTAATAAAAAACAGAGAAATCATGAATATTCAATGAGTTAAACGGTTTTACCAAATGTCGTACCGACGGGCAGTGGATACAAATAAATAGCTCTGCATGTAGCACTTTTTCTCTCTTTGCTCACACACATGCTGTTATCCTTCGACAGGATCGCTAAACTGATGTTCCCCTTCAGTGACCACGGTGCCGCATAGAAACAAACGGAACTTGAGACATGGGCTTTGGACGACGGGAATCTTGCCTGTAATACGCTAACGTGAGTGTCGCCCGATTGTTTCCTGTTGCCGTCAACGCGTGGGATTCCGCATTTCCTTTCCCGTCACTCGAGCCGATCTATCATGCTGTCTCCGTTCAGAACCGTTCCGTTCATTATTTTACTCGTTATCCTCGTGTCTTTCCCCAACTCGGAACAGCAACGGAAGAGGGCTGATGTCAATTTGCGTTATAGGCTTGCGGTCTACAGCGTCGATGTCCGGAAGGGATACCAACGATAGAGATAACATTCAACCGTTATTAGAATGGAAAACCTGGATTAATCCATTTAGTTGCATGCTATAGAGCTCGCAAAGGACAGCCGATCAACAAACGATCGATACGGCCACAAGCCGTGAGAGCGATCGTATCATTCTGGGTTGCATCTGCCATCGCACTATGAGATATCAGGCGGACAAAAATCAGAAAACTGACTTTCACTAATCCGCTTAATGAAATTTTCTATTGATAGCAAACACTTCAATTAAGAAAAATCCAAAAGAGCAAGTCTCTAGTCGATGTTTTTTCTGAGATAGAGGCTGTCAAAGTTGAAAAACGATATGACATATACGCTTTTTGCCATTCAAACACGTTTACTTTCAAATCAATTTTTGAACACTATTTTCAAAATTAAATCTTATGTATTATACATCATTAGAAAGGTAATGAAATGAGCTTTCAGAAAAATAAATGGCTTAGACGGCTAGAAGAGAAATTATAATAATAAAAAGCATGAGAAGAAGGAAAATATAAAAAAATAAGAGAATTTTCTGCTTTCTTAGTCGAGAACTTTTTTTCTCCAGATATCTCCAGGTTAATTCCTCCTTCTGGGTTAAATCTCAGGTATATACTATCAACTTATGAAAGAATTACGTGCCACCATGCGCCACTCTGCGAAATATAGTGTTTTGAAAATTTCTAGTCACCATGGGAGATTTCAAGATTAAATATATTTCCAGCGAATAACACACACACACACACACACACACACACACACACACACACACACACACACACACACACACACACACACACACACACACACACACACACACACACACACACACACACACACACACACACACACACACACACACACACACACACACACACACACACACACACACACACACACACACACACACACACACACACACACACACACACACACACACACACACACACACACACACACACACACACACACACACACACACACACACACACACACACACACACACACACACACACACACACACACACACACACACACACACACACACACACACACACACACACACACACACACACACACACACACACACACACACACACACACACACACACACACACACACACACACACACACACACACACACACACACATACACATACACATACACACACACATACACATACACATACACATACACATACACATACACATACACATACACATACACATACACATACACATACACATACACATACACATACACATACACATACACATACACATACACATACACATACACATACACATACACATACACATACACATACACATACACATACACATACACATACACATACACATACACATACACATACACATACACATACACATACACATACACATACACATACACATACACACACACACGCACACACACACATACACATACGCATAATACGCATAATACATACAAAAGTATCCAGAACATCAAAATTTATTATGTTGATTCTATGTTGAAAATGCATCTTTTTCATTAAAATACATTATTTAGTCATAAAAATGTCTGGAAGCTTCAGGTAAACGTATTTAAACATACTTTCACTAATAATTTAGATAGAATAACGCATGCCCCGGATATTCAAAACACCATATCTCCCAAACTACCAATATTGTCTTTTCTAGTTAAGTGATTCTTATGTAGAATTTGTCTGGGGAACATTTTGATCATATTTATTTGAAAATAAAATTGGGGGTGTTTTGAGATATTCGCATTTTTCGTTTTAAATTGCAAAAAAAATGTATGATCTTGACAAGTTAGATAAAAACTGATAACATCATTCGATTGCGCGGTCAAAAACCCATAGAAAAAGTATATTGGCATGTCTTCACATCAAACTGTTGCAGAGATATTTAAACCCGAAAAATGATTTTTTTTAAACATCTGTGAAAAAGGAAGCAGCGCCACTGCTAGGGGAATTGATCAATCGGCGTAAAACTTCGGGAAATTGGTTGTGGGGTCGGAATGAACAATTATGCCAACTTTAGTTGAAATCGCTGATGGTCGAATCCAAACGTTTGAGATGGAATGACCCATATCAATTTTTCACATATGACAAAGGTAAACCCTTTTCAAAATATGTTCGTGAAATGTTTGCAAATGTACTCTAACAACATATTTTAATCATATAATCTAGAAAAACGTCAAAAATCCTAGAAAAAATTCGAAAATATTTTTGTCCGCCTGCTTGTATGGAAATCCCCCATAGTGCATCGTGGAAAGTACAAAATTGTTTGGAAATCTGGAAGTCCAAACGGAACGATTCTTTCTTTTGTTTCGTCCTACTTAACGTGGGCAAAAATTCAAAGGTCTGTGAATTTTCGTCTTCTCGTCAGTCATAACAAATTTTGAAACAACAAATATTCAAGAAGGTTGTTCATTTACGTCAAATCAAGTCTAATGTTCACCATGCACATGCTAATTTTTTTTCTTGTAACCCTCCTAATCATTACAATTAAAATTAAAGTTATTTTGTTATCGCTTTTGGCTTATTTAAATCTTTGCCATGTGGGAGAGCCAATTGATCGATTTCGTCACAGACAAACACACAGTCACCTCATCAAAGCTAATTATAAAAACTCGCTTTGGAGGACCACATTAAAAGTATATACGAGCAATCTGTAATAAAGATATTAGAAGTTTATATTCTCTCATAAACAGAAATTCTTTGGTTTTATTCCAGAAATGAACTGTTGACTTACAAACCAACTTTTAGACCAATGCTTTAATGCAGTATCAATAATTCAGATAGTGTATGAAACTTACGACTTTAAATTGAACACCTAATTTGGGAGGCTGCTTTGGATGTACTTAACCCTTTATAAGGCCGAGGCAATTAAATTGCCACCAACGAAAAATATTTGTTTTGTGTCTATAATGACATCAATATAATTATAGAAGCAAAATGAAAATTTTTTGTTGGTGGCAATATAGTTGCCACTGCCTTATAAAGGGTTAAACTACAACTAGGGTACCGGAGGGTATTTCCAGCATGCTACTAAATTCGGCATACATTCCCTTATTTTGCTGCGCTTTCGCAAATAAAAACTTTACCGCAATATAACAATACTGAAACGAATGTAGCACCAGGGATGGCACGTTCACTGTGTTTCTACACGCGGGTGAACTACACCCGCTCTTTCCTGTGTGAATCACAGTTGGTCAGAGAAGTGAAATATTGAACCACACAGCGTCGGTGCAGCGTACTCAAAGGTGAGTGTGTTGTTTCTTCACACTCACACTTGTTAGTCTCCTCTTTTCCATCGTGTTTCGCTAGTTCGCACAGGAGAAGGTGCGCTGGCACAGCCAAAGCTGCGTAGATATCACACAAATGCAAGACGGCACGGAATAGAAAACATAGCAGTAGTATTCGCGTAGCGCTTGCTATGTTGCATATATGATGTATTTCGTGTATATACTACCGCTATTCGCATAAAAGTCCCAGTTTCTATGGAGATGAAACTGTTATGTAAATAGCGGCAGTATAAATACGCAATACATCGTATACGCAACATTGCAAGCGCTACGTGAATACCCCTAGCATATTTTTCCGTTCGATGCAGCAAATGTGAGTTTGAATAAAATAGTATAAATTTTGTATAAGATATCTATCAATTCGAAACAGATAATCCTTGAAATAAACAGTAATTATATTTTGCAATTTATGGTGACAAGTACCAACTAATATTTTAGGGTTTCAGCATTGTCAGGATTTTGGTTGCAGTTGCAGCATACTACATATGCGAAGTTTAAGATAATTGAAAATATCCTAATTCTTAATATTAGGCCAAAAATATAGACTTAGAGCGAATAGAGCGAGGGTGAGAGTCTCAATCTTTAGTCGAATGTGTTGTTAAAGGGGACATAAACGACTAAAAAAGTGTGTGTGTGTGTGTGTGTGTGTGTGTGTGTGTGTGTGTGTGTGTGTGTGTGTGTGTGTGTGTGTGTGTGTGTGTGTGTGTGTGTGTGTGTGTGTGTCTGTGTGTGTGTGTGTGTGTGTGTGTGTGTGTGTGTGTCTGTGTGTGTGTGTGTGTGTCTGTGTGTGTGTGTGTGTGTGTCTGTGTGTGTGTGTGTGTGTCTGTGTGTGTGTGTGTGTCTGTGTGTGTGTGTGTGTCTGTGTGTGTGTGTGTGTCTGTGTGTGTGTGTCTGTGTGTGTGTGTGTGTGTGTCTGTGTGTGTGTGTGTGTGTCTGTGTGTGTGTGTGTGTGTCTGTGTGTGTGTGTGTGTGTCTGTGTGTGTGTGTGTGTCTGTGTGTGTGTGTGTGTCTGTGTGTGTGTGTGTGTGTGTGTGTGTGTGTGTGTGTGTGTGTGTGTGTGACGCTTGACTTTAGTTATCTGTTTCTCGGATATGGCTTAACCAATTTGATCGCCGTTAAGCTTGTTTGAAAGGTGTTACTGCCTTGCAGATCACTATTGAATTGTTTTGCGGTCCGAGGTTTCGTTTAAAAGTTGGGCCATTGCAGATAATTTCAAAAGTTTTTGTAAACACCCCCTTGGAAATTGGCTTGAAAAATCGTGGGGCAAAAAATAATTTGTAGGGTATGAGTTAATTTTTTTTCATAAAATCAATTGTCTGTGGGCTCTACAGCCTGAAAACTCGAAAAATAAGTGTACGAGTTGAGTTAATGCTTCTATCACGAAACAAAAATGGAAATTCGAACAACGGAGTTTCAGAAAATCGGCCGAAAAATTTTTCTTTCGTTTTTTTTTATTCGAGCAAAAAAAAATATTGATCTTAGGCATTTTTACCGATTTTCTGAAACTCCGTTGTTCGAATTTCTATTTCTGTTTCGTGCTAGAAGCATTAACTCAACTCATACACTCATTTTTCGAGTTTTTCAGGCTGTAGAACTCAAAAACTTTTGAAATTATTTGCAATGGCCTTATTTGAAAAATATCATACACAAAGTGATACACATAAGCATTCCAGTGCGGCGTAAAACAACCTCGCCGAATAAAACGCCGCTCCTGGAACACGATTTTCAAACTTTATGTACCTTTTTCTCAGAAATTACACAACGTATGCAATTGACTTGTCTTGTGACAAACACATTATGTTTGATAAATCCCACAAACCTTAGTTGAAGCATATACCTGAATGAACAAGAAAAAAGAAATTCTCGCGTAACTTTTCAAAAGGACCTATCTAACAAAACACTTTTTGCAAGTAAAGCGCGCGCAAAGATTGATGAAATATTATTTGAAAGTGTTTAAAACTGAATCAATTTTTTTCTATTCTGTCCTCTGCAAAGTCAGGATGCATAAATGTACTTTGTAACAATAAAGAGATCTTGCAATTTTATGCAGAATTTACATGGAATAAGCCCAAAAAGTTACATAGTACATTTTTTCAACCGGAATGTACATTGGACATATTACATAGGTCGTTTTGATTAACTTATTGTTGGATTGGTTGTTTTGAATCTTCATTTCATCGTTCCCGGTAATGCGATATTTCTATAATATGATTTCAATATCATGATATTTAACATACATTCAATATACATATGTACATATGAGCAGGAACGGGGCAAAATTTCTTCTAACGTCTAGGAACATAAGGCATTCGTTCAAATCGCTATGTGTAATCAATAAATAATTTATCATCTTTTGACGATTAATTTACCATTCTTAACAGATCTGATTTTTATGTTTAACAGATGTGATTCATTCGTATGATTTGATTCATATGATTGCATAAACAAATTTAACAGATATCGGCCAGCTATTAGTTGTGTGCTGTGCGCTATTCTCAATGTAAGCCACATTGGTATCCGTTTCCTCGCTGCTAGGTAAGATGTTACTCTCTACTCTGTAATCGACTGCTGAGAGATTAAATTCTTGTGATTACGACCGCAGCTCCACTGTTTGTCGTAAGTTATACAGATCATGATTTGTAAAGTTGGCGATATCTTTCAAAATATCGTTCATTTTCCATCTCTCCATAAGATATAACAAAACATATAGGGGAATGTCCCCGGTTATGAAAAAGGTTTTGTTTTTTGGTCATAGTTTTTTAATCGGATCATCCAAAAGTTTGAAGACATACATATCTTTTTGTTAAAGACTGCGTATTTTTTCGTTTAAAACAAAAAAGTTATAATAATATTAGAAAACAGGGTATTTTTTGCCAACAAAAGTGCCCCTGGTTGTAAAACACTTTGCAAAATCCATTAAACAGAAAAGAAAACAAAGGAATACAGATGGAAAATAATATATAAAAATCATTTATTAACGAAAACCCTTTAAATACAGTCATTTATCCGTTCCTCCAAATCATCCACATCTGAATTGCGCGTAATGTATGTAAAAACGAGAAGATCAAGTTTGTAATAGGCAAATTTCATAAATCGTATGCCTGAATAGTATTTTAAAAGTATTTTAGTTGAACTATAAAATAGTTTATTTTCTGGGTATTTTAGAACTGGAAAACTTTACTGTTTCACAACCAGAACTTTTTCACAACTGGAGTCAATTGCCTATCATATTTAATCATCAATTTTTTTTTAATTATTGAAAGTGCAACGATCAACACCTGGATGAGTAAATTTTGTCCAAGGTCCTTGACTCAGAAAGCTGAAAAGTATATTGAAATTGATTTATAAGTCATAATACATCACTATTATATTTCACACAATTACCGTTCATTTGGTTAGATAGCGCTTGTTTTTCCCTATTCTGTGCAGAATAAACACTAACTGAAGAACGTATGAGCATCCTTTTGAATAAGCAACTGCCTTCGGTGCGTTCAAGATCAGATTTTTAGAACTTGATGTGCAATACCCTTCAAGACAGAAAACGACCAAAGTACAGATTTGTGTTGTTTGATTTGTTTGTTACTTTGGACGTTGTCTTGGTTACCAAAGCAAATGTCCGATGTAACAGTGGAACATGAATGATTCAAAATTGTACATAGGATATTTTGCCTGCTTTGATTTTCTCAATTTAATGAATATCAATTTGCATGGATGTTTTCGTATAATATTTATAGGCATGTGATTAATTATGATCAACTATCAACTCGATTTTTTAACATTTGTTACTTAGGACCTTTTGAAAAGTTACGCGAGAATTACATTGTGCTTAGCTGCGCGACTAATGGAGTGTTAACTAACACATTTATTTACAAGTTATCCCTATGGCTTAATGCAATTGAACACAAAATAAATCAAAAAAATATGCATGGTGAAAGCTATGTCTAAGTGTCCCCCGCGTCTCTGTGTGTCACCGTTGCTAATAGGATATGTTTTATAAAAAATAGTGAACTAGCGGACAATATTTTTTTTAATATTAACTATTATTACTATGTGATGCCGTGCAGTAATTTTAGTTTTAATTTAATATGTATTTGTTGTTGAACATCACTTAAAAATTATTGCAAAAAAATTTATGTTGACCCCCTAAAATTGATTTTTGTTGAAAAATATATTTAAAAATCAACATTTTTTTCTCAAACTGCATTATACGATGTATGTTCACAAACTTCACTTTCCATAAATATCATGGATCTTGTTTTATGACTTAGCTATTCCCGTTGACTACTCTCGTCTACTGTTAGAATAATGTCAATGCTAATTAAGGTGCGACTTGTTCATTTTTGATCAATATTACTTCTGTTGCCATCCTAATATTTGTGGGGTGTGGTCAAAGTTTCTTGGAAACATCGGGCAACATTAATGTTGGGAAAATTATAAAAACAAGTTACATGCTACATGTCAGTTTTTAGATAGTACCTACTTGCTAATACCGCGAAAATAGCTGTACAAAATCACGTCGGACTCGATTATTAACTAAATGTGTCGATTATACTACAACATGCAACATTGGTGTATTTTATTCATAATTAAATGTTTAGCCGTTAAAAATCAAATCAAAAATTATTTCGTATATGTCATAAACACCAATATCGAGACAATTATATAAATTACAATTACAATAAATTTTCATAGTGACTAAAGTTCTTAGCGATAATGAAATAGAGAAAAACTGCTAGCCTGATTTTTAGTTAAGTCCTGTAAACAAAAATAAAGAAGCGAGAGTTTGTTTCCTTATATGGTAGTTTGGAATAACCCACGCGGTTTTTACGTTGATGGCAACAATAGAACCTATTCGAAAATCGGGCCAGAATGGTATTCTAAAAGCGCGGACAACCAGGTGTGATTTGTAATACAGTAGGATTTCGAATTAGGCAACAACGGCGTATCGCCTATGTTGCGAAAATCGAAACCGTGCTAAAATCGAGTCCCTTTTTTGAAATGAAAAAATTGAATGTAAATGCGTTAGAAATAGACTAAATATTATTAATCAACGATTGCAACTATTTTATCTTTAAAAAGTCCGCTTAGAGCTATTTGTCCGGTGCAAGTAAGTTTTTGGCAATCTGCGGTAAGACGTAGTCCTACGGCAATAAAAATATGAAATATCTTCGAAATATCATATTACCGCCAGCTCCACGCGAAAAAATCATTCATTGACATGCATCATAGAAGCATTTCAATTTCTGTGTAGCTGCTCATCGAAATGGAAACAACACAAAGCGAACTCCCCAATAAACTGCTTCCAAGTGACTTCTCAGTATCTTTACCGCTGCAACGCGCTGGTGAACTATACATTTCTATGAAGTGTGAATTCACAGTAAGGATCGCACAGCCAAGTCACACTTGTATCTCACAGTGAAGCCACACTTGGGACCTTCACAGTGGCAGTGTAGTTGTTTTCATGTCCGCTTTGTGCGGTGTTTCGGAGAAGAAAAGACGCTGTCGTCAGTTCCATTGCCACTTACACTGCATCTAGGAGCCAGTGAACTAATGATTATACCTCTGCATCCTTGCTATTCGCTGAGAGAACTGTGTGAATCACTCTTCGCACCCACTGCAAGTTGAGGTGCTGGCCATCCCTGTGTAGCACTCAAAGACTTTAATGTGTTATAGCCATTTTCACAAAAATGTAAGTAATTTACTTATTTTTATTCAATAAACATCAAAACAACTGTTTCTCCACTAGCACGTAATTGAGCTGAAAAAATAGAAGCAATCGCTTACGCGCACTTGATGATGGTTTGGAAAACACACAATTATTATCACGTTTACTTACTCTACACTCAAAATAATTTTCACGTCGAAATTACGGGAAAATCTATGCGCATATTTTCCATCCAACTTTTCCTATACTATTTACGTGAATTCCACGTAGTTTGCATTAGTATGCTTGCATTTACGTGGAAAGCAGATAGATGGTATTGTATTTCCCAATAATATTCAACTGAAAGTCGCGTAACTCCCTGTAGAGAAAATTACGTGATTTTTCACGTGGAAAGGACGTGTGGATTATTTTGCGTGTAGAAATTAAACAGCTGTGAATACGGAATAACATAACAATTCTACTTCTTTTTATCACGGAGAAACACAAACATTCCATTCTGATATGAACATATAAATTAATTTGCATTCACTAGCAATTTGCAGCATTTTGTTTTTAATTTCATCACAAGGTGCTCTATTGACACTACTACAAATAGTAGAATCAATATATATAGAATGCTAGTGTCGCTGTTTTTCTTTAGGACTCATTGTGGTAAACATGATGCTAACAATCTGTATCAAGTCTGTGAATCGGGAACTTCATTGTCAATGTTGCTCATTGTTATTTATCTGTTCTTTATCTGTGCGCTGGTTGGTGCTGTCATCAGTGCGTTCTCCGCTGTGTTTTTATGCCAGTGAAATGGTTTTGAACGTTCTTTTTCTTTTCGTCCGGATGAATAGAATCCCACAACTGCGCCCTTTTGCACCGATTTTTTCAGAAATTTGAAGCAAGCGAAGTTTCCAATCACATTACTTGGCGCCATATTTGAAATTTTAAACTGGTTGTCAAAGTTTGACAATGAGATTCCCCTTTTGATGAATCTTAGGCACACACACATTTGCATATATAATGTAAATACATTATCTGAACATGTGTGATGTTTACCACGCGCACTGCAGCGACACTGGCATTCTATATATATTGATTATACTCTACAAATAGGCAAGGCAGATGTGCCTGAAACTCTTCTATCCTGTTGACGTAGCTAGTTTTTGAGTGACAACCACTCGCTTCTGGTGCTAGTCTATATGAACGATTTAAAGTACACTAGCGCCAGAAGCAAGCCGTAGCCACTACAAAACTAGTTATCTCCAATGAGCCGGTATGTAGGCAATACCAACGCGTTATCCGTTATCACGTTATCCTTCTGTTTCTCTTTTGATCTGCTTTTGAAGGACAGTACTCCACGGAATGGGACAGTAATCCTGGGTGGTGCTGTTTTCTCGCCTTTGATAACCCCAATAATGTGCCAAAAATCAGCTTTATTGTTAATTGCGCAACTAAGAAACTTTGGTGGACGCACGCGCAGTACCACCTATTGAGTTATTCGGTAGATTGCTTTATAACTGTTATAGTTTATACCATGCAGGCTTTTTCGTCCTGCCGGATATTTAAACAACACAGACCCGGCAATAGAAAATGAGCCTAAAATAGCCGCAGCTACTTCATCATTTTTCGCGACTATAACCCAAATTCAGTAGCGTTTCATTAAGACCAAAATGCACTCCGATATTCAGTAGGGGAACTGCGGGTAAGACCAACAGGGTAAGAAGAACATCTAATATAATACAGAGAGCTTATGATTTATAAAACCTAAATTTTCAAAAGCGGCTAGTGAAATATTTAACAAAAACTGTTTTTCGATGTGTATTTTGAGTAAATGGTGCGAAAAAGTGAACTTTTTTATTGCTGCGGGTGAAACGGACAATGTGTGGGGGTAAGATGGACAGGTATTCTAAATCGCCCCAACTGAGAGCATATTATTATTTTTGACCATTAGTAAATTGAAACATGGCGATGTAGCGCGCAAAAACTGAAGGGGGCAGTCCTCCCCTCCCAGCCAATCGGTAGCCAATCGAAAATTGCTTGACAGCGGCAATATGAACCAGAATTCTAAAATCTATTTCATGCCTGGCTGCTGCTAATATGTTTGAAGTCCACATTTGCCGGTTAAATTTTCATTTATATGCATGAGATATTACTAACAAGCAAAATCAACAATTTTATTATAATATGTTCACTGACCATCTTACTCACACTAGCAGTTGTCCATTTCACCCCATCATTATACATTTTTTTAAAACATTCACAATTTTTCATATGCAAATAAAATTACTTATTTTTTCAATGCAGACGTTACTTGAAAAGGTATTAAATCGAGATACTTCATGTTATGGGTAACATTTTAGAATTAAACCACTCAAAAAGCTTCATTTCGATGGCAAAAAAGTTACATCCAAATGCAGAATCACTTCCAATTTTCAGTTTTTCTGTACTTTATCAAAATTTGAAAGTTCTAAATGATGAGGGGAACGTTCAGACATCATGAGATAGCAAGATGGTTGGATGCCTATCAAAATATTTACGGATTTTAATGCTTAACTGGTAGAATCAACCACCTGTCCGTCTTACCCATCCTGTTTGTCTTACCCACAGTTCCCCTAAATGTTGTTCTATCAATTGATATAAAAATCTTGTCTCGAATAGATATAGTTACAACGTTATTCCTGAATATTGTTCAGGCTACCTCCTAATGGGCTGAAAATACCCTCCCATACCCAATCTTGTTGAATAAACTAGATGCGTCAGTAATATTGAGTGTACGTGCGATAGTAGTAGTACAATGTTTGTCATTATTTTTGGCTATTTTGAAATTATTTACTTATATCAGATATTATATAATTACTCCCTATAAATACGTTTACGATTTGGTTGATTTCAAATTCTTCTATTAATTTGAGAATCAAAACTCTAATTTACTATAGGAAAATATTCATTATCTCTGATCCAGCAATAATGGCAATGCCCAATCAAAAGTTTTGCAGTAAGATTCACAGTAATTTTCTAAAAAACTACTTCTAAGTTATTGGAGAATAATACTTCTTAATCACGTGAGTAAGAAAACGAAGAATGCACTTATAAATGAACTTTGTTCAAGACAGAAATTGAAATACCACCATAATTGGAACATATGCCACTATTATTGATGAAAGACACATTTCTATTTTTTTCATATACTTTTTTTTATGAAAACCTCAAAAGTTTATCAGAAAAAAATGGATTTCCACATATACAGAATATTGCTTCAATACAAATAAATAGATTTTTGTTTTTATTTACCGCTCTAGGGCCTCTACTTTCGGGTTTTGAACCATTCTGTTCACTTCCACTTAAAAAATGTACAAAACAACACAGACAGGGAAGACTCCTCTTCAGAGCAAGAAAAGTGAATCGAAATATTTGCACTTTGCTCAGTGTTTAACCTATTTCCTCACAGCGTTGCGAAAACGCAACGCACCCTTCTCTCGGTTCTAGAGAAGCCCAGGTTTGAGATATCAACCTGGACACTAAGAAACAAAGAAAGATTGAGGAAAAATCTAATCGACCTGTTTTTGTTTTTGCTCAAAGCTTAGATGTTACAAATAACAAAATTTACAGTCGTGGAAACATAACAAGTCTTGCTAATCTTGCTAATAATGCAATCAGCTGAAACTAGTAACTTTGCGCCTGGATGGCAAAGGTGAAAACGGTGACAGCGGTAACGACAATGACAGTATTTCTGGATTCAAATATAATGTTCTAACCTCTCCGGAATGAAAACGCTACGTGAAAACTGCATACCTACCCCCCAAAGCAAAAAGAAGCAAAGCCTAGGTACTACATTCCGTTATCGAAATTTGACCTTCTGTTTTTACACGAAAGACTTTGCATCCAGCTGTTAGAGTGCAGAACAATTGCAGGGCCAGTTGCTGCGATCGTATTGACTCTAACAGCCTCTCCCAGCCGAGATTCGAACATACGACGACTCACTTATTAGACCAGCATCATACGAGCAATTCCAGCTCAACTAGCAAAACGATAGACGTAACGTCAAGAGTAACTTTTCAAAAGGGCGTATTTAGAAATGGGATTACTATTTTTCAAAACATCATATCTTGAAAACTACTTATTTGATCAAAATGGCGCCACAGGAAAAGTTGTAGGAAATTAAGTGTATTTTCAGAAAAAATTATACTGAAAGAAAAAGCTTTTCAAAACCATGATAAAAATTATAAACTATCAATTATCTATTCCTCTCCGATTTCCCTATTTTTTTTAAAGATAGCTTAAACTAATCTGGTGAAGAGCTATCGAGGGAGACTCTTTTGGATTTTATTTTTAAATACTGAAGTTTTTTCAAAAACATCCAAA
Organism: Sabethes cyaneus; assembly: GCF_943734655.1. Classification (NCBI taxonomy): domain Eukaryota; kingdom Metazoa; phylum Arthropoda; class Insecta; order Diptera; family Culicidae; genus Sabethes; species Sabethes cyaneus. The sequence continues at coordinate 138,690,586 of NC_071354.1, forward strand.
TTTTATTCTTTTTGTAAAACTCAAACAAAATTAAGCTCTACGCATAATTTTGAACAAATTTTCTCATATAAACTGTTTTCTTAAACCTAGCCATTCTCAAATTATTGCAAAGGAAAGGGGGAGGAAAAAGTTGGATGTCCGTCGATAGGTGGATCTGAAGGTGAAAGGGCCTTTGTCAAACAACTTTAAACTGGAACCTTAGAGCTGCCACTTAGTGGAACCGTTGAAGCTTTAATTGGGGGGGATCTGGGGGAAACGGCAAACCCTCAGCGCAGTGTATAAGAGTGGAAGAAGGGATTTCGGAAAACTTGGAAAATAATCGGTGTACGGAAGGACGCGAAAACCGGAATTAACAGAACACGAACCAAAATGGCTCGCGGAGCTGCGTGGAGGAGTCCGGTAACTGAACATTCAAATAGTTCTCTCAAATAATCGGTTTTGTGGATAAAAGTTTGGCCCAGACTGGCCGTAAAGATCAGCTTAAACCATGGACTAAACCTGCTGACCAACGTTTTCGAGATTCAAATGCCTGAGATCAACAAAACCAGTAGTGAACATAACTCGCCGTATTAATCACATAGGCTCTGAGATGAAATCAATGGATGAAATCAAAATAGCAATGATTGCCTGCGATATGTTGTATTTCAGAGGAGATACTCAAAGCTGTTAGCCCAGATGATAGAACAACTACTCAGCAGTATATCGGAAGCCGCAGTTTTTCTGGTAGTCCAAGCAGAGAGGCCCAACTAGACGCGGTAACTGGCATGACATCACTCTCCACTTTCCGTTTGTACTCCGCCAAAAATAGTCCGCAACTCCTTTTTTTAAATACGGCAAGCGCACAGAGCAAAGCAAAGCAAAGTTACTGTCTCAAGTAGATAAGTAGATAACTACCAGTCTGATTAGCGTTTTGTACGTCGCCAGCTTTGAGTGGCGGCGAATGCTCCTTGACGTCCAGCTAAAATGCGACGTTGAATCTTTTTACTCGTATTATTTTCGGCGGTGACCAAAGATTTCAAATATACAAACTCATTCACATCAACTCATGTTCATCGCCTCAACGGATCCTGTCCGTGAGAGACGCGCGGTTGTCTCCTTTGAGCCTCTTCGTTTCATGTATTCGGTCTTCGACGCATTTATTATTAGCCCAATCCTCCTAGTCTCTGTTTTCAGTTTGGCGAAGATTTCCTCCGCCGTTACAAAGTTCCTGGCAGTGATATCAAAGCCACCTACAAAGCCTAAGAGCTGGCTACTTTTGCTAAAAATCATACCTTTCGTTACCATCCTCGCTTCTCGGATCACCCCCTCAAGAGTGATTTTGAAAAGCATGCAGGATAACCCATCACCTTGTTCCAACCCTCGAAGCGTCTCGAGAGACTCGACCCAGGAACTCGAGAGTGTCCCCGAAAAGCACACGAAACACCTCTCACGATCCAACGTAGGTCTGTTCAGTTACGTAAGTTTATTCGGAAAACCGTATTCGCGCATCATCTGCCATATGCCATTATCTGATCTCGATCGATTATATCGTATGCTACTTTAAAGTCAATAAAGTGATAGTATCCAGATCCAGGAGAAGGTCTACGCTTCTTTACGGCGGCAACAAACTGGATGTCGTGCGCTTTCGTGGATGAATTCCAGGATTTCCTTCTGCTGGTGTTCGTTGACTTTGAGAAAGCGTTTGACCGACTCAATCATCCAAACTCAATCTTTGGGGTGCACTTAGGCATACAGGAGTTCCGATAAACTAGTCGGTCTCATTGAGACTCAGTACAAGGCGTTCTCGTGCAGGTGTTCTTTTCCGATCTATAAGGAATGCTGCTGGTGTGAGACACTGCTGCATATTATCAGCGCTACTATTTTTCCTCATTGAGTATGATATAGTTGTTGTAGGAGTTTATCAAGAGCATCAAAACAGCAGGTCTTGTAGTCAATGCAGCAAAGACTAGGTCGATGTCTAATCCCTCCAATAAGACTGATCAGGAAGCCCAAGGGTAGATTTGTTAAAACCTCTGGCGCTCACACCAGATTACTCTAGATACCAAAACCCAAGTTTTCAACTAAAACGTTAAATTAGTTTTACTGTACACCTGCAAGGAGGAGATAATGCAAAATCGATTTTTTGTTATTCGCCGCCAGCGATTATATCATTCGTACCTGGTGACCCGACAACTAGATGACCCAAAAAGTTCTTCATCGTCGACAGAAATTCGGGAACATAGTTATAAGTGAACTGCTAAAGATTAATAAAGCCCTCTGCAGAACTCTACAAAAATGGCAAGCAACTACTAGCCATGGCACTTTATTGAATAATTCCCAGGATTTGGGAGGAGAAGAAACTATCGGAGGAATAGGTGGAAGGAGTGGTTTGTCCCAACTATAAAAAAGGCGATCGGCAGGATTGCTATAATTACCGCGTCATTACGCTTAACAACACCGCTTACAAGGTGGTTCAAGCAATTCGAAAGTCGGTAGACTACGATGTGCCGGCCACGTGGCAAGGGTGTCGGACGACTGTACATCGAAATCTGTTCTCTGCAAGAACCCCATTGGCACCAATGAAACACCAAACACCATTCTCTGTTTGATGATTTTTCAGGTGATACTGAAATCTTATGTCAAAATTTGAGTTTTAAGCAATACTTGAAGTAGTTTTCATGATTGTTTTATTAGAACAAAGCATAATTTAATTTTTCCTTAAAATTGCAACAAAAAAAGCCGTATGCTAGATACCTGCATCCCATTCTGACACACCCTGTATTTCTTTTCGATGTACAATGTTCGTAAAATATTACACGGTGATGTACCTCTACAGCGATTATGAATCTGTTTTACAAGCTGATGTCAGTAAATTGTTAAATTATCAATAATTTCAACTCACTATAACCTTTTTCAGTGCAATATCTGATCAACAGCATCTTTTACACCCAAATCGCGCTGAACTACCCATAATGAGTAGCAGCAAACATTGTAGAACAAAAGTAACACCAAGTCGAACAACATGAAAACAGGAATAACCTGTAATTTACTGCCTAATAATTGCACTTGGATGGCTCAAAAGCCATCACGGGGGAACGGATTTGCGTTTCTGCTATGGCCGAGTATAAAGCTTTAGTCCGTTTACACACCGGCCGCGGCCGCCCGCATTGAAGCTTTCGGTTAACCAGAGCCATATCGTTTCATATGCCTGTTCTACCAATAACAGTTAATTTGCTGCAAATAAAGTTACTGAAAGTACAGGTTGGCTGACCACCGGACGATCCATCGGTTGGACTAGGGGTGCGGAGGAATGTGAGAAATAAAAGATATTGTTCGCAACAGCGGCCTGTAGCAAGAACGGACCCCCTCGAGCGGGGGCTTTTGGCCGCACTGCCGGTAAATGCAAGTTGTTTTGCGTGTCAGTATTTCACCCAATAAGTTATGTTTAGTTCTCGCTTTTCCTATTTCTACCTTCAGCATCGCCAGATATCCATTTTGTTCTCCACGCTTGGGCAATCAAGTGAAAACTTTTGATAATTTCATATATTTTTCGCTTTTTATCTTCATTACAACAAAGGTCCGGTGCGACAAAAAAACATGGTCGCTACTAGAATGGCAGCCTCACGAGATAATGTCTCCAAAACAACACATTATGATGCGGTTCTGTGGCTTCTTTTGTTCGCTCATTGATGATGCTTGCCATGGCGATGGCTTTGTGTTGTATGATGTATCATTTTCATTTGATTTTTTTTAACTTGGCTTAAATCGTTTATTTATTTGTTTTGTTTACTTGTTTGCTTGTTGACTGTTAATAGCGTAGTGTTATTAATTATACTAAGAAAAGTAATACGGTGAACTTGTAACGACTTTTTTAATTCCGATATTGCCAACTTTCAAACAGGCAATAAAATATTCAAATCAGGTGCTGGCTCATTTGTTCTTAAACATAAAACATAGTTTTAAAATCTCAGTTTTGTCCAGAATAATTATACTGTTTTAATAAAGGCTCACATAACATGAATGCATTGAATAACGTGTGCAAAATTTCATTCACAAAAACCTTCTGATTCTCATGCATTCTTTCTCGATTACCACCTATTTACCAGTTCATGCTGACTCCTCTTTATCCCGCCACACAGCAGACAGGATAATTTGCAGGCAGCAACGCCACGTGCCTTCGCTTCAAATTGCCGTCAGGACAAACGCTTTAAACAAACACAATTTTCAACGCACAATCGCACTTCGAACCGGATTTTTCTGTTGCGCTGTAGGTACGCCTGTGTATTTCAAATATTTAAACAAGACTATTGAAGGCTGTTGGCAGGGTCAACAGACCTACTACGGGGAAAGCGAAACTTGAAAACAGGTGATTCTTGAAGCTAACCATTCAACCATTGAAACGACATAAGAGCAACAGGCCGACTACCTTTTAAGTCAAGTTCAAATAAGCCGAAAAAAAATAAAGAAAAGGATGATAAGGGATCAAGCACGAGCAGAGCGTTAAAGTAGGGTCTTTCCAGGCACGGGCCTAACGGAAATGAAAATGCACCATTATTATCCCTCATAACCTGCCACTACTGCTCCTGTGCATATGATGATGCGGTCCAGACAAAGAAACCTTCGAATGCGAAGAAAGAGGTAAAATGATATTTATAATTCTAGAAAAAACTAAAAATAATTTAGTGAAGCTTGCGACTGAAAATCTCAAGTTTTTTAATCTTAACTTTGTTCATTTTGTTTCACGCAAAATCAATCCGTTTAATCAATGCATTGTTATACGACTATAAAAAGTAGACAAAAATAAAAAATTTAGCTACAAGAAAAGGTTTGCCCGCATTGTCACTTGTTTAATGAATTTTAACTGATTGCTGATGAAATAAAAATCTTTATCTCAATCCTACAAAAAAAATGATTTTCAAAAGATATATCATGGTTGGATAAACTTAGTAACATAGATACACACAATACGACAATCAACTAACTTTGTGTTCGTTATAACTCTTAAATGAGTTTACCCGTAAATTGGTTGAATTTAGCTACAACTTGGTTAAAACTACTCAAAATGCCCTTAAAATGTACAAACTCAGAGTTTCAACCTAGCTTTAGCTAAATCCGACCTATTTAAGGGTAGAATCATTTAAGAGTGCGGGAAGCGAAGATAAATTCACGCTTTCTAGCAACACCGCCAATAAACGTCAACATTTGTTTATGGTTTAATCTGAGATACGGCTAAATGTGAAATACATATAATTGAACGCTTCGGAACGTTATTCAGTTAGTTTGTTCCGGGAGTTATGTGAAAAAATGTTTTCGATGGTGCAGTTCGTTGAGGACAGAAAATTCAAGATTTGGGCGGTGCCTACATCATCGTGGGTAAAAAAAGGATCCTGTTGTGGTGAAAAATGTCATGAAAAAATCGAAAAGCTGCGTGTTAGTGGCGCAACAAGATCGGTTTCTGTAATTGTTTTAAGAAAGGTGCGGAATTTCCAAGCTGCTGCAGTAGAGATGTCCATAAAGGAGGTGGCAAACGAAAATTACTAAAACGCAAAAGAAAGTAAAATCTAAGATATGCCAAGAGTATAATTCTGTATGTGATCATAATCATAATTTTGGAAACACAAGAAAATAGAAGTGCTGTACAACAAGAACTAGAACCTTTGCACCTTTGAAAACTTTGATAATTATGGGATTTACTATATGCCATCTGATGTCACCTACTATAATGACCTTGAGGAGTAATCTGTTACAGGTAAAGTAATGACATTATGTTAATCTATTTTTCATTCCAACTCTTTCCGATTTCAGAAGATAGCAGTATGGTCAAATATGCTGAATTGAAAAAGGATTTAAAGAACTTTATGCATTGAATTTATTGACTCTGCGGTCGAAAAATGTTTGCAAAACCATTTCGTTATTGGAAATAAACAGGAAGCACACGCCTACTCGCATGGAAGCTGTAGAAAATCCAGCGGAAAACTACAATCGTATTAATGATGGGGCTGAATTGTATGATTGGAATGTAAAGCTTGGTAGTGATGATCTGTGTAACTGTGTAATATTTCAAATTCATTTAAACACAAGGGAGACAATTCTTGTTACATAATCGTAAACTACTTGTTTACAAGGGAATTGTGGACACGCTTCACATGAACTGGAATCCATCGCAGTGCAAAATCCAGGCGGGAATAAAGAAAGTTCGGCAATGATTTACAACGTTTAATCAAACTTGTGCGGATCACTCGATCCGAATACAGCGAAACACACTGCTCAAACAAGCTACTGCGTAGGCCTGCCTGTCGTCTGACACGAAAACAAAACGTTAACAAAAACGAAGTGCAAAATAGTGAGTTGTCTACTGTGCAAAAAATGGAGTTATCGAGCAAATATAGGTACTTATTCGATATAACGTCATACGATAAGAGCAATGATGAAGTAACACAGGTTGATACAGTTACTACAAGCTATTACGCAGATAAGTCAGGTAGCGATAACAACGAATTTGATGAAGAAAACTTGAATTTAGTCGAGACGCTATAAAAAGATTTTATTTCTTTTCCACATTACAACTACAATACACATAATTGGATTACTAACGTTTAGATTGGTTTTGGGTAGGTCGAAGATTCTTTACGGCGCTCAAATCTATACCAATTTGATATCTGTGCTTGGCAAGTACCACCAGAGAGTACCAGAGTACCAGAGTGCAAAACCACCCCCCTTCTTAAACCGATGTTATCGTTTCAGTATTAAACCTAATCCAATGTGATGTCCTGAAGGTAAACAATTTTCTTAAAGTATTAAACCACCCCTTTTCTTCAACCGCCTTTAACATTTAAAATTGAAATTAGTCTAAATTGATGTCCTAAAGGTGAAACGTCATCGAAAAGTGAGCGGCCATCCTTGCCTTTTGCCAGATTGTATCGATATAGATACTGCAAGAATTTGTTCGAAGCTGTTGTCTTCCATTTGTGCATGTGACGAGACTCAGAATTCTCAAAGCGAGGAAAATCAGCGACTCTCTTATCCGAGAATAGTTTTGAACGTTTCATTTGCTGCTTTGCATCAGTTAGTTGCTGGCAATTCTTTACATAGTTTCACTAGTCAAGCATTACATTTAGATAATAAAAATGTCAATTTAGACAATTTCTTTTGAAAATGATGAACAAGACAAGGCAGGAGGGACTCGCAGTGATGCTAATGTTTATTTGATTATCAACTCAGTATAAGGCAGTAAGGTACAAAACATTTTGCAAAAAAAAGTTAACTTATTCAGTAGCTTTCAATCATAAGAATAAATAAAACGCTGTAAAACATTATCGACTTGCAAAAATTTGGATTTCTCAACCTGCAGCACATGGGGGGGATGAATCCCCCCTTGAGGACTGTTGGAATGCCGTGAAAACAGCCATTAACAGCGTAGCGGAGAACGTCCTAGGCCGTGTGGCACCGAATCGACGTAACGAATTGTTTGACGAGGAATGCCAGCAGATATTGGCTGAGAAGAACGCAGCGCGGGTGCTAATGCTGCGTAGAGCCACCCGTCAGAATGTGGAGCGATACAAAAAGAAGCGGCAGCAAACCCGACTCTTGAAGGAGAAGAAGCGCCACCAAGAGAAGAAGGAGTGCGAAGAACTCGAACAGCTGTACCGCTTTCACGACACACGGAAGTTCTATCAGAGACTCAACGGATCTCGCAAAGGCTTCGTACCGCGGGCCGAAATGTGCAGAGATAAAGATGGAGGTATCTTGACTGACGACTGTGCGGTGATCGAAAGGTGGAAGCAGCACTACGATGAACACCTGAATGGCGTGCAGGCGGAAGACCATAATAGCGGAGGAAGTGACCACGTTGGTGTAGCAAGCAACGAAGATGTGCCACTCCCATCGATAAGGGAAGTTAAACAAGCCATCCAGCGGCTGAAGAACAACAAAGCAGCGGGAAAGGATGGCATTGGAGCGGAACTTATTAAAATGGGCCCGGACAAGTTGGCCGGCTGTCTGCATCAACTGATTGTCAAGATTTGGGATACGGAACGACCACCGAAGGAGTGGAAAGACGGGGTTATCTGCCCTAGCTACAAGAAAGGTGACAAGCTAGATTGTGAAAACTACCGAGCAATCACTATCCTGAATGCCGTCTACAAAGTGCTGTCCTAACTCATCTTTCATCGACTATCGCAAATAGCCAATAGATTGGTGGGAAGTTACCAGGCCGGCTTCATGGACGGTCGGTCTACAACGGACCAAATCTTCACCCTGCGGCAGATCCTCTAGAAGTGCCGCGAATTCCGAATCCCCACGCACCACCTGTTCATCGATTTCAAAGCCGCATATGATAGCGTAAACTGACAAGAGCTATGGAAAATTTTGGACGAAAACGGCTTTCCGGGTAAGCTTACTAGACCTATCATGGCTACGATGGATGGGATCCAGTGCTGTGTGAGAATCTCGGGTGAATTGTCGAATTCGAATCTCGCAGGGGACTTCGACAAGGAGATGGTCTTTCCTGCCTGCTATTCAACATTTTATTTATTTATTTTATTTACTAGTCTTCGATGGTATCGCACAGACAGTTCCTAATTCTAATACATACTTATTCTAAATTTAAAAGTCATTCTACTAATATTAAAATCATAAGAGTCAGACACTACATTGAATTCACGACAACATACGTCAATAGGATTGTTCTGGCCAAATAGAGTGCGATGCATTGGAAGCCGAAAAAAGTCCAATCGACGGGTAAGCCTGGGTGGTACGTTGATTTGAAGCCGCTCCAGCAGCTCCGGGCAGTCAATATTGTTTCCAAGAAGATCAAAGACAAATAAACGTTGCAGCAAGCTTCTCCTATTCGCCAGCGTGGGTAGCCGTATAAGAGCGCATCGATGTTCATACGGAGGCAATCGAATTGAATCATCCCAGGGTAGCGTTCGCAAGGCGTACCGAATGAAGAGTCGCTGGATTCGTTCAATCCGGTTGATCTGGACAGCATGGTAAGGTGCACATACTATCGCTCCGTACTCCAAAATACTACGTACTATCGCGCAGTAGAGTGACTTCAGACAGTAGACATCATCGAACTGCTGCGTATTTCTTTTGATGAAGCCTAGTAACGCATATGCTTTGGCAGTTGTAATTGCAACGTGCTGAGCGAAACATAGTTTGCTATCAAGGAGAATTCCTAAATCTTTTACAGAATCGACCCGGCTGATGCTGACTGTTTGCATTCTATAATCAAACAAAGTAGTCTGTCTGTTCCTGCAGAATGAGATCACATTGCATTTCTGTATATTAACTTCCATGCCATTCAATGTACACCAATTCAACAGCGAATCAATATCGGATTGTACAGCGCAGCAATCAACTGACGATGCTACTACCCGGTAAAATTTTAGGTCGTCAGCGAACATCAACTTTGGAGATTTTATAGTGGAGCACAGATCGTTCACAAAAAGATTGAACAGCATTGGGCCAAGGTGGCTTCCTTGGGGCAAACCTGATTTTATCTCAAAATGGAGGGAGCTAGTTCCATTAACTCGCACAAAGGCATCGCGGTCGGTAAGATACGACAGTATCCACCGTGTCAGCCACTCAGGAAATCCCAACCTTACCAGCTTCGTTACCATCAAAGAATGCGGCACCCTATCGAACGCTTTAGCAAGATCCACATAGACGGCATCGATCTGCTGACGCTTCTCAAGTGCATTCGTCAGCGTAGAAACATATGACATCAAGTTAGTAATCGTTGAGCAAGACTTGCGCTTGAAGATGTTATAAGACGAGCGGCGATCGAAATTCGGGGTACGATTTTCAATAAATTCAGTCAATTTATCTGCTTTGCTGACGACGTGGATGCTGTCGGCAGAACATTTGAGGCGGTGGAAGAGCAGTACACCAGACTAAAACGCGAAGCAGAGAAGATTGGATTTAAGATAAATACGTCTAAAATGAAGTATATGCTGGCGGGCGGGACCGAGCGCGACTGGGCCCGCTTGCGCAGTACCATGGTAATCAACGGGGATGAGTTCGAGGTAGTCGACGAGTTCGTATACCTTGGCTCACTGGCAAGTGAGGACAACAATACCAGCCGTGAGATTAAAAGACGTATTATCAGTGGAAGTCGGGCCTACTACTGACTCCACAAACACTTGCGGTCGAACAATTTGAGCCCCCGTACAAAGTGCACACTGTACAAAACGCTAATAACACCGGTTGTCCTCTACGGGCACGAAACGTGGACACTGCTAGAAGAGGACCTACGGGCACTCGGAGTTTTCGAACGGCGGGTGCTAAGAACCATCTTTGGCGGAGTGCAAGAGAACGGTGTATGGAGGCGAAAAATGAACCACGAGCTCGCGCGTCTCTACAGCGAACCAAGTATTCAGAAAATGGTTAAAGCTGAACGGATACGTTGGGCAGGACATGTTGCTAGAATTCCGGACAACTATCCTGCAAAAATGGTTTTCGCATCAAATCCGGTAGGAACAAGACGAAGAGGGGCACCGCGAGTGAGGTGGCAAGACCAGGTGGAGCGAGATCTGGCGAGCACTGGGTGCCCGCGGAACTGAAGATCAGTTGCCATGAACCGAAACAGATGGAGAAATTATACTGCGCAGGCCAATTAAGTAAGTAAGTAAGCAGACGTTAGGCCAATTAAGTAAGTAGTAACCTGCAACACAACCAAACCATTTTAACATAACAATTTTTTGATATCATCAAATCAAATGCATAAATACATATATGTCTAACTAAATAGTGTTCGATGTTGAAGTAAGATTTGAGGCGCTATTATCACGCATTCGAAAATAGTTGAATATTCTCAACCTGCAGTCTCAAGCTCAACAAACCCTATATATGCTGCATGTAGCATGTATACACGAAGAATCGTATTATTACATGCATGGATATATGCTACTATCGTCACATAGAGACTTACGTAGTCCTGCGTCACCTATATACGGTCGTGTCTTGTACAAAACCTCTCTGATTTTTATGCAAAACAATTATACATTGGGTATTTTCTCTTAAAAGTTTGGGTAGAAGTAGTTGAGAGTATATTGTTTACACTGTATTCATCGCTGTCAGTTTTTCGCAAATTGGAAAAAATGGCGTCAACCGAAAAGCAACGTCGCGAATTTTTTTTGCGCAAGCACCTGGAAAATCCTTTACTCTCTCATCGGGACATCAAAAAACAACTTGAATCGTGTGATTAAACGTTACTACGAAACTCTAAGCATCGAACGAAAGGAGAAATACAACGAAGTGCGCTATTCGTGACTACCGGGACTGTAAACGGGTCGATCTACCTCAAGGTATGCGTGCAGAAGCGTCTGCTTCCTCTGTTGAAGCAACACAAGGGCCATACGATCTTCTGGCAGCATCTAGCTTCGTGCCACTATTCAAAGGATATCCTGGAGTGGTACGAAGCCAACGGGGTCACGTTCATACCCCAGGACATGAATCCCTTCAACGCACCGGTACTAAGGCCCATCGAAAAGTACTGGGATATTATGAAGCAGGCACTACGGAAGCATTTAAAGGGAGACAAATCTAAAGAAGACATGAAGAAAACGTGCGTTGCCGTACAGAACGTACAGAAGAAGCTGCTACAAGATGTTTTAAAATACCTTATGGTTAAGGTGTTGAAGTTGAATGAAATAAATATGCCAAAAACTTACTAATGGATTATATTTTATTGACTGCAAGTTTAAAAAGGATCGGTTAACTAGCTAACTTTCTACAGCGTTTTTCCGTGATGCAATTTGATGTGGGACACCCTTTAATGGGGTACACTCAATAATAAAGTACGAAACCTCCATTATACCGGTAGTTCTTATTGACTTGAAGCTGTGGCGCTACTCAGGGAGAATATACGCACTGTTGCCATGTTCGATAGTGCTGCAGACCATGTTTGGAGAGTGGCGGAGTGTATGAATCACGAGCTACAGGTACTGCTTGGAGAGATTCCCATCGTCATCTGGCGAAAGTAGATAGGCTACGTTGGGCCACATCGTAAGGATGTCGGATAACAGTGCGACGAAAACGGCTCTCTTCAACAACCATACCAGTACCAGGGACAGAGGGGCCCAACGTGCAACATGGCTCGATCAGGTCGAAAGTGGTTTGCAACTTGTGAGACGCCTGGGAAATTGACAACAAGTGGCCCAAGATCGAGTTGAATGAAGACAACTGCTTCAAACTGCACGATGCAACCCCGGCTCTATGACGACGATGACGACTAATTGAGGTATTTATTGTATTTAAATTCACGGGAATCTCAGTTCTAAACATTTTATTAAAATCCGTCGAATTCGAATTTGAACAATGATTTACATTCATACTAAAATACTCATAAAGCCCAAATTTACTCTCAAAAGCATTTCTACTGTTTTTGGAATGATAGTAAGCAGTGTTCGACATCGTAACGAAAATTGAAGTCCAGGTTCCGGTCCGGTTAAAAATCGGCACGAACTTTGTTATTCCGACTTTATTCCGGTCCGATTTGGCTCTGTTCTGGTTCCGAAACCTGAACAGAGCCAAATCGGACCGGATTATTAGTCTTTATAGTCGGAATAACAAAGTTCGTGCCGACTTTTAACCTGACCGAAACCCGGACTTCAATTTTCGTTTCGATGTCGAACACTAATTATAAGTGAAAAGAATTTGATGAATGAATACAAATCTTTAATATAATATCTATACGCGCCGTTCATATTTTTGTACACGATTTTCTAAATTTATTTTTCGAAATCAGTTAGTCAAAAAAGCACCTTCGCTCAAAGTCACTGTTCAAATATACTAGATTAATACGGTATCCTGCATGAGCTACATTCTACCTCGCACAATTTATACACAACCAATAACTCTCCTTTGCCACGAGCCCGTTTCTTCCAGCTAGACAGGTGCAAACTTTATTCTTCCTTTCTCAAGCGGACACAATGCACTTTTTAATTAATAACGATATGCCTATTATTTCTTCTCTACTCTTCCTCCTGCAGTCGCTCGTTCGAGGTCCTTTCGCTCCCATATAATTACGTTCATAAATTACCCGTCCCTTGCAAGTGACGAATGTGTATGTGTGGCCAATGTAATGTCTGGGTTTCGGTTATATTTTCAAGATTATGATCGCGATCGATGATCTCGTGGCAATGCCGTGACGCACAAAGGACCGTAAGGAAGTATTGCTCGTTCTCGATGTGGAAACAATTGGCGTAAAACGACGTTACAGAAGTGGCTACCGAACGAACCGGAACCGCAGCACCCTGCACCCATCGAGCTGTTGAGCCTTCTAATTGGTGGCCATGGGCTTTCCGTTTCGTTCGACTGGCAAGAGGAAAGGTAAAGTTGCTGAGTAGCGAAACAACTCTGCGATGTGATGGCTTGATCTTGATCTTCTTGCGACGCATGGCTCTTCGCGCAAACGAATAGCTCTAGCTGTAATTCTACTTACGGTACGTAAGACCACACTTTTTTCCACATAATTGGCAGTCTCACTCAATGTATGTAATTGCCAACTGTGTAGAGTCATTAGGTCATTCATTTTCTGAAACATTGTAGTAATAAAAACTGGTTTTGTTTTGCGTTCAGTTTCATAGCTTCATAGGAGTTACACAGTACACTTTATGCAATTTGATTACAGTTAAATGTTAAGTAGGTATCTATATCTATATACATAATAATCAAACAACAAAAAATTGATTATTTTTATTTTTTCCAACAAATTACCATCGTGGCTTCAGTGAACGCCTAAATTAAAAGCAGACATAGTCACTTTAGTTATTATTTCGCACCATTTGAATACAACATACCAAATAAGTAGGACACAACCGACATAGTTCCACTTGCCAACCACAAAATATTGATGCAATCGTGAGGTAGTAAACGAAACTGCAAATTAAATGAAAACGTATGTCCAACAATAGACCACTGATTTCGACAGCCATCCCTTTAGCAAATGGGGTCAACTAAATGTTTAAGAAACTAATAAAACTCGAATTAGTAAGATGATGAATTTCCCATAAAATCTCAACTGCGCCATAACCTAGAGATGTAAATTTAACCACGCACAATTACTGCAAGACTGCTAGGAATTATTCTCTTTCCCACTCTACTCCCCTCTGAAAACCAATGACGGAAGCATGAGCCACTGTGCTAGGATTAATAAAAAAAAGTTGTTTCCACACTTTACGACTACCACTGATAATAAAATGTATGGCGAAGTATAAAAAATAAGCACAAATTAATTAATGCTGAATTACTCGTCGAGAGCAAAACCTCACCCTTTTGAATTCAAATCCATAGCATCCATGGCCTAGGAAAAATGACTGTAAAAAATACAAAGCGTCTCCATTGTTCTCTATGGCTCGTGGAAACTGCCAAGCAATCTCCTAAAAGCTTTTTATTTATCCATACCCATAAAACTTACTTTTGATAGTTTCTAATTCAATAAAGATAGCAACATAAATTTTCGTTTAATTTATTGGCGCTTCCATTTCGAAGATTTGTTCCGTCGAACGAATCTCCCTTCGTTGAGTGGGCCCCAGTGGAAAAACGGGGCGGGGAAACACACGAGTAATAAATCTGCGCACCACATGACCCGCAGGAGCAAGATACAGCAAAATCTTTTCACAGACTCTGTGTGGTAGTAAGAAAACCAAAGAAAAACTAACCATCCGTGACGCCAGCAAACATGCGATTTGTACCATGACAATTTTGCTTGTCTATTCTTCTCTCAGGCAACATAAATATTTATATTCACAGCCAGTAAATAGTTTGTTTATTTTTCTGTGGTTTACTTTACAAAGGATTTCGACACAAATACTCCTTGACGTTAGTTACTGAAAAGAAAAACAAATACTAAACAAAGCACTTAAGTTGTAAACAACTGCTTTACGATGAAATGAAATGCAATATGAAATTTTTTGATAGAGCTTTCGAACAAAAATCAACTTGGCGGTGTATATTTTTAAATATATATTTGCCTATAATCAACAACTCTGATGAACATGAGTAATTTTGAAAAACTATACTCTTAGCTCCTAATCAAGGCGAAATGTTTGCTGAGTTTACTCTCAAGCAAACAGCATACGACGAGGTTCGAAGGATAATTAATAAACTGAAAACATCTTCTTCGACGGGGTACGATGGAATCCAGCCAAAGGTATTAAAAACTTGCAGCGAACACCTGATACCTATTACCGAAATTATCAATGATTCGATTATGCAATCGTGTTCCATCTAAACTGAAAATTTCTAAGTTGGTACCTACCTATTCCAAAAACGAAAACTTCGAAACGAATTAGTGAATTTCGCCCAATAAATGTGCCGAGCGTTATTGATAAAATTCTGCAAAAAACCGTGGATAACCAGTGGGTCGATTATTTAGAAAAACATAACTTACTTTTTACTCGACAGTACGGGTTTCGACCGCAATCAAATACACAAACTGCACTGTTTGACGTAGTAACAGAAATTCAACAGCAGTGCGATAATAGGATGAAAGTAGCAGCAGTTTTTCTCGATCTGAGTAAGGCATTCGATACCTGCGACAAGAACATGCTATTATGAAGACTGGAGGAATTTGGTGTCCGCGGAAAATCAATGCGATGGTTCCACAGCTTTCTCACCGAACGGAAACAGTATGTCGTTGATAATGACACCAAAAGTTCCTTGCTAGAAGTTAAATATGGAGTTGTTCAGGGTAGTACACTTGGACCAACACTCTACAATTGTTACGTAAACAGCATTAAGGACGTTCCATTTTTCCGGTACTTTGTACATGTACGCAGACGACATCGTTTTGGTTTACTCAAATACCGAAATGTCGCATCTGCAAAATTTAATAAACCGTGATCTGCAGCTGATGAAACAGTGGATGGACCAGCACAAACTCACCGTGAACGCATCGAAAACAAAATACATGATGTTCAACACCCCGAAGGATTTGAAAACGGATGTTTACTATAATGGTGAACAGATCGAGTTGGTATTTGGATCGAGTTGGAGTATTTAAATACTTAGGAATTTGGCTGGATAGAGAGTTGAAATGGAATGAACTTGAACACATAACCAGGTTGACTAGAAAACTTGCGCAAATTGCAGGCCTGTTTAAGAAACTTTCTTACTTAATTCCTGACAGAACAAAACGAAGTTTATACTACTCACTATTCCACAGCCACATAATCTATGGCATTGCAATATGAGGAACTGCCTATCAAACTGCAATTAAACTGCTACAGGTGATCCAAAATAAAACCATAAAAAATCTGTTTCGATTTCATCCTATATCATCGACTGTGTTTATCCATAACTCATGCCGACTGCTAATAGTTGATAACCTCCACATCACAATTGCTAGCAGTCACATCTATCAAATGCTGAGGGACTGCATCCGTACAACCACTGCCCTAACCAGGGGAGTCAACAGACACCATCACTTTACTCGACGAAAAGATCATCTAACGATCAGCAGGAACAACACTACAACTTTTGGGCAGCATCCAACTTTGTATAAGGCTGTCTCCATCTATAACATGCTGGACGATGACCTGAAGCAACTTACGTTAAGCAACTTTAAAATGCAGTTAAAATCTTCAAAATTGAACGAACAACAAGCTTCTCTCAATTTGTAAAATACACTTTCACTTTGTTTTCTCTTTCTTTTGTTAATTCATAATGCTTTCATGTATTTAATAAGTTAAAAACAACATTTTTGTATCATATGTCATGTAAATTAAAAACTAGTCAGTTCTTAAGAGCCTAAGGCTCAATGACAAATAAATGTATTAAATGTAAAAAATTGGCAGTAATTAACTTTTCGTCAGAAAGCCCAATTTTGGAAGCACTTTTTGGACCCAAAACAGAGGTTCTGTTTAAAAAAACATAGTTACTGCATTCTTCTTGCCAATCTGAACACAAAGAATATATTTTAATGAACAGAATTTATGTTTCAAACGAAAAAACTGTTTTTGAAATTTACAAAACCAATGGTTTCTTATGACTCCAATGACTTCTCCTTAAATTGAAAAATATTTTAGCAGTTACACTGGATATTCTCTCTTAAAAATCTGGATAGAAGTAGATTAGAGTGCATTATGTCCATTGTATTGTATTGTATTTATCGCTGTCAATTTTTAGAAAATTGTAAAAAATGGCGAAGCCAACGGGGTCACTTTCGTACCCAATGACATGAACCCACCCAACGCACCGGAACTAAGGCCCATCGAAAAATACTGGATCATTATAAAGCGGGCACTACGGAAGCATCCAAAGATGGTCAAATCTGAGGAAGACATGAAGACAAAAAGTGGGTTTCCGTACAGAAGAAGGTGCAGCCAGATGTTTTACTGAATCTTATGAATGGAGTTAAACTTTAAGCGTGCTTGTTTGTAGTGGGGTTTACCCTTCCTTCAATGCCAGCTCTACTTTACCCACCTTGCTCCTCACTGCCAGTATTGTCTCCAATTACAGCCATCCCTGGCGAGGCTGACCAGCATATTTAACTGTAAGAGTGACTTTTTGCATAGTCAAGAATGATTTTATGCGGGTGACAAAGAATTCAACATGAAAGAAGGGTAATGAGGGGCCTCCGAATAAACCCATGCTAAAGTCACTTGACATCGAATGGCCTGATCCTACTAAGATTCGAACCCACGACCACTCGCTTGTCAGCACAGCCTCGGTAACCTTGGTGCTTCGGAGCCCCTCTTGCCAAAAGCTTACTAATGAGTTATATTTTATTGCCTACAAGTTTAAAAAGGAACTAGGTAATTTTTACAACGTTTTTTCCGTGATGCAATTTGATGTGGGACACCTTTTAGCTAAAGACATTGAATTGCTACGAAACTCTAAAATCTGTCAAAACTTGTCCGCAAGAACGCAAGGCATTGCCAGTGTTTTTTTTACATTTACTTTACCAGAGAGGACAGCACAAAATGGTTTAATCCACTCCAATTTATATCTTGTTTTTATTAATTTCGTATCAGTTCTTTTGTTAGTTTTGCCTTTACTGACCATTTTCACTCAGTTTGTATCAATTTGTTATCGATTGTCAATTGTCTCATTATTGCAACATTATTTCTTTCTCATACCCATATACTCTTTTGGTTTTGTTTATTCATTAATACTAAACTCAATCTGATATCTCTAAACTTTTTAATTTTTGTCTGCTAGACTAAATTTGGTTTCAGATTGCATTCAGTTTACGGTTTTTTTGTTTTTGACAAATTAAAATGCTTAAAGCAGCACCGATTTCAATTTCACTACGATAATTCAAAGATGCCAATGAAAATTTAAAGTACGGGACGGTATTCCCAGCACGCTACTAATTTCGGCATACATTACCTTTTTTGGCTACACTTTCCCAAATAAAAACTTTGCCGCTATATAACAATACTGAAACGAATGTAGCACTCATAGGCTTTAATGGGTTATAACTATTTTTATAAAAATGTAAGTAATTTGCTAAATTTTGTTCAATAAACATCGAAACCACTGTTTTCCACTGGCACGTAATTAGGCTGAAAAAACCAGCAGCTATAGCTTACGCGTATCCGCTCTTGATGATGGTTTGGAAAACACACAATTATGATCACGTTTACTTAATCTAGAAACTAAACAGCTGTGAATATGGTATTACAGAACAATTCTACTTCTTTTTATCATGGAAGAACACAAAAATTCCCTTCTGATATGAAAATATAAATCAATTTTCATTCACTAGCACTTGCAGCATTTTGTTTTTAATTTCAGCATATGGTGCTCTAGTTACACTACTACCAATGTGTGAGACTATTACTCCTGAAACTCTTCTATCTGTTTAGCATACCTAGTAACACCACTGACAACCACTTGATTCTGGTGCTAGTGTATATATACGATTGAATGATACACTAGCGCCAGCAGCAATCTGTTGTCACTGCAAAACTAGTTATCTTCAATGAGCCGGTATCTAGGCAATACCGACATCTATCATCTATCTATCGGTATCTCTTTTGATCTGTTTTTTAAAAGCATTTAATTCCTGTGCTGGATAGTTCGGCCTGTCGGATTTAAAAAACACAGACACCACTATAGAAAATGCGCCTAATTTAGTTGCAGCGACTTCATCATTTCTCGCGACTATAACTCAAATTCAGTAGCTTTTCAATAAGATCAAAATACACGCCGATATTCAGTAAATATTATTCTATCAACTGGTATAAAAATCTTGTCTCGAATAAATATAGTTTCAACGTAATTTCTGAATATTGTTCAGGCTACCGCTTAATGGGCTGGAAATACCCTCCCGTACCCTATGAAGAATAAAATATATTCGCTAAACCGAAAGGCAAAAATTCGTATCTAATTAAGAACGCATAATTTTTTAGGGGTTAAATGCTATCTTGTACCAGGAAATTTATGCGCATATGAAACTTTATATTAAAAGCAGCCAACATTACATGCAATGTGTCATTTGATGTAAGCATGATCCGCATCCGGAACCCAATATGTTCAAAGATACGACTGAACATTCGGCGGTTATCAGCGGAAGGAGTTACTGGAGAGTATTCTCAGAAGACTGATGAGCGGATCGGTCAACAACTTGGAGATAACCTGAACGAACAGTGGAGGCACATCCACGACGCGGTCTATACTATTTAGCGCAAGAAGTGTTGGATACTACTGCTGCAGCCACTTCCAGTGAGCGGTTTGACGCAGAGTGCCAGCGAGTGACTGGTGAGAAGAATCGAGCCAGAAGTTACTTATTAGTTCTAGAGTTCTAAATTGAGAGATTGACCATGGCAACTCAGCAGCTCGCGAGAACTTGTCATCATTAAACCAGCGACACACGTTTCACGTAATCAGTGAGTGTCGTTGGTTTAATGATGCGAGTTTTTGAGTGAGATGGCCAATCTCTCAATTCAGAACTCTAATTAGTTCCAACTGTTACACGTCAGAGCAGAGAGAGATATCGAGCTGCTAGTGCTACCGAAAAGAGACTTCACCGTCGTATGAAACGCCACCACTGGGATCGCGTGCTTGCGGAGGCGGAGAATTGCTTCGAGAGGCACGATGCGAGAAGCTTCTTCAATACGATCAACTGAATCAGGAACCAGACTGTGCCAACTCTTATTATGCGCAACGACAAGGAGGTAAACCCGATTACCGAAAGACCAGACGTGGCTAGGTATTGAAAACAACATTTCGATGCACTGTTGAATGGTAAACAAGATGGAGCGGTTAACAGAAACAGTATAACGATTGAGGATGATGGACACGCTGTGGACCCACCAAATCTGGACGAGGCTAGAAAAGCAGCGAGAGAGCTGAAAAATAATAAAGTAGCTGAAAAGGACAGCATCCCTGCCGAACTTTTGAAAGTTAGGAACGAACGGTTGTATTGCAATCGATCAGGTAATACTACTTAAAGGTATGGACTAAGAAGGAACTACGCATCCTGTTTCTTAGACTGAGGCCGTTGCAAGAAATCTTTGTTGGCGAACACTAGTGCGGTTTTCGAGAGGGACACTTCACGATGGGCCAAATGTTCACCTTGCAACAGATCCCCGATAAATTCCGGGGATTCAACTTGCACACTCACCATTTGTATATAGACTTCAAAACGGTGTACGATTCAGTTAAATGAAATGAGCGGTGGCAGATTATGCCTGAACATGGTTTACCAACAAAACTGATTAGGCTGATACGTACTACGCTTGATGGTCCGATGTCTCGGACTCGTTTGTGACGTTAGATGGTTTGAAGCAATGCAATGTGACGGACTATTGAATTTGCTGTTCAACATTGCATTGCAAGGTGCTATTCAAAGGGCAGGCGTGTAGAGAAGCGCTATCATCCATCACAAAAGATCACATGCTGCTATGGTTTACGACAACATCAATACCATCGGTGTTAACCGTAGAGCTGTGGAAGAAGCGTACACACATCTTGAAGAGGAAGCTGCGACGATAGGGCTTACCATAAATTCTACCAAAACAAAGAATATGGTGGTTGGTAGAGAGCGTGATAGCCCTTCGGGTGTTGGAACTGCGGTGGTGATAGATGGAGATATTTTTGAAGAGATAAACTATGATCAAATGACTTCTTAACACCTTGACAATCTCCTTCAGCAAACAAACAAAACAAACTCGTAATCACTTCTTTGGTCTGCAACTACAATAAAATCTAAAAATAACTCAACCCGTTAGTGTTGGCGGAGCTTGAAGTACGTCGCACGCTTAATAAGAGGGTTGTAGAGTTTCCCTTTTGTCCAGTACGCTGTGGTTCAAAGGTGCAGTCAAGTGCATTCGAATCCGGTTATAATAAGCTCCCATTCGATTCATGAATCCCCCAACTTGGATAAAAAGGAACGGTACACAACTTCTTAAGCGTTGCTTACCTAGTTTTCCGCTCTTTTCCCTTCACGCTTGGTCCCGTTCTGTTGGATACTATCAATGTCTTTGTATAATTACTTTCTTCCATCGTTCCACAGTGGTGACGAATCAAAAAAATGCCATCATTAGCATTTACATAAAAAAACGGGTAATTTTTAATCGGTGTCTTTGAAGAAGTTTATAAATAAAATATAGCTCATTTTTGCACTACTAGTATGACCAAGAATCCACCTATTAGGTTGATACAAACTTTTGTGTTTTTTTTAATGCGTCCAATAATTTTTTTTAGAAAACTTACAGAACACACTAAAATGAATAACATTGCTGAATAGAGTAATTATCTATCTTTTACTTGTGGCGAAATACGGTGGTTCGTTTAAAAAGAGCATTTAAAAATCAATTCTGCTTAGTAACTTTGCACACGTTTTTTTTAGTGCTTCTAAATTTTCTACAAATTCTAAATCTAATTCTAAATTTTCTACATTTTTTTAAAGACTATTTGTCGCTAGGCTGCATATTTAATAATAAAATGTGAAATATTTAATTTTGCACTGCATGATTTTTTTTTTAATTTCAGGCAATTTCGGGCAAACTAGAGATGATTGATAGACAATAAAAATGTGCAAGTCGCCGATTCTATTTTATTTTTAGCCTTTTATTTGCAAGGTGATGCAGCATTTTGAAGTCTTTTTTAACCATAAAGAATTTTCCACTATACCGCTTCTTTCTTGGCTGTAAGAACAAGAAATAACCGACACACGAAAGTTTAATAAGATGCGCGCATAAATTTGCAACAAATTGCTGGTTGAGTAGAGATATACTTTCCCAGCTGAGTTACACTTTCGAAACCTGGAACATCCCCACTAATGAACTACTACTACAAGTGTTTGTTTTTCTAGTGTGAGAACATCACGGCGATAATAGCGATAATAATCAACAGAGCGAAGCAGGAAAGAACTTTTGATTTCACTTAGTTAATGAGATCAACCACAATCAACCGCCAGACAGCACCAGAGTTTAATTAACTGAATTGATTCCGTTGTTTTCGGTGGTTGGAAGATATCCAACCAGAAGCGGAAAGAATGCTTGATTCAAGCTTTTTGTTTGAACCAGCATTTTCTACAAATTCATTTGTAGCTTAAAAGCACTAGGTTTTAGGTTGAAGTTGTTTCATTAGAGGATTTTTCAACAGGGTGCTCCGCTTTTCGCTTACCACTTGACAACCATTATCGACATCGCCGTCCGACCGTTCATCACAAATGAGCCACTCGACAAGGATCCGTCCGCGAAATAGTAAATACGAACCGAGTTCGAGTGGAATCCAGAAGTCGCACATTATCAGACTCCCAACAATCATTAATGTAATGTATGTGGCGGAGTCCTTTCACTCTTCAAGTGTAGCAACTCGAATCTATACTTCTGCATCCAACACAATGTGCGTCCATGAAATACGATAATTTGAAAAAAAAATTATAATGCAGCATATTGAACAAAAATAGTTATCGAATGAGTACATTGAGAAATGATTAAAATATTATATCTTGATTTTATTTAAAAAATCGCCATAAAAAATTACCATCAAAGCGATACGGATTTTGTACTTTACTCTAACAGTTTTAGAAATGAACGTTACTGAATTTTTGAAGCGCTACAGTGATCAATACTCCATACGTATCTTATGGACGAACCTTTCTGGAGCGATTTGATACTGCAAGATTCATCCCAATTGCGAGATAATGTCGAGCACTGGTCGTAACAGCCCGAGGAATGGTTAGGAAAAAACAACCCGAGGAGCAAACCAGAAAAAAAAATCCTGAAACAGCTTCTATGCAATAAAAATTTCATGAATTATTCAGCAGTAGAAAGATATTTATTTTTCTTTGTTATGGAAAAGGGAGAAAGCAAGCGAGAGTGTGTCTCTCTCGTTTCTAGTATTCGCTTTGAGTTTCCCAAAGGATGAGTGATCTCAAAGTGAAGAGTTTTCATGTCCCATCCACTGTCCGTTCTATCCCGTTCTGGTAGTCGAGGATTTTCTTTATCTCGAAATCCCAACCACAGCGACGGCGACGATGATGATGATGATGATGATGATGATGATGATGGCGGCGATGATGTGATAATGTTGTGTTGATATTCCCTTGGATTCACTTAAGAAAATAAGAACCAGCTTGTTATCGGTCAGCTGAACTGGTTTTCATCATAAATCATTTCTTTTATATCCGTTTGGTTTTGCGGTCAAATGGATACGAAGCTTAGGTTAGACAAACAAAACCCCCTACCGTATTGGAAGTTTTCGATCCTCTGTTCAAAACAGGAAATGAAGAACAAAAACGAGAAAGTTCCATTTGTTGCAAATAAAGGCATACAGTATTTACAGACAGCAAAAAGTCAAACAATTACTTTTGGAAGTATGTGATCCAGCTAGTAATGCCGCATCTGATCACAGGTCATACATTTTGCAATAGTTTTTCGTTTCACAACAAATACATCCTTAGCTCACGTATTGAAAATTCTAGGTACTATATTCAACAGGTACTATTCACGTTTTCCTCAAAAATTTGTTTGTTCTATAAGTCACGTCAAGTCACGTTGTTTTAGTTTGTATTGTAAGTTTTTCACGCCTTTTGTAACTTGCTTTGTAAACCATTATGATTATGAGGATGGATCCCATGTTCATTTAGAAGCAACCTCTTAAAAAATGACATTTACATATAAGCTTATTTTCTTTAAAATCAATAATCATATCAAAAGAAAATATTCGAAAAATACTTTGCTTTCATTTGATTTTTTATCCTCTATAAGTCTTTAGTCTGCTCCCGGCATTTGATTCAAGTTTGAAACCAGCCAGGTTCATAACTTATCCCAAAAGTTTCGTAAATTACGCGCAAAACTGTTTTCGTGCTGTACTATTACAATGTCGGTAACACTGCAATCGGCACTTCTTTGGCTGGCATTCCTTTGTCAACAGATTTCATATTTGGAGTTAAATTTCTAGGCAAATACCGAATCACTTCACGCAGCGAAAGAATTGTGAAAGGCAAACTTTATTTACAGACAACATTATTAGTGATTCAAAACACATGCCTGAAAAGTTTTCTCCTCTGCACCCTTCCCCCTGATAGCATCTCTTGCTGTAGCTGAAATTCTTAGTCAAGTATGGTATTTGACTTTTGTTGTGTCAATCATTCTTAAAACACAAAATGTAAGGTGCCATGCAAGGCAAATGGTTAGTTATAAGAATACTGCTAATGGAGTTTCGAATCAACATGTCGTGTTGATGATAAATACTTCCTCTTGAAGTCATTGCGATCATAAATTATAAGAGATGCGGTTCTTCGACACAGTACCTAGTCATTATTAATAATTTCTGTTACTTCCAAAAAACCATTGTTTTCAAATTTTAGAAATCGACAATAAGACAAATTTTGCATTGACCATTTTCGAAAAAATCAACAGTTATTGATTGTATTTACCTGTAATGAAATGTCGTTATCATACGTTATCATGCTTCAAAAAAAAGATCAAAGATACTGCGCAGTCTGAAAAAAGAAACATTCTTAAAAAGAATGCGCAATCTAAAAAAGAAACACTGGTTGAAAGGTCTCAAATTCCCTATTTGCAAAAAGGGCCTTTGACTTGAATGCAGCAATTACCGAGGCATTACTCCCCTCAATTCTGTATACAAAATTCTCTACCGCATCCGGTTTCTCAGACTAAGGCCGTGGCAGAAAACGTTAGTTGGCGAATACCAATGCAATTTTTAAGAGGGACGCTCCACGATGGACCAAATGTTCATCTTACGAAAAATCCTTGATAAATTTTGGGAATTCAACTTGCACACTCACCATTTGTTTATAGGCTTCAAGGCTGCGTACCATACAGTTAAACGAAATGAGCTGTGGCGGAGTATGCTTGTGCATGGTTTTCCAACAAAACCGACTAGCACTTGATGGTTCAAAATCAAGTGTCAGGATAGGGGTTGGGTGTTGGAACTGCGGTGGTGATAGATGGAGATACTTTTGAAGCGATCGACGAATTTGTTTTCCTTGGTACGTTAGCGACATGTGAGCCGTAAAGTATAATGGTGGATAGCGTAGCCAGCTAAGGTCCTATAGCCTGCAACTCGCGATGTTAATTCTTCCGGTGGTACTCTACGGTCACGAAGCGTGGACGTTGAAAGACAGCGACCGACAAGCTCTTGGTATTTTTGAGCGAAAGATCCTGTGATCAATTCTTGACGGCATATTAGAAGATGGAGTGTGGCGCAGACGCATGAACCATGAAATATATCAACTATACAAAGATGTGGCTATTATGAGCCGGATAAAACACGGCAAGCTGAAATGTGCTGGCCACGTAGCAAGGATACCGGATAAAAAACCAGCTAAAACAATATTCAGCAGAGAAGCCGACAGAGGTCGACAACTTCGGATGAGCGCTGTTGACGAGGATGCTAGAGCAGCGGGTGTTAAGAGCGATTGGATAGCAGCAGCCCAAGACCAAGAAACGTGGAGAAGGCTCTTGAATTCGGCATGGAGTCGATAAACGGATTGTCGCCGAAAAACTAAGTAAGAATCAGTTCAATATCACATACCTAATAGCCAAAAAGATTCAAAACCTGACAGTTTTACCACAAAAAGACAGACAATGGCAGAAAGATAACTTCTTGTGATATATCTTGCAGGTTTGTATTCCATAGAAATGAATAAATAATTAATAAGAATATTCTATCCATTTACTAAATTCTTTTAACTCAAAGAAATTACAAACGTTCCACATTCTGGAATGCGGATATCTATGAAAAAAGCAAAATACAGCGAAATAATTGCCAAAATAAGGACAGAGATCGCGAAAAATCAGAAGAGCTATTCCAAGCTAATGACACACACAAATTTTACGAGAAGGAGAACCAAACTCGTAAGGGCTACACACCGAAACTCGATACGTGTAGGGACAAGGGAGGGAATCTAATCACAAACGAGCGCGAGGTGGTCGACAGGTGGAAGCAGTTCTTTGATGAACACCTCAATGGCGAAGTTGCAAAAGGAGGCGGCACGAAAGTTAACCTAGGAGTGCCCATGGTAGAAAGTAATGTCCCAGCATCTGATCGCCAAGAAGTCAAACGACAAATCGGGTTACTGAAGACCTACAAGACCACTAGTAAAAATCGCCTACTGACAGAGGCCGATAAACACTGAAACGGTTCTATATTGGGTTCCAAGATTTGAGCGGAGAATATGCTACCGGAGGAATTGATGGACAAAAAGGGTGATCGGCTCGGCTGCTCCAACTACCGCAGCATAACGCTGGTAAACACCACCTATAAAGTATTCTCCCAGAGCCTGTTACGCCGGCAGTCACCAGGAAATTACCAGGCGGGTTTCATGGGGGCTCGCGTAATTACGTACCATATTTTTACTATCCGACAGATCTTGTAGAAATGTCGGGAGTACAACCTGCTTCGCAAGATGGCTTCACATCTCTATTGATTTCAAAGCAGCATACGATACAGTCGATCGAGACTAGCTATTGCAGATAATACACGAACGCGGTTTTCCGAATAAACTGACGCGACTAATCAGAACTATATTTGATCGAGTGATGTGTTTCGTGCGCATCTCGGGCACTCTTGAGTCCCTTCGAGACGCGACAAGGTGACGGGTTATCCTGCATGTCACTCAACATCGCCCTTGAGGGGGTGATTCGACGAGCGGGCATCGAATAGAGAGGCCTAACCTTTGCAGATGACTTTGATATCATAGACAGGAACTTTGCGACAGCGGAGGCAATCTATGCCAGACTAAAAGAGTTTGGGAGGATTGGGCTAAAAGTAAATGCTTCAAAGACTAAATACATGAAAGGAAGAGTCTCAAAGGAAACAAACGCGTGTCTCCCACGGACGGTAACCGTTGACGGGAATGAACTGGTAATGATAGATGAGTTTGTGTATTTGGGATCACTGGTGACCGTAGACAACACTACTAGTTAGGAGATTCAGCGGCGCATGCAGGCCTGCGTTAGCCTTTTCAAAACATGTGTTGTGGGTTCGAATCCGATTTTAATCTCAGATTATAGCTTGGTTCGACCCATGCACCTTCCAGCATTGGACAAAAGGTGAGAGTTACAACGACTACTTGTTAACCAATTACCCCCCCCCCCCCCCTCACCTTTCCACTCTTTTCCCTCCATTCCAAAAAATATTTCATTACTTTCCCCTACCGTCCCTTTATCAATTGTAGAACCACCGTTTCAAAAAATATTAAGTGAATTTTTAGCTTTACTCACATATCATTTTATTCTCTTAACAACTCGTAGCAATCGATCGCAGTAATCAGTTTCACATAGTTGCAAGAAAAAAGGTTACTTATGTTGTCTGTATTGAGATTCACGCACTGCATACAACCGATCGTCTGTATGTGTTATATTTCTCAACGCAATCAATTAATGGACATGATCTGATGAGAGGTTTGTCGTAATCTGTACAGATCGCGAGAAAGTATTTGTCGCTGACTGGGAAACAAAAAAGCACCGACTAAGATCGAGTACTCTGCTACTATAAACTAAAATTGGCAGCATTTAGCAACCATAAAGGCATATATAAATTAATGTGAAGATGCGATAATTAGGAAATTTGTTTATTTGAAATGAAAAATAATCAAAAAATAGACGAGATAACAGCCTTGATTGGAATCAAAATTTTAACAGACGTAAAATAAAATGAAATAATTCTTTTTTTTAAATTTTTTTATTCAATTTTGTTTATCCAAAAAATATGTTTGATGTCTATCATTGATTCTGAAATTTTTGATGATGCGCCGCCTATCGACTATCCTGTTACTCAAACGACAGTAAAATCCTTTCACCAGGGCTATTTTATAAAAAAAATGTAAGGCCATAATCCATCGCAGCAGTAATCCGCTGAACAATCGACCACAAAGGGACAATAAAAAACCGGTAAAACATTTTCTATTCTTGAGGAACGCGGGCCGCTGGTTGACCATCCGAAACTTCTATTATCTACACGGCATAAAGTCCGTCACAAGCGCTACACGACTTCAAGTAACACTAACCCCAATCACTTTTTATGGTTCATTCTCTTAAACTCTTTCTTACATTTTGTATTATTTAGCGACCACAGTTTCTTACGATCAATTTCGCGGCCGCTCTGGCTGTTGTTTCATGCTTCGGTTGGCTGGTTGGACAAACGGAACCGCGGATGAATTCGCCGTTGCGCACAAAGTGATAGCAGATCGGACAAATCTTGCCGTTGTTTTTCGCGATGCGCATGGTCGTGCGGCCTGTCACAATCCATATCATACAACCGCAGGTCGGAAAACTTTGACCAGGCTGGCGGAGATAACAAAACTATATGGATGAAATGAAAGCGCACATCTTCTCCTTTGTAACCTCGATAACCGCCGGAACAGTTCGAGTGATGGTAGAAAAAAAAAGAAAATGAAAACTTTTCAACACACCCGAATTGAATTATCATTTTATTTTCCAACGGACGAGTGTAGCAGCAATTTATGATGATTGTATGTTGATGAAATTCCCTGATAAATTATGTATTAGATCAAAAAGCTTGAAGTGTACTGAATTTTATACTTTAGAAGTTTAACAGCTCCATCGTCGCCGGTGCAGTCCACCTTAAAACATGCGGATTATGACACTTTAAGAGACACTTTGATGTATAATCCGATTCCGCTGGGCCAAACTGGAGCAATCGTTTGGGCCTAATGTTTGCAGTTGGTCAGTTTCCAATCCCCTTCTGTTACTTTATTTGTGTTTAAAGTAACAAACCGATTTTGCTCGAATTTTGCTGGTAAAGAAAATACCTAGAAATAAACGATGCATTTGGTAAATTTATTAGATTGAAAATAGCACACAATAAAACCACGTTAGCGTCATATTAGGTGAATTATTATCTAAATATCAAATAGGATGGGCAAGGCTAACATAATTAAAAATCCTGTTTTTTTTCGCTTCGAAATATAGTTACAACTTATTGATAGACTGCTTCCTGGTCGCATGTTAGTTCAATGTATCGCATCTTTAGCATGAATCTTTACTGCGTTTCTACTAGCAACTTAAAACCAGGGTAGTTAGTGCTGTATTAAGAGCTTGTCTCCACTGACTCGGTCCTGAAGTACTCGTCACCAATTCGTTGAGCGTCTCGATACTCGCTAGTTAACTTCATTTTAGTATAGCACGCCATCTAGCCAGTGGCCCGTCTCTTCAGTGATGCCAGTTCTACGGATTTATCCGAAGTTTTACTGATTTCGAAACTTTCTACGGGCTCTACGAAACTGATGAAAAAATAGCGAAAATACGATAAAAAGTTGTCAAAAACAATGGCAAATGACAAAAATACGACGAAAATAACATGACAATACGATGAAAATATGCCAAAGCAACAACATGAAAGACGATAAAAACAGCAAAAAGGCGCCGAAGAAAGCGACAAAAATGTCAAAACCGGTGGTCAAAAACGACAGGCGACGGAACGGAGGAAAACTAAACTGACAGCACTGAAGAGAGAGCCCAAACGTGCTAGATGGTTTTACTAGAATTAAGAATTGACTAGCAAGTGTCGAGACGCTCAACAAACTGGTGACAAGTACGATGGGCACTAGTACCTCGAAGCTGCCACTATTCCGTCTAGGTAGCTTCAAGGTACGATGCTGGTTTAACAAGTCGGTCGTTGTATGTTTGAATCTTAGCTGGGCAATACTAGACTTAGTAGGATCGTTACACTTTAGGCTTTAGGCTGTGAAATCTCTATCTATCTACCTTCTAACTTCTTCTTCTTCTATAGAGTAAGGAGGGGTAAAAGTGCGATGAGGGTAAAAATGCGATTCAATGATTTATCAGTGCGGATTCCGAGTAAATTGACTACATTGGCATGGATGGGTGAGTACTTTGACAGCTTAAATCTATCATAAACATTTGTTGTTTACGAAGCATAGTTGCTGAGTTATGGGTAAATGTTATTTTAGAATAGTTTTGATGTAATATTTCGTTGTACAGCAAATACGATATCAACAGGAGGATATTACTTGTTGACAAATTGTAGCAGTGTTTCACATCACTCGCATATCTATTTTGAAAATACGGTGAAAAGAGTTTACAAAATATATTTCGCTTTTCCATAATTTAATCGAACCCCGCCAAGCGCCTAGCTGGGTAAAAGTGCGATTCACGGACGGGGCAAAATTGTGATTCATGGACGAGGCAAAAATGTATAGCTAATTATATACAGCTTTTGGCACTATATTACAGATACTAGAAATGGAAGATCTGCAGAAAACTGTGTGCTCTACAGATGTTGGTCGAAGGAAAACAATGTTTTTCCGCTGAAGAAACAAAAAACAAACGTTTGAGAAAGTTTCGATCTGTCGGAGGCTTCAATCCACCAGCGCAAAATAGAAAAGGTGCAAATTGAGAATATTCCTTACCAAAACATACCGCATATTGGAGATTATAAGGTTTTGTTAGCTACTGTTGTGCTAATTTAATGGATTCGAGCTTCGCACTTTTGCTCCGCGGTATTTGCACTTTTGCCCCGCTAGTGGGGTAAAAGTGCGAATCGGCACTTGATCAGAAGACTGAAGAATTTATTTTGCAAAACACTATTACCGCAGATGATTTATAGTTGAATGTAAAGACATTGAGTTACTGCATCACTGTAAAATACGTTATGTTGTTGTCCTTCTTTATATCTCACGAAAATTGATGACAACTTCAAACATCGCAACTTATGCCCCGCCCTACTCTATATACAAAAGTGAGCGTGAGTTTGTTCCACCATAACTCCAGAACGCATTGACCGATCTCCACCAAACTTGGAATAAATATTCCTTTGATTTGATATTTGATATAAGGGAATCAGCCTTGGGGGTTGATAAGAGGGGGGTTCGTAACGGGGGGAGGCCATAACTCCTAAATGCCTGGACGGTTCTTCACTAAACTTGGCATACATGTTCCTTACCATAAGGGAATCAGCACTGAAGGGTTGACAAAAAGGAGGGGGAGCAGGTTTCCTAATAGTGGCGGGAGGGTACCTAATAGGGGGGAGGCGATAACTCCGAAACGCCTTGACCATTCTTCAGAACAGAAAAAATCAGAATACGAAACACTAAGCTGCAATGCTCGCAGCTGTAGATTTGTCAAGTGTAATTATGCACCGAATCGAAGTGACCCTAATGTGTGCTAATTGTTGTTGGCCGATTCTATTTGAGTCACAGGGGCAATCATTCATACAGTGTGGATTTGATCTAAGAACACCATTCAAGTTCAACTTCAAATCCGATTTATAATCCAGATTTAAGTCCAATTTATGTTCATTTTTAATTTCAAGTTCATTTTTAAGCTAAGTAATGATGGGAAACTCTATAGAAAAGTAGGAAAATCATGTTCTGGCACATGTAAATTTTTTGAAATATTTATTTTCTTGTTTGTCAAGTTAAATGTTTATCTTTTAATGATAAAATTTTCATGATAACATTTTTGTTGTGCCCTCGGGTTTCCTGAATATTTAATACTCAATTTAGAAATGCATATCTCACGAACCTAACAGCATAGAGCGAACAATCTATACCTATAAAAATGGATTTCTGTCTGTCTGTCTGTCTGTCCGTATGTTCCTTATAGAATCGAAAACTACTGAACCGATCGGCGTGAAAATTTGCAGGTAGTGGTTTTTGGGACCAGGGAAGGTTCTTATGATGGTTAGAGACCCCTCCCCCACTAAGAAGGGGGGCTCCCATACAAATGAAACACAAATTTCTGCATAACTCGAGAACTAATCAAGCATATGGAAAAAAATTGACATGTGGGTGTTTATGGAGACAAGAATTTTTTATATGGTGAATTGAGATCCCTCCCCTCTTTAGAAAGGGAATTATGACCCCTCTCCCTTTTAAGAGGGGGGCTTCCTCATTTCCCCATAACACCAGAACTAATCAAGCAAACGGAACCAAATTTAGCATGTGGGTGTTTTTGCAGGCAAATTTTTTTTCTATGGTGAATTGAGACCCCTCCCCTCTTTAGGAGGGGAATTATGACCCCCCTCTCCTTTAAGAGGGGGGCTTCCATACAAATGATATACAAATTTCCTCATAACTCGAGAACTAATCAAGCAAATGGAACCAAATTTGACATGTGAAGGTTTTTGGAGGCAAGAATTTTTTCTATGGTGAATTAGGTCCCCTCCCCACTTTAGGAGGGGTGGGGGCTCCCATACAAATGAAATACAAATTTCCTCATAACTCCAGAACTCATCAAGCAAACGGAACCAAATTTAGCATGTGAGTGTTTTTATAGGCAATTTTTTTTCTATGGTGAATTGAGACCGCTCCCCTCTTTAGGAGGGGAATTATGACCCCTCCCTCTTCAAGAGTGGGGGGTCTCCTATACAAATAAAATAGAAATATCCTCATAACTAGAGAACTAATCAAGCAAATGGAACCAAATTTGGCATGTGAGGGGTTTTGGAGGCAGGAATTTTTTATGATGGTTTGAGACTCCTCACCCCAGCGGTAGGGGGATAAGGACTCTCATACAAATAAAACAGAAATTTTTGTGAAACTCAAAACTAAACTTAAGAAATTTTAGACTCTTTCATAAAACATTAGTCAATAACAAGACCACCAGAAACTATCAATAGTAACATTAGATGATTCAGGGCGAGATGGACACAGGCCGCGAGTGTTGCCGGCGACCTGCCGTCGGAAGCGCCAGCCACTGCCCCCCGTAGAGATCTAATTATTTATTTTCTTAGATCTACTGACCTCTATTACTTTCCTTCAGTTGGGTCACCCCTGCGAAATGGTACTTTCTACGAAAAGATTTTCCATGATATGGTACATCCCGCGAAATGGTATTCTGCGAAACTCTATATTCCGCGTTATGGTCAACCGAGAATTGATGTTCCGCAAAATAGTATTCGGCGAAATGATTTGTAATGATGGCGAATATTTAAATGATGTTTGCTTTATTTTATCAGGCTAAGCTACGGGGGAGTTGTTTTCTACTTTACTGTGAGGAAAATTTGTATATTAAAACACCCATAAACTCACCAGAAACTTGTAAAACTCGAGATTGTGACAAAGGTCATCTGAGATTCACGATTTATATACAACACAGTTTAATTTGTGGCAATACGAAGTTTGTCGGGTCAGCTAGTTTCTTTGGAAAATGTAAATAAATTTGCATACCATATTCACAAATGAATTGCCGTTGGATCTAAGGTAAAGCCTAGTTAAATATGAATCTGGACGCACAGAGCAATCTATAATTCGGGAATGAAGTGTCCCAAAAAACTCATTAATGACTGGATTGTACTACTTTTATCCAGCGTTAAGTTTTACAGCACTTCTCTGGGTCTGATAAAATCTCGAAATTACCCAACACCAAAAATACCCAACATGGAAAAAAAGAACACCATGTTTTTCCCATGGTCAACTTTTTGTAGCATACTCCAAAGTGGACTCGGCCAATAATTTGTGCATACTTGCTCCTGGTGGTGAAACTAAAAACATTGTTTACAAACAAGTTTTGTGTTGAAGTGAGATGAAAGGAATAACAGGTTTGTTGTATTCATGGAAGAAACACTTTTGCACCTTCTGCTTTTTTTATTAGGATAACATGTAGTACTAAACTAATAAATAAATAAAAGCTGTGTTTCGAAAAGTATAATAACAAAACTATTCATTACCTATGGGTGGGGCGGCCATTGTTAAAAGCGAAAGGTAAAAATAGGAAAAATGTCTTTGTTCCTATTTCTTTATAGGGATTTTCGTAAAGAAAACAGATGTGCAAGTAGCCAGGTAGACAAAAGAGGGGGAGCTGACAAATGGAGAGGAACGTCCAAAAGAGGAACAAACGTTATATTTTTGGCATTATAAGCATTTCGGTTACAATAACTGATGTACAAGTGGCTGAAGGAGGAGAACCATGGCGGTGGGGAAAGCGATTTCGACAGTGCAGCAAACGATGAAGATGAAGCTCCAACGATAGGCGATCATACAGCTAAAGAACAATAAATCAGCCGGAAAAGATGGCCTCGGAGCGGAGCCTATTAACATGGAACCAAAAAAGCTGGCCGTTTGTATGCACCAGCTAATTGTTAGAATTTACGGATTTACGTTACGGAACAGCTAGCGGAGGAGTGGACTAATGGGGTTATCTGCCCGATCTGCAAAAACGGGCGAACGAGTTGGAGCGATCACTGTTAAGTGCTGTCCCAAATCGTTCTCCGCCGACTATCACCAATTGCGAACAGATTTGTGGCACTTATCAAGACGGTCGGTCGGTATCAAGACGGTCGGTCTATCAACGGATCAAATATTTACACTGCGGCAGATCCTCCAAAAGGACCGTGTATATCAGAATTTCCACGCAGAATTTGTTCGTTGACTACAAAGCCGCATATGATACCATCGACCGAAAAGAGTTATGGAAAATCATGGACGAGAACAGCTTTCCCACTAAGCTCATCAAACTGATTCAGTCTACGATGGGTGTTACACAGTGCTGTGTAATATCGGCAGAACATCTGTGAGCGGCGGTTGAACAGTACACCAGATTAAAGCGCGAAGCAGAAAAGATTGGGTTAAAGCTAAATACGTCTAAAACAAAGTACATGCTGGCCAGTGAAACCGAGGCCGAGCGACGCCGCTTGGACATTAGCATAATGATCGACGGTGATGAGTTTGAGGTAGTCGACGAATTTGTCTACCTTGGCTCACTGGTAACGGTGGACAATGATACCAGTCGGGATATTCGGGGGCGTATTATCAGCGAAAGTTGTGCATACCATGAGCTTTACAAGCAATTGCAGTCGGAGCAGACTAAGCCCCCGTACAAAGTGTACCCTGTACAAGACGCTTATTAGACCGGTTGTTCTCTACGGGCATTTAATATGGACAGTGGTCGAGAGGGCCTGCAAATGCTCGGAGTTTTCGACCGATGTGTACTAAGAACGATTTTCGGTGGCGTACAGGAAAACGGAGTATGGAGACAGAAGATGAACCATGAACACGCACAGCTCTATGGCGAACCCAGTAACCAAAATGTGGCAAAAGCTGGACGGATACGATGGCCAGGACATGTTGCAAGAATACCGGAAAACTACCCTGCAAAGATGGTGTTTGCCTCAAATGTGGTAGGAACAAGATGAGCAAGATGGTTAGGCCAGGTGGAGCGAGATCTGGTGGAAAGTGCTCGGTGTCCGAAGAAATGGAGAGCGGCAGCCCACTACCGTGTTAACTGGAGAAACCTTGTTCAACCGTCAATAGTCGCTCGTTGTGAAAGGTGAACATTAAATTCTCCTACCGTATACCCGTCCTAACGTCTCACCGTATATGTGGTTTACAATGCATAGATTCACAATCCAGATCCAGACCGCGTAGTCTTTATTTTTAGTTTGGCATGTCACTCGCTCCAAAGTAACTATGATCAGCCGCGTCAGTTCATCCGAAAAAACTCTATCATATAGTATCTACCATAGTTCTTCGCGCCCGGCTGTATCCTATGATACCCTGGAATCCACAAAAGTACGATGCTTGGGCACGTTGTACTCCCAACATTTTTAGAAGATTTGACGGAACGTTTCTACGTAACCTCTTGCTATCAGTGATAGACGACGTAACAAGGTCTGGGAGAACACCTTGTAGCCGGCGTTGATCAGCGTAATACCGCGGAAATTACAATAATCGAGCCATCGCGATTTTTGTAGATGGGACAAATCACGCCTTCCATGTATTCCTCCGGAAGTTTCTCCTCGGCCGGATCTCTTCGAGATCGGGAGTCAAGACGCTGATATCGTTTGTAAGCACTTCTAGGTTCTAGCCTAGAAGTTCTAGGTCAACTTTTGTTGCGCCTTCTTCTGTTATATCGTCTTTGAGGTACCCATCGAAGAGCCGCTTCCACCTGTCGGCCAGCGCCCGCTTATCAGGATTCCCTCCTCATCCCAACACATATCATACTTCGGTGTGTATTCCTTTACACGATTGGTTCACCTTCTCATAGAACTTGCACGTATCATTGACCCGGAATAACTTACATAACTTACATTTATTATAGTCAACAGATAAAGTATAATCCTAATGACAAATATCTACTTAAAACATATATGAACTAACCTAGCACAAACATCTTTTAAAACAACGCTTATTGTTTTCACGAGTCACATTAAAATCAAACACTTCATAGCAACTATTAAAAACACGGCACATACTAAGCACTGGTTCGTGTAACCTATAGTTAGTTCTTGAATGTCGATTGAAGAGAAAGGCGTGCGAACG
This sequence comes from Sabethes cyaneus, assembly GCF_943734655.1. NCBI lineage: Eukaryota > Metazoa > Arthropoda > Insecta > Diptera > Culicidae > Sabethes > Sabethes cyaneus. Next base: position 138,727,241 of record NC_071354.1, read on the forward strand.
AAGATTACGTCTTCTAGTGTTGATATCTAGGCGACTAAGCAATTCAGGGCAATTGATATTTCCTTGAAAGAGATCGCCGACAAAACACGCCTTAGCCACATTGCGCCTTCCTTCCAGCGGTTCTAAATTAATCAGCTTGCAACGGCTGTCGTAACTCGGCAGGTTACGTGGGTCACGCCAGCGTAGGTGTCGCAGAGCAAACCTAATAAATTTGCGTTGAACTGCTACAATCCGATGAATTGCATTTTGGTAAAAAGCTGACCAAACAATGGCGGAGTATTCCAGCATAGGACGAACCAGCGAGCAATATAGAAATTTTAAGCAATACACATCTTTGATGCTTTTCGCAAAGCGGAACAGAAATCCTAGTTGCGAGGAAGCCCTGGATACAACGAAAGAAATGTGGTTCTTGAACGTTTGTTTCGAATAAAGCAAGACTCCCAAGTCTTTAACAGTTGTTTCGCGCTTTAGGGGCCGTCTCACGAAGGGCGTAATCATGCAGATACATGTTACGTTTGCGACCGAAGGAGATGACTGAGCACTTGGCCACATTTAGTGACATCTTGTTAATTCGGCACCATTCGTCAAAGGTCTCCAAATCCTGTTGCAAGAGATGGGCGTCATTGGGGCTTTTTACTGTACAGTACATTTTCAAATCGTCAGCATAAGATAATCTCGAACATTTGAGGATATTGCTCTCGTGATTCATGTACAGCAGAAACAAGAACGGTTCCAAATGACTGCCTGGGGGAACGCCGGAAGTTGCTACGAAGGGTGAAGATACGTAATCGCCGATTTTGACTGACACAGTTCTGCCGATGAGATAGGAGCGAAGCCAAGTCAGCAGATTGTCGTCAATGCCCAATTCGTGGTATTTAGAGATGGCTATCTCATGGTTTATGCGGTCGAAAGCTGCAGAAAGGTCCGTATATATAACGTCAACTTTATTCCCTTCTTGCATTGCGCGGAAGGCGATTAAATTGGTTGTAGTTGAGCGCTTTGGCATAAATCCATGCTGGTCAAGAGAGATGCATTGTGAGCAATCTTACATCAAATTTTCCAGAACGATTAGCTTAAACAGCTTAGAGACAGCACTTAAGGCAGCAATACCACGGTAATTAGCAAAGGTTCTTTTGCATCCCTTTTTGTGCACAAGGAAAACAAAGGAATCCTTCCAGCACACGGGGAAAACTCCCATCGTCAATGATATATCGAAAACCTTAGCTAAGGGCAATGCAAGAGTATTTAAACAGCGTTTCAAGACTATGGAAGGAATGCTATCTGGGCCGCATCCTGTTGAGGATTTCAAATGTTTCCCAGCAGAGACTATCCTAGCTCTTCACGATCTCTGTCCTCCTTCTAGCGCTTTTTCTCCTCGGGATCATGGTCAATTTATTCAACGCACGTCGATACCTGGCGAAATACTCTTTCAACAATTGTACAACATTATACTGTGTTCATTTATGAATTTATAGACTTATAAAATCAATCTGATAAAAATAAATATATAAAATTTCACTCTGTTTGATTTTTTATAACGATAGTCTTTCCAATAGACTAGTAAAATGGTTGAAGAAAGAAATGCAACATAAATCTCGCGTAACTTTTCAAAAGGACTTAAGTAACAATGAGAGATTCTCTTTGTACCTCTTCTCTTTTACTTCCCACGGCATCAGCTCTGCATGCTAGCGTCACTATTCAAATAAACATTAAGAAAATTTTCGTTAAAATGCGTTTATATTGCCGTAATAACCTGAAGAAAGGAGCGTCAAAGAGTGTCTCTCAACGTTACTTAGGTCCTTTTGAAAAGTTACGCGAAATATGTTTCATAGTGTTTCAGTTCCTGTGAGTTCTAGATCGACTGGTGTTCCTAAAGTTTAAAATACTTTAACAACTGTTTATGTTACTCGAAAGATCAGACTGAAAAAAAATATTCGAAGCACAAAAGGATGCGATCCCAAATTTATACCTGCACAAATGTCTTCACACCTGGCATCTCTGCTCTTGAACTACAGAGGACTTATAGAAAGAAGTCTCTACGTCCTTTATATAAGCTTTCGACACTTGTTTAGACATCATCATCACCATCATTGGGAGCGACATAATATGTGTCTAACATAACTTCGTTCTGCCGGTTTACTGAAGTCAAAGGTATACATCGTGGAATAACACTGTTTTAAAACAAAAAATTATTATTTTAAATCGCACTGAAATCTGTCTTATTTCAAAAACACTCTACATCAAATTCATATTTAGGAGGCCATATTACTTGAAAAAGGAATCGTAAAATGTTGAAGATCAGAAATAACGCTGAAAATAGAAAGCTTACCCTTTTTTAACTTCAACAAATTTAACACTTTTCGGTGTAATAGAAAGCGGTGTCTGCTGCTAAATTTCGGTTGCATACGAGTATGTGACTTGAGTCCATCTGAGCTACAGTTTCACTATCTCATGGTTTGCCAAACCACACTTTTAAACATTTAGTAACAATACGTATGTTGTTGTACTTTGTAGTAACATGTTTCAAATAACAATAAGAGCATTAAAACTATTTAGAAACCCAATTTAGAATTAGAAACATTTGCCAGTTTTTTAATCCAATTCGATTGTTACATTTGATATGATTTTTCGTGTTTGAAGTTGAGACTACGCTTTTCGAAATGAATTCTAGCCTATATTCAATGATTCGAATCGATATAAAATTAGTTTCGAATTATATTCCAAACCACTAATCAGTGCACAAACAATTTTAATAAAATTTGCCATAGATTAGGCTGTTTTTCCGAACATCCAAGATTATCCGACGTGTCTTTCAAAAGTCGGAATTCATTCTGCTCATTCATCCGACACACATTTTTTCAGTTCAGCAATGAAAATTTACACAACATTATGAAGCATATTACAGCAACTTCCTTATGTTTTGCTGTCCAGGTTGGGGTGCATCTCATTTCAACACCAACACCGGTGGTGGTGGTCTCCAAATTGATTACACCGCAATCGACCAGTGTTGCTTAACATTTACCGTTCAACAAAACCCATCCTTCTCTAACCTTGACATTGAAGAAACAATAATTCTACCTCTGCTTGTCTGAAGAGCAAGATCATTATTAAAAATTGTTCCGAAGCACAGCTCATCCCCTGTAATGTGCCAACTTCGGAACCACATTTTTCGCACTCTCCCAGCCAGAACATAATGATTGCACAGGCAAGCAACTACGCTCGTAGCTACGCAGAAGGGACGGAAGGTCTGTTTTTTCGCAAAATTGAATATTTTAATAATTTAGGTAGGAATAAAATTACTATCATTGTTACCATTATGGTTGCTTCCCCGTCGGCAGGACAGCTCGTCAGCTCAAACTGGGGCAGACTAAGATCAGTGACGTACTAAGGAAGCAATTCTTTTTCTATTTTTAACATTAGCGCAATAGCACGTGTTACACGTATAAAACCTAGACCTTGACAAAAGCTTCCTAAATGGTATTGTGGTTCACAAATCTTGTACCCGGGCGACTCCTGCCTACGCTCCTTTGGCAGAATCCGTAGAACACGGGGCCGATACTTCTCAGGTTCATCCTCGAAAGCTTAATAGATTCCAGCAGAATTTTCGACACTTCAAACACTGCAGCTAGCAGCTTCAAGGTGTCAGCTGGTTTCCTAGGTTTAGTCTTAAACGTGGCGGTTCCCGAAACACGCCGTACTCATCCGTTAGGCATCCGTTCCTTAGCCGAGAAAAGTGACATCATCGTCGGTGGTGAGAATTTGTGAGTTTAGATCGTATCAGAATAGTTTTGATCGTATATTAGTGCGGGTGTCTATTTAACATAGCTAATTAGTTATGAAAACAATAAAAAGAGGAATACGCAAAACCACAACTCGACAGCGGAAAAGGGAAATCACAAACCATACACCCGTTGATTCGTTTTCAAGCCGGGAACTGCAAAAAATCCGTGTTAAATAAATTATAAACAATAGAATATTAAACATACAAAAAGTATGAATTATTTGTGCACGCAATCATCGCGATCTACCTCGACCGTCCAGCGCACCCAAGCGCAGCGGAGGGGGAAAACTAGGAAAGAACCCCCATCAAAGTGGCTAACGAAAAAAAAACTACCCACCGGCAAATGGTGAATTTCGGGCCTCCGCATTCAAGTTCAAGCTCTAATTAAACCGTTCTGTCGGCCATTTAGTAACCCGCTGCGAAGAAGTTTTCATCAAACCATGTGCTTTGGCAGTGCTATGGAAGCCGTTTGCCATATTTCAGGCAAACAATACTCCTCCCACGAAGTTTCGACACACTCAATTAAACCGGGACTTGTCATTAGTGGTTACCACAGAACCACCGGCTAACGCAGTTAATTAGAGATACGTTTGAAACTCGAGGCAATGGATTCGCTGCTGTGTATCAAACATGGGTGTTTTTCTATGGCATCCGCCCGAAAGGGCAAGCATAGCAGTTCCATAAGCGGTGTCATGCAATGAAATATGGCTCGCCCAAATCTACCTAAAAGCAATCACCAAAAAATAAAAGCTTCAGTTTGGCTTTATTTTTCATTTGATGATTGATTCCAGTCTTATTTATATAGCAGTGCACTTCGTTGAATTATTCTGTGCTATTAACGGCATTAACAGTTGACTCAAGGATCATTTTAGTATCGTTGTGAGCTCATTCTGAATTATGTTAATAATACTGATTCTTTAAACACATTACACATTTAGTTTTGAAATGTGGCTGAAAAGCTGGGAAAATTTTGTAATAATAAAATACAAACTTTAGGAAACTTAACTCAATCTAGAAGAACACACGTGAAAATTTTTAAAATATCATTAAAACGACTAACGATATTACTCAAAACTGATCGGAAACCTATAGGTACGAACTTTTACAAAACAGCAATGGTTTGAATAGGTTTATTTGATCAGAATAGTATTTTGTACCTTGTTGTAGACACAAAAACACACAAGATACAATGGCCTCCCAGTTGGCCTCGAGGTATGATGCTATCCTAATAAGCCAGTCGTGGAATGTTCGAATCTGGGAGGCTGGGAGAGGCTGTTAGAGTCAATAGGATTGTAGCAACTGGCCCTGCAATTGTCATGTACTCTAACAGCTGGCTGCAAAGTCTGTCGTACAAAAACAGAAGGTCAAGTTTCGATAACGGAAGGTAGCACCTAGGTTTGCTTTGCCTTTTTTTGGTAGACACAAAAACACCACACTGTATTTGCATTCATTGGTATCAACTTTTACATAATTGATGATGCAATTTCTGCAAATAATGCCTCTGACCTCAGGAATAGAATATAAAGGTGCATTAATACACATTTTATCTAAGCTCATCACCGGTAGATTGGTTTCGGCCACGAACTAGAACCTTATTTTTTATTTGAATGTAGTCACTTTAACAGCTTGGGTCATTCGTGACTTCTGCATGGTTGTGATTTGAACCCTGGTTCTCAAATGCGAGAATACCGGGACTGAGCCCGACTATAATTTTTGTAACAATTCAAAGCCTGAAATTCTAATCACACCAAGTAGCCTGACAACTGACAAATCTTGGAGCATTCTAACTGATCACGATGAAATACCAGCTCAGCGGCCATAACAACGTGAATTTATGTTCAATGTCTTCACGGTTTAATTCATGGTTGGAGCTCACGTTCGTATGCCCCAGAGAACAAGATCAAGCTAACGCGATATTTACTCTAAACAGTATATAAAACCGACCTCGGACACTCACGTCCAAAGTTGGCAATCGCACATGTTTGTGACTTTTTATGCCTATCGTCGCCTCAAGACCGGTAGCTTTTTTCATCACTGCCATTTTTATGGCTAGCACTTTTACTGAATACTAAATTTCGGCTCGCATCCACAACATGGATTCACTGAGACATCATTTATGAATAATTTCTCAGAAACTGAGCCCAAGAAATACTTAGCCGTGCATGATATGCAAAGCTGACCGCGGCAATTAGAGAAAGACGTGCGTAGGTAAAGCAAACGGAATCATCGCATCACTTTGACTATTTTCGCTGTTATGCTTACACCGTGTACAACTATTGTAAGACAAATAGTGAGAAATCCATCATAATGCGAACCCAATTCGCACCATAAAGCACGCAATGCAGCAAAAAAGGAATACCACGTAAAACACATGTTTTATACATGTTTTAACATTGCACATTTGCACATCCAAAGTGAAATGCGAAATTGTAGCGCCGTTAATGAGTTACTTCATTAGAGTAAACATCTGTACTGAGCGCGGGCAATGCGTTTTATTGCATACTTCGGATACCAGGAAAATCTACTGATTTGCAATGAGGCAGTTGGTACTAAAATGAAGATAGCTGCACATATTTTACGGAACTGCCTACAGCTAAACATATTGCCGACCCAACTTCCGTGAATTTCTGTAGATATTGTTCATAGTGAACCATTATAAAATATATGATAGTAATGCATAAGATCAAATTATTTATTTAAATTCAATTATTCTTGGATTTGGCTATTTTACTTACTTGTTAGACATGTTTGTGGATCCGGCAGATCAAAAGGATAAAATCACAGATCTCCACTGCCGACGGTTACCCATCACGGCTTTTACCTGTCGCCAGAACAGGTTCTTGTCTACAGCCCGGATGCTGCTGACTAAGCTGCATCGCCACGTACCTCTAGGTCTCCCTCTTCTACGCTGTCCTTGCGAATTCCAATCGAGTTCTTCTCTGCAGATCTTGTACGCTCCTTTCCTTAAGGTGTGTCCGATCCACTTCCACCTACGTTCACGAATTTCTTTTGCTATCGGCCGTTGATGACTTCGACGATGGAGTTCCTCATTGGATATCCAGTTGTCAGGCAACCATGCACAAATGATATATCGCAGCTCACAGGCTCAGAATAACCTTTACTTCCCCGACATAAAAAATGAAGGTACTTTCAGTTACACTTTTGGCTCTATCTCCACTGATTTTCAATAGATTTTTATGCAACTAGTCTTATAAGAACCACATTAGATTGGCCTTTACTGAAAAAATACGTTGGTAAATTATGGTTCCATTTTCCCGGAGATATTCCAGATCGCGAAGGATTTTTTTAACGTTATAAGTAGCAGATGAAATAAAACAAGAAACCTGCTTAATTGACTGCGCAAAAGTCATCCATTTTACTTACTTACTTAGGTGGCTTGCCGTCCTTAGACAAAGCGTGTTGAACAAAGTTTCTTCATGTAACTCGGTTGAGGGCTACCGCTCTCCAATTCCTCGGACACCGAGTACTCTCCGCCAGATCTTGCTCCACCTGGTCTAACCATCTTGCTCGCTGCACTCCTGGTCGTCTTGTTCCTACCGGATTTGAGGCGAACACCATCTTTGCAGGGTAGTTGTCCGGCATTCTTGCAACATGCCCTGCCCATCGTATCCGTCCAGCTTTAGCTACCTTCTGGATACTGGGTTCGCCTGGGTATCATTGTCCGCCGTTACCAGTGAGCCAAGGTAGACAAATTCATCGACTACCTCAAACTCACCGCCGTCGATCAATATACTACTGCCCAAGCGGTGTCGTTCGGCCTCAGTTCCGCTGGCCAGCATGTACTTTGTTTTAGACGTATTTACCTTTAACCCAATCTTTTCTGCTTCGCGCTTTAGTCTGGTGTACTGTTCAGCCACCGCCACAGATGTTCTGCCGATAATATCCATGTCATCGGCAAAGCAGAAGAATTGACTAGATTTGTTGAATATCGTGCCCTGCGTGTTGATATCCGCTCGGTTCATAATAGCTCTTTCCGGTCGATGGTATCATATGCGGCTTTGAAGTCAACGAATAAATGATGCGTGGGAACTCTGTTTTCACGGCCCTTTTGGAGGATTTGCCGCAGTGTAAATATTTGATCCGTTGTAGACCGACCTTCGACGAAGCCGGCTTGATAAGTTCCCACAAATCTATTCGCAATTGGTGATAGACGGCGGAAAATGATTTGGGACAGCACTTCATAAGCGGCATTGAGAACAGTGATCGCTCGATATTTCTCACAGTCTAACTTATCGCCCTTTTTGTAGATCGGGCAGATAACCCCATCTTTCCACTCCTCCGGTAGCTGTTCCGTATCCCAAATTCTAACAATTAGTCGGTGCAGACAAACGGCCAGCTTTTCTGGTCCCATTTTAATAAGCTCCGCTCCGATGCCATTTTTTCCAGCTGACTTGTTGTTCTTTAGCTGCATGATGGCCTCCTTAACTTCGCTTATCGTTGGGGCTGGCACCTCTTCCCCGTTTGCTGCACTGTCGAAATCGCTTTCCCCGCCGCCATGGTTTTCCGCCTGGGCGCCAGTTAGGTGTTCGTCGAAGTGCTGCTTCCACCTATCCGTCACCTCACGATCGTCCGTCAGAATACTGCCAGTCTTATCCCGACACATTTCGGCTCGCGGCACAAAACCTTTGCGGGATCCGTTCAGTTTCTGGTAGAACTTCCGCGTTTCCTGAGAACGATGCAGCCGCTCCAACTCTGCATATTCCTGCTCTTCCAGGTTGCGCTTTTTCTCCCGAAAGATTTGGTTTTGCTGCATCTTCGTCTGTTTGTGTCTTTCCACGTTCTGACGTGTGGCACTGCGCATCTTGGCCGCCCGCGCAGCGTTCTCCTCATCCATCACCCTCCTACATTCATCGTCAAACCAATCATTCCGCTGATTCCGGGCCACATGCCCGATGGAGCTCTCCGCTACACTGCTGAGGGCTATTTTGATAGTGTTCCAACAGTCCTCGAGAGGGGCTTCGTCCAGCTCGTCCACTTCCGGCAGCGCAGCTTCGTGTGAATGCGCGTAGTTTGCGACGACGTCTGGCTGCTTCAGCCGCGCGAGATCTAACCGGGGCTGGCGTCGGTACCGAATGTTGTTCACAACGGAGAGTCTTGGGCGCATCTTAACCATCACTAGGTTGTGGTCCGAGTCAACGTTAGCGCTTCGATAGGATCTGACGTCGATAATGTCTGAGAAGTGCCGACTGTCGATCAAAACGTGGTCGATCTGTGATTCTGTCTGATTTGGTGACCTCCAGGCGCACTTGTGATGGATTTTGTGCTGGAAAAAGGTACTACGTACGGCCATATTCTTGGAGGCGGCAAAGTCGATAAGTCTTAGGCCCATTTCATTGGTTCGCTGGTGTGCACTGAACCTTCCAATCACCAGTCTGTATTCCTCCTCCTGGCCGACCTGAGCATTGAAATCCCCGATGACGATCTTGATATCATGTTTTGGGCAGCGGTCGTATTCACTCTCCAACTGCGCGTAGAATTCATCCTTGTCGTCATCAGTACTTCTGAGGTGAGGGCTGTGCACGTTGATGATGCTTATGTTGAAGAATCGGCCCTTGATTCTCAACCTGCACATTCGAGGATTGATTGGCCACCACCCAATCACCCGTTTCCGCATCTCGCCTATCACTATGAAAGCTGTCGTGTGTGTTGCCGCAGCTCTGGTAGATGGTATGTCCATCTCTGAACGTACGTACCGTTGAGCTCTTCCAGCACACCTGCTGCAGCACTACGACGTCGAACTTGCGGCTCTTCAATACGTCGGAGAGCACTCGAGTGCTCCCTTGGAAGTTGAGAGGTCGGCAGTTCTACGTCCCGAGTTTCCAATCCATAGTCCTTTTTCGTCGCGTGGGTCTATTCCGATTGTTACAGTAAGAATATATTTGTTCTTCGTTCCGTGCTTTAGTATTTTTTGTGGTGACGGCTTGCAAAGCCTGCTACACCAACCCCCTGTTTCGCCGGAGGGCCAACGAAGCTCGAAAGAGCCCTCCTTTCCTATCAGCATACGACCTTGGCTTCCACCGGGGTTGGTTACCCGATCTCCACCAAAGTTGCTCGTATCCCGGCTGGTACCAGGGGAGGTAGGAATAGGAGTTGCTGAATAAGAGGCTATGAACCACTGTAGGGTCTATTTTATGCCTTCACGTGCACAAGGCACCGACGGTACGCATTATTCAGCCGTTTACCAGTCATCCATTTTAGTTGTAGTCACTAATAATAATTTTTACACTATCCTGTAGAGTGCTTGCTTACGCCCCATAGTTCGGAACATCCTACATCGGTTCTACCGGAACTCAAAAGTGGTCATTTGGAGTACTCTTCTGGAATATGGCAAATGGGGTATCAAATGACAGGATTTTTCAGCACAAGCTCTTTAGTTTACATTTAGATGTATTCTGAGCCGATCTGGATATTTTCACATTACAAAATTGTTTGGTTTAAAAAAAAGGTTTTCAAACGTTTGTTTCAATGGTACTACGCGAATTTCCGGACCGGTAACAGATGTAAAATGTAAAAATATTGATCAGTTCAGGAAAGTTGGCAGAAATTTTTTATTTCACTTATTTATGCGAATGGTGCCTTTGATCAATGTTACCCCGGTGATCAATGTTACCCCGTTCTACGGTCATAAAAACTATTTAGCATTCGGAAACACCTAGCGGCCCTTCGGCCAGCTGCAACCTGGCCGGAGAGGTCACTTAATTTGCTTTGCATATCGTTTCGGCGTTGTGCGAGCAAGACAATGGCGTCAGCTAGGTCGAGGTCATGTCCTTCATACTTCATCGCTTCATACTCTTGATGACCGCTTCAACTTTATCCAGTGATGGCGCCTCCGAGTAGACGCGGTGAATTCGACGAACTGTTGACATTATACGCTGCTGGTTTTGTTGATTTCTGACGTTTGAAACTCAGAAGAGTTGTTCAGTCCATCGCTTAAGATGTTCTTTACGGTCAGTCAGTAGCTGACCATCTCTGTCCTTTAGCGGCATCCTGGTATTCATCCTGGCACTACTAAGGCGACAATAAATATCGTACAAAAAGGGATATCACTATTGGCGGCGGCGGTTTCTCCTTGTTCGGCTAGGGAGTTAGTTTAGGCTCTTTTGTCCCACCTACAAGCTCGTTTAACAGCCCTCTCCAGTTCGGCGTATCGTTGACGGGCAACTGTTTTAGCTGATCTGGTTCGCGTTCGCTCAATTCCGGCTTTCGCCTCTCTTCGCTCGTCGATCTTCCTCCAAGTTTCATCCGAGATCCACTTCCTTCGCCTGCTGTATGCTTTGCCGAGGGTTTCGTCACTGATCGTGATGAAGGCATTCTTGATGCCGCTTCATTGTTCTTCGATGCTTCCACCAGGTGGCAACTCCCAGGCTCTGAATTCAAGTTGCTCAACAACGGTCTTTTTCATTTTAAAATTCTCCAATCGGTGGACGTCACAGTGACACCTAACTTACTGCTCCGTCGATGGACACATGCGACGTGCAAGCGTATATCAGCTATGAGAAATCGGATGCAATCGGCGCTACATTTTTTCCGTACATGAAGAATCCTTCTTCATTTTCGACTGAAACAGATATGGTTAAGAGGAAACCGAAAGTGGCTCAAAGATGGCTGGGTAAATGGCTACCATTCGAAGCATGTATTGTTTTGTGCCTTAAAAATGCATCTGTATTGGCAGAGTACGCTTTCGCCACGTAATCAGTGCTTCCAGCGCTGTTATAATTTCCTAAAACTTGTAATTCAATTTATCGATCTGCTATGTCTCAATAAACGCTCAGCAAAACATAATTGCTAATGGAAAATAAATTTAATTGATCATATAGATCATTAAGTGTTCATAAAACGTATAATCTGGAATTAGTCAATAGATATTTGGTTGCGCACATATTTCGTTGAACTAGCGATTTCCGGAAAAGCAGCAACACTGTATCAAACTTTCGTCACATCAATGAGCTTTTAAAGAGCTTTCAACTTTCGCCGCATCGATGAGCTTAGAGTGAAATAAACAAACAAAACGCAAACGCAGGAATCAAAAACGCAATCCGATGCAAGCGGATTAATTAAACATCCTAGTGATCCTACGCATTATTCAGTTGCTGCTGTTAATTTTGATTGAATCGGAATGCCTTGATAAAGAAAACAAACCCTTTTTCGCGATGTTTGTAGTCAGTGCGGTTGGCTGCGGATCAGCTGTTTATGTTTGCAAGCTCCGCTATTTGACATATAATACCAATACTGATACAATATTCAAATAAACGTTTAGGTTTTTGACGGACACATGAGATGTACAATACAGTGTTTGTTGTACTAACACAATAACGTTAGCCACTTTCGGTTCCGCCTTAATTGGGTTTGCTTTTCAGCTGTCGTGAGAATGTTGTTATTACCACAAAACTCTGTAAACAGCTCGTGGCCTCCAATGACGCGTTCATGGTACACGTTGTTTGTGTCAAGTGTGATACAAATGTTTTCTTGCTGTAGTAGTAGTAGTAGTAGTAGTAGTAGTAGTAGTAGTAGTAGTAGTAGTAGTAGTAGTAGTAGTAGTAGTAGTAGTAGTAGTAGTAGTAGTAGTAGTAGTAGTAGTAGTAGTAGTAGTAGTAGTAGTAGTAGTAGTAGTAGTAGTAGTAGTAGTAGTAGTAGTAGTAGTAGTAGTAGTAGTAGTAGTAGTAGTAGTAGTAGTAGTAGTAGTAGTAGTAGTAGTAGTAGTAGTAGTAGTAGTAGTAGTAGTAGTAGTAGTAGTAGTAGTAGTAGTAGTAGTAGTAGTAGTAGTAGTAGTAGTAGTAGTAGTAGTAGTAGTAGTAGTAGTAGTAGTAGTAGTAGTAGTAGTAGTAGTAGTAGTAGTAGTAGTAGTAGTAGTAGTAGTAGTAGTGGTAGTAGTAGTAGTAGAAGTAGTAGTAGTAGTAGTAGTAGTAGTAGTAGTAGTAGTAGTAGTAGTAGTAGTAGTAGTAGTAGAAGTAGTAGTAGTAGTAGTAGTAGTAGTAGTAGTAGTAGTAGTAGTAGTAGTAGTAGTAGTAGTAGTAGTAGTAGTAGTAGTAGTAGTAGTAGTAGTAGTAGTAGTAGTAGTAGTAGTAGTAGTAGTAGTAGTAGTAGTAGTAGTAGTAGTAGTAGTAGTAGTAGTAGTAGTAGTAGTAGTAGTAGTAGTAGTAGTAGTAGTAGTAGTAGTAGTAGTAGTAGTAGTAGTAGTAGTAGTAGTAGTAGTAGTAGTAGTAGTAGTAGTAGTAGTAGTAGTAGTAGTAGTAGTAGTAGTAGTAGTAGTAGTAGTAGTAGTAGTAGTAGTAGTAGTAGTAGTAGTAGTAGTAGTAGTAGTAGTAGTAGTAGTAGTAGTAGTAGTAGTAGTAGTAGTAGTAGTGGTAGTAGTAGTAGTAGAAGTAGTAGTAGTAGTAGTAGTAGTAGTAGTAGTAGTAGTAGTAGTAGTAGTAGTAGTAGTAGTAGAAGTAGTAGTAGTAGTAGTAGTAGTAGTAGTAGTAGTAGTAGTAGTAGTAGTAGTAGTAGTAGTAATGTTTTTGTTGTTGTTGTTGTTGTTGTTGTTGTTGTTGTTGTTGTTGTTGTTGTTGTTGTTGTTGTTGTTGTTGTTGTTGGTGTTGTTGGTGTTGGAAAATATCCATATAATTACGTAAACTATTTGTCTTATCTTATGACACATTCCAGCGTGTCCCGTTACGACGATGACCCGACTTTAATTGACATTTTGCTCCCGCTAGCAAAAAATACGTTTGTTACTAAGTTATTAAACAAGGTTTAAATTATGCTGTTAAATTTACTTTCTAACGTAGTATTTAATTTTGATTTAGATCGTTAGGCCATTATAAATATTTTATAAAGTTTTTGTCCTCCCGGTGTTGGGCCACTGAAGGGGGGCGAAAAAAACAAAGAGATTTTTTTAATCGAGCAAAAAAATATGCGTTTTACGCATTTTTCCTTAAAATTTAAAGTGAAAATCAAATCCATTCTTTCTTTTCACATACACGTTATTATTTTCCATGTAAAATCCTACAAAAACAATTTGCAATGGCATAATTCCTGCATTTGGAAACCATTTAACATAATCAAAACCGCACACTAATGTTTTCCTGTTACCTTACAAAAATTAAAGATTTTATTACCGATCGTTTCACCACGTTGAAGGAATTTTACCTATTCAATCCCATTTTATCAACAGCGCATCTTTTCACTACACTTCCAACAAAACGTCCAACATGCGCATCCACACAGAATTAAATTATAACCGAACACTACAACTGCAGCGCACTTTTCCAACATAGGTATCCAATTCGCCTAGGTTTAATCGACTCGCCGTAAAGAATTTGCAATCTATTGAAACAATGGACTTGCGTCATTTTTTCTGGCACACTCCCCTAACACAGACATCAAATCGGACAAGGTTTAATCGCGAAATTTGTTGGCACGAGAGGGCCTTGTCACTCTTTCTGGCACTGACTTCCTAAGCAAGGACATCAAAATGGTCTAGGTTTAATCGCGGTGTTAAGAAACCTTGTTGAGATGAGGAAGCTTTGTCACTTGTTTTGGCTTACTTTCCAAGCACAGATATCAAATTGGTATAGGTTTAGGTCATCGTAAAGAATCTTCCAGCCAATCACGAAGCGAGGATTTCTAGTTGGATAATGCTTAATTATTTTCAATTTTTCAATAGTACGTACTTTGAAAATAATAGGCTCCATTATTGGTGTGGATGCGTAGAAGATTTTCCGATCGATTGGCGTAAAAATATTTAAAATTTATCTGGAAACCGCTAAGTTATTAGTGCTCAAAATCTTTCATTTTTCGTGATACTCGAATTTTTGATTTTTTTGGAATGACACCCTATCCCAAATCTTACCGTAAGACGTAGTCCTACGTCAAAAAATATTTAAATACCTATTGGTAAATGTTAATTCACTATTCCTGAATATTACAGGATAGATGTCTCTGAACATTTATTTTCAATACGACGTAGGGCCCGTGTCGAAACGCTAAACATAAAATTAACCTGAGTCAGTTAAAAAATTACCTGTTCAAATGTATTTATTCAATTAAACACTCTCCTTTGACCTCGTAGCGTGATGGTTTGTAAAAGAGTGCACTTCCAGGTTACCCATGAAACCAGAAGCCGATTATTCATGCAACACTCATGCCGGTATGTTACGGCTACGTATGCAAAACTGCAAGAATAGCATGCAATTTGGCAGCGCTTTATTAATGCAATTCAACATATGTCTTTCAAGGCGAGCTGGTCGCCTAGTCGTTCGCTCGTGGTTTTTTTTTCTTCAAATCCGAGGCAAACGAAATGGTGAACTTTTCTGAAAATGCACCAAACAAGTGCAGTAGACGCCCAGTGAGTGCTTTAGCAATTTGAACAAATATTAAGACAAATTAGATACATTGTGTATTGAAATGCTTGAAGGTGCATACTTTATGTTTACTAAACTTGCATGTTTTGCATAGCCACTTGTTGAATTAGCTTGTTGCATTTCGTATTCTGAAAGCAGTGAAGTGAAAGAACATTAAAGAAGTTCATTTAAGAACCGTTCTTCACCAAAAGCTTCCCAAAGCAAATTTGGAAAGTAGCAAAGCATATGGTAATGTCAATAGGAATAGCCAAAACTATGTCAAAGTCGACATATTGCATGTATTGATTTACGATACAGTGAGGAAAAAGAACCAGCTTTAGTGCGTGAACTTCATCCATATTAGTTTTTCAATTAATTCCGTGGGGTATATTATTAACAAGATAAGTCTGATATCCGAACACATGTTACTCATATCTTTGTACATCGCGCATTACTCCTTAAGGTTGGAGAGCAAATTAGTGTACAAATTAGATGCTTTCCGAAGGAAATCCACAACAAGTCTTGCCCGGAAGCACAAGCGCGAAGCGGCCCGTCTACTCCCAAGTATTAAGTAGTTCAAGTATGAAGAAATTGCAAGCCAGTGGAGAGTGACCGTTTCACGCATGCAAATTTCAATATCGAAGCAATTAGTCGAACATTAAACTGCACCAGAAACTAGACATATTTACTTCATGGCATAGGAAAGAAAATGCAAATCGGATGCGATGCATGAGTTCAGGTTGCATGGTTTGCTGGCTGGCTGTATCATATGTCTCAAGAGCAAGGTTAAGCGAACATGTTCCAGAAACAGCTAGCCACCGTGGCTTGCATGCAATAAAATTAAATCAATATCTTAAGATTGATCATGCGTGCAGCCTTTAACCGTTTCGATTCAATAAAATGAAAATATTTACATTAGAGATGTCTACAAAATTACCTTTCTCAGACAATAGAACGTTCAATCGCAAGGTTAGATGCAAATTCTAGCTAATCCGCGCTTAATTAGATAGCAATAATCTTGACGGAGTTCGATGACATCGGACCCAATTGTAACTGGATAGACAAAAACAAATTTAGAATATTTTTATTCAACCTTTCAAACTGCATCAAAATTGTAGCGCAAACAAACATAAATAATATAATACCTACTAGGTTGACGTCATGATTAATATTTAAAAAAATGTAATTTAGTTTACATTGATTTTGGAATTTGTTAACATCTTCAAACTGCGCAGATTTTAAAAAATTAAATAAAAAATTAAAATCTGAAAATACCTTTTGAGTACCTAATTGTTCGTGTTTTTGTACGCCGGAAGTGCATTGGGTTAAAACACAACCGCGACAGTTTTAATGTTCTTTTTATATGGCAGTAAACAATTCGTTAATTATTTTCAAAGTATTAATAAAATTGTTAACAACCACCAAGACCACTTAGGTCTGCAAGTATTTATTTTTTCCAGAAAAGTAAGCTTGTGAACAAAGTCAAGTATCTTGTAAGTGTACAAATGTTTACCTCATTTATCTAAAATAACATACTTAGCATTTGGTCATGGTCAAATCATCCTCTGATCCACCCAACAAAATGCGTTCAAACACATGCAGCTAAATGCACGATGATATTAAAAGCACATCTAAAACCAAACAGTGTTCTCAATGAGTTCATTGCGCAAAAATAAATAATAAAAATCGTGCGTCACGCTTGGAACTATTTTATTGCATTTAATTGCGATTCTGTCCTTGATTTTCTATATTGTTCTGCTTTTCACTATGTATAATCAGGTTTTTCTACCCCAGTCAACATCAAAAAACTATTTTTCATGTCAGTTGCACTATCAGTTGATTGATCTTTCAGCTTTTCCCGTCAGTCGACAAACGGCGCTGCTGGCTCGGCTGGAAGGCGAATGCATTCGAGTCCACGTTGCAGCGAGGCGAGTTCCGTCGATGCATGTGCATCGCTATTTCGCATCGCAGGCTGGGCTGGGCTGCTGTATCGAAAATGCACTAGCCGTCTGCGAATGGCTACAAACTGTTCGCACCCGCATGCAAACTACAAAACACGCAACAGGTAACGCCACCAACAACCAAGACATAAAGCATGCTCAATAACAATAGATAAACACCCAACGATGCTCCATTCATAATGAGCTTACAATATGACGAACGTCTATATTGATTAGGATCAAAGCTGTCCTAGCGATGTAATGCTTCAAGAATGAACTTCATGTTGTTAACTGGAACGGAAATAATCCCACGCAGAAAAATTCAGTTATTCTTACTTTTTAGCGGGGGCAGTACACCCCGAAGTTAGCAAATGCATCCCTTTCTGCCAATACTTTCATACATTGCTGTTAATCATCAAACAGATAATAAATATATTTCTAATAACGGGTGACATCTAAAATTTTGGAATTTTGTTCTCAAACTGTCAAAAAAAGATAAAGATACACGAAGAAGATCTGATTCACCGAAATTAAAGATACATTGTCCATTGTTGAAAAAAATTAGTCCTACATTTGAAAACGGTACGTATTCGGCTGTTCGGCGAAGCTTCCGTTTGATGTCGAAACAGGAACGTTGTACGGCGCGGCCGTCATGTAAATTTTGCGAATGCATCTCTTGATTCTACCATCAATCACCTGTTTGCAATTCGTGACTCTCCAGTTATTTTTGTACACCAAGGAATTCAAAATCCCGAAGAAATCTTCGATTGGGCGCAGTGAGACAGATTTGACGGGTCATGGTTGGCTATTCAGGAACGATTGCGTTTTTTGACGTAATGCGATGATCCTCTATCCGGCCAAAACACGTATTGTCCATCTGCCGTGATGTTTTTGTAGAAACGGGATCAAAATTTTTTTCAAACATTCATTTGGTGCACATTTAAAATTGATAGCCGAAGCAGGGGGCTTGTTGTTGAAGGCACGAGAAAGAGAACGATCCTTCTACGACCATAATTTTGGCTGGTCTTGAACTACCTTGCTAGCGAATAGTTGTTGGACATCTTAGGATATAGTAAAAAGTCGAAGCCGCAACATATTCGCATTTTAAATTTTGTACCGTATACTTTTTTCCGAGATTTCTGTGGCAGTTCGTAGAAGCATAAGCAAAATAAAAAATATTGACATAAAAGGAGAGATAGAGCAACCCATACATACTCTCATTTCGTCTTAATACGTCTCCGCCACTCTCCGTTTTCAGTGGCGCTACGCTACGCCAAATATCGTGCACAGTACCTTTCGCTCTAACACGGTAGAGAAGGCGTATGTCCTCTATGAGCGACGTCACGGTATCAAATCCATAAAGATCGACTGGACTAATAATATGGTTTAGTACATCGTCAGCTTCGTACGGCGGCGTATGCTTCTCGATCGTAACGTTTTGCAAAACACAAAGTAGGCCCGATTTTCCGCTTGAATGCGCCGCTGGATCTCTTTACTAGTGTTGATGTCCGCAATCACCAGCGATCACACGAACTATATCTACCACTTTTAGATCGTCACCGTCAACGGTTACCGTCCGCGGAAGCCACGCATTTGTTTCCTTTGAGTCTCTTCCTTTCATATACATATTTGGTCTTGGGCGCATTTATTTTTAGCCCAATCATCCTAGACACCGCATTCAGTCTGGCGTAGATTTCCTCCGCCGTCGCAAAGTTCCTGTCTATGATATCCAAATCATCTGCAAAGCCTAGGAATTTTTTACCATCCGTCTCATTTCGATGCTCGCTCGACGGATCATCTCTTCAAGACCGATGTTGAACAGCATGCAGGATAAGCCGTCACCTTGTCTCAACCCTGCGTTGCGTCTCGAAAGGACTCGAGAGAGTTCCCGGGATGCGCATGTGTTTCGATCTAATGTAGTTCTGATCAGCCGCGTCAGTTTATCCGGAAAACCGTGTTCGAGCATTATCTGCCATAGCCAGTCTCGATCGATTGTATCGTATGCTGCTTTGAAATCAATTAAGATGTGATGCGTAGGCACGTTGTACTCCTGACATTTCTGCAAGATCTGTCGGATGGTTAAAATTTGGTCCATAGTTGCGCGAGCCTCCATGAAGGCCGGCTGGTAATTCCCTACGAAACCTTGTACTATCGGTGACAGCCGGCGTAACAGAATCGGGGAGAGTACCTTGTAAGCCTCGTTCACTAGCGTTATGCCGTGACAGTTTCAACAGTCGAACCGATTACTCTTTTGGTGGATGAGACAAACCATCCATCCATTCCTCCGGTAGCTTCTCCTCCTCCGAAATCTTGAAAATAACCCAGTGTAGAACCGTTCTCGGCGTTTCTCGGCCATGTTTATAAAGCTCTGCAGGATGGTGGTCCTTACCAGCACTTCTCGATAACTTCCATTTCGCCTGCTTCTGCAACTTCGCCATTAAGGAGTGCATCGAAGAGATGCTTCCATCTGTCGACCATCTCGCACTCGTTTGAGTCTCTACATATGTCAGGTTTCGGTATATAATATCGCAAATTAAAATCTGTTGATATTCTTTTGGTTTTTGCGCGAGGCAAATATTTTGGAGAAAATATACACTTATTTCCCGGTATTCAAATTCCGATGGTGTAAAATTTTTGGAGAGGGCCTGCAGAATTCTGAAAGGACCCTGGTCCCCCGAGCACCCCCTCTAGCTACGCCAGCGGCCGAAAGGGAGGGGTATTTTTTTAACTGACACTGTCATACTTTTTGCAGTAGCATATAATTTTATTGTTGAAGTCCAATTCTAAGCCCTTGTCCAAGTCCAACAACAAAACCAAACCCAAGACCAAGTCCAAGACGGTGACCGGACGAGAGCCATAAATACGATAACCATACGGGCGGTTGCCATACGTACGAATGCCATAATGTATGTTTGCGATAATAGACGGGAGCTATACAGACGAATGCCATAATGTATGTTTGTCATGATGGACGGGAGACATAATATACGTTTAGTCAACGTTTCCTAGGTGATTCGGGGCGAGTCGGTCGCTGCGGGGGCAGACTTACCCCGCGCAGAAATCCCATCTGTCTAGATCTATTCGTTTTCCTAGGTTCATCGATCCCTAGTTAGTTTTTCCTAGTCCTCGCATCAAGATACCTTCTATAAAAAAAAGAAGCGACAAAGCCGCTTTTTTACCCTGAATCAGTTAGGCTTCTTGCGACTTGGTCGCGCTGGTCCTTCAAGCATTGAATTGGCCGAAATATAGTTCTGGGCCTCCATACCAAAAATATTAATTATGGCAAACGTATATATGGCTAATGGGGCCATAAAAGTCCAAGTCCAAGTCCAACTCTAAGTCCAAGTCCAAGTCCTAGTCCAAGTCCAAGTCCAAGTCCAAGTCCAAGTCCAAGTCCAAGTCCAAGTCCAAGTCCAAGTCCAAGTCCAAGTCCAAGTCCAAGTCCAAGTCCAAGTCCAAGTCCAAGTCCAAGTCCAAGTCCAAGTCCAAGTCCAAGTCCAAGTCCAAGTCCAAGTCCAAGTCCAAGTCCAAGTCCAAGTCCAAGTCCAAGTCCAAGTCCAAGTCCAAGTCCAAGTCCAAGTCCAAGTCCAAGTCCAAGTCCAAGTCCAAGTCCAAGTCCAAGTCCAAGTCCAAGTCCAAGTCCAAGTCCAAGTCCAAGTCCAAGTCCAAGTCCAAGTCCAAGTCCAAGTCCAAGTCCAAGTCCAAGTCCAAGTCCAAGTCCAAGTCCAAGTCCAAGTCCAAGTCCAAGTCCAAGTCCAAGTCCAAGTCCAAGTCCAAGTCCAAGTCCAAGTCCAAGTCCAAGTCCAAATCCAAGTCCAAGTCCAAGTCCAAGTCCAAGTCCAAGTCCAGGTCCAAGTCCAAGAGCAACAAACTGTTACTAGTATTAATCCGTTAAAGTTTTACTAAGTAAGTAAACACACGAAGAAAGATTACTTCGAACACGTGGATATTAAACACATCCTATTATAGTAGAATAGAAACCGAGCCAAGGCATTTAAAATATTTTTCAGATAGAACATTGATTCAATGTCGGTTATGTTTTATGCCAAATAATAGGTAATGAAATATTTTACTTCTGAAGTCATTTATTTTATAAATAAATGACCGCTTGTCTCTACTCTGTTGAAGATTTTATTAAATACTAGCTGACCCGACAAACTTCGTATTGCCACAAATTAAACTGTGTTGTACATAAATCATGAATTTCGGATGATCTTTGTCACAATCTCAAGTTTTGCATGTTTCTGAGGAGTTCAACCTTAGATGATTCATTTTGGCAGTTACGTAACTATGAAAGCATGGGTAGTTTAATATAAAAATTTGCAATTTTTCCTCACAGTAAAATAGAAAACGTATAACACCAAACAGAAATGAAAATTCAAACAATAGAATTTCGCCAAGCCACGTGTTTTTAGTCTTGACCTTAAAATGCGGTCAAACTTATATTAATATTTTTTAAACGGTGGTACTTCAATTGACGAAGGGACGGTAGGGGAAAGTAATGAAAAGTTTTTGAAAATGGAGGAGAAAAAGTGGAAAGGTGAGGGGAGGGGAGTATTGGTAGCTACGCCTAACAAGTTGTCGAAGGTAGGAGTCACAACGACAACTTGTTAAGCATAGCCACCAATACCCCCTCCCCTCTCACCTTTCCACTTTTTCCACTCCATTTTCAAAAACTTTTCATTACTTTCCCCTACCGTCCCTTCGTCAATTGTAGAACCACCGTTTCAAAAAATATTAAAAGAATTTGCTAAAATTGCCTTTTTTCTTTCTTTTCGTAGGTTTTTGCATGGAAAACATCTATACCTATAAAAATGGATTTCTGTCTGTCTGTCTGTCGGGATGTTCCTTATAGAATCGAAAATTACTGAACCAATCGGCGTGAAAATTTGCATGTAGAGGGTTTTTGGGCCAGGGAAGGTTCTTATGATGGTAAGAGAAGGTAGGAGTCACAACGACAACTTGTTAAGCATAGCCACCAATACCCCCTCCCCTCTCACCTTTCCACTTTTTCCACTCCATTTTCAAAAACTTTTCATTACTTTCCCCTACCGTCCCTTCGTCAATTGTAGAACCACCGTTTCAAAAAATATTAAAAGAATTTGCTAAAATTGCCTTTTTTCTTTCTTTTCGTAGGTTTTTGCATGGAAAACATCTATACCTATAAAAATGGATTTCTGTCTGTCTGTCTGTCGGGATGTTCCTTATAGAATCGAAAATTACTGAACCAATCGGCGTGAAAATTTGCATGTAGAGGGTTTTTGGGCCAGGGAAGGTTCTTATGATGGTAAGAGACCCCTCCCCCACTAAGAAGGGGGGCTCCCATACAATTGAAACACAAATTTCTGCATTACTCGAGAACTAATCAAGCAAATGACGCAAAATTTGGCATGCGGCTGTTTTTGGAGACAAGAATTTTTTCTATGATGAATTGAGACTTCTACCCTATTTAGGAGGGGGGCGGCTTCCATACAAATAAAATACAAATTTCCTCATAAGACGAGAACTAATCACGCAAATAGAAACGAATTTGGCATGTGGGGGATTTTGGAGATAAGATTTTTTTCTATGGTGTACTGAGACCCCTTCCCCTTCTAAGAGTGGGGGCTCACATACTAATGAAATACAAATTTTCTCATAACTCAAGAACTAATCAAGCAAATGGAACAAAATGTGGCATGTGGGGGTTTAAGAAGGCAGGATTGTTTTCTATGGTGTACTGAGTCCCATGCGTCTTTTAACATGGGAGGCTCCTATACAAATGAAACACAAATTTCCTCAACTCGAGAACTAATTAAGCAAATGGAACCAAATTTGACATTTGGGGTTTTTTTGAGGCTGGAATTTTTTTCTATGGTGAATTAGGACCCTTAGCTTCTTTGAGAAGGGAGGATCCCATAGAAATGAAATACAAATTTCCTCATAACTCGAGAACTAATCAAGCAAATGGAACACTATGTACCATATTTTCTGCTATGTAACAAGCGGTAAGTTGTGAAAGTAAACTAGTAAAACCTTCTCGGAGCAAGAGACAGTGAATCGACGCCTCTAACTTACGTGCCTGTTGCCATTCATGTCAGAAGAAAAAGACATTCGAATGGCACGCCATATTTGCGGTGAAAGTGCTTTGGCTTTAATGTTATTAGCAGCCAATAGCCCTTTTAAAGGCCACAAGCGAGTTAAAGTAAGATTATTGAAACATGTCAAGCTACGCATAATCATATTTAATACAATAATCTGTGGGCTGGTCATTCATTACTATTTGAACGTTTACGATGCACACATGTGATTTTTAAAAGAAATGTCTCAATGGTTGTAGAAGTTGTACTTATGAACCACCGTCATCGTATTTTCAAAGCCACCATTGCATTGCAAGAATTTAATCTGAATATTTCGCTCTTCTCTTTTAAACATTCACTTAAACAATAGCACTCACAGATTCTTATAAACATACATATGCCAGAAATGCAGTTTACATTAGTCTTTGATCTAATGATCTGATATAGTCCTACGTCACCCTTTCGTACAACTCTACGGGCTGTATACCTTGTAGTTTATCATTCAAGTCTACCTACTACGGAAATAACAAAATATTTACTTCACGAATGTTTCGTGCACGCAACATTCATAACAAAATATTTCGTAACAGAAATTATTCACTGCACAAATATTCTTCTTCAGTGTTAAGAAATCATTAAAATGTTGGTTTGAGATTTCATAGTTCGCCAAGAAAATACTTTGTAAATTACTCAAATATTGTAGGAATCATAAACTTATAGAGCAAGTAATTTCATGATTAAAAGATTCTCCAATCGTTTCCAAAAGTTTACCGTACATTCAGACATATATAACAAATTAATTTTTTTTCTAACATGCACATTTAAGCTTCGGCAAAAATCTAAATTGCATCTCTATCTAGCAGCGTTTACTCAGTGCGCAGGACCGCACTCCGAGGTTCTCTTTTCTCTCGGCAAACGATTTCCGTTGCCGTCGAAGAAAACAGAAAAATAATTCTTTTTTTGCTTCGTGTTTTCCCGCCCTCCTTGGAGCCGAACCCACTTGGCTGAAATCCAATGGATAACTCAGCAGCCTCTTCTGTAGCGTTTCAACGTAAAGTGCAATATAGGTAACTGAAAATGCCTTTTTTTGGGAAAAACTTTTACCGGATAAATTATTTATGAAAATTATAATCGATGAAATGTAAATTTTTGGCGGTCCATAAGTGAATAAAAACTGTGTCAATATGCTGACTGCTGACAGACGAGACGTCCTTCAAAATCTGGGATGCGTGTTGTAATGTAAATGCCAAAGTCGAGGATTTATGCAAAAGAACGAACAATTTCTCCAGAATTGATTTCGCATCTTTATGGTCATCCTGTGAAAGATTCGCCAAAGACCAGTAGGCGGGTAGTGTAAAGAGTAGCGAAAAAGCAGTTTTCGGCCAGGATTCTTCGGTGACAAACTTGCGCCGCCGAACAGAAGAGGCTGCCTGCTAGCTCTACACACCACCCAGCCAGCAGAGCGGCGGTGCACCATTAAAATGCGCATATGCCGCCACATCGCTATCAGCATCTCAGAGCAAATAGCGCGAACATTAGAGGCGGAGAACCTGTTGGATCCGATGCGCGGGTGTGTTTTATAGGTCTACGCGACACAGATGTAGTTTAGGGATGTGTCTCTTTCTTGGACGATTGCAAGTCAACACAGCTGAAATAGGATAGTTTTTCTTTATTTTCACTATTCCAGCTGTCCAATCGAGAACGACGCATGTGTATAGAAGGTGGAGTAATATTGGAACGGAATGGGTTTTATGCACTGTTGCAATGGTTTTAAATATATTACGAGTATTAAAAAATTGCACTCTCTTGAAAATGTTAATTGAAAATGATAAGCAGTAAACCGCTTTTACGCGGTTTATTTTCAGGCGATTCGTTTTCCTTTTTATTCGATTATACGAAACCGGTGCAACTTATCAACTTGATTCTAATAACATTTTCTTTTAAAACAAATGTAATCATAAATCAATTTTCGAAAATATTGACAACTAATATGTATTTTTAAAATGATTTTCGATAAGAAACCAGGAACAGTCACGTTTTTACAAGATGGCTTAGAATACTTTGGACCTATCTCGGGCAAATAGCAACCCAAATGTATTGTAGAATATTAATATTGTTATAAAATGATCTATTGCTTTACTATTATTTCAATAAAAATTGCTGTCAGGTCTTTGTAGTTAACGGTGTTACGCTTCTACTTGCAAAAGAAAAAGAGTGCAAATAAAGCTTCGGCCACACGACCTCCCCTAGGACGACCAAATCCCTTGATTACCTACTTAAAATTGCTATACATTACTAAAGATTACTGGTGTTTCGAATGTTAATTAACAACACCAGATTTGATTAACAGTTAATTCTGATTATTTGAAGTTACTCATTATTATTTAATTTTTAAGTTATAATAAGATCCTAATGGCTTTGGGGTTCGTTCTGACTGCTTCTCTTATAGGTTGGCAGATTAAAACATTCTTTCGCGCGCTGAACGTTTAATTTCGACATGTCAACGTTTTTGGCCACATCTCAAACTAAAACCTCGGCTTAGCTTCGGAGTACGATGTTGTCGATAAAGAAGGGTTAAGTATTAGAAAGACATTTAAGCCCAAAGCTTTACTTACGCTCTCTACCAGCCACCATATACTTTGTTTTGGTAGAATTTATGATAAGCCCTATCCTCGCAGCTGCCTCCTTAAGATGCGTGTATGCTTCTTCTTCCACTCTACGGATAACAGATATGATATCAATGTCGTCCGCGAACCTTAGGAGCATGTGAGATTTCATGATGTTGGTACCGTTTCTCTGCACGCCTGCCCTTCGAATAACACCTTCCAATGCAATGTTGAACAGCAAATTCGACAGTCCGTCACCTTGTCACCATCTAACGTCACAAAGGAGTCCGACGTCTCACCCGCTATCCTGACGCTTGATTTTGAACCATCAAGGAAGGCCCATATCAGCCTAATCAGTTTTGTTGGAAAACCATGGTCAAGCATAATCTGCCACAGCTCGTTTTGTCTAACCGAATGAATGAACTCAATCGTATTCAGCAATGCATTGAACTGTTGTTTCCAACGCCTAGCCACCTCCATTCTTTCGGTAATCAGGTTCCCCTCCTTGTCGTTGAACATAACACGGTCCGGTTCCTGATTCCGTACAGCATGTTAAAGAAGTTTCTTGTATCATGCCTCTCGAAGCAAATTCGAAGCAAATCTCGGTATATCTCTCAGCTCTGGTGTGTCACAGTTGCAGCCAATATGTGAATTCTGGCTCGATTCTGCTCGTCAGTCACTCACTGGAAGTGGCTGCAGCAGTAATACCCAACAATTCTTGCGCTGTAGTACTGATCGCGTCGTGGATGTGCCCGCACTGTTCGTTCAGGTTCTCTCCGAGTTGTTCACCGATCCGCTCATCAGTCTTCCGAGAATACACTGCAGCAACTCCTTTCGCTGATAACCACTGAATGTTCAGTCGTAGCTTCCTCGTTGGTTTCGATTTGAATACGTTGGACAACCGGGAGTGGAACTTGCTTACTACAAGATAGTGGTCCGAGTCGACGTTTGGTTCCCAGAAGGTTCGTACGTCTGCGACATCAGAAAAGTGCCAGCCAGAACGTGGCCGATCCGAGAGCCGATCTCTCCATTAGGATGTATCCAGGTGTGCTTCCGAATGTTCCATCGTGCAAAATGAGTATTTTGAGTAATATTGTAGAAGACAAAATCGCTCTTTCTCAAACCGTTTCCATATTAGGGCGACTTTCCTGAGTCAAGTTAGGATGACCCTGCTATTTTGCGATTTTTCTCCATAACTTTTTTATTTTGCATTTCTCGCAAAACACTTCTTCAGATGACTTTTGAGGCTCAATAAGACGCAACTTTTGGTGGAAAAAGAAACTGGCTATCTATTTTAGTTACACATTTATATTAAATTTTGTGATAAAAATAGGCCGTTTTCAAATGTTAGTATCTTAGAAAGATGCAAGCAGAATTAAAATCGGTTGATTGCGTTTGAAAAATTGTGATTTTTTGTGCATAATATCAAAAAATTGGAGAGTGGATTTTTGTCTATCTCAAATAAATCAACTTTGAATTTGTGTGGTTTTAACATATTTAAGTATATAAAAGTAAATGAGTTGCGCTATAACTCCGGAACGCCTTGACTGTTCTTCAGCAAACTTGGCGTACATGTTTCTTGATACAAATGAATCAGCACAGGGGGTCTTCATGTGAATTGACGCCGCTAACTTACGTGCCTGTTGCCATTCATGTCAAAAGAGAAGGACATTCGAATGGCACGCCAAATTTGCGATGAACGTGCTTTGGCTTTAAGGTGAAATTAGTCGTCATCGATTCTGCCAATTTCAAAAGCAGTTTTTTTTGTTTGAAACAAAAATTCTGTTAATGAAAATATATTCGCTGTGTTCAGATTGGCAAGGAGAATGCAGTATTTACATTTTTATGAACAGAATCCCGCTTTTGGGCCCAAAAACTGCTTCCAAAATTGGGCTTTGCGACGAAAAGTTAATGACTGCTAGTTTCCCGTTAATATTATTTGTAGCCAATGGCCATTTTAAAGGCCACAAGCGAGTTAAAGTTAGATTATTGAAACATGTCAAGCTACGCGTAATCATATTTAATCCATACAGTAATCTGTGGGCTGGTCATTCATTACTATTTCAACCTTTATGATGCACACACGTGATTTTTAAAAGAAATCTCTATGTCTCAATGGTTGTAGGAGTTATACTTATGAACCCCCGTCCTCTGTCTTTTCAAAGCCACCCTTGCATTCAATGAAGAATTGAATCTGAATATTTCGCTCTTCTCTTTTGAATATTCACTTAAACAATATCACTCACAGATTCTTATAAACATACATATGCCAGAAATGCAGTTTACATTAGTCTTTGATCTAATGATCTGATATAGTCCTACGTCACCCTTTCGTACAACCCTTAGGGGTACCTAAGAGCAACCCCTTACCTTATAGTTTTTCCAATTTTCGAAAAACTGACCGCGATAAAAATAGAGTGTAAACTGTACACTCTAAACTTTTTCTACTCAAATTTTCAAGAGAAAATACTCAATGGGTAATTTTCTACAACGTTTCTTCCGTAGTGCAATTTGAGGTGCGGCACCCTTTACTTGAAATTTTGAGCTGTGATTCAAACTATTTCCACTTTTTTATAGTAGTTGGGTAGTTCTTGCACACGGCTTAAAGAATACATGCATAGATTTTTGTAAATAATTGCTGTCTGTCCATGACAAACGAAAGAAATTTTGCTTATGGCGAAGTGCAGTTTTCGTATAACAAACTCCCGCTAGAGCATAAAAAATTGTTTCACTAAAAAAAGTTCCGAAATATTTTTTCGGCCCGAATGGGTATACATGTGTAGGCAAGATGTGTCAGATTTATCTGGTGTAAAAAAACTTGAGTATTTGCGGATTAGTTTTTATAAAAACTCGCAATAAAGTATGGATCATGTTTACGTATGACGAACAGGGTCCGTGACTCTATCGGGGAAGATTCTAAAAATTCGGAAATGATTGAATATTTAAACTTGTAATATTCCGACGTTCCGAACTCGACTTGCTTTTGATGCGCAATTTGAGATTAGCATTGATCCTTAAGTTCAATTTTCACTATAAGTTTCGAAACTAGTAATGCCACTACAGTTTCATATACAAACAAAATAACCGTGTAACCAAAAACGTGTGATGAAAAGAATTATTTACCTTGTTTCGCCACAAATCCTGTTTATGAGCCTTGCCCAAATTACAGGTCTCGTAAATTTGACGGAAAACAGCAATTTTATTTTATCCGAAGTTTATAGTTTGTTAATTACACAATTTATTCAATGTGCACCCTTAACTAATGTTTCAACCCACTCAAGCGCCAAAAATTCACGAATAGCAACTACACCGTACCGGTCCGGTCATACACCTCCTCTCACTTCCTTCTCCTTAAATAGAAAGGCGTTAAAAAAATCCGCTACTTTGCGTACCGACGCGGAGCGAGTTCCCTGACGCGGAGATAAAGCTAAATTATGAAAATTCCTCCAAATTTTAACGACCCGTAAAGAGTGTTACGTTTTATGAGCTATCGTGCTATTGTTAAATTATTCCAAAAGAAAAATCTTAGATTTACGAGCAACCGGGCTTGTTAAAGGCGGCACTCGGCTAATAATGCTGGACTAGGAAAATTTTGTGGTTTTACACCTAACCGTAAACGCATACATACCTTCCAAATCCCCATGGCATGATGTGGCCAATCCATGTTCACATGAGAAAAGCTTAACCACGTTTGAGGATGTGCATTGTGATACACATTGGTAACTTTCTACTGCTGACCAAGTAGTGCAACCGTCTCAGTTGAATATATTTTCACTGAAAATTTTCAATTGTTTCTTGTTGCTTTTTACTAAGAGTCTTAATAAAACTTCCTTTAATTTAAAAAATGAGTCTTTTCTTAAAACTTATTCTTTCTACCTATACCCCATAATAGTTTGCAGATTACTCGGGTTAATCAAGGATTGCAGCTCTTTGATAGATTAATTTTGATACATCTCAAATGCAGCTCAGCTTATATCTGTGCCAACATTATCATATTGCAATCAACCAACTTCACTGATGTTTGTAGAGTTTAATGCATTTTTCGTGTCATTGAATTGTAAACTCACTCACATTTTTAAGCCACACCAAAAATGTAGAAATAGTTTATTATCAAATTGCTTAAAAATTATGCTTTATTCTACGTATTCTAAACGAAATTTTCCTGGCAGTCATACTTACGGAAATACTATTAATATCTACTCATACCACCTGAACAGCTTCCGTACCGTACCCGAAATATGTATGACGTTGACGAGATTTATCGAACTTATATTTTTTTTTTTATTAAAATCACCACCCACAATCACCAATATTCCGTTTTGTAGAGTTTATTGGTAGAGCAATTTTAATTACAGTAATACCTAAAACAATTTTTTTTAATTTTTGTTACGTTATTTCGAAGTAACTCCAATGAAATTGATTGCAAATGAAAGGGGAGAGTTTCAAATAGTTAACTGAATCAGTCCCGGTGTAGTGGTTAGCATTCACGCCTCTCATGCCGAGGACCCGGGTTCAAATCCCAACCCCGCAAAAGTCACGAATGACCCAAATGGTTAAATTTACTATAATCAAACAAAAAAAAACAATTAACTTGCAAATTTTATGATGATTAGCCTTGTAGTTTGAAAGATAGTTACATTAAGAAATGCGAAGAAGTGAAAAGTGTGTAAAGACTTTGTTAATTGAAATTTGAAAATCTAAACAACGGAATTGTATCATGACTTACAAAATAGGAATGATTTTTGCACAGTTACTATGCGTGGTCATGCCACAAGGAACATTCAGTTGTTTTTATTAATTTTAAGGAATTATCGATATAACGAGGTAAAAGTTATGTTATGTCGAAGTTACTTTAAGTCGAGGTTGCTTTTTATCGAGGTATTACTGCATTTTGATTTTTTTTTTTTGTTTTTCTAAAAGATAGATATTTTGTCTTCGACTTGTTTTAAACAGGCATTGATGAAGCCTGCAAGTCATATTCGAAATGTAGATCTTTCAGGAAAATAAATCACATCAGTTCATATTTCTGCATCAAATACCAGTCTTATAAGATTCTTGGTAAAGCATCGTCTATCATGGCTTTACTTATACTTGTCCGACCGCAAAACTTTCATTACAGTAAATTCTGCGCGCTCATAAAAATAATTGACATATCGTCCAGTGCTTGGCCCTCTCTTCTTTATAATCTATATCAAAGACCTTAGTGAGCTGCTTTCATCATCGAAACTTTCTTTTGCCGACGATATTAAAATTTTCGGGTGATTACTACTTCTGCTAAAGGTGTCGCACTACAGGAAGATTAATCGTTTGCTAGTTTGGTGGTGTGATAACGGTATGCGTGTTAACAGCAAAAATTGCAAAGTAGGGTAAAGTGGTGCAGAATGCACCGCTTAAGCAAAACATTTTGCAGAGCAACGGCGTATTTGTTCCACGTTTTTCAACTTCTAGAAGACTTTGGGATCTTTTTACCTTTGTTATACTATAACAAAGGTTTAAAAATTGGTCGAAAAACACGAAATTGATCCGAGGCCCGGACGGCCAAGTCACATATACCAATCGATAGGGTTCGACGATTTGAGCAATGTCTGTGTGTGTGTGTATGTATGTAATGATTTTTTCTATCGCCTGTTTCTCAGAGATGGCTGAACCGAATCGTTCGCTATTACTTTTGTTTGAAAGGTATTATTGTCTAGTAGATCACTATTGAGTTGCTTCGTGATACGACGTTTCGTTTAAAAGTTATAAGCAAAAATGTGAAAAATACGTGACATGGGTTTCTCCGGAAGTACATGACCGATTTCAACGATCTTAGTATCAAATGAAAGCCCTTATTAAAGCTAAATTGTTCAGGAATTTGTTATTGAAAACAAACAAGTAGTTTAAAAGTTAGCCTTAAAAAAACCTGTTTTGACAAGGTAATAATTATCGCCTGTTTCTTAGAGATGACCAAGCCGATTTATGCGCTATTAGTCTCATTTGAAAGATAATATATCCAAATAGATCACTATTGAATGATTTTTTGATTGGACGTTTAATTTGAAAGTTATGAGCAACCGTATACACCACACCAAAATAAACAATAATTTATAATGATTTTAACCAAGAAAATTTACCTAATTTCAATTATTTTAATATCAATCGAGAGGTTTTGACACTACGAATATATATGCAAAATTTCATAAGAATTGGTTTTACCGGTCAAAAGATATTAACCCTCGAATACTCGCGCCAACACAGTTACTCGCGCGCAAAATAGTCCCAAACCAAAGAAAACGTGTGCAAGGGAGTTTTGACTGGGAAAACTTGGTTTTAAGTTTCTCAAACCTTTAGAAGAGTTTCTTGAAATTGAAAGCTCTATCGTCTGGTAGAATTTAAATTTTGATTAATCCCCCTAAAAGTGAAATAAAAAATTTATTTTTCTTCAGTGTCCATATAACACATTGATGTGTTCTGCAAAGTTATAGAGCATATTATTACAAGAAATTTTGCTGAAGACAGTAACCTTCTATCTCTGCAGCAAAGATAGAAAAATCTTATTTATTGTATATGAATTTGTAAAATCAGTTTTTCTATTTTTGCTCTTTTTGTAATTGTTGTATAACTTTTTTATGTACTACAAAATTGTACAAATAATAAAAATACACAACTTTGCTGAATATAGTGTACCTGTATGTTTGCTTGTTTAGGAACTGTAGAACTTTGATTATAAAGAATACCCTAATTTTGACTCCGAATTACTCGACTACCAGCAGACGGATGCATTTTAAACTTTATAACAAAATTGAGTCGGAAAACCTACACGTGTTGTATCAAATACAGTAACCGAAGGTTAATAAAAATTGATGAAAATTATTCAAGAAAACTCTACTGATGTGATTCAAATAGAATAGCATTACAGGAAACTATGCATAGTTCAAAAACCTATAAACTAGACCTTTACTAGACAATGTATATGATAAGATTTCCTCTTACAACTTACTTTTATTTGCACTTACTCAGATTAATAACAACTTACTTATCCTTACTCAGCAATTTCATGAATAAAGGATCTATCAAAATTTAAGTGTTCCTATTTTGTTCAAATTTTGAAAACTTATTCAATTATCGCACTACGTAACGATAACCAATAGATGAATTATGTTCCGAAGCCGTGTCGATTTTTATCTCAAACAGCAAGTAAGACCGTATAACAAAGGTTCCTTTCACCACTAGGTGGATTAAATCGGGTTTTTACACTTGCTCCTGGTGAAATTTCCCAACAAAAACCAGTATTTTTTGTTATTTTTGACGATTTTTGGCAAGAGTCAAAATCATTATGTGGGGCAGAACGCCAAAGCCCGTGGACAAAACGCATCAAGTTTGCTCAGCTAGGCGTTAAACGTAACCAGAAAATATGCCTTTAATTACGTGTTGTATAAACTCCTAAAACTAGGCTGCCGAAATGGCGGAAGCGTTCGTTATAGCGTTTGTTACATACGCTTGTTTGCTGAGATATAATGGGTTCATATCTCAACATAATTGGCAATAAAATTTAATCATCTACTTTTCTCCAACTGATGTGTGATGAAATATTGTAAGTTAAACAATGTACAATTAGGTTTAAGGCAAATTCTAAGTCCTATACAATACACAATATTGCTACATTTTTAATAAATAGTCCGAAACAAAAGATGTACTGCAAATTAAAAATATTTTATAATTGTTCGATCCCGCTGTGATGCATTCTACCCCTGTTTTGTATTTTTAAGTTTTTTGCAATATATGTGAAAAACATGCCTAGTTAATGCCGTTTTTGTGATGAATCATCGAGTATGACAGTATATCAATAAGATAGACTATATTTATTATGAAATTTGCATACCGACTAGTGGTAAAAGCTTAAGAGAAAACCGTGATTTCTTACATGTGGAATGAGATCGCGGATAATCGCTTGATTGTACTGGATGTGGCTATGTTTAATGCTTTTACATTCTACACTACCCCCCGGTGCGTTCTGGACAGTCTTCCCCTAATATCGTACAGTCGCTACGACAACGTTTTACAACATGGAACCAAATTGTTTGGAACGTGTTAACGCTAACCTTGATCTAGGCGTTTTTTCCATGTGTGGACTCATTACTGCGACCAGTATAGTTGATCTATTGTAATATCGCCCGGGTGTTTTGCACTGCACTGCACTGCATTTCTTTTTGCTATAATCGCTATTGAGTGAGCGATATGCTTATTAAATTTATGCGTGCTTGTGTGTATTGGGGTTTCCCTTCCTTCAAAGCTTGATCTACTTTACTCAGTTATTCCTCGCTGCCAGCACTATCCCATATTATAGCCGTCCCTGCCGAGGACTCATTCGTACCTCTGACCAGTACACTTATCTATAGGAGGAACATTTGCACTGTCAGGAGGCTGCAGTGGGTAAATATATAGAATTCAGCATGAAGGAAGGGTGTATATGGAGGGGCCTGAGAATAAACCCATGCTAAAGTCAGTTGACATCGAATGACTTGATTCTACTAAGATTCGAACCCACGACCACTCGGTTGTCAAAGCAGACTCGGTAACCTTGCGGCTACGGAGCCCCCGATCTAGGCGTTACTACAAACTCGAAATTGAGGTTCAACGTACACATAAGTATACCCAAATAACAATATCAGTTTTATTATGCTTTTATTGCGGTTTTCATGACAAATTTTGGTCATAAGACCCAAGTAACCATAAGCATTAATCTAAAACCGTATATTGGAAATAATTCTGCATCCCAAGTGCCAAACTTTTGTATATTAGCAATCTTAATGCTTATAAAACGTATATTAACATTGTTGATGCATAGAAGCATTAACGTAAATCAGCATTAAAGAAAGCAATATATGCGCATATAACGTAACAATATAATGCATTTAGTCAATTGCATTAAAACGAGCCGTAAGTGTTGATGAACGGCTTGTACTTGACTTCTTATTTTGCTATTCTGCGGCCACTATCTGTTGCCTCTTCCATCTGACGGTTGCCATCTTTTTCTACCCTATTGGTAATGCAGAACAAGTAGCTATGATATGAGAGGGAATATCACCAAGATTTAAATACGACTAATTTCACCTCACTCAATCACATCCGCTATGGTTTAGATAGCAAAGGTGCAAGGAAACGAATGAGGTTGCATGACTAACTCCCGGTTCGAGCCCTGTCTAGGTGGTAAGATTATTCAGCATTTCCAAAAATGGTTCTGTTTATCCTGCTCCCCTTGAGATGCAGCAAAAAAAATCGCTTGCTTTTTTAGTTTTTTAAATCCCGACCGAATCTATTTTTATTTACCATAACAAGCAAACGATATGCCATCGATACTTTTTCGATACGTCGATAATGTAGACAAAATGACGTTTCGTTTAAGCCTCAAACCAGGGGGGTGGTGTCAAGCGAAAATTTCGTACCTAGCATCGAAATGATCGAAATCATCATCCCCATAAAATTCTTCCTATTTAGTATTTGCAGTAGTATTTCAAAAACAACAATCCCAGTTCTTCCAATGTTCGTTCTTCATAAAAACACAAATACTCAATAGAAAAAAGCATTCAGTCTATTCGTAATAAGCTAACCAAACTTGTTTTGTTTGAAGGTAATTGATAATGGTCGTAATGAGTTTTGTTACAATTAATTAAAACGAACTTAAAGTATCACAATCCATTTAGTTTTATAAGTAAGTAAAATTTTTTCTTCGCTGTTATTTAAATTTCTAAGCAATTAACAAAAATGCCTGATTGAAAGTAAAAAATATTGCAAAAATTTCTTGGTCACTCTAGTTTGACAAGCACACCATAGCCCTGCCTCAAACAAACACTGATAATGCTTATTGGATGCTTGTGGCGTAGCATTTTAACAACCCGCTATTTCGCCTTTTTAGCATTATGTGAGTTCTATAGAAGTATATATAGAAAAATATGCTTTTAATCATAGTTCTGTATGCTTATACAATGTTGTCCAAGGACTAGTGTTTAGTGCTTACTGGTTACTTGGGGAGTGTAATAAAACTCAAATTGTTACTTGGGTAGTCACTGCTAAAGCATACACAGTGCTTGGTATTATGCGGCGTCATGCGTCTTGATTCACTGACGTTTATTACCCCAAGACGCTGTATTGCTTTTTCTCATTTTAGAGTATGCTTCTCCAGTCTGGGATCCTTCTCAGCTAATGCAGATCCTTGCGATTGAACGAAATCAGAAAAATTTCCTGCGATTCGCCTAGCGTCAGCTGCCGAAGAATAGTCCGAGAATAATGTCGAGGAATAAGTTAAATATACCGATGTCAGCTGATTAACCTAAATATCCTCTCAGCTAGCCGCATCAAACAACAGCGTATGTTTATAGCTCCGAGCTCCTGTACTAGATATCGTGGAATGTAAAACTTCGTCGGCTTCAGAATCCACAATTGTTGGCCATCCAATTTCACAGAACGAGTTACGGTGCTAATAAATGTTTTAATGGGTATTTGCGTTCCTTCAGTGGTGTTTGTGACATGTTTGATTCTACTTACTCCAGAAAAGTATTTAATGTAAGGATTCGAAGCATAAAGACATCTGTACGGCAAAGTCGTTTCCTTCTTGTAGAACTTCACTAAGACGCTGCATCTAGTCGACTGGAAATATCACAGTGGCGCAGATAAAGGGTGTCATAGATCAAATTGCACCACGGAAAAAATGCTGTCTAAAATTACCCACTAGGTATTCTTTTGAAAATTTGGATAGAAGTAGGGTATGAAATGGGGAATGTAAATGAGAAAGCGTCCAACATAACTCCACCTAGCAGGTGCGATGCTGGATGGCTACCGACTGCCTGATGTCATATCTGCGGGTTTGGGTGACGCTGACGCCTGAGCCACATAGCCTTATGAGTAGGTAAGCTCAATATAAGTTAGGTTAATTATTTGTTTCGTTTTAGCTCATGAAGCATAACCTCTTACTATATAGTGAAAACCCTGGTCGAAACAAGTTTCAATAATGCTCATGGATACCAGAAGAAGAAAATTAATTAATAATAGAAGCATTTATGGAAACTCAAATGATGAAACTCTATTCCATTCGAAGGACTGCTGGTGAGATTGTTCTATTTTTGCCCATATATAGGGGGAAGTCCTCTACGCTCGGACACTTTAGGTTTATACGATAAAACTCAAAAAATACCGGCTTCATTACTTCTATTTTCACTTTAATGTAGAGAGTAACAATGTTGTAAGGGGCCATCCATAAAGTACGTCACGCTTATAGGGGGGGGGGCAAAATCGTGACGATTTGCGACGTAGAGGGGAGGGCGGTATGAGGTTTTGTGACGTCACATGAAAAATTGTAAAATGGAAGATTTATTCGGGGAATTATAATTTAGCTTTCATTTTAAGATACAACTATGGATTCTGTAAAATTAACGTTCTGAAGTATTTTAACAAAAATAGTTAAATTTTTTGAATACGTGTGAACAGAACTCATTCTTTCTTCTAGTATGAACTCTTCATTAAGGTTTCACACCACTGAGAAGCTCCTTGAGCACCGTCCTACAGAATTCTACAACCGCCAATAACAGTCATCCTGAGATGCTACGGGAGACCAAGGGCAATGTTTCCGCTCGATATTCGTGCTGAATTTAATCGTGGAACATAAAAGCTTACCGAAGTCCAAGGCTGGTTTAAGGTATAATCTTCCGTATAATCTATACCGTCTCTCATTCAAAAGCTCTCTGAAAGACAGAGTTTGTGCCACTTGCGGACTATATTTCGCATGTCAGGTAATGTTGAATGATCACAAAAAATACACAAAAAGACAAAATCCGTCAGAAAAGTTCTTCCGAGGCGTGTTGTTACAAGACGTCAGTCTTGATTCTTTCAACCGGATCAGACGAATTTCAATGGATGTATGAAAATGACATGGATATACGCGAAACATTAATTGACGACATATCAAACACTACTGAAGCGTACCCGATCGTAACAGTCGGCGATAATCTTCAAAATCCGATCGGATCAATGACGAATAAGCTCAAAAATTTTCCTTTTTACCTTTGTAATACTATATAGCAAAGGTTTTTTTTATTCGTTGAGGTTTATTTTTGTTATTTCATGAATTGATTGAATGCTGTGTGACAAAATGTGACAAAGGTACAAAGGTGAAAGGGGGGTTGATTTTGGTCAAAATTTGCGTGACGTACTAAATGGATGTCGCCTAGGCAAAAAAATACAAACCAACAAAATTAGCGCTGCAAGGTTAATTTTGAAAGAAGGTAATATTTTGTGCAACAAATTTGCTCAAATCGAAAGTTGTCCTCTAAGCTCGGATATGATAAATTGATCTATTAAAACCATCAGCAATGAAGGAAAAAGATCCTAGAACAATTTAAAAGTCCAGCACAGACCTTGTGACTCCAATCCTGGCAGGTTGGCTGTATAAAAGTTGAATAAAGTTCTATTCACATAAAATTTTTGTTGAGAGTGCTGGTAATGCGGAAGGCATGCAAAAATGTTCGTGGCAACTCCATTTACAAAACATATCGATAGGTTGACATCAAACTGATATTTTGCTGCAATTTTTTTCTGATTTTTTCTACCTTTTGCATTGCTCAACTAGTTTTATTTTACATAGGAATCAAAGATATAACAATTCCAGATGAAGTAAGTATATTTCGCTGATTACTTTACTGTCCGGTCATAGAGGACAGGTTGGTGTCCGGCCATAGAGGAAAAATTAA
Source organism: Sabethes cyaneus (assembly GCF_943734655.1). NCBI lineage: Eukaryota > Metazoa > Arthropoda > Insecta > Diptera > Culicidae > Sabethes > Sabethes cyaneus. The sequence goes on from NC_071354.1 coordinate 138,765,691, forward strand.
ATTTTTTCTTCAAAATCTTGTATTTTCATGTCAAATTTAAACTGTTTCGGAAAACAACTTTATCAAGCCAACGTTCAGAAATATCGCATTTTTTATTTATTAAAAAACATTTGCGACTGCGCTTTTATGAAACTCGATTCTCTGTGTTTTAATGGTTGAACCGTTCGACAGTTCTCATTTGTATACCTTTTGAAACAAAGACGTCATAATTGGGATACCATGAAATCTTGCAATTTACTATTGTTCCATGTTTTCCGAATTTTTTTACCAATCTTTGGTTTTGAGAAATCCTAGTTTCTGGCCATAGAGACTGTCCGGCCATAGAGGTCTTCCCCATACTTCATTTCATCTTAATATAATATCATTAATATCATATATGTGGATGGCTGTATGATGGAGTGATTGCCAACCAGCATACTTAAGGAGCAAATATTTCACGTCTTTCTGACAACCGATAGGCAACGTCGCGAATTTATTTTGCGCAAGCACCTGGAAAATCCTCAACTCTCTCATTGGGACATGGGAAAACAATTCGGAATCGGGCAGTCAGCTATGAGTCGTATGATTAAACGTTACTACGATACGAAACTCTGAGCATCGCACGGAAGGAGAAATGCGCTCAGAATGGATGTTCTGTTAGTGATCAGGATCACAAGCGTGTCGTGAAAGCGAGGCCAAAAAGCTGAATCTGTCCAAGTCTTTCGTTTAGAGAGCCAAGGACCGAGAGGGACTGCATACGCACAAAGTTCAAAAGGCTCCAACCCAGATAACACAAGATCGTAATAGAAAGTTCACATCAAATCGTTTTGCATGTCAATTTTACATTGGAATTGTATGATGATTAGAGTATGTCAAGACAAAGTGAACAATAGGTTGTTTTGCAGTCGTGAGTGTCCTCATATACAACTCATGGCTGTGAATTATAAAGCAGTATAGATGATTGCAATATTTAGTTATATCTCAATCATATATTCAGGAGTATTAAGTTGCGTGTTCTAAAAACCGTTGATATAATGCAAGACAGAATTACAAATCATTGTCAAAATTTATGCTCGTATTTTGCCTCCACTTTGGTACATATATGTTCTTATATGGCGTGAAATATAACTTTTTCGTTCAGATATCATGTCGTATTCCTCAGTTGCAATCGGGATATACAAACCAAATGTTTTACTGGGAAATCGCGACGAACGGCAAAATACGGTGGGAAATTTGCGCACAAGTTTGATGTTCCGGAGGAAATAAGAGACAGAAACTTTTAAAGTTTGCCAACAAATACATGATTTGGCAAGCGAACTGCTCATGTGGCAAACGGAGTGCGCCGTTCGTGACTATCGGGACTGTAAACGGGCAGATTTACCTCAAGGAGTGTCTACAAAGGAGCGTCTGCTTCCTCTGTTGATGCAACACGAGGGCCATGCAATCTTTTGGCCGGATCTAGCTTCGTGCCACTATTCAAAGGTTGTCCTGGAGTGGTACGACACCAACGAGGTTGTTTTCGTACCCAAGGACATGAACCCCCCAACGCACTGGAACTAAGGCTCATCGAAAAATAGTGGCCTATTATAAAGCAGGCACTACGGAAGCATCCCAAGAAGGTCAAATCTGAGAAAGTCATGAAGAAAAGGTGGGTTTCCGTACCGAAGAAGCTGCTGCCAGATGTTGTACAGAACCTTATGAGTGGAGTTAAATCATAGTTGAACGCAATCTGATTTATTTTTTGTATAAAATATGCATATGCACTATCAAATATGCATTTGATTAAATTCAAATATTTTTGACCCCCTAATAAAAACGACAAACTGGAAGCTTTTTGTTTGTTTTTAACATACACACATTTCATGTACTATTTTATAAAGCAAAAAGAAAGTACGTTTTGAAAAAGATCTTTAGAGTTCAGAATCAACACACATTTAATAGCGTATTTCCGGTAAGTATATCAAAAAATGACATATTTCTTCGTTTAATATTCTTCGAGGGACTATACTATTTGAGAAGATACTGCGAAAACATGATTACAGATAAACACTAATCTAGAAGTTTCAATTATTGTCAAATGAAATTGAATTGAGAACATTGGTTAACTTTAAAAAGCTGAAGAAAAAGTACTTTTCACTTGAGTATACTTTGTTTTGTGGTAATATGGATATAAACTAGTTGTAACAGGATCTGTATCCTAAAATGCATATGATATGTAACGATTTCTGGTTAAAAACCAATGAGCACATCGTACCTGTAAATTTAACTCATTCCCCGATAACGATCTGGCATCTCTACTCGTTGCTACTCATCGGCATTACAGAAATATTGTTTTTCTGGCTTTTGCGTTGATTTACTGACCAATAACTGTGATGTTATAGCAATGCGGTTTGCCATCGGTTCTCGCTCTCGCCGTGGCCGTCGGTAGGTTGTAGGCGTACACTTTTGCGACCAAATCGTCTACGGTCGGTGGGACGGAGCGAGCGTGAGATAGCGAACGAAAGGAACAGAAACCGAAAAAGGCGTGGTTGGATCTCCGTCGGAAGGCGCAATGTTTTTCTTCGTTTTATTATTTTTATCCGTTCGCTGTGTTTGGCTGTCTCACAACTTCTAGAGCCTTTTTCTTGTTCACCCACCACGTGTTTACCATGTAGTGTGATATATTTCGCTCTCTATTCCCAAGTTTCGAAAACTCAGCTCAAAGTATCCTTTCCGAGAATGCAGTTTGAAAAAAAAGATGTTCCAACCTTTTACTTACATTCTTACACCTTTCTGCTATCCATGGGAGATACTGCTGCACATCCGTTGAAAAAAATCCTTCTACTCTGTTGAGCGTCCTGTTTTAATTTCATAATTTATTACAATCCCGCTGGGTCGTAATTAAAATGATAATGATTTCCTTAGAGCATAATGAAGAGACTTTTCCGAGGCGGAACAAAACAACTGGAAAAATGAAAAAAGAAAAAACAGCTGGTACGAGGCGACAGTAAAAACAAGTGGAAAATCATTTCTGTAAAACTTGAAAGATTTATTCAATGCAGTATGAATGCGACAATTGCTTGTCCCTTAATCTTCCTGAAGGGTGCGTCTTGTGACAATCTTGGTCTCTTGACCATAGAACGATTTTACGGGTGATTTAACTTTAGCTGTCTTATCTCTATTTATACGAATGTGCTACGTCGAAGATAAACAAGAAAATTTCGACCAGAACTACTCTGCAATTATTTAATCGCATTATTTAAAGTAACATTTACAGCTGCTGAAATCTACACTGAAGCAGTACCTTAGATTGATTTTAAGCGATTATTGATATGTTTTGAAACAAAGTTAGGTCATAGACAGTTTCAAAAAAAAATAGAATAGTCAATTTTATTCTGAATAAAAAGTCCAGACACCTGCAGATTTCGCAATTCGCCTCTTAAATTGAATTCACTTTCCATATTCAAACATTGCCGATAGCTTCTTCTGCATAACCGGAGGCTGTGAAAAACGAGTTGTGAAGCAACTAATAACAATAAATATTTACTTACATGCTAATAGGAAATGGAAAAACCTTTTCCTGTATGGAAATTTGCCCCGACACCGTTTAAAGCCTGAAAAAAGGCGATTATATTGATTTTTTGTAGCTTCATCTTTTTCTTTCGCTCTTCTATTCACCCGTAGAAACCAATCATCAACCAAATTTATACTGTTATCCTATGTATATGATGCCAAGGATGGGAAGTTTCTCACATATTGTGGCCCGTCCTCAACCGCTAGTGGATTCAGTCGATTGCAATTGACTAGCCGGGAAATTGCTTTTTTTCCTAAACGTTCCTTTGTGCACAGAGCACATACTAGCAACATTTGCAATTTAAAAGGATAAAGAATTAAGCTGTAGGTTTGTTAGATAAAAGAGGGCACCTTCAAAGTCTATAACAATTTTAGCAAAAATCAATCATATGATTTCGTACAGATTAAGTGTTCCGTAAATTAACACTGTAATTTACATTATAAGTATCTACAATAATTCATATAGCAGGATTTGTCAAATAATTTCATTTGTCCTTTTTTTGGTTCATTGCAATGGTCGTTTTTCCCGACGAAAACTGCACCTCTGGGCAGCTTCAAAGTCAGTACACCATTGTACTTCTCGTTCCAGCGCGTAGGTCCGAAGACGCGTAGGTCCGAAGCTTTGCGGAACACCAGACGTAATATTCATCGTCTTACATCCCTTCCCTTGGCAGTATCATAGACAAGCACCCGCTTCCCAAAGTAACTCTTCAAAATTCTGCTTTGATATTCCGGGACCTGCATTCTGCTATATGCAACGACTCGGCGATGGTCTCCCAGCTAGCACTGTTACAGAGACTCTAGATTACAGAGGCGACGAGGCACTTAAAAACCGCTAAATTTTGAATCATACCGGAGAGTATCATTACAACCCAAGCAGAAACTTATTTAGGACTGAAATCAGTCATAAATTGGTTGCCACAACTGGTTTGTAACAACTGTGCTAGTAGAGAAGTAAAGGTAACTCTCCGTTTTGATTCAAAATTTAGCGGATTTTGAGTGTCTTGTCGCCTCTGTAATCTATAGTCTTTGTAAGCACTGTTGATGACGCTATTTACGTCGATTGATGCAACAACACAAAAACAATCTCCTCTCCGACTCTGTCATCAGCATGTTCAGGATAATCCTCTACAAGAGTTTTCCTCATGTATTCAGCTGATATATGGGCCATTCGAAGTGACCCTCTTCTGTCTGTCTGTCTGTCTGTCTGTCTGTCTGTCTGTCTGTCTGTCTGTCTGTCTGTCTGTCTGTCTGTCTGTCTGTCTGTCTGTCTGTCTGTCTGTCTGTCTGTCTGTCTGTCTGTCTGTCTGTCTGTCTGTCTGTCTGTCTGTCTGTCTGTCTGTCTGTCTGTCTGTCTGTCTGTCTGTCTGTCTGTCTGTCTGTCTGTCTGTCTGTCTGTCTGTCTGTCTGTCTGTCTGTCTGTCTGTCTGTCTGTCTGTCTGTCTGTCTGTCTGTCTGTCTGTCTGTCTGTCTGTCTGTCTGTCTGTCTGTCTGTCTGTCTGTCTGTCTGTCTGTCTGTCTGTCTGTCTGTCTGTCTGTCTGTCTGTCTGTCTGTCTGTCTGTCTGTCTGTCTGTCTGTCTGTCTGTCTGTCTGTCTGTCTGTCTGTCTGTCTGTCTGTCTGTCTGTCTGTCTGTCTGTCTGTCTGTCTGTCTGTCTGTCTGTCTGTCTGTCTGTCTGTCTGTCTGTCTGTCTGTCTGTCTGTCTGTCTGTCTGTCTGTCTGTCTGTCTGTCTGTCTGTCTGTCTGTCTGTCTGTCTGTCTGTCTGTCTGTCTGTCTGTCTGTCTGTCTGTCTGTCTGTCTGTCTGTCTGTCTGTCTGTCTGTCTGTCTGTCTGTCTGTCTGTCTGTCTGTCTGTCTGTCTGTCTGTCTGTCTGTCTGTCTGTCTGTCTGTCTGTCTGTCTGTCTGTCTGTCTGTCTGTCTGTCTGTCTGTCTGTCTGTCTGTCTGTCTGTCTGTCTGTCTGTCTGTCTGTCTGTCTGTCTGTCTGTCTGTCTGTCTGTCTGTCTGTCTGTCTGTCTGTCTGTCTGTCTGTCTGTCTGTCTGTCTGTCTGTCTGTCTGTCTGTCTGTCTGTCTGTCTGTCTGTCTGTCTGTCTGTCTGTCTGTCTGTCTGTCTGTCTGTCTGTCTGTCTGTCTGTCTGTCTGTCTGTCTGTCTGTCTGTCTGTCTGTCTGTCTGTCTGTCTGTCTGTCTGTCTGTCTGTCTGTCTGTCTGTCTGTCTGTCTGTCTGTCTGTCTGTCTGTCTGTCTGTCTGTCTGTCTGTCTGTCTGTCTGTCTGTCTGTCTGTCTGTCTGTCTGTCTGTCTGTCTGTCTGTCTGTCTGTCTGTCTGTCTGTCTGTCTGTCTGTCTGTCTGTCTGTCTGTCTGTCTGTCTGTCTGTCTGTCTGTCTGTCTGTCTGTCTGTCTGTCTGTCTGTCTGTCTGTCTGTCTGTCTGTCTGTCTGTCTGTCTGTCTGTCTGTCTGTCTGTCTGTCTGTCTGTCTGTCTGTCTGTCTGTCTGTCTGTCTGTCTGTCTGTCTGTCTGTCTGTCTGTCTGTCTGTCTGTCTGTCTGTCTGTCTGTCTGTCTGTCTGTCTGTCTGTCTGTCTGTCTGTCTGTCTGTCTGTCTGTCTGTCTGTCTGTCTGTCTGTCTGTCTGTCTGTCTGTCTGTCTGTCTGTCTGTCTGTCTGTCTGTCTGTCTGTCTGTCTGTCTGTCTGTCTGTCTGTCTGTCTGTCTGTCTGTCTGTCTGTCTGTCTGTCTGTCTGTCTGTCTGTCTGTCTGTCTGTCTGTCTGTCTGTCTGTCTGTCTGTCTGTCTGTCTGTCTGTCTGTCTGTCTGTCTGTCTGTCTGTCTGTCTGTCTGTCTGTCTGTCTGTCTGTCTGTCTGTCTGTCTGTCTGTCTGTCTGTCTGTCTGTCTGTCTGTCTGTCTGTCTGTCTGTCTGTCTGTCTGTCTGTCTGTCTGTCTGTCTGTCTGTCTGTCTGTCTGTCTGTCTGTCTGTCTGTCTGTCTGTCTGTCTGTCTGTCTGTCTGTCTGTCTGTCTGTCTGTCTGTCTGTCTGTCTGTCTGTCTGTCTGTCTGTCTGTCTGTCTGTCTGTCTGTCTGTCTGTCTGTCTGTCTGTCTGTCTGTCTGTCTGTCTGTCTGTCTGTCTGTCTGTCTGTCTGTCTGTCTGTCTGTCTGTCTGTCTGTCTGTCTGTCTGTCTGTCTGTCTGTCTGTCTGTCTGTCTGTCTGTCTGTCTGTCTGTCTGTCTGTCTGTCTGTCTGTCTGTCTGTCGGATAATAGGCATAACGGACGTTGATCAAATTTATCCTATCGACTGGTAGCTTTCTAATCTTAATTTTTTATTTTTTGACTGGTTTTTAAGTCTGCTATGGGAATCAATACAGCTTTTTATTCTTTCCGACGATTCGACTTTTTATTGAAGTCTTTTTCAATGATTGAATATTGTCCGTTCATCGTCGTTTGCTTTAGTGTTAAGGATCTAAATGTCTTCAGTTGATTTTTGTTGTATATCTATCATCTGTTAAATGTTTGAGCTATTTTTATAATTGAAAGTAATTCGACACACTATTTTTTCGCCCCTTTGATCAAATATCAAATGAATCCCACATGCTCCGGTAGATGCCTGGTTGTAATTTTGTAAATCCTTCTTTGATTTATTTAATGGAAACATTTGGCATGGAATGTTTCTAAAGGACAGATAGATGAATGGACAGATTAAAAAATCAACGGTTAAATAGTTAAGTAATTTGATAGACAGATCGAAAAAATCGATATAATGATCAATAAATATCTAAAAACCGCTGTCAATATAAATCGATCAATGATGTATGAGCGTATATGTAGGTAAATAAATCAGTATTACTAAACCATCCAAAACCATCTCCTACCATGTTTTGGCAAATCTCGAACCCTACCACGTTTCGTCAGTATTACTCTTAGCCGAGATGAAATCCATCTCCGACTTATCGCTATTTATGCAAATGAAAAGTTTTTTAATTAAATTTATTTAAGTCTAATTACAAACGACGTTCCTGACTCGATGGAGCCACGTCGTCCTGTCACCGTTACTTCACCGCTAGCTAATTCTGACAGTCGAGCTTCTCAATGGCTAACTTGTGTAAACTAGAAAACTCGCTGGAAGTTAAAGCTGTCAGCAGTGGTTTTTTGGGGGGCTGGCAAGCGTGAGAACTGAAATCGGAGCTCTCGAGGGACATCCGTTCGCTGGGCAGGCTGATGGGAAAACGTGCACCATCATCATCATCACCATCATCGCTGTCATCAGCGTAGGTTGCACAGTCTTTGTCATCGCATCGGTGAATCCCAATTAAAACTGTGCTTGTTTTTAGAGACTACAAAGTCCGAACTGACAGACCGGTGAAAAGCTCCTTTTTAGACCTCCACAGAGCAAGACTAATGGACGGTTCGAGGACTCTAGGAACACTCTAGCATTCTGATTTATACTTCTACTCAATCCATGGTTGAATGTTGACTGGTTTTAATTATATTTGATGTCACAATTTCTAAAAGTTTAATTAAAATTTTAAAAGTTGTTTGAAAACGTACCAAATGGTGGGGGAATGGAGAAAATACCATCAGAAAAATCACAGGAAATTCCACACCCCTAAAGGGAAGTATGCAAAAGAAAGGGAATACGCGGAACCGACCTTTCTCGTGGGAAAATGAAAAGTCGCGGGATTGGAGTGCCAAAGAAGGAACGAAAAACAGCGCAGATCTGCATAAAATTTCCAACTGAGTGAAAATGCCAGTACCGGGGTCTGGCCGGCAAGAAGCATGATTTTCGACAAGAGGTAGATTTTGAAATATAATCAGCGTTTTAGTCAAGGTTGCTTTTTGCTTTCGTAATAAGTGGAAGAGATTAGATATAATCACAGAGAATGTGGCGGAAATGCCAATTAGCACTCGGCGTCAAGCTAATATAAATGAGTTGTTTCATATTAGGAATTGTAAATTAACATGCTTAATAATCGATTTGTCAATATATTTGGTTATTTATTATTGTAAAGAATTAACCGCCCAGTTGGTTTCGAGGTACGATGCTGGTCTACCAAGCCTGTCATCGTATGTTCAAATCTCGGCTAGACGGTGCTGCTTGATTGAGTCAGTAGGATTGATGCACTAGCCCCGTAATTGTCTTGTAATCAAATAGTCTCACAGTCAACTGTCGATAAAGAAGGGTCAAACCTTAGAAAGACGCTTAAGCCCAAGGCTTTGCTTTTTTAATGTAAAGAATTGTTCTATTTTTTCAAGGCAGTTGCCACAGCAAATTCTTAATAAACACCTTGCTGAACCTTGAACGTTATGCTTTACAAGAAACAATAAAAGTAGTTACATTTATTGAGAGAGCATATACTGTTTTTTTTTATTTCGAATGTTTTGAATGTCTCGAATGTTCGAGCATATATTGTGTTGATAACATGCGACGCATTGTGATATTATCAACATTTTCCTAACCAACAACGACTTCTACACTAGATTCATGTCTGGATCTGTGCAGTATGCTGAACCGTGTAAAAATGCATTCTTTCCAAACTACAGGTTCAACAGCTACTGCTTGCGGATGAGCATAAGAAACTTCAGTTTTACAGGATTATGCAAGCAAAAGTGGAAGTGAACTCTAGATTTATGAAAAACATTGTTGTTGCTTTTTTTTCATACCTGTCAGACTCGCGGTTCGTCGCACGCGGTAACCTAGTTTGCTATGCGTAATGCATGAATTCGTGCAGTTTTCAAATACTAATTCAACACCCAGTCATTGATCATTATATTGTTTTACATTAAATTGCAACGAAACTAAAAGAGATAGACATTTGAAGTCAAAGAACGAATTGTAGAACGGTATCAGAGCTTTAAATTGGCAACGAAATTTGATTAAAACGCCTTGATGGATCGCCGCTGTTCTTTATCATTTATTTTGCTGCATGAACACCAGCGGGCGTAGTAGCTCAATCAATAGTAGCTCAGTCAGGAGTGAGTAGGATTCGGGTCCATCATATCGGCGCGCGAGCAATAGGTTCAGTCTGCAATCAGTAGCCGAATAGAACGCAATAAATGCCAAAGTGTAAAAGTCACTCTCGTTCAATAAATTCACTAAAGTAAACGCCACAATTCTTTTGATTCCGCTCCGTGAAGATACGCACGGCCGTGTTCAGCTGTAAACGCTCATCAGTGGCTCTACTCGTGATTTCGGATTCGGTGCAGCTACGACAAGTTCACGATCGGTCACAACATCTGGTGCCGTGACCAGGATCGTGATAGCGACTAGACGATCAAAGAGGCCATCGTAGCTACTCCCGACGCCGGAGCTGAGCCTCAAAGTTATTAGTCTTGGATTATTCGAAGCGAACTTTCTATTGGAAATTGTATTCGCGCATGGAAATTATATTCGCACGGCTGAAGTAGATTTGTCGTCTTCTGGAGCAGGAAAGCCGCCATTTTGTTAAGAAGCGTCTTTACTACAATAAATGATAGAAATTATTCCGCCATTGCTAAAGGAGCATCCTTTGTGAACCATCGACACGTCATCGCGCCGTGACATCCGTTGTCATTGCTGAGAATCTGCTACGCCTTTGGTCTTCCGCAGACCAGTCCTCCACAACAGCGAACTGGTAGCCTGCAGTTGTCGCTGCTAGCGCAATTTGGACAGTAGTACCAGTAATTGTGATACAAATCATTCAAGGCATAATTTGCTTTGGAATCGGTGAGTACCATTCCAATTGCCTTAATATCCGCAATCGGGTCTACTGTGGTCTTTTGTTAGGACTGGCCGTTCGTCTCTTCGGGATACTTGCTTCAATCTGTACCAGCTGAAAGTGCCAACCTCGGTCATCAACTTCTTCGTCCGATAGCCATCGTGCCCGTTAATACAACTATTCACTGTTGGACAACCGCCGCTTGCCGACGACGTCATACTTGCAACATTCCACCGGTTGAGGACATAACAGGAGAAATCAACTGAAATTATAATTTCAAGGCACATTTTGCCTTGGAAAGGGTGAGTACCCTTCCAAGTAATTCATTCTTCTCTTGTCGGGTCTATCTTGGTCTTATTCGACAGGCTTACTCAAATTCGTGAATCTTATCTCCGTCGTGTGGTTCTATACAGCGAAGATGGCAGACGAACAAGTGAAGGCGCAATTGCTGGCAAGACGGAAGACGCTGATTGATTCTTTGGGTCGGGCAGAGGCCTTTCTAGCTGAGTATGACATCTCACGTGATCAGAACCAAGTTCAATTGAGGCTTTCGCACCTGGATAATGTATGGGCCAATTTAGATCAGGTGCAGTTGAGTATAGAGGACATGGAAACTTCGAAAGAAGGTAGGGCGCTGCATGATGAGGTTCGCGCTATGTACGAGCCTCGTTTATTCACAATAAAAGCAAACCTGTTAACCAAGCTAACCCCCCTTATTGATAATGCACGTTCCCTCCAAACCCCGCATGCAAACTCCACTCTCTCGGGCATAAAATTGCCAACAATCGCTCTTCCTGAATTTGACGGCAATTATAATGATTGGCTCACTTTTCACGACACGTTTCTTGCGCTAATTCACAATAACGTGGATGTACCGGCCATTCAAAAGTTCCATTATTTAAGAGCCGCTGTGAAAGGAGAAGCGGCTCAAACCATTGAATCGATATCGATTAGTTCCGCCAACTATGCTGTGGCTTGGGAATGCTTAGTGAACCGCTACGCCAACGAATATTTGCTGAAGAAACGGCACCTGCAAGGACTTTTTAACATTCCATCTATGAAAAGGGAGAATGCGTCCACCCTCCACGGATTAGTGGACGAGTTTGAACGGCACATAAAGATCCTGAAGCAGCTTGGAGAACCGACTGAACAGTGGGGCTCCATATTAGAACATTTATTATGCACTCGATTGCACGACGATACCCTTAAGGCTTGGGAGGACCATGCATCTACGGTCAATGATCCGAACTACCGTTGTTTAATTGAGTTTTTGCAGCGGCGTATACGTGTGTTGGAGTCAATTTCCGTGAATAATGATTCTAATTCCGCGCATTCAGCTCGACCCAGTTACACGTCAAGGAAGCCACATCAGTATTCTTTTCCCACGTATGCCTCGACAACCGGTAGCGCCGAAAACTGCCCAGTTTGCCACCAGCAGCATCCGTTGTACAAATGTCCTAAATTTAACGAATTATCAGTATTGGAGCGACAGGAGATTGTGAACTCGAAAAGACTGTGTCATAATTGTTTGAAGAGTAGCCATTTCGCCCGTCAATGCATGTCTAATTCCGGTTGTAAGCGCTGCAATCGCAAGCATCCTACACTGCTTCACCCTGGTAGGGCCAATTTCACCCAAAATGTTTCTAATGCCAGTTTAAGCTCTAGTTCGGGACCATCGGCTGGTTTGAATATGGAGAATAATAATGCTACTACATCTGAATCATCGCTACAAATGTCAATTGCGGCCACCAGAGGTATTCATGGTAGTGAAGTCAACAGGGCACCACAGCCGCATTCTGAAAATGTATTTTTGTTAACGGCGGTGGTGCAAATTATCGATTCGAACGCTCAGCCGCATCTCGCTCGTGCTCTTCTTGATAGTGCCTCGCAACCAAATCTAATTACGGACCGGTTAGCTCATTTGCTCCATCTGAAACGAAACCGCACAAATGTCACTATTCTGGGGGCCGGCCAGCTGTCAAAGCAAGTAAAGGAATCAGTTGTGGCACAGGTTAAATCTCGCAAAATGAACTTTTGTTGCACCGCAGAATTTTTAATAATGGACAAAGTTACAGCCAACCTTCCCGCTCAAAATGTTTCAGTTTCGGGGTGGAAAATCCCTCAAGAGCTTTTTCTTGCAGACCCCTGCTTTAACAAAACTCAGACTGTTGATATGGTATTAGGCGCGAAGCACTTTTATTCATTTTTTCCTAGTTCAACAAGGATCCAATTGGAAGGACAGCTTCCACTATTGGTTGATAGTGTATTCGGGTGGATAGTCACAGGATCGGCTAATTCGGTGCCACTTTCGCAAAATTTAGCTTCGGAATACACTTGCAATGTGGTCTCCATGCTTTCACTGGAGGACAGTCTAGAACGCTTTTGGCAAACGGAAGAAATAATGGTCAAAGATAACTACTCAATCGAAGAAAGACAGTGTGAGTCCCATTACCAGTCTGCTACCGTTAGACAAGGAGATGGAAGATATGTCGTTCGTTTACCACGTGCTCCAGATTTCGACGTAATGTTAGGAGAGTCTAAAACAAACACCATGCAACGGTTTGTGCGCCTAGAGAAACGCCTAGAACGGAACCCTAAACTGAAACAGGATTATCATGAATTTATTCAAGAGTATTTAAATCTGGGACATATGCGATTGATTGAGGTGGAGGATAACGACGTGTCCAAAGCATACTACCTTCCACATCATCCCGTGATAAAGGAAGCAAGCACTACTACCAAAATGCGAGTTGTTTTTGATGGTTCAGCCAAGACATCCACAGGTTACTCGCTGAATGACGCTCTGCGTGTTGGTCCAGTTATACAGGATGACCTTTTTACGCAAATCCTTCGTTTTCGTACTTATCCTATTGCACTAGTCAGTGACATTGCCAAGATGTACAGGCAAGTCCTAGAGCATCAGGACGACAGGCCAATGCAACGTATTTTTTGGAGATTTTCGTCCGCGGAGCCCATTCGCATTTATGAGCTATCTACTGTTACCTACGGTCTCGCTCCGTCATCGTTTCTTGCAACACGAACATTGCAACAGTTGGCAATGGATGAAGGAAATGCTTATCCACTTGGGGGTCCGGCATTGCGAAATAACTTTTACGTTGACGATTTTATAGGAGGGACCCAAACAATAGAAGAAGCTATACAGCTACGAACAGAACTCGCTGATTTGCTGTCCAAGGGAGGTTTTATTTTGCGAAAATGGAGCTCCAACAAACTTGCGGTGCTTCAAGGATTGGATGAAACGCAGATCGCTACAAAGTCCACTGTGCGCTTCAGCCCTAACGAAACGATTAAGGCGCTTGGAATTTGCTGGGAACCCGAAGCGGACTTGCTACGTTTTGATTCGAATGTCACCAGCGACGTGTGCTCTCCAACAAAACGGTCGATTCTTTCAAACATCGCCAAATTATACGATCCGCTTGGCATAATCGCGCCCATCGTCGTAAGAGCTAAAATCCTCATGCAAGAATTATGGCTATTGTCTTGTAAATGGGATGATCCAGTGCCAGAGACTATACGGCAAAAGTGGGAATCCTTTCATTCAGAGCTTACTAACATTTCATCATATCGCGTGCCACGCTATGCGTTTTTGTTAGAATCCAAGGTGCAGCTTCATACTTTTGCTGACGCTTCAGAAGCAGCTTATGGAGCATGTTCGTATATCCGATGTGAGGATTGCAAAGGAAACGTTAAGATTCAATTGCTGGCGTCCAAATCTCGAGTAGCTCCCCTCAAGCGTCTTACCGTTCCCCGGTTGGAACTGTGCGCAGCAGTACTGGCTGCTCATCTTCATGATCGTGTGAGAGGCGCTATTGGTATGAATGTGGTTCAATCGTATTTCTGGTCCGATTCCGCTGTTACGTTACAATGGTTGCAGTCCCCTCCAAATGTTTGGCAAACGTATGTTGCACACCGAGTAGCTGAAATACAACATTTTACCAGTGGGTGCGTTTGGTATCATATAGCGGGCAAAGAGAATCCAGCTGACTTGGTGTCACGTGGAATGTCTGTACCTGACTTTCTTGTTAATGATCTGTGGAAACAGGGCCCGCGGTGGTTGGTGTACCCTGAACATGATTGGCCAATCTCTGAGCCCCCTTCAGTTCCTGAAAATCTACTTGAATGCAAATCTATTGCCAAAATTTCAGCGTTCGTACAAGAAACACACATGCATCCGTGGTTCTTACGATGGTCTTCGTACACAAAGATGCTCCACGTCATTGCCTATTGCATGCGCTTTGTTGCAAACATTCGCGCTAAAACCAGAACACAGCCTCAGTCAATGGCTAGCGCTAGCAGAGCTTTATCTGTCGAGCAAACTGGCAAGGCAAGTTTATTTTTAGTAAGGCTCGTGCAAAAAGAGGCATTCGCCAATGAAATAAAAATTCTAGAAAAGAAAGAATCGTTACCAAATGGATCAAAAATTCGACTTCTAAGTCCGTTCATTGATGAAGAGAGAGTGCTGAGAGTGGGGGGACGCTTGAACCTTTCGCAGTTGCCCTACCAAACCAAACATCCTGTCCTACTCCCTGATGCTCATCCTTTCACACGTTTGCTAGCAGAACATTACCATGTCAAAATACTTCATGGCGGCGGGCGTCACTTACTAACTGCAATACGTGAAGAATATTGGCCTTTACAAGGTCGTCGATTGGCACGAAGCGTCGTTCGCAACTGTTTTCGTTGCAACCGGTTTAATCCCGTTCCTATACAACAAACAATAGGACAATTGCCGGCTCCCCGTGTCATTCCTAGTATGCCATTCAACGTAACTGGAATAGATTACGCTGGTCCCGTCTATCTCAAGCCTGTACACCGACGCGCGCCAGCCGAGAAGGCATACTTCTGTGTATTTGTATGCTTTGCTACTAAGGCCGTTCATATTGAGTTGGCAAGTGACTTATCGACTCAGGCCTTTCTGTGTGCCTTCCGCCGTTTCATTGCCCGACGAGGACGACCAGCTCACGTCCATTCGGATAACGGGAAAAATTTTGAGGGAGCTAAAAATGAAATGGCAAGACTTTTTAACATGCTGGAAAGTCCCATCGAACAAGAAAAAATCGGTGCGTTCTGCATCAAAGAAGGAATAACCTGGCACCTTACCCCACCGAAAGCTCCGCATTTTGGTGGATTATGGGAGGCGGCGGTAAAAACAGCAAAACGACATCTATTTCGACAGCTTGGCGCTTCGAGACTGTCATTCGAAGATATGAGTACAATTTTAGCACAGATAGAAGCGCAAATGAATTCAAGACCTTTGCGGCCGCTCTCCGAAGACCCCAACGACCTGTTGGCCTTAACACCAGGCCACTTTCTCGTCGGTACTTCAATGAACGCCCTGCCCGACCCAGATGTTAGCCATGTTCCGATCAATCGCTTGGACCACTATCATAAGCTGCAAATGTATACGCAAAAATTTTGGGAGCACTGGAAGCGAGAATACCTACAGGAACTTCAAAGAGACACTAAGCATCGTAGCCTCCCAGAAAAAATTCAACCGGGCCAAATGGTAATCGTGGTAGACGAGTTGCAGGCACCAATACGGTGGCCACTCGCCCGAATCGTCGATGTTCATCCAGGAAAGGATAATATAACCCGTGTAGTTTCACTGCGAACGTCAAAAGGAATCATAATGCGTCCAACAACCAAAATCTGCCTGTTGCCGTACGCCGCATCATCACATCAACAGGAATCAACACTTTCGGCGGCCACCAACCAACAACTGGCCGATTAGGCGACGCTGCGGACTATAAATTAAGTTGCTGCACAGAGAAATCAAATTTTATAATTCGCGCAATCGTACTTGTTAAGCTGTAATTTATTATTATGTTTGTTTATGTATACTATATATTTGTATTGAAGATAGTTCTTCAAGGCGGCGGGTATGATGGATCGCCGCTGTTCTTTATCATTTATTTTGCTGCATGAACACCAGCGGGCGTAGTAGCTCAATCAATAGTAGCTCAGTCAGGAGTGAGTAGGATTCGGGTCCATCATATCGGCGCGCGAGCAATAGGTTCAGTCTGCAATCAGTAGCCGAATAGAACGCAATAAATGCCAAAGTGTAAAAGTCACTCTCGTTCAATAAATTCACTAAAGTAAACGCCACAATTCTTTTGATTCCGCTACGTGAAGATACGCACGGCCGTGTTCAGCTGTTCAGCTCTACTCGTGATTTCGGATTCGGTGCAGCTACGACAAGTTCACGATCGGTCACAACACGCCTTGAAAAACACTTGTTTAAAAGCTTTTTACTTCCAAAAAGTTACCAAATTCATGAAGTAGGAATTTTCCATACAAAATCCTCTCAGCTCTCAAATGAAAGTAACAGAACTTAGCTAGCTAGCACGGTTTTTGTACTACAGCCCAATTGAGGCAAACAGAACCGAAAATTGAAAATAATTCATATCTCTCTCAAAATTGAGATTTGACCATATGCGTAGAATGATTTTTTTTTCATCAAATGTGATCCTCTCCCAAGCAACAATCTGAGTTTTATTGTACTTTTATGGTGGCTTTCAAGACCAATTTTGGTCTTAAA
This sequence comes from Sabethes cyaneus, assembly GCF_943734655.1. NCBI lineage: Eukaryota > Metazoa > Arthropoda > Insecta > Diptera > Culicidae > Sabethes > Sabethes cyaneus. The sequence goes on from NC_071354.1 coordinate 138,782,465, forward strand.
TACCATCATAAGAGTCTATTAAAACCCAAATTGTTACTTGGGCTATCATCCCCTGAAATATTTACGCTAAGCTACCCAACACGCTGTAGTATTGCATCGTTTTGTGTCATTTTTGTATTACGTTTGACATTTAAGTATTGATTTTGGATCATTGTTGTGTTATATTTGCGCCATTTTTAATTTTGTAGAAATTTGTTGTTTTGAAAGTTGTTATTTTGATATCCATTTTTATTTCATTTTATATCAGTTATATGCCATTTTGAAATAATTTTATACTATCTGTGAATCATTATTACACTCTTTTCATATCTGTTATTTTTGTGTCACTCCATGCTAATTTGACTACAGCACCTCGGCGAAAAAGAATTCGAAAAAATAGTGTAAAGGGCAATTGCAGAGTTAATTATTATCTACAATATTGTCTGAGGAAGTATAGTTTTATCTTTAGTATTTATGGCGCTATGGAACTAGCCTGTTGGCAGCAAAAAGTGCACTCTCTCGAAAACCTTTTGTGAATTGTGCAATAAAACACAATTCATTTCGCATTGCTTGCTATAATATTAATAAGCAATTGGCAAAAAAGCCATAGATCTTACCAAAAAGTCTAAGCAATCTGGAAATTTATCACTAATTACCGCAATTGCATCACAATAAACTTACCCCCATTGCCGGTGGTATCTTATCCAACTGTTACATTCCATTAAATCAACCCGCCGCTGTTGAATCGCCAATCAAGTGTAAAAGCTTTTCCATTACCTCTTCACTTAGCCTAATTCGAGTGCTCTTCTCCAAATTATCACCCAATGACATGGACAATAACTTTAATAGTCCTTTTGTGGTTTTTACACCCTCCGACCGGCAGCTTACAGCTCACAAGCCAACGAAGCAAATGTAAAACATAGCAAATTAATAGTTTTCCATTAGGTTTGCTTCCTTTGCCGTTTCATTACCGATTTCGGCCCTCGCCACGGCTTTCAGCATCGACAACATCAGATGGTCATTCTTATGATGCAACTCGGCGATAACAGAATCGAAACATGTGTAAAATGAGTCCAGCCTAATAGAACATGCTTCAGGACGATTCACTGCTGTTTAGCTGGCCAACTGACAACCAACTCGATTTCAATAAAATCAATTCACCAGACATCTATCCATTCTAAGTAGGGACGCTAGTGAAGACTGCCTGTCGGTGTACAACTTTTGTTCCCTACCGAGGACATCATAGTGCGGCGGTTTCCGAGTTAGAAACCACAATTGGGGTCGCCAACGAAAAGGTCGTAATTTTTGCGGAAACAGAAAAAGGGACTCATTTATCTTCAATCTTTAAAATCATTGTACGAGGATGGATCCATTGTAGTAATAAATTGATGCTATTTGCTTATATCGGAAGGGGAAGGTAAATGGCGGATGTTACATAACTAACATGAACACGAGAAAACGTGGCTAAGCACTAGCACTAAACCTTCAAACTATGAGAGACTCTGAACAACAAGCTAAACGTTTGTCACTCAAACTCCTTCAAGATGCAAATGACATTGAAACCTTCTTTTCAGAAAACAGTAACACGCTTTCTACCATATTTTAGGCGTCATGTTGTTGTTGTTTTTTTTTTAAGATAAGGTACTTCCTCCTTGATCCAGCTCGACTGGAAAATAATCTTCCACTCCCTAGTTTAAAGATTTCATATCTCACAAAGATACATTTCCTGTAGAGTGAAAAACGTCCCACCGCTTAAATCGTTGGGGATGACAGATTATTTGTCCCTTAATTTTTCCTTTATTGCGCTCGGTGCCATCACCACAAAAAGTTGTAGCCCGCCGATTTTTAATCTCCGAAAAAGTGCTGAAAAGTTAAAGACCACAAAGTCCACCATAAGGCAGGCAAATACGACGGCGTAGTACGACGGTGACACACCGAACGCCGGAACGGTATTTGTTTTAAGAAATGGCGCAATATCCTGACCGCACTGCTCGTCTCAGAGCTACCCTCGTTCCCCAGTAAAATGGAACGAAAAGTTTGCTTTTTTTCTCCTCCCGGCGCTTGTTGAGAGCTGCATTAGCTTTGCAGTGAACGGAAGATTTTCCCAGATGTCCCGCTTCCAGGCAAGCACCCACGAGGCAGGTACCCGGAAGGGAACAACGGAGTTTGTGAAATCACAGACGCGGAAAGACACAGAACCGTGGTGCAAGAAAAAGATGATTTAATGAATTTGGTGATGAATTTTTCTAATTTAAAATATGCTAATTTTGGTTACCCGCGCTCGAGATTTGGTGAGCGGATTTTTGTCGGAGGGGTTTTCTTTCACTTTTTGGCAATGATTTAAACAACTTTAACTTAGTCCAATGCCACAACACTAAAACAGATTGCCGTGGCGAAATAAAAAAAATAAACTGAATATTTTGGAAATCATGCTTTCGATCGCCAACGTTTAATGTAATGAGCAGGGCAAAGGATTAACAAATTATCCACGATCCACGATAAACAAAATAAAATATATTTTTCAGTACAGTATCATGTTGGCATACAAAATGACACCTAATTTAGATAATATTAGATAATTTGGGTCAAATTTAAATTTTACATTATTTAGATTGTTTCATAGAGCCAGAAAATCATAGTAAACTGAATTCATTTTTCCAACAATTTTTTTTTTTGCTTGAGAAGCCAGCTTTCCAATTACTTCACACACAAGGAGATAGCTTTTACGATTCTTGTTTATCCAAAAAAGCTCCAAATGCGCAATTTTTTAAGAAGTGATAAACAGAAATTATAGAGGAATATCCCCGGTTGTAATACAGGTTTTGTTTTTTGGTCATAACTTTTATTCGGATTATTAAATTTCGAATCTTATTAAAGCATTTGAAAGATTGAAGACTTACGTATCTTTTTGCTAAGACAGCTTACATTTTTCGCTTGAAACAAAAAAGTTATAACTAAATTGGAAGACATAGTATTTGCTAACCAAAAAACAGTGTCCCGGCTGTGAAACACTTCGAAAAATCCATGAAATAAAATAAGAATAAAGAAGAAAATAAAGAAATATAAAATAGAAATAAAATACTGCAATCATTTATTGACGGAAAACACCGCAAATGCAAAGAAATTTATCAGTTTCTTAATTTAATTATCTAAATCTGAATTGTAATCAATGCATGTAAAAACAGAAAGTTTGAGATCTCAAATATGCAGATTTTGCTTTCGTGAGCCTGAAAAGTGTATTAAAAATGTTTGTGAACTTTAAAGTATTGAACAATCGATTCTCTGGATTTCTCTGAACCGGGGCGGACGCCAGTTTGTACAAATTTATATATTTTTTGAGTAAATTTTTTCACTTAAAACTTGTCTGTATGATAAAATAGATGTCTAAAACTAAAGTTAAATGAATTTTACTGCCTTTTTCTATTCTATTTGATACATAAAAAAACCAATCCCAAAAAATTCTAAAAAAAATTTCGGGTATTCTTTCGAACTCATTTCCTACAAAATATTCTTCTTCTTCTTCAGCAGCATAGAGCCGGAGTGACTCGTGCTGTTTCAAGCACTCGTCTCTATTCACCACGGTCTTGGACCACTCGTCGCCAATTTCTTAGTTGTCTCAGAAGTCGCAAATCGCTTTCGACCTGTCCCTGGTGCCGGTGGGGTTGTTGAAGAGGACTATTTTCGTCGCACTGTCGTCCGGCATCCAAAATATTCTATAGGCACGTCAAAAATGATGGTTGTTTCACAACCGGGGACAATCCCCTAATATCTAAGTAATTCAACTGTGTATACTCAGGTTTAAATTTATATGGTGATAAAAATTAAATCACGCACGGACACTTGATTACCATGACGTTGAGCTAGCAATTTTTAGCTACGTATCATGCAAATGATTCCCACTCTAGGGTAATCTACTATTCAAGTAAATTTTAATAACAAAAGATAACGTTAAATTTGTAAAGTGTTAGTCGCCCAATTAGTCGGAACATCATGAATATCAAATGAACTTGTTAGCCTCTTATATAAAGAAACACAGTTTTATAACCTATTACCTACCTATTTAATCGTGAACAACGGGGCAGTAATATTTTTAGCATACATTTTATTTATCCAATTTTGAACACTGAATTACTAGAAAAGGTGGTGTTTTATCTTTTTATTTTTCAATAAGCATATGTAATAAGGAGAGTTTCAATCAAATTTTGATCAAGCAGGAATGCTGCCGCATTTAATTAATTTTCAATTAAAAAACCAAATTATTTTTCTTTTTAAATTTCAATTCGTATAAAAAAGAAGAAAAAAGATTTCCTAGGCTTCCGGTTGACCGAATCAGAATTGTGTCTACTTTGTTCACCACAGAATACCAGTTTGCCTTTTGTGGCTTTCTGACCCATGGCTTTTGTTCCATAAACGCAGAATGCCAAATCCGGCCAAAACAGCACGGAATAGCCGCAATGCTTCAGGACAGTTTTTTCACAAACTCGTTCAAGTATTTCCTGTCTGACCGGTTGCAATGGAAATGTCGCCTTCAAGCAGGCTTTATTTTCGGGTTATTGCTCAGTAGAAGCTTATTTGACTACGATGCCTCAACGAAACAGAATTCGAAAAAGTACTGTAAAGGGCAATTGTAGAGTTAATTATTATCTACAATATTGTTGAAAAAAGTAGAGTGTTATCTTTAGTATTCACGGCACTATATGGCTGCTACCCCGTTGGTACCAAAAAAACCCAACCCCACCCACGGGCTAGCAGCCCCATAGCGCTGTAAATAAAAAAGATAACAATCTATCTAATTTCTTCAATAATATTGTAGATAATAATTAACTCTAATTTAAGTTGATAGGACAAACAATAATTCGTGTCGATTACAGACGCGAATTCACGGCAGTCGTTTGTTGATACGTAGCCAAGGCAACGAGTATGGATATGTAGTGACGCCCACCTAAATAATTGAGCATTAAATTGACTAGATATTTTCGCACGCTGTTCAAAATACCGTTATTAAAAAACAAAATAAGCTATTTAAACGGAAAATGTCAGTTGGTTTGTATGGCCATCCTGCACCTCTGAGCCAATTTTTAAAAAAATCGATCGACGAATTTTTGAGTTACGCCCTTTTGAAGTTTTAAAGGGCAGATTGCTCATATAAAACAAATAAAAATCTTTAATGACACTTCCAAAATGAACGTAAATCACAGCCGGTATTGATTTTTTATGCAATATAGGCCCATTGCCGACCATTTTAGGAGTTTTACGCTGTATTGGAATTAACCGGAAATGTTCTGGATTAAGTTATCGCTGTGACAAATAGCCAGTATCGAACATACACAAATACTTATCATGCAACACCTATAATTACGCCGTTATTTAGGTATAGCAAAATTCTTTACGTATGAACTACGAGTTTCATTTATTTTTTCACACGCTTAGGTTTTTCTTCAACACACTGTCGGTAGAGTTGTTTAAGGGCGCATGTAAAACATGTGGTGTTGAGATGTCATAGTTCTAATTATTAATTAATATGTTGTTTAGTTTTAAGTTTTCTGTAAATTTCCAGGCTTAGTTATTAACTCACCAAATAGTTTAGTGATTCTGAAATAGTTTTGAGTTGGGTTGTGTTGTTTTGTGTTGTGTTGTGTTGTGTTGTGTTGTGTTGTGTTGTGTTGTGTTGTGTTGTGTTGTGTTGTGTTGTGTTGTGTTGTGTTGTGTTGTGTTGTGTTGTGTTGTGTTGTGTTGTGTTGTGTTGTGTTGTGTTGTGTTGTGTTGTGTTGTGTTGTGTTGTGTTGTGTTGTGTTGTGTTGTGTTGTGTTGTGTTGTGTTGTGTTGTGTTGTGTTGTGTTGTGTTGTGTTGTGTTGTGTTGTGTTGTGTTGTGTTGTGTTGTGTTGTGTTGTGTTGTGTTGTGTTGTGTTGTGTTGTGTTGTGTTGTGTTGTGTTGTGTTGTGTTGTGTTGTGTTGTGTTGTGTTGTGTTGTGTTGTGTTGTGTTGTGTTGTGTTGTGTTGTGTTGTGTTGTGTTGTGTTGTGTTGTGTTGTGTTGTGTTGTGTTGTGTTGTGTTGTGTTGTGTTGTGTTGTGTTGTGTTGTGTTGTGTTGTGTTGTGTTGTGTTGTGTTGTGTTGTGTTGTGTTGTGTTGTGTTGTGTTGTGTTGTGTTGTGTTGTGTTGTGTTGTGTTGTGTTGTGTTGTGTTGTGTTGTGTTGTGTTGTGTTGTGTTGTGTTGTGTTGTGTTGTGTTGTGTTGTGTTGTGTTGTGTTGTGTTGTGTTGTGTTGTGTTGTGTTGTGTTGTGTTGTGCACCTTAACTAAAGGACGAACTTCAAAATCTTAATAGATGCGTCATTTTGCACACGCACACCTGCAAAATGAGGGGTGTTCAGGTTTTTAAAATGCATGATTGACAAATTTATTACGACCAAATTTTGATTGTAAAATGCTTTATTGCCTTGATTTAGCATACTCCCACTTTATCTTAATCATACAATTGTAAGTTGTAACTCAAAATGTACTTTTTATTGATTCAAAACTTTATAAAGGCAGCGTTATAAGTAACCAACACAATCTATTATATTGTAATTACATTGAACGAAAACGTCATTTATGACTAAAAATATATTCTTTCACGCAGAGAATTTTTATATTGAATTTAGTAGCGTAAAAAGAAACTCAATTGTGATCAGTTGGTTTTATCTGCCAGATATCATAATCAATCTCAATCATTCAACACTCAGGTTTTCTATATTTGCGCATGTTGGTATCACAAACGCAGAGCCTTTAAGGACGAATAATAGAGGAAATCACTATACCGCAATGACAATGATGAATTGCTGCCATAACAAAAGCAGAAAGCCACGTTTCAACTTGTTTATTTGCTTTGTTCACTATTCCATTAAGTATAAAATGAAATAAAAAGAATAGCTATATCACTATAAAGTTATAAGTATTATTTATTTAATATAAATGCCTTTAATCTACCCTAAAATTAATCTAGCAACGCCCACCGCAAATCGATTTTAATTGCTTTTGAATAGATGCTTTGCCTTCAGCAAATCAAAAACTAATCAATGCATTTTGTAATATAGATGGAACACGGGCGAATGTGGACGAAATGACGGATTATAGTCTATTGTTGATCAGTAAAGTAGTTATTTATGTAAGAAAATTTGATATTATTCTTTTGGGCATGCATTACACTCTAAACCACACCATAGGTTAGCGAGAGCTGAGCGTCGATATCAGTTTCAAACAACAAAAATAAAAAAATTATTAATCAAACTGCAAAAGATAAGTTTCGTATTTACCCAAGTGCTAAACCAATTTTCTCCAAACGGTTAATTTAAAAGTGTCTGATTTGCCCAAAAACTAGTAAAATGTCTAAATTGAGAATATGTACATAGTAAGTTTCAGCAGTAAATTGTAGTTTTGCCATATATGTTTTTAGTGTAAAATGCCAATTTTAATTTTTTAACCGAAATTCAAACAATTTCCTAGAAGTTCCCATTGGTGACGGATTTTAGCTATATTATTTTCTAATTTCTAATCATTTCTAATAACATGTTCTTCTTTCTTTCCATCATATTTTCCCAAACTTGCAGCATGCATCATTTTTTAAGTAAACTTTTTACTGTATTTTCAACTACATATATTTACCTACCTTTTCTAAAAGAAAATATAAGCAAATTTACTATGACTAAGATATTTATTTTTCAATTTAGGCCATTGCAAATCATATTTAAAGTTTTTGTCACCCCTCCCTTGGAAATTGGCTTGAAAAATCGGGGGGCAAAAACATAATTTGTAGGATATGAGTCAAATTTCTTTTTATAAAATCAATTGTCTGTGGGCTCTACAGTCTGAATAACTCGAAAAATGAGCCTCCGAGTTGAATTATGGCTTCTAGCATGAAACAGAAATGGAAATTCGAACAATGGAATTTCCGAAAACCGTCCAAAAAATGTTCCTTCGTTTTTGTCTTTTTTCGTATATTTGTGCATAGAAAATAATAACGTATATATTATAAGCTAGAATATATTCGGTTTTCATGTTTAAACCTTGAATAAAAATTTTAAATTGGATGGATTTTAAATCCATGTTTTTTTTGCTCGATTAAAAAATTCACTTTGTTTTTTTTTCGCCCCCCCTTCAGTGGCCGAACACCGGAAGGACAAAAACTTTATAAAATATTTGTAATGGCCTTATCATAATTCTATATCACTCTGAAATGACTACGTAACATTTGGAATGTATGATGACACATAAAAGGTATTTCTGAGCTAATGATACTTTGATATTACTTACTGCTAACATCAAACTCGTAGTAAATCGTATAATTCAAAATTAATCTCGAGCATGCAATTGGCAGACAGACACAAAATCAGAATCAAAAATGATTCGTTATTATAATCTAAATCATAGAGAAAAAAACCTAGTCGTCATGGTTAGACTGCAACAAAACTCAGTTGCGGGAACAATGATAAATCTATAAAAGAAAAGCTGCATTCTTCGACGAGAAAAATCAATCATTAGCAGTTTGTGCGTAACTTCGTATGTATAATATACCATCTTCCCAGTACAGACTGCTTATTCGACTATAAACTAGGCACGTGTGATAGCTAATGACTTCATTTTGTAAGCTATACGTATATTTATGGGAATACTCATAAGGCCCTCGTAAGCTACAATATCTTAATTTATGACAGTGATTAATTTACGATATGACATGTAGCAAACAAATGGAAATGCATCGGTCATCCTATTCGGACGCAGCCCTCGTGAATTTTCCGGGTTTTTTTTCAGCTACTGTAATAACTTTCTGGAAAAGGTAATGCCCCCATTTATAGTCATGATTTGCTGCCTGATTCTAGCAATACTTTTGCCACTTGCTTCGTGGGGATGAAGAAAAAAACATACCGCCACAGAGCGAAGCTGTACAAAGGTTTCACCTAACGGAAAAAATACCACAAACCAAACCGGAAAACGTACCGGATAGGAAAAAATAGAAATATTATAATGAAATTAAAAATTTAAATAATCAAATGGAAAACTGTCTCGAGACGGAAGAAGCACATCCATGGAACATCCTCGGCGACAGAGCCAGGATGAGCACTTCCACGAAAGTAAAAAATGTTGCATATGAAATATGCGCAAAATTAATGCGAGAAGGATTCCATTAGCGAATTGAAAAGTTTGCTCGCCGGTCAACCGAGAAAGTCTATCAATTATTTAAATGTAACAAAATTAAATTCATGAACGTCACGTATGATCACCGGTTAGTGATTGGTAGATGAATGCATTCGAAACGTGTCCGGTAAACAGTGACTGCTCGAGTTCTACAATGCTTAGTTCTACATTCTTTCACTTGTTTAGCTTCTTTAGCTTATATTTAAATTCTCTTTTTACACTTTTCTCGTCTTTCATACTTTTTTCTGAGAAAATTTCATCCCCATTTCCCACGTTTCAATATGTCAACCAATCAACCTGCCAAAATCAATATTGTGACGGTTCTATTGTTCGACTAACCATTCCCGAAACTCGTCTGAATCCTTTTCTGCGAACCGTGAAATTGTCCCGATTTAACTACAATCAAGCGTAAAGAGTCGCAGGTTATCCTGCCTGGTACACAAAACGTTCGTTAATTGCTCTATACATCACCGCTGCCGCTATCGTATGCATCAAAAGCACCGATTACAACGCCCATTCGCGATTGTTTCGTGAATCGTCAGCGACGCCGCTGTCGACACCAGCTAACTTCGACATTGTCGCGTGTACAATTCACGCCTGAGATTTTTTCGCATTGTCTATCAGTGTCGTGTGACTCTCACGCATGATACCACTGAATAAGCGGACCAGCCACTGAGTGTGGGATTTGATGACACAACAACGACAGAGGCAGGGCGTTGATGTGGAAATCGGAGACTCAAATGAGAGATGACTTGTGCCATGACTGTGCGACTGTGGAAAACCCCACATATCCTGCCGAGGAACGGTCGCCTGGTCGCAATCAAGCGGGGATAATAAAAAGAAGGCCGGAACACATCAGAGCGCGCAATAATAACGGATGACGTTGGTTATTTCTATAATTTTTATCATTTATTTTATTGACGCGTGCTTGACTTATTTATAATAGCATTTTTTTCTCCTGCTTCATTTTCAGGAGACATTAATCTTAACGATGCCGTAAAGAGCAGAAGAAGATATATATCATTGGTGCAATATGCTGGTACTAGGGATGAGGAGAAGAAGTTGGCAACTATTGCACGGAATCGCAAAATTTTGCTGGATAATTCAATATTTTAATTGGTTTGACCTCACAGATAGCTGCAAACCATATGTTGTAGTTCGTCTTCCTCCGCAAGACGCTTAGATCAAGGAGCATACATCACCGCACAGGGCTGACGATGACAATTCGACCGGTAGTCTTCTACGGACTAGGGACTGTAAATTTTTTTACAGACGATATACGTGCATTTGCCGTATTTCAACGAAATATGTTGCAAACTATTTTTGGCGGATTACAAACAGAAAGTTGAGGAAGGCAAAGGCGTATGAACCGTGACTTACTATCATCGCAAGGATACCGGACAACTGTGCAGTAAAATCTGTTCTCTTGAAGAACCCCACTGGCCCAATGAATAAATGGGCCCAATGTATTAGATGACTCGACCAGGTTGAAGCCGACTTGCGCGTGTTGAGACGCTCAACGAATTGGCGACGAGTAGCCCAGGACCGAGTACAGCCCAAGTAACAATTTGAGTTTTATTGCACTCTTATAACGGTATATTTGACGAATTTTGCCAACAAAAAACCACCATAAAAGTGTAATAACACCTCCATTGTTACTTGAGAGTGGAGACAAGTTCTTGATACTGCACGAGCCACTCTGGCTCTATCTTGCTAGAAGTAAGCTTGCGACAAACTGGATTTTGAGAAGTACCGAGCTATCACGAACCTTAATGCCGCCTACAAAGTGCTTACTCAAATCATATTCCATCGATTGTCGCCACTAACCAACAGATTCATGGGAAGCTACCGGGCCGTCTTCATGACCAGCAGTCTTTATCCAGCAGCAGGTCCCTCAAAAGTGCTGCAAATTTCAAGTCACTATCACTTGGTCATCAACTACACAACCACATAAGATATCATAAACCGAAAAGCCCTATGGACTATTATGGAAAGCTTTGACTGACTTATCATGGCTACGATGGCCGCCTCAAGACCTGCGATTCTATCGACCGTGAAGAGTCGACAAGACTAATTAAGACTTCGATAGATGGTGTACAGTGCTGCGTGATGATATCGGAGGCGTTATCAAGCCCGTTTATACACACAGGAGACTTCGAGAAGGCGATGTTATTTCGTGCTTTCTATTCAACTTCACGATATTATGAAATGTACGGATTTTAACAGGCGGAGCACAATCTGCAATAAATCTAGTCAATTTATCTGTTTCGCAGACGATGTGAACATTGTCGGAAGGACGTTCGCGATACTTCCTGAGCAGTGAAGCAGTGAAGGTTGGATTGGTGGTGAATGCATCTAAAACCAAGGCTCTGTAATCAAGAGGAACCATGTGCGATCGAGCTTGCTTAGGCAGTCGACGAGAACGAGTTGCAGGTAGTTGAGGAATTAGGGTGACCGAACGAGAGCCATAAATACGATAGCCATACCAATGAATGCCATAATGTATATTTTCCATAATGGACGGGACAAATAAAGACAAATGCCATAATGGATGTTTGCCATAATGGACGAGATCCAAAATGTACATTTGCCATAATTCATATATTCAACGTTAGCCGGCCGTAGGCCCGCCGACGGAAGCGCCGACCACTGCACTGTCGACCCGCAGAAATCACATCTGTCTAGGTCTATTCGTTTTTCTAGGTTTACCAACGTCTAGTTAGTTTTCCATTGTCCTCGCATCGAGTACTCTCTGTAACATAAAAAGCGGCAATGCCAGCAAACGTGGCTCCCGTCCATTATGGCAAATATACATTATGGCATTCGTCTTTACGGCTTCCGCCCATTATGGCATGCGTACGTATGGCAACCGACCGTATGACAAACGTATATATGGCTAATGGGATGTAGTCAGGTATACCTTGAGTCGTTGGTGACGTTGGATAATAACCGCAGTAGAGAAAGACGTATTCTAGTATTTATACGCCGAAAGTCGTGCTTACTACGGACTCCACAAGACCCTAAGGTCCGGTAAGCTTAATCCCCGTACCAAATGTATCATGTAGATAGAAGATCGATTGTCTTCTACGGGCACAAAACGAGGATAATAATCGACGGGGGAGCACTGGCCGTTTTTGAACATTGTTTGCTTAGGACCATTTTTTGGTGGGGTATGTGAGAACGGTGTTTGTAGGAAAAGGATGAACCACTATCTGACTCAGCACTTCGGTAAACCGAATACCTATCTAAAAAATTGCTAAAGCTGGAAAGGTACAATGGGCGGGATATGTTGTGAGAATGCCGGGTAACAACCCCGCCAACTCCCCCATATCGTCAATGATTCGGCAATTCAATGAATACGCTGATTTCTTCTCCTTCGACGAAACACCTCAATTATACCGCCAGCACATACTTGGATCTAGTTTTCAATATTAAGTATTCATGTAGACAAACTTGTCCGATGGATTATGTAAATAAAATAAAAATTATAAAATGGTGTTCTGCAGATGAAATCCTAAGGGTCATCGCACCAGGCTAAACAAGTAAGTATAAGTATGGCTTCCACAAGCCTGCGTTCAAAGTGCCCTTGTATACAATGCCAATTAGACCGGTTTTCATCTATGGGCCTGAAATAAGGCTTGTTCGCGACAAAATCTGGACACCTCAATTTTCCAATAAGACAAATTTGCTAGAAGTTTAATCCATGAAATAATTTTATATCATTTATGTGTGTATCGTTAATAATTATCAAACAAATTAACATTACTTATTTGGTCTGCATGAAAAATTGGCGAACTTTAGAGTTTACCCTTGCCATGAGGGTCAGTGCAGACTTGTCGGCAACCAATTTAGCTGCGTTTGTCCAAGATTTTCTTAATTTACCTATAGTTGCTGCTTGTTGTTTGTGCTGGGACATCTCTCTCTTCACCAAAGCCCAATACCGCTCAATGGGGTGCAACTCTGGACAGTTAGGTGGATTCGCCTTCTTCGGTACAATATGGACTCCATTAGCATCATACCATACCAAAACACCTTTGGCGCAGTGACAGAATGCCAAAACAGCGAGGGTACATCATGGATGTGTACGATCGGTAACAATCGTTTCTGCAGGCATTCTTCACGGTATATTTCCTTGTTAACCGTTCCCGTAGTGATGTAACTTTTGCTTGCTCGACCACAGCTGCATCTGGCCTGCCATACTAAATATTTTTTTGGGAGCTTGGCTTTCTTCTTTGTTCTAAAATGCTCTGCAACGCCTGTTTCATAGCAGTATAAAAAGACATACCAGATCTCATAGGAGATACGTTTCATCGTCCATGATAACACATGGAAACTTCGTTAAATATTCGCGATAAAGCTTACGAGCGCGTGTTTTGGCCGTCGTATTTTGCCTATCATTACGGTTTGGCACAGTCCTCATCTTGAAAGACTTCATGCCTCGTCGTTGCTTAGAAGTGTGCACGAATGTTGGCGACATTTTAATTTTACGAGCAATGGTACGTGCAGAAAGATCTGGTCTCCTCCGTAATATTTGTTTTACCGTCGCATCCTTGTGGGGGTTCCTCAGATCCGTTTTTGTTCCTCTTCCCTTCTTCCTAGCTGTTGTCAAGCGAGTATCGAACGATTTTAAAACACTGTGAACAGTGCTTGGAGGGAATCCAAGCTTTTTGGCAAGTTTTCTTCACGAGAGATCCGGATTTTCATTGCGGCCGCACACAATTGCTTTTCGCACCTGCTCTTCTTTCGACGCCATTTTACGCTGAGCGTTTGTAATATAAACAAGTGTTATATTTTCAGAAAGAACAGACATAGGGTATGTTGCTGCTTCGTCGTAATTGCCTATTCCCGTCCTATCCAACACAAATTAATAAAAATATCAGTATTTTTATGACACATAATGCAAAACTAGTTATTCCCTAATATTTTAGTTTGTTGTCTATCATACGCGATCAATCAAAGTGAGCTGAGATCTATTTAAATGCTTTTTATCATTAAAGAAGTCCTATAAGCCAAATTTCCTACGTTTTTTCGTGCGACGAAGAAGAAAATGTCGACTAATCGTTTTAATTTCCGTCATTCATAAATGAAAATAACTCACGCAAGGCATTGTCGTTATTCTACAGCCAGGAAAACTTGCCTGACCTGCAGAAATTTTGCAAAATAATATTTGTCATGCCGTCTTACACAAATAAATGCGCGTTAGCTTCGTAAACATTGTTGTGATTTTTAGTTCAGACGATGAAAAATTTGATGGACGGATTTTAAAACAGTACGTCGAATTAAAGAACTAAAGTCAGTTGCGTAATTTCAATAATATGCTTTAATAATCGCTTTTCAGTGATTTCATAGTTCACGGATCGAAAGGTAAGAGAGTTTTAGTCAAATCAGCACAAGAACTTTTGGAGTATTCATTAAATCCATCCAACAAATGATGAAAATTAGAATGGCTTTACTTACTACGACGGGAATTAGAAATAAACTAACCCTACGTGTACCACTCTGCAAAATATTTCACTTATTGTTAATATACCGAAGCTGTGTGTGCTTAGGGGTGTCCAAATTTTGTCGCGAACAAGCCTTATGAACACTGCTGGAAAAAGACTTGCGAAACCCCGAAGTTAGCGAACAGCGAATAATTTTTGGTAGCGTACAAGCAAACGGTTTAGGTTAAACGAAAAATGAACTGCGAATTCAGGCATCTCCACTATAAACTCAATATTCAGAAAGCGGCTGAAGGGCGAACACGTTGGGCATGACATATTGCTAGAATGCCAGATTAAGACCAATAGATACTGCAAAACTGGTATTCGTTGTGAATTCAATAGGATCGAGGAGAAGAGGGACACAATGTGGGAAATTGCACGACCAGATGGAGCAAGATTTGGTGAGTATTGCCCGCGAAACTCGAGACTAGCAGACTGAGTTAAAAGGAGGCATTATATTATGCTAGTCTTGTCGTAAAGTATCAAGCCAACAAAGTAAATAAGTAACCGAATAGCCATACTGCCTATCAGCCAGTATGGTAGGAACAAAACTAACAAATAATACTCGAACAAATAATACTCTCACAGGTAAATGAGGGGAATGACAAAGTTGGATTAACGCAACAAAACTACGGAGTATCAGATGGTGTAATTTGTTAACGAACACGCTCATCAGGAAATTTAGAGCTATTAGTCTTCGAATCTCGCCTTTGCTTAGACAATATTTTTAGTCTAGTATTAAAAATTTTCAGTGCATTCAATTTTTCATTTTTACATGAAAAAAGTTGAAAAGAAAAACGTACGGAATAGTTTTCGAACGCTCTGTTTTGCAAGCTAATTAAATATCATGCGTCCCCATACTTAAAAGAATCAATGGATGTACCATATTAACCATAACTTCACCAGCACTCTTGGCCAAAATAAGGAATTTAGGCAAAAACAAAGTATTCAATGTTGCAAATATACAAACAAAGTAATTTTAACTTTAAACCCTTTCGGGATTAGCATTATGAATAAGCCCATATGTAACCATAATTAACCATATTGAATTTTCAAACTTCAGCAATTTTTTGTTTAAAGTATAAAATCTTTTATGTAGAATAACCGCTCTTGCTCAGCCCGTTAAGAAAACAATTCATATATGATATAGAAAAATATGCAACGCAAGAAATTTACTTATTTAATCTGGATCACTATGTACTTGTAAAAAGATAGAAGTTCTACGTTCCCCTACAGGGCATAATTCCCACAAGCACGCTCCAGAACAAACAAACCGGAAGCAAAACGATTTATTATATCCGAATGACTTTTATTTTGTCACGGTGCCATCAACAAAAATATTTTTTGTTACACATTAATGGGCATGATATCAAGTGCTGAAGATCTCAATCCGCACCGGCAGCAGTCAGTCAGACGGCATCGGTGCCGCTATATTCAAAGTGCGCCCACAGTCCTTACACGCGGTCTAGTTCCGTCCATTGATGTACTTTTCGCCATTAATCCTCCTGGCGACGTCCGCCGCCGTCGGCAGCAGAGCATAGACACGACCCTCTCCTTACGGCCAAGACCACGCTGAAAAAAAAGATAAATGGAACAGTCTAAACGAAGCGCGAAAAAACAACACATTCCGTTTCCCTTGCCGATTTCGCGAAACGGCTCGTGCAAATCGTGTGAAAAATTGTAATCTTTCCTATTGGATAAACATCGCGCTGTTTTGATGGAAGGATCTGCTCGAAAGAAATAACATGGTTTGCAGCGGAATCGGATCTGAACGCCGGCACCAGCCTGGGGCTACGTTTCGAGGAAAATTCTGATCGCAAATGATTCATGCCTTTGTTGATTGACCAATGGGTTTCAAGCGAAGCTTATTTAACTTCCTGCAAAATGATTGTAGGTTTCAAACACAGCATCCCTATCAAGCTTCCTAGCCTACATTATTTTATTATTTATTATGAATACAACTTTCATTCCAACTACGACTTATATACAAAGAATATTTAATAATATCATGTACTCTGTAGTTTCCCAACCTCCCAAAAGCCAAATTGACTCGTAGCCGTTAACGAGATTAAGCATGTACCTAACCTTTTTCCCACTAACTAATAAAAATAATAAAAAAAAGAATTTGGCTTTGCAAAGTTGTTATATATACCCGCTCGGATAAAAAAAGTTACAGGTTTAATCAACAAGCTTTAAACATTATAGAAAATTAAACTCTTCTAATCAAAAATTCATCCATGTTCATTCGAATTTACAATCAACTTTTCAGTTGAATCGAACGTGTTGGCGCTGTATACGGCAATCATAATTTAGAATTTCATTGGGATCTAATATTCTTTTTTTTTCTCTATTAGCTTCCATCCAATGCAAGGGTTTAAAATCCTACTTGCAAACCCTTTTTTCGATCCACTTTTATTGACATTGACTTGATGGATGGGGAATGGAGAATTATAAAATGTATGAGTGCAAGAAGTTGTACATGAGACATGCCGGGCTATCAGGGATGCCGCAGTATCTTCTCCGAGTAAGGAGGAAATAACCCCAATTTAAGCTTTGGTAACGAAGGTATTCACTAAGAAAAAATATAAATTCCGTTTTAAATCGAAAAGTTTCTCTCTTGATAAGAGATAAATAAAGTAAATAAAGACAGAACAAAATTTTTCAATCATCGAAATGATTTCGCGATAATTATATACGCCAAAGTTCAGCAAATTCAAAAACTCACGAACTTCAACAACTGCAAAAGTCAGTTATAATAACTCTATCCGATATTTCCTTACAGAATTTTCAAATTAGATGAATACCTGCTTCATGCTAACCGATTGAATCCCACAATGAGCTGAAATTGCTACCGACCGTTCCAATAGCCATCCCGCAGTGTAAACTGACTTAATAGACCCTCTTTCTGCACCACAACTTTAAATATCCACTATACTCAAGGTTCATCTATCGCAAAAACCCTGAGCAGAGGCCGACTAAACAAAATCCTGACTTTTTTCACTACTGCCGTAGGTAGTGATACCAACATTTTTATGTCCATTCGTTCCCTAGGAGAGAACCTTTCTCTGCAAGGTTTCCCGCAGCGAAAACGGAAGAGGAAAGCACTGGAGACCTTCCTACCACGAACAGGAGGGTACATTATTATATGAACCCATCAACCCCTGTTTATTGTGTTCAGCTATCTGTTTACGCTTTCTGCATGGTCTAATCTTGCACAGCATCACGGAGAAAGTATTGGTCCGTCTCCATTCTAGTGGGTTTTGAAATAAATTTTATTCACTGTTGTTCGGTGTAACAGTTTAAAAAAACATTTCCCTCTATTCGAAGCAGAATCGGCATCCCGTCGAAGGTTGATCTCATCCCCTCCGCTGAATTGCGACAAGCCGCATGGGTATTGTTAAAAATAATCCCCGTCATTCATCAAATTAGCCAAATTGAAATATTCCAATAAAATTTCATGATTAACTATTTAATTTGATTGCGTTGGCGGAGACGACATGCTTTCCATCCGATCGGAACGACAATTTTCTACGTCAGAATCTAACGAACAAATCTAACCGCTCGATGGCCGGTAAGATATCGAAATGATTTTGCTTTCCAATTTCAATATTTCGCTTCCAACTGTCTGAAACACCCGGTACGGTGCGATGTCACCTTCAACATCGTCGTCCCTGCCCAGAGCGTAGATATCCTTCAGAAATCAGAATCCTCAGCGCCATTCCGGTGAACGAGTTTTAATTTGTTGCGGTATGTTGATAGCCGGATGGTGTCGGATTCGTTCCGCTGCTGGCTGGGATTGGGAATGAATAACGAAACGATCGAAGCGAGAACAGAGCAGTCACCGCAAAAAGGGGACGAAAGGGTTAACCCAAGTGAAATAAAATCCTAATTGAATATAATGTAGTGAAAATGGAGTGCTAATTGAAGGACGTGTATATGTCAGGATAAACCTGTTTGGTTCCGGCAACATTATACTGTGAGATGAAACGCACTGAGTTTGCCGTTCGATATAAAACACTTTAGGAATTTTGAATATTGTTTACGATAACATATTTCATCTACGAAGTAACAACAACTAGCAAGCCTTCGGTTACTATAGTTGCACATTTTTAGATGGTTATATAATAATGTAATGACTACGCACCTAATGTTTTTCACTTTAAGAGCAATATTCTTCGACTGTGGAGTGAAAGGAAATGTCAGATATTTTTTGAAAAGTGTCGAAAAACGTCTGTGTTTTTATCGTGGCCAAACTAGATTTAAAAATACATACAATATAATATAAAATGCATAAAATATTATTTCATAATCTGTTTTCAGGTGTTTTACTAGTCAAAAAGAAAGAAATATGAGGGATTATTATATCTATGGAAATGAAACAATAAGTTCATGAAAAATTTTGTTTTAAGTTCTCTAGCGTAGCAGAAGCCTCCCAGTTGGCGATGAGTTACGTACTCTAACAAGCCAGTCGTCGTATGTGCGAATCTCAACTGGGAACTCTAACAGTCAATAGGATCATATCACTGGCCTTGCAATTGGCCTGACCCTTACCATATCGTCAACAAATAGGCATGGAAATATATTAATTATGTCTTACTTAAGATTTACCAAAAAAGTCCATTATGTTCATTATTCAGATGAAGTACCCAAAATATTTTCAAAGCGCGTACAATATGATTATTCTCAAGTAGCAAAGACCTCCGTAATTATATCGTGGCTTTAACAGCAATCGCGATCCAGCCGCTTTCCCTACTGAGTTCTGGCGCTACTGGAACCGATTCGATACTTCACGCGCCATCACGACATCGCTCAATATCGCTATAAGCAGTGCATCAAATCCACGCCCACAAATATCCATTTCAAACGAACGACTGAATGAACTAAAGTTAAGAGTCCTCTTCAAAGCCAAACAAACGAAATCTCTTTTATCGGCTGATACTGCTGGCTGGCTGCTGCTACTGCTGTTGATGGCACATCTATAACGATGACAGGACGGTGTGGTTCGTTGGTTGGTTGGTTGGTCTGCTAGATCGGGTGACGTGTAAAATGCCCCGATAAAATAAAAATGGAAGCGTAATGGGACAAAGCCGAAGAAACGCGAGTCAGAGCGAAAAAGCACTTCAGAAACGTTTAATGAGACCCTCGAGCGCGGAAGTGCTCAAACACTCGAGCTTCGGTAATGTAATTGTTCTGCCATCACCAATCGTTCTATGGCGCGACTATTCGTTATTTTTCGTTGACGAGGGTTCCTAACAAAGTTATGTTTGTTTGGATGTCACGCAAAGGTAAATGATTACACGTTCTTTAAGTGCTTTGTTAAATACACATCAAATAAGAATTGAAAACTGTTTGGGTTGGCTCAATGGTCCAGTTGGAATTTGCATGAAATCAGAAGAAAAACTTCTTTTATATTTAAAACTAGAGAACATTTAGAACATTCTAAATAGGGGTTAGATGCATAATGCTGAAGATTTGCTTAATTGTAATCTTGCAACCAAGGGCTTTCTTTTTGACAATCCAAGATTTTCTTAAATCATACCGCAAATTTCTAATCCCACGTAATAATTTGGGTTTTATTACCAACCAACCCTTAAAATGGTAATGTTGGCAAAATCGTAATAAAATATCAGTTCAGTTCGTTTGAAATCAGTTGAAAGCTGGTCAGAAACCATAGACTTAGAGTAATCTTAGCATTTTTTTCTTTATATTTTCATTTCAACAACGTATTTTCTCTTCAATTTTGTTTTGAAATTAAGTATTATATTTTCTTATTTTTATTTAATTTGACTCATTATCTAGGCTTCACCGATTTATTAGCAATTTTGTTCCAAATTTATTTTATATTTTAGTATGGACGGCAACAATCACAAATTATGCGAAAATTTCTGTTCAATTTGCCCCCCCCCCCCCCCCCACCTCTTCACAAACTACCATAGAAAAAAAGAAATTGCTTCCAAAAACTCTCACATGCTACATTTGTTTCCATTTGCTTTATTAGTTTTCGAGTTATGCAGAAATTTGTGTTTCATTTGTATGGGAACCCCCCCTTCCAGAGGGGAGAGGGTCTCAATTCACCATAGAAAAAATTCTTCCTTCAGTAACCCCCACATGCCAAATTTGGTTTCATTTGCTTGATTTATAGTCGAGTTCTGAGAAAATTTGTGTTTTAGTTGTATGGGAGCCCCCCCTCTGGGAGGGGTCCCACCATAGAAAAAATTTCCGCTTCTAAAAACCTTCAGATGCTAAATTTGGTTCCATTTGCTTGATTAATTCCCGTGTCATGCAGAAATTTGTGTTTTAGTTGTATGGGAGCCCCCCTCTTAGTGGAAGGAGGGTCTCAATTCACCATAGAAAAAAATTCTGCCTCCAAAAACCTTCAGATGCTAAATTTGGTTCCATTTGGTTGATAAATTCCCGTGTCATGCAAAAATTTGTGTTTCATTTGTATGAGACTCACCCTTTCTAGAGAGGGGAGGGGTTTCAAACCACCATAGAAAAAATCACATTGTGCCATTTGTACAGCGATGGTTAGTTGATCATCGCTTTGATTCATCCTTATGCCAAAAGTATGCAATAGTGCAATAGGGTATGTTATGGCCTCCCGGTTGACCTCGAGGTATGACACTGGCCTAATAAAGCCAGTCGTCGTTTGCTCGAATCCCGACTGAGAAAGGCTGTTAGAGTCAATATGATCGTAGCAACTGGTCCTGCACTCCAACAGCTGGCTGCGAAGTCTGTCGTATAAAAACAGAAGGTCAAGTTTCGATAAGGGAATGTAGCACCTAGGTTTTGCTTTGCTTTTTTAAAGTATGATGACGTTTGTTGCGCCTGCCAAACTAGCCAGCAGCACAATTTTTTAACAAATGAAATGATCTTAAGCAGTTTATGCATAAACCGTGCCTCTTAGCTGTATCAATCCGTTTCTGTGGTTTTAGACTTTTGAATTCTTCACACTAGGGTAACGAATGCGATTGTTTGCAGAATTTACATTTCGGATGGTTGTCACTGCTGCTCGAATAATACAATGTAGTTTTATTGCGTACAGTTCGGGAATCTGATTTGGGATCAAGCTTGGCGAGTTGTTGTGATGATCGGGATTGTAAAAGGCGAGATCGTTTTTGTATAAAGGCAACTAAATCAGCGTACATTGGACCAAGGTGAGTTAAAGTTGTTTATACATTCAACAGTTTCCGCTTTGAAAATTTCGGTGATCGTCAAGGATAACCCAGCGGGGGTGAAAAACTAATTTGAGCATCAGAAAACCTTTCTTGACTAACCTTGCATTGGACGACGTTCGTTGTCTAACTGAGATGCCCATTCCTTTTGTTTTGCGGGATCCAGTTTACTGCTAAGAAACTCGACGAGGAAAGAGTTCAGATGGGCATCGCAAGTTAAAGTTTATTGAGAACACACACAAATTCATCTGCCAGGTTCGGTAATGCAGCTGCAGACTCTTTGTGGATAGCAGTAGTAGTGAGTAATACCGAGAATTGCTGCTTCATTTGCAAATTAGTGTTATCGTACCGCCTTTTTAGACTATCCCACGCGATCGTATAATTTGCTGTAGTTACAGCTATCGACTGAACTATACGAAGAGTTTCAGCACAGCCTTGAGGTACTAAAATCTCTGACTGAAGAAAGCTGGGGATTTGTGTGAATCAATGTTGGAAAAAGATCATAGAAATTTTCCCATTCATCGAAATTGCCGTCGAGCTCAGGTATCTCCATTTCAGGCAACCGAACAGCATTAGAATGAGCAAGTTGAGCAAAAGATGAGGGAAGTGGATGAATAGAATTTACAGACGGTGTTTCTACAGCTAGTTTTTCGGTGAGTGAACCTTTCAACTGAAAGTAATCCGTTTCGAAGAAAATTCTCACAGGCGATAATTCGTCACCTATTTCATCGTCGCACTCAATTTCGGCTTTAAATTCTTCCCACGACTCATCGAGTTATACGAGACGGAATTGGAGTTGGGGAAAATCACGGTCGAACACGAAGTTTTCATCGAACTCCTTGACTAATTTCACGGAACCAACAACGTTATTCCTGCGTACCAGGAGTTTCCGAATATTTGACTGTAATCGGATAAAAAACACGAGTTTTGGGATTTTCGAAATCTCATCCTTCTCTTTCACACCAACGCTGCTTAAACCTTAACTTTCCAGAACCGATTAACTTTTGTGGTATCATTTAAATATGTTGTTTGCATAATTTAGACAAGGCTTTCAATAATCATGAAGAGTCAAAAGTTTCCATGGGTTTCATAAAATTTCGGAAGGAAACTGTACATTTTCGCTTGATACGTCGAGATCCAAGCGCACTATGGTTTTTTCCGACATGATCGTCTAGCGTTTCAAGCTTTCGATAGGGCTTTATTGTATCATACTACACTTCCAGCCGAGAGCCGGGGATGCTCTTGCCGTATTAAAAATCCATTGTACTCGGTCCTGGAATACTCGTCGCCAATTCGTTGCGCGCCTCGACACACGCAAGTCGGCTTCAACGTGACCAAACCATCTAGCACATTGGGTCCCTCTATTCCTGGTGCCGGTGAGGTTCTTGAAGAGGGCGGATTTCACAGTACAGTCCTCCAGCATCCTTGCGATGTGGCCGACCCACCGTAGTCTCCAAACTTTCGCCAGGTGTACGATCTCTCCAAGCAGTGCCTGGTGCCTGCAGCTTGTAGACAGGGTTGCCACATGCGCAGATTATTCTGTGTTTAACCGATGTTTGAAAGAAATCGCCTGTACAGAATCTGTATGCATAGAATACAGATTTTCGCCAAATTACACAGATTAAACAGATTTTTGAGCTTTTACATGAGCGTGAAAGAGACGGAAATAGTCAGCAAAATGACTCTCTATCTCTTTCACTCTCATTGTTTTGCATTGGACAGATTTTTGCACAGATATTTTCCCTAGCCGTACACATTGTCAAATTTTTCCAACAAAATTATATGTGGCATCCCTACTTGTAGATCATACGCCTACGCCACTCCCTGCTATCCGTTTTTATTCCGATAAAAATAGTCCGCAACACCTTTCGTCCAAATGCGGCAAGTACACGGACGTCTTTCGTAAGCAAGGTTACTGTCTCTAGTCCGTAGAGGACTACCGATCTGATCAGCGTTTTGCACATTTGAGACCTCAAATATACGAACTCATCAACCAGTCCAGTTCATCGCCGTCAATAGTCACTGTCCATAGGAGGCAAACGTTGCTTTCTCTGGAGCCTCTTCCTACCATATAGGGTACGGGAGGATATTTCCAGCCCATTAAGCGATAGCCTGAACAATATTCAGGAATTACGTTGACACTATATTTATTATTAGAATTGTTCTGTAATAGCATATTCACAGCTGTTTAGTTTCTAGAACAAGTAAACGTAATCATAATTGTGTGTTTTCCAAACCATCATCAAGAGCGGATTCGCGTAAGCGATTGCTGCTAGTTTTTTCAGCCTGGTTATGTGCTAGTGGAAAAACAGTGGTTTTGATGTTTATTGAATAAAATTTAGCAAATTACTTACACTTTTATGAAAATAGTTATAACACATTAAAACCTATGAGTGCTGCATTCGTTTCAGCATTGTTATATAGCGGCAAAGTTTTTATTTGGGAAAATATAGCCAAAAAAGGTAATGTATGCCGAAATTAGTAGCGTGATGGGAATATCCTCCCGTACCCGTATTTGGTTTTCGACGCATTGATCTGTAACCCGTTTTTAGTCTGACGTAGATTATTGCCTCCGCCGTCCCAAGGTTTTTAGTAATGATGTCAAGGTCGTCTAGGCTAGGAGTTGGCTAGTCTTCCTGAAGATCTTTCCTCTCGTTTCGATACCCGCTCAGCGGATTACACCTTCAATAGCGATATTGCATAACATAAAAGACAGTTCATCCCCTTGCCGCAACCCTCTGCGCGATTCGAAAGGACTCGAGAGTGTCTCCGAAATACGCACGTACCATATCACTCGCTCCATAGTAGCTTTGATCAGCCGAGTCAGTTTGTCTGGAAAACCGTACTCGTTTACTATCTACCATAGCTGTTCGCGTTCAACTGTATCGTATGCTGCTCTGAAATCCACGAAAATATGATGCGTGGGTACGATGTACTCTCGACATTTCTGGAAGATTTGTCGGAGAGTAAAAATTTGCTCCGTAGTAGCAAATATAAGCCCGCCTGATACTGGCCTACGAAATCTCTTGTTATTAGGGATAGATGGCGCAATAAAATCTGGGAGAGCACCTTGTAGGCGGCGTTGACCTACGTGAAAAAGGTTGCTGAAAGGTAAATACAGCAATCTAGCCGGTCCTCCTTTTCGTAGATGGGACAGACTGATGCACCTTCCATCCTCTCCTCCGGTACCGTAAACCCACCTGATTCTGCGCATGGTGCCTAATTCTGCGCACCCCACATTTCAGTCAAAACTTCCAAATTCCTGTAAATTTTTATCTTAATTAACAAATCTAAGACAACATGGGTACATAGAGCTATTTATTTGAGAATGCTATGATTTTTAAGGAAAACATGTGGTGCGCAGAATTAGGAACCATGCGCAGAATTAGGTGCGTTTACGGTATTTTATTTTCTCCTCCTCCCAAATCCTAGCAATTGTACAATGAACAGCCGTTGGAAGCGGTTCTTGGCCATTTTTGTAGAGCTCTGCTTGTCCTTCCCGGCGGCTCGATTATTCTTCAGCTGACGAATTTTTCCCCGGATCTCTTCGAGATCGGGAGCCGACATGCTGTATCATTCACAGTAGATTTTGCCATACTCATGGTCTTCATAATCTCTGATATTGCTTTTACAGGATGAAAATGGTCAACGACAGCTCCGCTCAAAATATTCGGCTTCATTTTGCAAGAATTTAACATCACAATTGTACCAAACTTTCTACGTATTCGGCAATTTCACAGAAAAAAATTTTGTTTTTGTTCAACTAACTCGCTATGCCATTTTTTTCGAAAAGGCTACTGAGTTAGGGTGGTCCCAAAAACGAGATTTTACCTACCTGTGTAAATTTTTAAAATCATAACTTTTGAACTACTGCACTGAACCGATTTTAAGTCTTGACACGGTAAATGTAAAATGTTGTGGTGGAACTAAATATTATTCATCGTTGCAAACATCAAAACTATTCCAGCAATATATGAACAGTGACATAAAAAATTCAATCTTTATATATTCTTTTGGAAAACTGAGAATTCTTTTACATCACCATTTTTTTTTCTTTTGAGATACAATTTATTATAGGAAAAAGTAACAAAAATGCAATTTTTCCTTGCGATAGAACGAATATTTTTGGCTCGTATGTGACAAATGAAATGGACAACAGTTTGAGCAAAATCGAAGCAATTTTTTTCGACAGCACTTTTATCTGTGAAACAATAAGTCGTCTGATTTTGTAGACCGTCTTGTAATTCTCGAATCCGTGCTTTATAAAAAAACTCAGTCTAAATTGTTTGCTGTCGGTATATTCAAGCCGTGCCACCTTGACCTTCATCGACCACTTGCAGGAATCAACATGAGCTGATTGTAATAATATTCAAAATTGGATTTCACAGCTTATATCGTCAGACATTTTTGAGCTTTTCCTCTCGAATAGAAATGCGTAACCCGTAAAGTTGATGTAAGATACAAATGCTACATAAATCTATACAAAATCCATACTGCTAGGTTGGAGAGGGAGCAACAATTCGAACCATTAGGATGAATATACAATGTGGAATGTATCACCCGACAGCGTACCTATAGATACGTAGTGAGCGGTGTGGTGATTAGGATGTATGGCAAAATTGACAACTGACGCACTGACAAGTTAGCAGTCGTCTTTCAATCAACAGAAAATTACTGCCGTTTTATCTGATAAAAAAATGAGGATGAGTGCATTTACCAACCACCGGGCAGGAACATAAACTAACAAACAAAACCTACGCTAGTTTGCAAATCATAAAGCCATGGCACTGTCCTCGAGGAAAAAATATTTTTAGATTAACTTGAAATCATCAGATCTGAAAACCAGGCTCAATCCTTTCATATGAAATGTATTCAATTTGATATTAAACATAATACTTTCTATATCGCAAAGATAAGATTACACAAATTTTATTGAATATCAATTTTTTATCCGTTTCGTTTTCTAATATAAGGGATTTTTGTGGATGCTCGGTGATCATTCGGCTCAATTCGACATACCGATCGGACCCATATACGGACTTTTTCACACGTGAGTTGAAAATAATTTACCGAGACATTTGTCTGTCTGTCTGTCTGTCTGTCTGTCTGTCTGTCTGTCTGTCTGTCTGTCTGTCTGTCTGTCTGTCTGTCTGTCTGTCTGTCTGTCTGTCTGTCTGTCTGTCTGTCTGTCTGTCTGTCTGTCTGTCTGTCTGTCTGTCTGTCTGTCTGTCTGTCTGTCTGTCTGTCTGTCTGTCTGTCTGTCTGTCTGTCTGTCTGTCTGTCTGTCTGTCTGTCTGTCTGTCTGTCTGTCTGTCTGTCTGTCTGTCTGTCTGTCTGTCTGTCTGTCTGTCTGTCTGTCTGTCTGTCTGTCTGTCTGTCTGTCTGTCTGTCTGTCTGTCTGTCTGTCTGTCTGTCTGTCTGTCTGTCTGTCTGTCTGTCTGTCTGTCTGTCTGTCTGTCTGTCTGTCTGTCTGTCTGTCTGTCTGTCTGTCTGTCTGTCTGTCTGTCTGTCTGTCTGTCTGTCTGTCTGTCTGTCTGTCTGTCTGTCTGTCTGTCTGTCTGTCTGTCTGTCTGTCTGTCTGTCTGTCTGTCTGTCTGTCTGTCTGTCTGTCTGTCTGTCTGTCTGTCTGTCTGTCTGTCTGTCTGTCTGTCTGTCTGTCTGTCTGTCTGTCTGTCTGTCTGTCTGTCTGTCTGTCTGTCTGTCTGTCTGTCTGTCTGTCTGTCTGTCTGTCTGTCTGTCTGTCTGTCTGTCTGTCTGTCTGTCTGTCTGTCTGTCTGTCTGTCTGTCTGTCTGTCTGTCTGTCTGTCTGTCTGTCTGTCTGTCTGTCTGTCTGTCTGTCTGTCTGTCTGTCTGTCTGTCTGTCTGTCTGTCTGTCTGTCTGTCTGTCTGTCTGTCTGTCTGTCTGTCTGTCTGTCTGTCTGTCTGTCTGTCTGTCTGTCTGTCTGTCTGTCTGTCTGTCTGTCTGTCTGTCTGTCTGTCTGTCTGTCTGTCTGTCTGTCTGTCTGTCTGTCTGTCTGTCTGTCTGTCTGTCTGTCTGTCTGTCTGTCTGTCTGTCTGTCTGTCTGTCTGTCTGTCTGTCTGTCTGTCTGTCTGTCTGTCTGTCTGTATATTTTGTCTGTATATATAGTAGCTGTATATTTTGCCAAAATAACATTAAGGTAGCATTTAAGGCGACTTAAATGCTTATTGGCATAAATTTGAATACCATTGGTGATGCTTATTGGTTACCTGGGATGCTTTCATAGATACGTAACTGCAGAAATGAATCATCTAAGGTTGAACTCCTCAGAAACTTGCAAAACACAAGATTGTGACAAAGGACATCCGAAATTCACGATTTATGTACAACATAGTTCAATTTGTGGCAATACGAAGTTTGTCGGGTCAGCTAGTAGATTATAAGAATATTTAGACAAAATTGGCACCAAATGTACAAGTAATTGAGCCGAAATAAAACTTGCGATTAAAATTCATACCATGTTCTATTGATGTAAATAACAAAGTGATTATACATATTGTAAAACCGTTGAAAGGCTAGACGCTCCACCTAAAAACCTAGGCAATTGAACGAAGTGATAACAGTCTACTGCCCTGTATATATGTTGCCTAAGTTATATGACCATTTATTTATAGCTCTTTGCGAAAAATAGAAACAAAAGTATGAGGTGATATACGTAATACGAATAAACAATTTTATTCCCATTCCCTCATTTATAAACTACCGAACACTGCTTCGGTTGTTTCTCCAGTTACGGTTAAACATATAAAACAAAAACACGAGTATGTTGGAATTAATTAAAATCAACATCAAGCTATTTTTTTCTTCTTTGGTTTGACTAAACATAGGAATAAGACAAACTTGATATTACGCCAAAGTCATTAGTAGCTACGTTGTCAGAAAAGCGGAAACAAGAGCGCGAAATAATTTACGGCAGATACAAAAAGAACCACTTCAAATCCACCTAACATTATAATCCTTTTTTCTAAGCTGAAGTTTTAACAGCCGAGAATTTATAGTACAAATAACAAAAAAAATTAATCACTATAAAAGGTTCAAGTTAAACGAGTAAATCTATTTGCACAACATTATTTTTCTGATAATTTTTAATAGTGATTAAACGATTTTCGGAACAAAAAATGAATAAAAGCAAAGAATCGTTTGCCAAAAATGTCCATACATTTATACGAAAAAAAATAATAGTCTCGATCTATGCTCGTATACAGCGAACTAGTATTACGAATATGGTGCTTGCCTAGTTGTTACCAGTGATACACAATTATTGTCGTGCTGATGTAACTTGAAACTCGATTGTTTAGTTAATTTGTGAACCTCATAGTAGCGATTTAGGAATAACAACTATACATTTACATGAACTAATCTAACTGCATGGAGGTTTGCGAATCATCGTCGTTTTCATATAGTTTCTTGCTCGGGAAAGTGTAATGTCTTTAACACTCATTCGACGTGACCAAGAAGTATACACAATAAAAACCACGATATAGACAAAATTATTTAGAAAGCTGCGCCAGTACACATAGCCGTAAACACGGGGGAGGTAAGTATCCCATTTCTCAGAGATAAAATTAGAAAATTGATCCATTCTAATCGCTGATCTCTATTGGTCAAACTTTCGAAGCATCAATGACACTTATATGGATCTGTAACTTGTGAAATTTGAAACGTTTTAAAGTTTCAAGTTTTCTGAAAATCTCTTCTCACTCCCCGCTAAAACAAACCTTACACACTACTATGTATACACGCAACAACAGTGGTAATAGAAAGAAATGCTATGCTGAAAGTGTTTAAGTGCAACACCGGTAATGCGAGGACACAAAACATACATCTGAATAAATTAATTTTTTACTCCTTTCATCCTTGCCGACAAACGACAAGTACTGCAGAACGTGTTATAGGTATATGTTCCTAGAACGCAATAGTATGTTTGAACTGACTGTATGCAGAAAAAGTTGGTCTGGACACAGAAAAAAGAACTGAACTAATTCAGTGTGAGAAAATTCGCCCGCATCTAAATAGTCTTATGTTAATGAATCCGGAGGAACATCGTTAGGGTACATTATTAGGAAATGATAAAGCAGCGATGAGCTTACCAAAACCTAGTGAAAAGCATGCTCCTGACGGCAACGACAAGAAAAACGTTTTCCCTCATAAATCTCCATTTCATACAATCTTATCACTACACAAGCATTTCTCAAAAGCCTCTCCATCGTGATCAAATAGCTCGACTCCTCCAAAGGTTCTTCTGTTATCTTATTTAGTGTTGTTGCCGCAATTCAGAAAAAAAACCTCCACCTATCATACGCAAAGCAATTGGATCGCATGTCGCACAGTTCAATACTATGCAAATCGTGGCACAATATTTGCAATGTATGCTCTATAGGTAAACACGGTTTTGAAATGCAATTTTTCTTACCGGTTTTCCGCTCTGCCTTCGCTGCTAGGTGGCAGTGGAGAAAAGAATCTTTCATATCTACAGATCCATCGCCACGAACGGTGATGTCACACAATTGGATCGGAGGGCGGCTCGCAGAGTGGCGCAACGTCCTCATTATATTTTCATCAAGTGGATGAGATAAGCTAGAAATGAAATGAGATTTATGCAATTACATATGAAATGACAGGGAAAATAAAACACGTACAAAATAGCGCCCTACCCTGAGCACCCGCTTTTTACTTTTAAAATAACTGACTTATTTTCCTCAATATCGTCTAGAGTATATCCCATTAATAAGAGCAAAGTATGCCAATAGTTTTCCACTTTCGGTACTGAGTTGTAAATTTATCTTAGAAGGCAATATTGGCTACCTGATGGCGGAATTGGTAAAAGGTCCCGCGAGAATCATGTTATATCGAACCTTCGGTACTGACCTACTGCGTCAGGCACTCAAACACGGATTTAAACTACGGCTGATTTCAAGGCACGTTATTTAACAATACTAATATAACACGAACAATAAAAGAATTCTGAAATCAACACGCACTTCATAAAATATAGGACTGTCTTACCAAACGAACTGTATCAATTCATTAGGATAAGTAATAGTTACCATTGGCACCATTGCCCTAAAATAAACCTATACTGGTTCTTAGGTTATTATCCAGCAACTCCCATCCCTAGCTCAACACGGTACCCATGGAATGCGAGTAATCAACACCGGTGAAAACTTACTCGTATATGAAGATGGAACAGCGACGATTTTAGGTTTCATATTATGAGCGGCTCAAAACGGCTTCTTAACTCCATGTTAGGAAATGCCGATCATCGTCCTCGTACTAACGTGGAATTTTAAAAATTACTGTGCATGCTGGCCGTCTGGTGAGAATTAGAAAACCATACAGTTGTAAACAACACAGAAGAAATAACTGATCGAAACAGTAAACAGTAAACCGTGTAAACAAATTTAAAGTTTTACTAAGAGCTAAACAGTTTGCACAAAAGCTCCTTGTTACAAGCCGAAATGTTCCGAGACTTAGAGGATAATCTTCTGACGAACGAGGTGGTCGATAAATGGAAGCAGCACTACAGTGATATAGTAGTGGATATTGGTGGTACGTGTGCGAGTTTTCGGGTACCGGTCTTCAGGAAGTAGACGAACATTCACTGAACGAGTTACTAAAATACGTCAGCGAAGCACAGGCTTGAGCATTGCACTAAGTAATTGTGTGTCCAGTCTACAAAAAAGGCGACAAGCTGGATTGCTCGAGATCGATTTTAGCAGATTATGCACGAACATGTATTTCCGGATAAACTGATGTGATTGTTGTGATGCGTTTATTATCGCGTTAGAAGGTTTGATCAAGAGAGCGGGAGTAGACGCGAGTGGTTTGATTTTCCGAAAGCAGTCTTGCTGTACAGTTTGGAAGATGACATTGACTTCGTGGTATGCAAGTTTTAGACGATGACAGAAACGTATATCAAACTGAGCAGGTTAAAACCAGTAGAGTTCAACTTATTATCGATACGTCGAAGACAAATTGCATGCAATGAAGAGACCTCAAAAGTATAAACTTTAGTCTCCGACAAAAAATACGGATTGACGGTAACGAAATAAAAATGGCCAACGAGTTCGTGTATTTAAGCTTACTGGTAACCTCCGATAACGACACCCCCGGAGAAATACCAAAGCTCATTATAGTGCTTACTTTGCACTTCGCAAGACGCTCTGGTCGAGTAAAATGCGCTGCACCAGAAAATTGAGCGTCTACAAAACACTGATCTGATTCGAGGATCCTCGAAGTCGTCGGCCTCTGTCGGGTTCCCTGTTAAATATTATTTTTGCTGGTCTCCCATCCGACATCCTTGCTACGTGGCCAGTCTGTTATAGCCTGTCGTATTTTAGTCGCTTCACAATATCCGCGTCTTTGTATGCTTGGGATATTTTCCATGCGCTGCACCACACTCCTTCGTCTAATATGCTGCCCAGAAATGATCGCAGGATCTCGCGCTCAAAAACACTAAGAGCTCGTCGGTCGCTCTCTTTCAACGTCCAAGCTTTGTGGCCATAGAGTACCACCGGAAGAATTAGCGTCTTATAGATCGCGAGTTTTGTACGAAGTTGCAGAATACGGAACCTCAGCTGGATACGTAATTCGTAGAAGGCTCTGTTGGCAGCCGCTATCCGCCTTTTTACTTCACGACTCACATCGATGTCACACATCACTAACGTACCAAAGTAAACAAAATCGTCGACCACTTCAAAAGTATATCCATCTATCACCACCGCAGTTTCAATACCCGAAGAGCTACCAGGCTCTCTATCAGCCACCATATACCTGGTATTGGCAGAATTTATGATAAGCCCTATCCTCAAGCTTCCTCCTTAAGATACGTGTACGCCTCTTCCACAGCTCTACAGTTAACACCGATGATATTGATGTCGTCGTAGACCCTAGCAGCATGTGAGCTTTCGTGATGAATGAAAACGCTTCGCTACACGTCTATCTTTCGAATAGCTACTTCTAATGCAATGTTGAACCACAAATTCAATAGCTCGTCACCTTGTTTCAAACCGTCTAACGTCACAAATGAGTCCGATGTCTCACCCGTTATACTGATGCTTGATGTTGAACCGTCACATATCAGCCTAATCAGTTTTGTTGGAAAACGATGTTTACGCATAGTCCGCCACAGCTCATTTCATTCAATTGAAACATACGCAGCATTGAAATCCATAAACAAAATGTTAGTCTGCAAGTTGAATCGCCGGTATTTATCGAGGATTTCTCGCAATATGAACATTTGGTCCGCCGTAGACCGTCCCTCTAGAAAACCGTGCTGGTATTCGCCCACAAAGATTTCCTGCAACCGACCTCAGTCTATGAAATAGGATGCGAGAGAGAACGGTACATGTAGCGGGTGTCCCACATCAAATTGCATCGCGGAAAAATTACCTAGTAATAATAAATAACCCATTAGTAAACTTTTGGTATATTTATCACTCAACCTCAATACCATAACCGTATGTACAACATCTGACTGCAGCTTCTTCTGTACGGAAACCCACTTTTTTTTTGTTGGTTGGCTGTTGGCTTCGTACCACTCCAGGACATGCTTTGAATAGTGGCACGAAGCTAGATCCGGCCAGAAGATCGTAGGTCCCTCGTGTTGTATCAACAGAGGAAGCTGACGCTTCTGTAAACACTCCTTGAGGTAGATCTTCCCATTTACAGTCCCGATAGTCACGTACGGAGCACTCCGTTTGCAATATGAGCAGATCGCTTGCTAAATCATGTATTTCTTGGCAAACTTTGAAAGTTTCCACTTCTTAACTTCCTCCGGAAAATCAAACTTTTACTGGGCGGTGAAGAACAGTAGCCCCAGAAGCTGCTGGAAGTGCGCCTTGATGTAAGTCTCATCATCCATGATAAAACATCTCAGCATCTGTATGTACAGTTTCCGGGCCCGTGATCCTCCTACGTATTTTGCCGCTCGTCACGAATTGGAGCCTTCTGCGCTTTATACGTATGCAGTCTCTCCTGGTCCTTAGCTCTCTGACCGAATGACTTGGACAGATTCAACTTTTTGGCCACATTGGGCCCCAACCGAAGCATTGGAATTCCGCTTTCACGACTCGCTTGTGCTCTTGATCACTAATAGAACATCCATTCTGACCGCATTTCTCCTTCCCTGTGATGCTAAGAGTTTCGTAGTAACGTTTAAATACACGACTCACCATTGACTGCACGATTTCGAGTTATTTTTCAATGCCCCGTGAGTGAGTTGAAGATTTTCCAGGCGCTTGCGCAAAATCAATTCGCGACGTTGCCTTCACGCAATTTTTCCAATTTTCGAGGAACTGACAGCGATAAAAATACACTGCAAACAATACACTCTAAACCAGGCATGGTCAAAAATCACATCAAAATGTTGTCATCGATACTCAATCACCGATTCAACTCACATAACCATCACCTTTTATATGCTCACTCAGAGAGACCAAACGTGCTCTCATAGCAGTTTGAATCATTGTTGCAAACGAACCAAATTGAATATGAGCTAAAATGATTGCGATCATGCCCAGGGCTTCGACCGATCCTTTTTTTCTACCGCAGTCACACCAACGCGCATTCAAGTTCACACCGTCCGTTTAGAGGTGGAATACGAATGCTATGCATAACACAACTGGCATTTTGCTCAGTCAAACGCCGACTGCACGCTGCAGAACGAACGGCTTCTAAAACTTTTTGACATTTTCGTTTCGATCAAGTTGCCTTTACCGTTTGGAGCAGCGAATGACTGCAAAACAGTCAAATGACTGGCAATCACCACGCTACGAAAAGCAACCGCACAATCGTATGATTCAATACTACAAAAAAACAACCACTACATGTGCATGGAAGAAGTCGGTCGGACTCCGTCCAATACAAACGAATATTTTGCTTGCGTCGGACCGACGTCTGGGTGACAAACTTTTACTGTGAGCAGCCGATTTGGAGACAAAAAGAGAAACGAAAAAATACGTCACCGTATGCTTCCAGTCAGTTTGCAGTTTATATTCTCAAAGCGCAAAGCAAAACGGGAGATCGACTCTTTGCTTTTGCTGAGATGCCGCATGAATTGTACGACGGCAGCAGCGCAAGCGGCAGTTTGACTGGATTAAAAAAAACGGTCAAATGATCGTTCAAAAATCGGAGTTTGAATGCGGAAAGTTCGCATTCACGGCAGTCACATTCAACTTGCGATCCCTTTTTGAGCCCTGATCATGCCTACTCTGTTTTTTTCACTATCTGACCCTAACGAAGCGAACCAAACGTTTGCCACTGAGCGAATCTTATTCGATTTTATTTTGCTTTTCATCTTCTCAATCGTTCATGAACCGAAAATGATTGCATCATTTGAATCAGCTTTAATTTTGCTCCAATAAGTTATGTAACTTCTTAATAAGTTACAAAGTGTTTTGTAACTCAAGTGAAAATTTGAAACATATGGAGAATAATTACAATATATTTTAATAGCAGAAGTGTAAATACCATTGAGTTAAAACTGAACGATCAGTGAGCGTAAGTGAACCAAGTTCAAACCTATTTCCATCGCTTACGTTCGTCTTGCTATTCTGTCGGTTCTGATCCAATCAAAAAAATTTCATATCCCTTTTGAATCATTTCTCTCTCGCGACTGGTTCGTGCACATCTAACAGCGAAAGCGAATCAGTATAGTTCTGGATCACTGCTGAGTGTTAGCGATAGGAATCTTTTTACCTTCGTCAACTTATGATCGTAAATCAGCGATGCTCACTTGAGTAAATGATTTTTTCCATCCTTGCTCTAACCTACTTCTATTCAAATTTTCAAGAGAAAATACCCGCTACAGCGTTTTTCCGTGATGCAATTTGATGTGGGACACCCTTTAATGCAGTAATGATCATAAGACTTGGCGTCCTGATCAACACGATGAAGTCGGTACCCAGCTCGTTTGTTTTGCGAACGCTCTAGTAGCCTGTGCCTTGAAGCCGCATATCCTTTCTTTTCTTACAGCTTACAGCGCTATTAAAGTTGTGAGATCCAAGCTGATCCAGCAGAATCCTCTCACTATCAAAGATAACTAACGATTTACAATCTCAAGTATCAAGTTTCCCTAATATGGCCTTTAATTTGGTTTCGACGTTCTCACCTCTCTCCAAAAGAGAGAGGATGGTGGAAATGCCCAACAGGGTACATCCGACGGCTCACGATGTTCAACTTATTCGCTTCTGGATAGAGCTGGTAGTACGAACAAAGCATCGAGCGTAGTTGCTTGATTGTATTGGCCCTGGCTGTTGCTAATTCACCACCAGATTGCAGGGTTATCGCATTAGAAATCACTAAAATCGGTCCATTTATTTTAATGTTTATGTTACTTTTTGTATTTAGCTGTAAGTACGAAATTTGCTCACTGGTTTCCTAAAACGAGTAGCAGCTTCTCTAAATCTTTCATACTACAAAAAGTATGAAGGTCTGTGCCTAGACGCACGAACGATAGGCTCACGTAGGACTAGAATGCAGATTCAATTCGACAAAGCTTGATATTTCTGCAAATTTTTAATTTACTGTATTGTAATAAATGGTCTGAAACATTTCTACACATTGACTACAAGAAGACAAGTATAAACTTCCTAAATGCCCGTGCTCTGTATATCAGTTTTATCCGTTTTTTAGAGTTTACAGAGGCAGATCGTATGTGTTTCTCCATGGAAGATATTTAAGCGCGTATCGAACGAATCTACGCTGGATGACTTGCAATCTGAACGACCAAATACCTGTATAAGGGCTCCACACTGCAGCTGCGTATTCAATTACGGATCGCACAAGGCAGTAGTAAAGAGCGCGCAGGCAATATGGATCCCGAAATTCCTTGCTGACTCGAAAGATAAATCCCTAGTTTTTATTGGCCTTCGCTATTATGTACGAGTAATGCTCATGAAACGAGAGCTTCTCATCCAGGTGTACGCCAAGGACTTTGGTAGCTGAGACTCTATCCAGTGACTCGCCATCGATAGTGTAACTCCATTGAATCGGTTGTTTTTTGCGGTTGAAAGAGATGACCGAGCATTTACGCACAATGATGAGGAGCTCGTTCGTTTTGCACCAGTCGACGAAGTTGTTGCGAAGCCTTTGAAGCTCGCGACAATCTTCATTAGACTTAACACTGAGGAAGACCTTCAAATCATCCGCATACAGAAATCGGCATCCTCGAGATAACACAGCGCATGCATCATTGAAGAATAGTGAAAACAGCAAAGGGCCAAGATTGCTACCTTGCGGAATACCAGGTTGATTAGAAAATTGATTCGAACGTGCGCTACACAGTCTCACAGAAAGACGCCGGTTAACCAGATATGACCTCAGCCAGTCTACAAAGGTCAAGTTGGAAATTGCGACAAGTTGCAAATTGCGGTTAAGGGTGCACATAACGTATCTGCACAGTTTTTGAAGATGATTTATCACTGGTTCACATTCGTCAATTTCCTTGAAAATAGTTGATATATAGCACCTTTAGTATGACATGTTGATTTGAAATACAATTGCCTTTCACATAGCATGCGAACAACGAGTTAAAATATCAATTAGCTAATACAATTGAAAGTATTTAAACAACTGCATGTTACTAAAGTAACAAATTAAACGTCCTATTTTCAGAACAGATAGTCGTTAATTCTTCCACTCCTTCAAAAAAAATTTGTTATTACTTTGATGTAACGGTCTATATAATTATTTGCTACTTATTCAAACTTAACAATTTATGTAAAATTTAAGATTATAATATACGAATTAGTGTTAGGTGTTCTTACGTTAATGAAAAGTAATAATATGTTGAAAAAGTATTTTTCGAGAAAATTATCTTTAATAAATAACCACATTACCGCGGAACAATTGATCATCACATCCCACTATTCGAGATACGTCTCCAACGCATCGTATTCTTATCATTCAAAATCATGTTATCCTTATGTACACAATCTTGTCTTAGGAAGTTCAACATTCCAATCACATTTGCCCACATATTCAAAACAGAATACCAATCACATTGGCGTCATATCTAGTACTGTATGAGGTGTATTTTAATCTAAAGTTATCCTACCAATCAACATTATCCCCCATCAGAATGTCGATTACCGGTACCAACACCATCTTCGGCAGAAATCCAATTTATATCAATTCATTCTGCTGGAATGGAAAAATGATCCATCCAATGAATGATTGAACAAAGCTTCAGTCTATCCTTCCAATTCGTATCGATATATCGAGATTGATTAGATGGGATCCGTTTCTTTCTCACTCTCTGGATTCGGAAAATAAAATCAACATTCTGTGTCCGAATTTTTTTTTTCGGTCCTACGTTTTTCGCATATTATAATTTATCCTGCAAAAAAATACTGTAAAATTACAATATTAATTATCCCCACGATAAACTTTGAAACCTGAATCTATTAAAATAACAAAAAAATCTCCAAATAGACTGCCGCTAAATGATATTGCCGCCTCAATAAAATATTTCTGAATACTAAAATAAATTCATTAGATTGTTTGATGCCTTCATGAATAGCATTTGCAAAAAAATCATAACTATTTCTACTATTATCGTTGATATAAATTCATGACCAGCTGAAATCATAGTTTTCCCCAGTGCGGACGATTTCGAGTTGAAAAATTATACACATGTAACTTCCCATGCGTTCACGCGGAAATTCGACTGGTGCATGTACTCTAAAAAGTTAACTTTATTGGCAAATATTTTATTTTCCATGCCGACCTACACACGGTCCTGTTATGATTTCTGTTTTTCGCGATGAATTGGTAATAATATGCAAACATTCGGTTTTGTGTTCATGTAACTGCGGCGATAAATGACTGATGATGTGAAAAATATATATCTTGCTACACATGGTCTCGACGTTGGCAGCTGATACCCAGCATAGGATGACTACGAAATACAAGCAACACTACCGTAAGGTAAAATTTTGGAATGTTTTGAATAGGTTCATGAGACTGAAGCGGTGCGTAAATGATTCATCATCATCATCATCATCATTCGCGCATTTTGCACAGAAAACCATCCCAAACGACGCTAAATGGAAATATCTCCATCCAGTATCGAGCTGATAGAAAACACACCGTAACGATTGGTAAAATTTGCACAAATGCCCACAACCGAAGCGTATCAACGTGAAAAATAATATTTTGCCATCGCTCAGGAAAATATGAGCTTTTGGGGCGAAAACATTGCTCATTTGTTATGTTTGCAAACACGGTCGATTCAATGCATACAGAACAAGGCTAGCTGCAACTTAAAATTTCCCTTGAAAACATCCTACGAAGATGGTCTCTACGCCATACAACTAGAAATTGCGCCCGCGTTAGGATTACGTTTGTATTATGCTGCTTAACATTAGAAATTGAGGAAATAAATGATAAAACCTATCGAACCGTAACATGCTCGTCACATTCAACCTTAAGTCATTAGAATAATATGAAGTAATCCAAGCAGAAACCATACAACTAGACAGGTCGTTTTATTTCAGCTCTAAGCCACCACCCACAGATAGCGTCTTGCACGCTTAGCACAAGCGACCGATTATATATGATGTCAATAAAACAGGATGACACTGCTCAACGATTCATTTTTTTCTTCTTTTCATCCATTGGCCGTTACGTCCTTATGAGCACATTTTCCGACAACAACTCTATGGATCCTTGACTTGGCGGGTGTTTTTTATGAGGTTTTCGCACTTTCTTTCATCTAGGCTTCAACGCCCGCCAACACCCACAGTCTGATCTTTATCATTAAGATGAGCTGGCGCTGTCATAAACAAAGTGCAAACGCTTCATCAAAGACAAACTGTATCAATGTTGAACCCAGCGGAGGGTAATGGGGTAAAACTAAATTCCAAATGTATCAAGTTTGTCAAGAGTAAAACTCAAAAACCAAGACGTGTTGGTAAAGAGTGGACATTTGCGAAAAAAACTGTGTTCACTGTAGCTAATTTCCATGACAATTGATATTACCCCTCGTTACTCCCACTGTGATAGAGAAATAACAAACTTGCTGCGGAAAAAGTGAACCAAAAATTGTATTTTTATGACATTAATGTATCGGCAAAAGGAGAATAAATCAAAACTCATTTTCACCCCCTCGGAAATCCAGTAGGAAATCCATTGAGCCCACATTATCCCTCAGATTGAGCGTGTCCAAGCGTACTGGACAAAGATTCGAAATAAATTGTTTGAACAGAATTGATGTTTTTACGTTCGACACCCACCGTAAAGAATGGATACCGAAACGTACAGAAATCGGCGCTAAAGGACGATGGATCGATCTCCCTGTTCCATCAACAGCAGCCAAGTGTCATCTAGGTTTTTTATTGGTCTAGCTCAAACCCGAAACAACAAACTTAGTGCGTTGTTAGT
Source organism: Sabethes cyaneus (assembly GCF_943734655.1). Classification (NCBI taxonomy): domain Eukaryota; kingdom Metazoa; phylum Arthropoda; class Insecta; order Diptera; family Culicidae; genus Sabethes; species Sabethes cyaneus. Next base: position 138,822,676 of record NC_071354.1, read on the forward strand.
ACGTTCTTTCCGACAGCATCGGGGGGCACTGTTTGTCCTTCCTGCGATTAGGTCCGTCGTCATGAGTTTGTCGATACTTATCGAAAAGGGCTTGTCTGGGCCATAATGATGTTGGCTAGGCAGGTATTTTAGTAACGGTTCAATTAAAATGAATGAACACTCGCGTAACTTTTCAAAAGGAACTATGCAATACTGAAAAACTTTCTTTCTTTACTTTTGTTAGCGGCTAGTAGCTTATTTAGTACCAACTTTACTTATCGGAAGCTAAAGAAAGCGCTAACACATTTAAAACCTAGCGAACGCACTATTCGCTGGCTAAAAATTTAGCGGTTAGCTGATTAGCGTGCCCACCTTTGACGGTTAGCTATAGCTTGTGACTCCAGCGACCGATTCAAGCAAAGCTGATGTGTTAAAGAGCGTTTGCATTACCGCGAGAATCTCTTATTGCGGGGTGTACCATGTACCTTAAGCTAGCGATGGTTTTCGCGACTAAGACGTCCTCCTGTGTATCTGGATGAGGCTCTACCTTTCTCTTCGGATGAAAGAGGACTGTGTCGTGAGAGAGGCCGCAAGTAAACTGCCAAGTAAAGGTATCCCGGGTACACCAAATGACTGATCTGATGGGAAACACCGGCAAGCGAGTGGAAAAAAAGAGTTTGGAGAACGGTCAAATAAGCCTGAAAACGAGAGAGATAGATAGAATGATGGATGATAAGACTTACATCAAGGCGGACTTCTGGCAGCTTCCGGGGCTACTTTTCTTCACCGCCCAACACAGGTTTGATGTTGCGGAGGAAGTAAGGAAGCAGAAAGTTTGCCAAGAAATACATGATTTGGCAAGCGATCTGCTCATGGGGCAAACGGAGTGCGTCGTTCGTGACTACCGGGACTGTAAACGGGCAGTTCTACAGAGGCGTCCGCTGCCGCTACCGGATCGGGCTACGTACCACTATTCAAAGGATGTCTTGAAGTGGTCAAAGCCAACGGGGTCACTTTCGTACCCAACGACATATGCCCCCTCAACGCACCGGATCAGGTATCAGGCAACAGTATCTTTGGCTCGAGCTGCACGTTCCTCACAATCATGTGGAAGATTTTTGCCTTGCCCATCTTGCTCGTGTCATCATTTACCTGATGAGGACGGGAAGGAAAACAGGAGGAAGGTTCCATTAAAGAGGCGAGAGAATGCCACCTTGTGGACATCCACAGACACTTTGTTTCCAAATGCTTGCTTGCCGTAAGGACGAAAAAAGCAATCGATTACTAAGCATTTGTTCTATCCACTTAATGATTATTGAAGGCACATTAGATAACGAGCAGCATCTAAAATGGAAGCGAAAGATACGGTATCAAACGCGCCTTCAATATCCAAAAAACTTCCTAAGCAAGATTCCTTTTGTGAAAAAGCAACCTCAATTTTATTCACCACATCATGTAATAAAGTGGTTTTAGACTTGTATCCGTACTGCTGTATGCCTGCGAAACGTGGTGCGTCTCAGCGGAGACAATTCAAAAACTGCAGGCATTCATTAACCAGTGCCTGCGATACATCATTCGTGCCTGGTGGCCTGATAACTGGATATCCAATGAGGAACTCCATCGTCGGTGTCATCAACGGCCGATAGCCACAGAAATTCGTGAACGTAGGTGGAAGTGGATCGGACACGCCTTGAGGAAAGGAGCGAACGAGGTTTACAGAGAAGCACTCGACTGGAATCCACAAGGACAGCGTAGAAGAGGCAGACCCAGAGGCTCATGGCGACGAAGCTTAGCTAATGACATCCGGGCTGTAGACGAGAACCTGTCCTGGCGACAGGTAAAAGCCATGGCGGGAAACCGTCAGCAGTGGAGATCTATGATTTCATCGCTTTGTTCTGCCGGACCGGCGGACATGGACACATAAGTAAGTAAGACTTGCCACTTTGATAAGCATGTTGTACTGAATGAAGAGGAACTTCTACTAAGCTTATTTCGCGGATGTGGTTATCAACAATCCGCTCAAGTGATTTAAGCAAGAAAGACGTTAGACTGATTGCTCTAAAACTTTTTGCTTGCTGGTATGTCGCGCGTCCACCTTTAGGAATAAACTTTATTTCACGCCATTGAGTTGCGATGTACCCAATAGCAATAATACACACAAACATCCTTCTCAGAATGTGTTTGAAGTACTTGAATCCTTTCTGCTGTAGAACAGAGTATATTCCATCTGTTTCAGGAAATTTGTATGGAGAGAAGCTGTTCACGACCCACTCAATCGCTTGACAAGTCTCCGAGCAAAAGCCCATGAGTCTAAGCCACTTAAAACGATTTCTGAATCGTTTCGAACTTCAGGTTCTACACAGCCTGGAAAGTGACTATAAACCGAAACTAAGGCGCATTGAAAAATACTGGGCTATTATGAAGCAGACACTACGGAAGACTTGGAGAAAAAGTGATTTTCCGTACAGAAGAAGCTATATGTGTGGTATAGAACCTTATGAGTGGAGTTAAGCTTAAGATACAAGCATACGGGTATGGTATTGAAGTTGATTGAAATAAATATGTCAAAAGCATACAAATGGGTTAAATTTTATCGTCTGAAAGTTTGAAAAGTATCGGTCAACTAGGTAATTTTCTACAGCATGTTTTCCGTGATGCAATTTTATGTGAGATACCCTTTAGAGAAATAGAATAGATGAGAGAGATAGAGAGAAAGAGACTACTATTCCGAGATAATGGTACGCGCAAGTTTTACAACAAGGTGAACCTTTCTCGTAAGGGCTACACACCCGAACCCAGACATGTAATAAGAGGGGATGGGGACATGGGATAAGTGTAGATAATCCTGATCACGAACGAGCGCTAGGTGTTCACAAGGTAAAAGCAGTTCTTCGATGAGCACCTCAATGGCGGTATGACAAACCGAGCCGGAAGCGATATGAACTGCGATATGTAGCTCCCAAACGGTAATCAACCCCGCCAAGATACTTTCACAGATCTTACTACGTCGCTTCTCCCAAAAGTAAGTTAATTCGTAGGAGAGTACTTACAAGGTATATTTTCTGGGAACCTGCACTACTTTGAATCAGACTTTTATTCTCCGACAAATCCTTCAGAAATGCCCGAAGTGCAACGTGCCTATACATAATTTTTTATCGACTTACAGGCAGCGTATGATACAGTCGATTGGGAATAGTGGTCCACAAAAGGAATGGACTGCGATGATCTTGGAATAGTTTATGAGTTCATACATTAGGGTTCTCCTTTCACCGCCGACACCAACACAAGTAAGTATAATCAATGACGTGTACAAGATGGATATAGACTCTTCGCAAGACATTCCGACCATCATTCGAGGAGCATATACTGCCGCGCGATGCTGAAACCCTAATTAGACCCGGTAGCCTTTACGGACTTGAGATTATAACTTTGCTTACAAAAGATATATGTGTACTTGCCGTTTCAAGACGAAAGTTATTGCAGATTATCTTTGGCGGAGTTCAAACGGATAGAAGCACGTGGAGCAGGTACTTCTTGAAAACACTGTCATCGTTCAGTTGACGAAACTCGAGTGGTTATGGTATAGTAGGCTAGGTACATCGGAAGCATGTCGGACGACAGCGTAGCTAAAACTGCTCTTTTTAGTCAATTAATCTGTTAAGATAATTTTATGTACCTTCCATGACTTGACTAAAAATTTTATGCAGCCTGATTTTTCTATCATTCACAATCTAACGACATTGCTCAATTTGTTAAACTCTACCACTAGGGTTACGATTGGTGACCAATGCCAAAACTTTCCACATGCAAATAAAGCACTTAGATTCTCGATAGATTGCTCTTTCCATGAATAGTACAATCTATGCGCCTAATATAAGAGCAACACATTCTCACTTAATATCAATGCTACCTGCCTGCCTGTGGTGAAGGGTGATCAATTTCAACGGGTAGCGAAACGTCCGAAGTGAAAATTGCTAAGAAGGAAAACCACATCCGGATGGAGGAAAACCTACACCGGAAAGGGCAAGCTAATTTGAAATGCTAACATTTGCAACAGTTTAGGAAGGCAAAAAGTGGCCTCTAGCGAAAGGAAAAAGTTTCCCCTTTTACCACTACTGCCGGGCAACGTTGGAGCAAATTGGATAAACCATTTTCAAATTAACTGGTAAACTGTATACACAGTGGACGAAACCAAATCAGCATATAAAAGCAATTCGTGTCGGCTCGCCGGTATTTTCTCGCAAGTGCACCCACACGTGGTGATAAAATAGCGCGGATTTGTTTCACCGCTTTGCAGTTTTATCGCTAAAGGACAGATTTTTTTTGTTGCAATCCGAGCTGTAAGACGGAAAATATTTATGTCTGCAAACATGGTTATTTACAATTTTCTAATTTCATTACATTTCATTTCTCCACCTATTTTTTTCAACACTGCTTTTTTCTGTCATTACAAACGAGAAGGATAAGAACTAAGCGAGTTAACAGTGCACCGAAGCAATAATGGCGGTAGCCATAAATTGTCTGTCCATTGAAGAAGGAAGCAAAACACTCGCCTGTAATTGGAAGAAAAATTGTACGGATATGAAGCAAACGACTTTCTATGTTATATTAATCATGAAATTTTACATATGCTAATTTTTTTAAGTAAAATTACGTTTCAGCAAAGTTAATATTTATTTTTTATATTTATACTAGCTGACCCGACAAACTCCGTATTGCCACAAATTAAACTGTATTGTACATAAATCCTGAATCTCGAATGACCTTTATCAGAATCTCGAGTTTGCTAGTTTCTGAGGAGTGCAAGGGTGTTTTAATATACAAATTTTCCTCACAATAAAATAGAAAACAACTCCCAACTCTTAAATATTCTCCATCATTACAAACCATTTCGCCGAACACCAACTCGAAATGTAGAGTTTCGCAGAATACCATTTCGGGTTTTACGCGAGATGTACCATTTCACGGAAAATCTTTTCGTAGAAAATACCATTTCGCTGGGGTGACCCAACTGAAGGAAAGTAACAGAGGTCAGTAGATCTGGGAAAATAAATAAACCTAGATAGAGGTGATCTCTACGTGCGGCACGCCCACCCCACCAAATATGGTTCTAGTTGATTGCTTAGTTCTCGAATTATGAGGAAATTTGTTTTCATTTGTATAGGAGCACCCCCCCCCCCCCTCCTAAAAGAGGGGTCCTAATTCACCATATAAAAAAAATCTTGCCTCCAAAAACCTTCACAGGCCAAATTTGGTTCCATTTGTTTGATTAGTTCTCGAGTTATGAGGAAATTTGTGTTTCATTTGTATGGAAGCCCCCCTCCTAAAATGGGGAGGATTAGGATTAATAATCCCATTTTAAATTCGGCATAACAACCAATTGTTCAGAAGTTGAAGAACGAAGACGGTTTTCGATACAATTCTCCCTTTACTCAACATTTCGATATTTAGTTAATTGTATCTATCCTTATATGGTGAACGGATTCTAGGGTCAAACAATGGAAGATATCTAAGTGCGTATTTGACGAATCTGTGTTGCACGGGTTCAATTCTATATGACCAAATATTTCTAAACAAGACCCACACAACAGAAAACATGTCAAGAGTGGATCATACCAGCGGTTTTCACGAAAAGCACCCAATACCGACAGCCCTAGTTGAGGCTGGCACCTTTTCCCCATTTGTTGCACCGTCGAAAGCGGTCTTCCCGCCGCCAGGCTTCTCCGCCTGGACGCCATTCAAGTGTTCATCGAAGTGCTGTTTCCACCTATCGGTCACCTCACGATCGCCCGTCAGAATAGGACCGTTCCTTTCCCGACATATTTCGGCTCGCGGCACAAAGCCTTTACGTGATTCGTTCAGTTTCTGCCAGAACTTTTTCGTTTCCTGAAAACAATGCAGGTGCTCCAACTATGCATAATCCAAAGCCCGTTTCCTGGACGATTTGGTTTCACTGCATCTTCTTCTGTTTGCATCTTTCCACGTTTTGACGTGTAGCACTGCGCATCTTAGCCATCGCACAGCGTTCTCCTCATCCATCACCCTCCTACATTCGTCGTCAAACCAATCGTTCCGCTAATTCAGTGCCACAAGCCCGATAGAGCTCTCCATTACACTTCTGATGGCTATTTTGATGGAAATCCAACAGTCCTCAAGAGGGGTTTCGTCCAGCTCGTCCTCTTCCGGCAGCGCAGCTTCGAGTGAGTGCGCGTAGTTTGTGGCGACGTCAGGCTGCTTCAGCTGCGCGAGAACTAACCGAGGCTGGCGTCGGTACCATCTTAACCAACACTAGGTAGTGGTCCGAATCTGACGTCGATAATGTCTGACAAATGCCGACAGTCAATCAAAACATGGTCTATCTGTGATTCTGTCTGATTTGGTGATCACCAGGGGGTGTGGAAGTCTGTGCTAGAAGATGCTACACCCATATTCTTGGATGCGGCAAAGACGATAAGTCTTAGGCCCATTTCATTGGTCAGCTGGTGTGCGCTGAACCCTTCAATCACCGTTTTTGTTCCTCCTCCTGGCCGACCTGAGCATCGAAATCCCCGATAACAATCTTGATATCATCTTTTGGGCAGCGGTCATATTAACTCTCCAATTGCGCGAAGAATACATCCTTTTCGCCATCGGTACTTCTGAAGTGAGGGTTGTGCACGTTGGGGATGCTTATATTGAACAACCGGCTCTTGATTCTCAACCTGCGCAGTCGAGAATTGATTGGCCACAATCACCCGTTTCAGCATTTCTCCCGTCACAATGAAAGCTGTACCTAGCTTGTGTGTATTGCTGCAGCTCTAATAGATGGTACAGCAGTCTCCCGAATAACGCGGTTTCGAATAAGAACGTATCCAATAAGGACGGTGTCGAGTGATTCCATTAACGCGGTCGAACGTCCTTATCGGAGTCTACGTAGCATATGGGAATTGACTTAATTGGTTCCAACATGGAATGACTCGTGATCCTGACCGTATAGAAGGTTGGTGTCTTCGACAGAGTTGTTCAGTACATCAACGGGTTTACATTGGATTATATTATTGCGGAATTGTCACACTACGTGGCGCTAACGTATATGTAATACTCTTCTACAGGCTATATCTTGCGCTGCTGACTATCTAGAAAGTTGCGGTCTTCGGGAAAGTTGCTCAAATGACTACCACATTCAAGATGGCATGGGAAATAGCGCAGAACTGACTCATTATGTGGCGCTAGTGTATATGTGATATGCTTACTCGGATTGTATCTTGCGCTGCTGACTATCTAGAAAATTGCGGTCTTCGGGACGGTTACTCAAATGACTGACACCTTCAAGGTGGTATGCAAAATAGCGCAGAACTCACTCGCGATGCGTACGTGTAGTATTCTTATACAAGCTGTACCTTGCAATGCTGAACGCTCAACGCTCAATTTTATTCTATAGCAACATTTAGGGTCTGGTTTGGCTATCAATCAAGATGTGTACCAAAACAAATGCTTGAAGAAAATTTTGATCCCGTTTCTACAAAAACATCATGCAGATGGATAAAACATCATCGCACGACGCCAAAAAACACACTCGTTTCTGAATATCCATTTGTACCCAAAAAAGATAACCCGGCAAATTTGCCTCTTTGTCGCCTAATCGAAGATTTCTTCGAGGTTTTGAGCTCCTTGGTGTACAAAAATAACTGTAGAGTCATGAATTGTAAATAGTTGATTGGTAGAATCAAGAAATGCATTCGCAAAGTTGACATAACGGCCGAACAACGCTGCTGTTCCTACGTTAAATGGAAGCTTCGCCGAACAGCCGATTACGGATCGCATTCAAATGTTCACAATTTTTTTTATCAACAATAAACAATGTAATCTTTAATTTCAGTAAATCAGATCTTCTTCAAGCATCTTTATCTTTTTCTGACAGCTTGAGAAATAAATTCCAAAATTTTAGTTGTCACCCGTTAGTCCATGAATAAGGTCTCCTAGCGAAGCAATGACATATGAAAATTATGACAGGAAGTGCATGAAAATGGAACTTTTTAGCGCTGACACTTGGTAAGCTGCATGTGAATGGTTTTGCTTAGAAAAAATTTTGATATAGAAGATATTTTCCTTAGGCAGACTGGATTCGTTAAAAATCTTAAACCAGTTATGGTTTATACAAAACTCAGCCTTAATGTTCGGTGCGTACGCATTTTTTCATGGTTTAAGATAAAAAAAATCAAACCTAAAACCCAAACCAACAGTAGTAGTGAAATATTTTCGCTGCCGTCTGATCTGACCAATGGCTGACAGAATAGATTTTTTTCTTTATTTGTTTTACGGTCATGCAAGTTTGCTTCAGCGAATTCGTATATTTATATAAATTTCAATGAGGGTGAAACTTTCTATGCGACTGCAATATTTCGAAGGGACCGGTTGGCATGCTGTGAAAATTTCTTTATAGTTATTTCTTTGATATTCTTTTAGGCGATTGAGTGGGCGATCCTACATAAACTTTTAACTCCATGGCGTTACGACATTGTATATGTTTGCATTTCTATTGGTGCGGTTGACTGCTTATGTAAAACCCAAAATATTATTTTTCTTCTAAGATGTAACTTTGAAAATATATTCGATTTCAACATGAAAGACAAAAATCATCTTTGCTCCCATAGTGTAGTGAATCTAAACAGTTGCATATGCTGCGCATAATCATATGCGCCAACTAATTTTTTAACCTAACTAATCATTACTATGAACAACTTATTAAGGTTTGTCAAGTTGCATATTAAATGAATGAATAAATGAATTCTTTTTAATAAGTATAACTGCAGTAATACTACTAACGCCAATTGAAAATATTCATGTAGGGTAATTTGCCAATGATCGCACAGCTAAGCCTCTGAGTTTTGAGTTTTAACGATATTTGCTAAACAAATAATTACAAATAGACATAAATATAAAAATCTGAATCAGATACAAAATATGTTTACATTACATGGCCATTTTCATGAAATAAATCAGCTTTTCGTGAAAAAATATGCGATTTTTGACAACGCTTGAATGCCCAATCGTTGAACAGTTCTGAAACCGTATTGTCCTATAGTTGGACACTTATTGTCCAATTGTTGGACATGCAATATATTGCACCGACCTCAAAGTTAATTTGATAGCTTACTATTAAGAATGAATACATTTTAAGATATATTCATTAAAAATAATCAGCAATTAGTTAACATGTTACTAATTATCAATATATTTCTTAAGGGATGTTCTAAACTTCGATGCTCTTCTTCTTCATTTCTGTTGCTTTCCCGCCACTTTTTCTTTCTTTACGGTTCCCTCGAAGCATACTTTTTCCTATTCTTCTATTTCCTGCGGCCTAATAGCAAGAACTGTTTTTTACAAGAAAACTATGTTTGTTTCTCACCTGGTAACTAGAAACAAATTTGTTAGGAAGATAATAATCTGAAAAACTGCGAATGTCCGTTTCCTTACAGTTAAAATACACCATTCATCTTCGTTTCATCATCGAACCTTTATTTATAAAAGAAATAAAATTATAAAATTGAAAATTTTTTAAAAGTAATGATAAAAAAATATTTGGCTCTCAAAAAATATGAAAAACTAGCTCGCCATTATTGGCGAAAATTTAGAAAACAAAATATTCTAACGTTATATAAAAAAATTGTTTCAACCCAATATTATTCTACAATATTCATAGATGTATCTTACATTTACTGCCAGTACCATTAAGACCGGAACGATTCGGTGATTCAAACTTCTTGATTTTCTTCAAGTCTTTAGATTAAAATAATGATTTTTGTGATTACTCTAATTCAGGAGCAGGCACTTTTAGCACCAAATCCAATACACGATAATAAAATTTCTCAGATAAGGTACAAGTACAAATAGTTTAAACAAATCTGAAGTAGCTTTAATTTGCAGTAGAACTATTTTTCTCGAAATTGTTGTATTAAGACAAAGAAATTAAAAGCATATATGTATATAAAATAAAAAATTAATACCATTACATAAATTTTCATCGGAAAACTTGCATACAAATGAAAACCATTTGTAAACAGTGCCATAAACATACAAACTGTCAAATGCACATGCATAATGAGAAGTAATGCGGTTTTTTCATGCTATTTCAGTTGTACAAGCTTAGGACAATCGTTGCTTTATTGTCCAATGATTAAACAGTCAAATTTTAATACTTTAAAAACAATAAGTAATTTTTTATTTTGCTTGAAAATGTTGACAAATAGTGCATAGATGAATATGATTAGCTGTGTACAGCATGATATGGTAATATAGTTATTTTAAACGTTAATTAGTGAGACATGTTTCTTATCTAAAATGCTAACAAAATTGAGGGTTTTAGCCCATATTGTATATCACAGTGTTTAACTTGAATTTTTGTTATTAAATCTTGCCTTATGTAACGCTATTGTTACAAGAAATGATCCAGAACTGATCAAGGTAACTAATTCGTACACTTTGATAGGGTTTGAGCGTATATGTATTCTAGAATTAGCGTTTTATTGGACGCTGTCCAATCATTGGAATCGTTCAATGATAGGCAAAATACCCTAATAATAAAAGTATTTCGGTCAGCGTTGAATAAATCCCTTTTCATCACTGATTTTTAAGAGGTGCACAGTGATTAAAAAGAAAAATTCATTGGAAAAGTTGAAAATACATTGCCAATACCAACAGAAGCAGGTCTCTAAACCTACTGATACTGATATGACAAAACTTAATGTAATGTCAGGTAAAATATTAAAGTCCTGATTGATTTCGGCCAAATTCGTACCGATGCATGTCCCAATACCGGTAGACAAATCAACTTGTACACCTACATTTTATCTGCTGCCTGCGATGTGACATCATTCATTGGTGCTCTGCTTGGGCCCCGACAAAGCCAATGCAAAACCTAGAGAAGAAAATACTTAAAGTATGTTTCTAAATCGTATTGGATCTGCATAAAATTTGAATACACTTAGGCAAAAAATGGAAGTTTTTCCAGGCGGACCGCTTGTACTTCTTCCCATCAAAAAGGGCATAAGAGCAAGTTGAAAAGATCAAATCCAAGCGTCTTCTTCGACGAGGTAGTAAGGCGAAACGAGGCAAATGTCCTGTGTTGTTGCGCCCGATTTAACGCACTGATGCCTTCGTATTTGGTCTGTCTGGGAAGGATTTGTGAATGCTTAAAATTTTAAATTTATTCACTTGCTGATTCCTGGTTGATTGTGATTTTGGTTTGTATCTTTGCGCGACAAACGACTGTGAATTACTCCGGTGTTCCAGGTTAAATGATTAGATGTCCCGTCAGGGCGGCTAGATTAAGTTGCAAATTATGTTTGCTTTTCAGGTTCGAATGAGCAAATGTGTTTTGTTACTTTACTAGTGTAGAGCCGCCAGTTGCCCTTATCTACCGTAGGTATTAACGATTAGAACTATTTATTATTCATTTATTAGCCGTTCTCAAGCCGAGCATAAATGAATTATGCAAATTTAATTACTCAATTTTGGCCCACTCAGGCCTTCTCCAAAAGTAGTTGACGAATGGGAAATTATAAGCTTTAAGAACAATCAGAGTCCTACACCGCACTCCGAGGGCTCCGATTACCTTTATTTGGTTTAGCTTTCCCTCATTAGATTTGGGGTTTCTCACTCACCTGCTTCCTGTGCGTGTGAAAAGAATGGTCCTATTTTGACGACAAGAGACCGCGGTCGTGGTTTGTTTGCTTTGATGAAATCCATTTTGTACCATTTGGCCGGCGACCACTTCCTCTAGGCAACTGAAGAAGCTAATTAAGCAATTTATAGGCCGAAACTAAGGAAAACGTGAAGTCGGGAAACTCGGTTTCCATATTATCGACTTTAATCATAGCTTTGGGGTCACTTAACACGGTTTGGGTTAGTTTGTTTGGTTGTTGATTGGGAGTACGACGGAACCAATAATCTAGTGACGATTGTAACGAACATAAACTTTAAGCCGCACGAAAAAGATTATTTCAATTCATTTCCGTATTGTGATCAATACAACAGCTGACATTTTTTCCCATTTATAAATAACGGAAAACTCAAGATCAATTCGATTATGTGATAACCAACACAAATTACACTTATTGCAGAAATCATTTTAGTTCGTTATTTCGTAAATCGTAAATTGATCTCGTTATTAGTAAAAATATCAAAAATGCTAAAAATGCTTCGGACATAACACAGAACCTTATGATAAATTATGTTATAAGCTCCATTTTGTTCTCAGTATTTAAAATCGAAAATGTATCATAATATGTTATAAATAACAATAACAAGATTATGAACTCAAATTAAACTAAAATTGAATTGAAAATAAACTGAAACTGACCTGAAACCGTACTAAACATAAGCTGAAACTGAACTGAAATAGACCTAAACCTGAACTGAAACTAAACTGAAACTGAACTGAAACTGAACTGAAAACGAACTGAAACAGAACTGAAACTGAACTGAAACTAAACTGAAACTGAACTGAAACTTAACTCAAACTGAACTTAAACCGAACTGAAACAGAAAAGTAACAGAACTGAAACTGAAACTAAAACTAAACAGAAACTGAAAGTGAACTAAAACCGAACTAAAACCAAACTGAAACTGAACTGAAAGCGAACTGAATCTAAACTGAAACTGAACTAAATCCGGCCTGAACTGAAGTGAACTAAAAGTGAACTGAAAATGAACTGAACCTGATTTGAAACTAAACTGGAACTAAAACTGAACTGAAACTGAACTAAAACTGAACTGAAACGGAACTGAAACTGAACTGAAACTGAACTGAAACTGAACTGAAACTGAACTGAAACTGAACTGAAACTGAACTGAAACTGAACTGAAACTGAACTGAAACTGAACTGAAACTGAACTGAAACTGAACTGAAACTGAACAGAAACTGAACAGAAACTGAACTGAAACTAAACTGGAACTAAACTGAAACTAACTGAACCTGAACTGAATCTGAGCTGAATCTAAACTAAAAGTGAACTGAAACTGAACTGTAACTGAACTGAAACTAAACTAAAACTGAACTGAAAGTTAGCTGAAACTGAACTGAAACTAAACTGAAACTGTACTACAATTGTACTAAAAGTGTACTAAAACTGATTATAAACTGAACTGCACTTTAAAGTGAACTGAAACTGAACTGAGACTCAACTAAAAATGAACTGAAACTGAGCTAAATCTGACTTGAACTGAACTGAACTAAAACTAAACTAAAAGTAAACTGAAACTGAACTGAAACTGAACTGAAACTGAACTGAAACTGAACTGAAACTGAACTGAAACCGAACTGAAACTGAAGTGAAACTGAGTTGAAACTGTACGACAATTGTACTAAGACTATACTAAAACTAATTATAAACTAAACTGAAACTGAACTGAAACTGAACCGGAACTGAACCGAAACTAAACTGGAACTTAACTGAAACTGAACTGAAACTGAACTGAAACTGAACTGAAACTGAACTGAAACTGAACTGAAACTGAACTGAAACTGAACTGAAACTGAACTGAAACTGAACTGAAACTGAACTGAAACTGAACTGAAACTGAACTGAAACTGAACTGAAACTGAACTGAAACTGAACTGAAACTGAACTGAAACTGAACTGAAACTGAACTGAAACTGAACTGAAACTGAACTGAAACTGAACTGAAACTGAACTGAAACTGAACTGAAACTGAACTGAAACTGAACTGAAACTGAACTGAAACTGAACTGAAACTGAACTGAAACTGAACTGAAACGGAACTGAAACTGAACTGAAACTGAACTGAAACTGAACTGAAACTGAACTGAAACTGAACTGAAACTGAACTGAAACTGATCTGAAACTGAACTGAAACTGAACTGAAACTGAACTGAAACTGAACTGAAACTGAACTGAAACTGAACTGAAACTGAACTGAAACTGAACTGAAACTGAACTGAAACTGAACTGAAACTGAACTGAAACTGAACTGAAACTGAACTGAAACTGAACTGAAACTGAACTGAAACTGAACTGAAACTGAACTGAAACTGAACTGAAACTGAACTGAAACTGAACTGAAACTGAACTGAAACTGAACTGAAACTGAACTGAAACTAAACTGAAACTGAACTGAAACTGAACTGAAACTGAACTGAAACTGAACTGAAACTGAACTGAAACTGAACTGAAACTGAACTGAAACTGAACTGAAACTGAACTGAAACTGAACTGAAACTGAACTGAAACTGAGTTGAAACTGTACGACAATTGTACTAAGACTATACTAAAACTGATTATAAACTAAACTGAAACTAAACTGAAACTGAACTGAATTCGACCTGAACTGAACTGAACTAAAAGTGAACTGAAACAGAACTGAAGCATAACTGAAAATGAACTGAAACTGAACAGAAACTAAACTGAAACTAAACTTGAACTGAAACTGAAACTAAACTGAACCTGAACTGAATCTGAGCTGAATCTAAACTAAAAGTGAACTGAAACTGAACTGGAACTGAACTGAAACTGAACTCAGACTGAACTCAAACTGAACTGAAACTGAACTGAAATTGAAGTGAAACTTGAATGAAACTGAACTGAAACAGAACAGCAACAGAACTTAAACTGAAGCAGAACAGCAGCAGAACTGAAACTGAAGCTAAACAGAAACTGAAACTAAACTGAAACTGAACTGAAACCGAACTGAAACTGAACTGAAAGTGAACTAAAACTAAACTGAAATTGAAGTGAAACTGAACTGAAACTAAACTGAAACTGAACTGTAACTGAACTGAAACTAAACTGAAACTGAACTGAAAGTTAGCTGAAACTGAACTGAAACTGTACTACAATTGTACTAAAACTGATTATAAACTGAACTGCACCTTAAAGTGAACTGAGACTCAACTGAAACTGAACTGAAACTGAGCTGAATCTGACTTGAACTGAACTAAAAGTAAACTAAAAGTGAACTGAAACTTAACTGAAACTGAACTGAAACTGAACTGAAACTGAACTGAAACTGAACTGAAACTGAACTGAAACTGAACTGAAACTGAACTGAAACTGAACTGAAACTGAACTGAAACTGAACTGAAACTGAACTGAAACTGAACTGAAACTGAACTGAAACTGAACTGAAACTGAACTGAAACTGAACTGAAACTGAACTGAAACTGAACTGAAACTGAACTGAAACTGAACTGAAACTGAACTGAAACTGAACTGAAACTGAACTGAAACTGAACTGAAACTGAACTGAAACTGAACTGAAACTGAACTGAAACTGAACTGAAACTGAACTGAAACTGAACTGAAACTGAACTCAAAAACTGAACTGAAACTGAACTGAAACTGAACTGAAACTGAACTGAAACTGAACTGAAACTGAACTGAAACTGAACTCAAACTGAACTGAAGCTGAACTGAAACTGAACTGAAACTGAACTGAAACTGAATTGAAACTGAACTGAAACTGAACTGAAACTGAACTGAAGCTGAACTGAAACTGAACTGAAACTGAACTGAAACTGAACTGAAACTGAACTGAAACTGAACTGAAACTGAACTGAAACTGAACTGAAACTGAACTGAAACTGAACTGAAACTGAACTGAAACTGAACTGAAACTGAACTGAAACTGAACTGAAACTGAACTGAAGCTGAACTAAAACTGAAATGAAATTGAACCGAAACGGAACTGAAACTGAACTGATACCGAACTGAAACTGATCTAAAACTGAACTGAAACTGAACTGAAACTGAACTGAAACTGAACTGAAACTGAACTGAAACTGAACTGAAACTGAACTGAAACTGAACTGAAACTGAACTGAAACTGAACTGAAACTGAACTGAAACTGAACTGAAACTGAACTGAAACTGAACTGAAACTGAACTGAAACTGAACTGAAACTGAACTGAAACTGAACTGAAACTGAACTGAAACTGAACTGAAACTGAACTGAAACTGAACTGAAACTGAACTGAAACTGAACTGAAACTGAACTGAAACTGAACTGAAACTGAACTGAAACTGAACTGAAACTGAACTGAAACTGAACTGAACCTGAACTGAAACTGAACTGAAACTGAACTGAAACTGAACTGAAACTGACCTGAAACTGAACTGAAACTGAATTGAAACTGAACTGAAACTGAACTGAAACTGAACTGAAACTGAACTGAAACTGAACTGAAACTGAACTGAAACTGAACTGAAACTGAACTGAAACTGAACTGAAACTGAACTGAAACTGAACTGAAACTGAACTGAAACTGAACTGAAACTGAACTGAAACTGAACTGAAACTGAACTGAAACTGAACTGAAACTGAACTGAAACTGAACTGAAACTGAACTGAAACTGAACTGAAACTGAACTGAAACTGAACTGAAACTGAACTGAAACTGAACTGAAACTGAACTGAAGCTGAACTAAAACTGAAATGAAATTGAACCGAAACGGAACTGAAACTGAACTGATACCGAACTGAAACTGATCTAAAACTGAACTGAAACTGAACTAAAACTGAACTGAAACTGAACTGAAAATGAACTGAAACTGAACTGTAACTGAACTGAAACTGAACTGAAACTGAACTGAAGCTGAACTGAAACTGAACTAAAACTGAAATGAAATTGAACCGAACTGAACTGAAACTGATCTGAAACTGAACTAAAATAGTACTGACACTGTACTAAACCTGTACTAAAACTGAACTTAAACTGAACTGAAATTGTACTTAAACTATACTAAAACTAAAAAGAAACTGAACTGAAACTAAACCCAAATTAAAACTGAACTGAACTGAAACTATGCTGAAATTAAACTAAGACTAATTAAATCCAGCCAAATATGACAAAAATGACGTGAAAGCAATCTTGGATAACTCAAGGTTCATCTGATATCATTGGGTGAAAACCATCATATCAACGGAAACCTAGTGAATGTACATGTTAAACTTCAACCACTTGTTCTAACTGTTCCAATGTGCCGTTAAAATTGCCGTTAATAATGTAAGATTATAATTTTTTTTGCAATTTTTTCCGATTATAATAAGATTTTTCAATATCACTTCACTATTGTTTTGAACCTGATTAATTCCACTCAGGATACTTTCACAATCCAGTTTTTTAATCTTTTGTAAATATTTATTACGCGTGATCGTGTATACAGGTATATATACTCAATAATTTAGACTAGTATATATGCAAAACTTTTTGTATCAATTGTTTAAGACGTAAGAGATCCATACAGCCTATCTGTTAAAGTTTTTCGAGAAAACAAATTGTTGTTAAATATGTGTTGTAATGCAAATAATTATAATACGCAATAATGTACGTTCTAGCGCGATTGAAGTGGTAGAAAAAGCCTTCTCTCCTCAACAATAGTTGAAAAGTCGTTAAAGTTTCAAAAGTTTCATAATGTCATCTAACCTTCGATTGTACCCATGCTTAAATTCTTAAATTTAAACTCAATTCAAATAAGTAACTGAGGCTCAACCAATGACCGAGAAAAACAATTAATCACATCTAAATAGTGATCTATTAAATTACTGGTAAACTTCATGTTTTAACTTAAAACTTTTAAGTCTCTAAAGTATATATTTTACAATACCAAAAAAATAGGACTTTCAAGAAAGACTAACCGTAAAATCTTGGGAACCCTCCGCTCATCATTTGAAAACATGCTAAATAAATTCGTACAAAAAAGTACAATTAATCATTGACAAGTAGGTACAAAAACAATTGCCTACAAAGTGAAGCAGGAACAGAAACCCATTGCGACTAACTTCGCTCATCCGACTTCTTATCTATGTTTCCTTCCGGTTGTTTCCTTACTGTTTATATGTTTGCACATGTGAATGAGAGCAAATCCAAATAGCTGGCTACCAGTCGGTTGGTTTGCTTGTTTTATCGCAACACTTTACGTCAACTAAGATATCCGTGGCCACGTTGAGATGCTTTTTTCCTTACTCTTCTAGATGTGAGAGCCACACCCTTATTCCGAGGGTGGAGTAGCAAAAGTATTACTCTCTTACGCCCTGCTAGTTTATTACGCGGTCGCGCTCTTTGTTGTTTCAGGGACCGCTCGTAAGTTTTCACCGATTTCTATCGTGCACTACAATCTATCTGACCAATTATTATGCGACAACCATTGAGCGAGGCAGACCGAGCGGAGGGATGCTATTTTTCTCCACTTGTTCAACTAAAGGCTGTCAATTGCAGATGTTTCCACTTGAACACCAACTGAAGACCCTTTGATTCTTTACCATTGTTACGTTCACATTTGAAGAAAGAATCTTTGCATACAAAGCTAGTAACAAGGAACAATTTCAATTTTCATCATCATTACCCACTAGAAATAGTATCCTTCTGCTATAAATATTCCTATATTTATATACAGTTGGGAGGTCTAAAAAAATCGATTCTTCTATAATTTTTCTTGAGAAAACCCTTTGAAAGCTTTCAATTTTAATTCACCATACTTTATTTGTAAAAATAGTCATCGAAATAACTTCTATATTTAATCTCTTGTACAACTTCTAAAATAAAACGTCTTGCGATATTTATGGACTAAATAATCGAAAAAAATATAAAGAAACCGACAACATTTAATACCAAAACATTTAATTTGTAATTTTGTAAGTAATCGAAGAAATAAGCAAAACAATAATTTATATTAAAATGGCGGCTTCTCAATTAGAAAAAAACGATTTTTGGTATAAACTTTGCAGCTAAATTGACAATCAAATGAAAAATATTAAGGAGTTATTGAGGGAAGAACTTTAATTACTGATTAATTACTAAACATGTTCTTAGAAAGCTTACGTTAAAATTTGAAGTGGATTTAGTCATTTTCGATAAATCATGCTTGCCGACTTTGAAAACCCAGTTTTGAGAAACACGCGTTCAAAGTTAAGTACTCCTTCTACAATCGCTCTGACACGTCGCAATAAATATGCGTGTAATTTCATAAGTATTTGAAGGATTTCCATTAAATTTTTGGTATGCATACTCAAATATAGTATGTATGCACTATCACCATGAAATTAAAAGAGAATCGATTTTTCGAAAATAACTCAATAGTAAAAAGTATTCGTAATACGCTAACTAAACTTGTTTTGTTTGAAGGTCATTGATAATTGTCGTAATGAATTTTTGTTGTAATTAAGGCCATTACAAATATTTTAAAAAGTTTTTGTCCCTCTGGTGTTGGCCACTGAAGGGGGGGGGGCGAAAAAAAAACAAAGAGAATTTTTTAATCGAGCAAAAAAAATATGGATTTTAAGCATTTTTATTTTAAGTGTTAACGTGAAAACCAAATCTATTCTTGCTTTTAATAAAATCGCTGTTATTTTTCATGCGAAAAAAGATTAAAACGAAAGAAATTTTTTTTGGCCGATTTTCGGAAATTCCACTGTTTGAATTTCCATTTCTATTTCATGCTAGAAGCGTTAACTCAACTCGTACACTCGTTTTTCAAGTTTTTCAGGCTGTAGAGCCCAAAGACAATTGATTTTATAAAAAAAATTAACTCATATCCTACAAATTATTTTTTTGCCTCCCGATTTTTCAAGCCAATTTCCAAGGGGGGGTGACAAAAACTTTTGAAATGATTTGCAATGGCCTAATTAAAACGAACTTAAAGTTTTACAATCGATTTAGTTTTATATGTAAGTCAAATTTTTTCTTCGCTGTTATTTCAATTTCTAACCAATTAAAAAAACGCCTTAATTGAAAGAAAAAATTTATAAAAATATTGCAAAAATTTCTTGGTCACTCTAATTTGGAAAAAATGGTAACCCTAAGAGCCAAATTTTTGGTGCATGTTAGTAACGCATCGAATATATGGAGTTTGACAAGCACACCATAGCCCTGGATGAACATATTGCAGCCCGGACTCGATTATCCGGGTGTTCACTTTTATTTACAGCCCGGATAATCGAATCATATTTTTGATACTAAAATTTTTATTTGAGTGCCATGTTTTTGACTTGTAGGGGTCATAAATCTATTTCTAGTATTGATTAATCTCCCATAAAGTTAGAAAATTCCTTTTTTACGATTTATTTCATTGATGAATTTGATTTTTGGTACAATTTTTTTTCTATGCCACGTTTCTTTTACTTTTAGGCATCATGAATGTTTGCTATTATTGAATAATTTACCCTAAAGTTGGAAAATTCCTTTCATTAATATTTTTCACTGATGATGATGATGATGATGGTTGAACGTGATGATGGTGATGTTGATGATTTTGATAATGATGATCAAGCAAATGGAACCAAATTCGGCAGGTGGGGGTTTCAGAAGGCAAGAACTTTTTCTATGGTACCCTTCTTTAGGAGAGAGGGGCTCCCAGACAAATAAAATACAAATTTCCTCAGAACTCGAGAACTAAGCAAGCAAAAGGAACTAAATTGGGCATGTGCGGGTTTCTGGAGGTATGATTTTTTTCTATGGTGTACTGTTACATTTCTTTTATACAATAATTTAATTCTAAATACAATAGCCTTTGTTCTTACCGGCTTGGGTCGTCTTGGTTGGTCTCCTGGAAAAAAAACTTCAAAATGGCGGACTTACAACCCACGCCAACACCGATGATCACTGAGCGGAATTCTTATGACAAGCAAACTTTTGAAATAGACAAGGGAAGTGCAAATTTAAATAAATTTACAGCTTGAACAATTACAGACTATACATATATTTTTTTAAAGAATAGGGTTAGTATTGTTTTCTTTTCACTTTACTTGCACATTTTCGACGAAATCTCTGTTCTGGCACACCGTGTGCCGGGATGGTTGATGGTCAGCTTCGTTGGTCGACTTGCGGCAGACGCCGATGCGAGGGGTGCTCCGGGGTTGAACGGCGATGGTCAGCAGTATCTTTGGCTTCTAAATGACCTTATTTTATTTTCATCAGTCTTATTTAATCAAGCCGATGTGATTTGATGTGTCGCAAGATGGGTTATCCTAAAATACAAAAATGGCCCCAAAACCCGGGTACCGGATGTTCCGGGACCAATGCTGATGTAGCCATTTGCCTTCAAAATGTCTTTGTTATACTTTCAATAGTCTTACGTAATCAAGCTGATGTAATTTGACGTGTCGCAAGATAAATCATCCTAAAATTTAAAATTGTCCTCAAAAACCGGGTACCGTATGTTCCAGAACCAATGAGGAAATGGCCGCTTGGGTCCAAAATGTTCCCATTGCACTTCCATTAATCTTATTTTGTCAAGCCAATGTGATTTGATGTGCCGCAAAATGAATTATCTCAAAACATAAAAATGTTCCCCGGGACCTGGTAGTGGGTGTTCCGGAACCGACGCAGAAGTGGCCATCAGTCAACAAATATTCCCCAACATACCTTGGGTGCTAGTTTTTGACCATAGCTTTCAAACGAAGTAAAGAAAACGAAATTCGGATTGAAAATGGATGAATGAGAGCAATTTCAAAACTTGGGTCGTTTTCGACCCTTAATGCATAATATGTAACTTTTTTCTAATGCATTAGGAAGGTTAATGATCTCCCGCGCCGGTGGTTGCGGGCTGTTTTAACCATGATCGGTCCGTTTTCCATCCCAGACCCTCTCTCCCTCGCATCGCATCACCCCGTTGTTTTCCCTTCAGATTGTCGTGGTTCTTATCTTAATTATAACATTTTTTTATCGTTTTATGTTGGTGTCCCAATCAAACTTTAACTGAATTGTAAATTAAAAAGTACAGTTGCATGCAAAATGTTTGGTTTGTATTGTTTTCTAATCCTAAATTTCATTTAACAAGAAATTTTGCATGCAATAAATAATTGACAAAAAAAGGAAAATAATTTCAATAAATAACAGGAAAACAATTTAAAAAAACCTGATTTACTCCACCTAGTGGTGAAAAGAACCTTTGTTATACGGTCTTACTTGCTATTTGAGATAGAAATCGAGACGTTTGGTTTACATGAAATTTTTGGAAATTGAATAAGTTTACAAAATTTGAACCAAATCGAAGCACTTATAAATTTCAATAGTTCCTTTTCTCATGTAATTGCTAAGTAAGTTGTTACTAATGAGAGTAAGTGCAAATAAAAGTAAGTTGTAGAAAGAAATATTATTCTTTAACATATACATTGCATAGTAAAGGTCTAGTTTATAGGTTTTTGAACTATGCATAATTTCCTGTAATGCCATTCTATTTGATTCACATCAATAAAGTTTTCTTGAATAAATTTCATCAATTTTTATTAACCTTCGGTTACTCACGCTATTGTATTTTGTACAACACGTGTAGGTTTTCCAACGCCATATTGTTATAAAGTTACAAATCGTTGTTTAACTAACGTATATTCTTCAATAAACTTGTTATAAGCAAAATTTCATAACTATTCAATGCATTAATACTTTAAATTATTAGGAAAATAGATCAGCATAAACCGACATCACAGAAACGAAGCAAGCAGCATGTGAGGTGTACCACAATTGGCCCCAACTGGAATTTTCTCTCGTTTCTTCATATGGAAAAATGGTGTCTGTATGCAGCAAAACTATCAGCAAATCTAAAATGTTTAAAATGTATCCGTCTGTTGGTAGTCCAGAAATTCGGGGTCAAAATTAGGATATTTTTTATAATCAAAGTTCTACAGTTTCTAAACAAGCAAACATAGAGGTATACTATGTTCAGCAAAGTTGTGTATTTTGACTATTTGTACAACTTTGTAATAAATGAAAAAGTCATACAACAATTACAAAAAGAGCAAAAATAGAAAAACTGATTTTACAAATTCATATACAATAAATAAGATTTTTCTATCTTCGCTGCAGAGATAGAAGGTTACTGTCTTTAGCAAAATATCTTATAATAATATGCTCTATAACTTTGCAGAACACATCAGTGTGTTATATTGACACTGAAGAAAAATATTTTTTTTATTTCACTATTAGGGGGATTAATCAAAATTCAAATTCTATCAGAGGATAGAGTTTTCAATTCTAAGAAACTCTTCCAAAGGTTCGATAAACTTAAAGTCAAGTTTTCCTAGCCAAAACTTTATACGCACGTTTTCTTTGGTTTTGGGCTATTGTGCGTGCAAGTAACCGTGTTACAAAATTTGGCGCGAGTGTTCGAGGGTTAATATCTTTTGACTGGTGAAAACAATTCTTATGAAATTTTGTATATATATTCGTGGTGTCAAAACCTCTCGTTTGATATTAAAATAATTGAAATTAGGTAAATTATCTTGGTTAAAATCATTATAAATTATTGTTAATTTTGGTGTGGTGTATTCGATTGCTCATAACTTTCGAATTAAACGTCCAATCAAAAAACCATTCAATAGTGATCTATCCGGCTATATTACCTACCAAATGAAATTAATAGCGCTTAAATCGGTTTGGCCATCTCTGAGAAACAGGCGTTCATTTGTACCTTGTCAAAACAGGTTTTTTAAAGCTAACTTTTAAACTGCTTGTCCATTTTCAATAAAACTTGGTAGAATGTTTAGTAATAGCAAGATCTTTCGTTTGGTACTAAGATCGTTAAAATTGGTTGCGTGGTTCCGGAGAAAATCGTGTCACGTAATTTTCACATTTTTGCTTATAACTTTTAAACGAAAAGTCAGACCACGAAACAATTTAATAATGATATACTAGGTGATAATACCTTTCAACCAAGAGTAAAAGCGGTCGAATCGGTTCAGCCATCTCCGAGTAACAGGCGATAGAAAATTCGAAGCGAACACACATACACACATACACACACACACAGACATTGCTCAGTTCGTCGAACCCTATCGATTGGTATATGTGACTCGGCCCTCCGGGCCTTGGATCCATTTCGTGTTTTTCGACCAATTTCTAAGCCTTTGTTATATAGTACTAGCTGACCCGACAAACTTCGTATTGCCACAAATTAACCTGTGTTGTACATAAATCATGAATCTCGGATGATCTTTGTCACAATCTCGAGTTTTGCAAGCCCCCCAGTGGGCGGCGCTTCCGACGGCGGGTCACCGGCAACACTCGCACACACTGAATAATCTAGTGTTACTATAGATAGTTTTTGTGGTCTTGTATTGACTAATGTTTTATGGAAGAGTCTCGAATTTCTCGAGTTCGATTAGTTTTTGAGTTTCGCAAAAATTTCTGTTTTATTTGTATGAGAGTCCATATCCCCCTACCACAGGGGTGAGAGGTCTCTAACTATCGTAAAATAAATTCAAGACTCCAAAATCTCCCACATGCCAAATTTGGTTCCATTTGCTTGATTAGTTCTCGAGTTATGAGGAAATTTGTTTTTCATTTGTGTAGAAGCACCCCCTCTTAAAGTTGGGAGGGGTCCTAATTCACCATAGAAAATATTTTTGCCTCCAGAAACCTCCACATGCCAAATTTGGTTCTATTTGCTTGATTAGTTCTCGAGTTATGAGGACATTTGAATTTCATTTGTATAGGAGCCCCCACTCCTAAAGTGGGTAGGGGTCCCAATTCATCATAGAAAAAATGTTTGTCTCCAAAAACACCCACGTGCCAAATTTGGTTCCATTTGCTTGATTAGTTCTCGAGTTATGAGGAAATTTGTATTACGTTTGTATAGGAGCCCCCCCTCTTAAAGTTGGGAGGGGTCCTAATTCACCATAGAAAATATTCTTGCCCTCGAAAACTTTCACATGCCAAATTTGGTTTCATTTGCTTGATTAGCTCTCGAGTTATGAGGAAATTTGTATTTCATTTGTATAGGAGCCCCCCCTCCTAAAGTGAGGAGGGGTCCCAGTTCATCATAGAAAAAATTTTTGTCTCCAAAAACACCCACATGTCAAATTTGGTTCCATTTGCTTGATTAGTTCTCGAGTTATGAGGAAATTTGTATTTCGTTTGTATAGGAGCCCCCCCTCTTAAAGTGGGGAGGGGTTCTAATTCACCATAGAAAATATTCATGCCCTAGAAAACTTTCACATGCCAAATTTGGTTCCATTTGCTTGATTAATTCTCGAGTTATGAGTAAATTTGCATTTGATTTGTATAGGAGCCCCCCTTCCTAAAGTGGGGAGGGGTTCCAATTCATCATAGAAAAAAATTTTGTCTCCAAAACACCCACGTGCCAAATTTTGTTCCATTTGCTTGATTAGTTCTCGAGTTATGAGGAAATTTATATTTAGTTTGTATAGGAGCCCCCGCTCTTAAAGTGGGGAGGGGTTCTTATTCACCATAGAAAATATTCTTGCCCTCGAAAACTTTCACATGCCAAATTTTGTTCAATTTGCTTGATTAGTTCTTCAGTTATGAGGAAATTTGTATTTCATGTGTATAGGATCCCCCCCTCCTAAAACGGGGAGGGGTCCCAAATTATCATAGAAAAAATTTTTGTCTCCAAAAACACCCACATGCCAAATTTGGTTCCATTTGCTTAATTACTTCTCGAGTTATGAGGAAAATTGTGTTTCTTTGGTACAGGAGCCCCCCCCCCCCCTCTTAAAGTGGGGAGGGGTCCTAATTTACTATAGAAAATATTCTTGCCCTCGAAAACCTTCACATGCCAAATTTGGTTCCATTTGCTTGATTAGTTCTCGAGTTATGAGGAAATTTGTATGGAAGCCCCCCCTTTTAAAGAGGAGAGGAGTTATAATTCCCCTTATAAAGAGGGGAGGGGTCTCAATTTACCATAGAATAAATTCTTGTCACCGAAAACACCCACAAGCCAAATTTGGTTCTATTTGCTTGATTAGTTGTCGAGTTATGCAGAAATTTGTGTTTCATTTGTATGGGAGCCCCCCCTCTTAGTGGGGGGAGGGGTTTTTAACCATCACTAAAACCTTTCCTGGCCCCAAAAAACCTCTACATGCATATTTTCATGCCGATTGGTTCAGTAGTTTTCGATTCTATAAGGAACATACGGACAGACAGACAGACAGACAGACAGAAATCCTTCTTTATAGGTATAGATTTGGACATTTACTTACAATATTTACAAAAAAAAAACAATATAAAAAACGGTAATACTCAAGCTGGTCCAGTGACCAAAGGGTTTTATTGTGACCGTGGCAAAAAATGGCCACAGTACTGAGACCCCTTCCCCGTCTAAGAGGGGGGGCTCCCATACAAATGGAATACAAATTTCCTCATAACTCGAGAACTAATCAAGCAAATGGAACCAAATTTGGCAGGTGGGTTTTTTTGGAGGTATGACTTTATTTTATGATGGTTTCATACCCCTCACCCATGTGATTGGAGGATAAGGACTCTCATACAAATAAAACAGAAATTTTTGCGTGTGTACCATATTTTCTGCTATGTAACAAGTGGTAAGCTGTGAAAGTAAAGTAGTAGAACCTTCTCAGAGTAAGCGAGAGTGAATCGACGCCGCTAACTTACGTACCTATTGCCATTCATGTCAAAAGAGAATTTCAACCTTTATGATGTACACAAGTGATTTTTATGCCTACTTATGCCAGAAATGCAGATTACATTAGTCTTTGATCTAGTGATCTGATATAGTCCTCGTCACCCTTTCATACAACCCTTAGGGCTGTATACCTTGTAGTTTTTTTGATGATGATAATGATGATGATGATGATGATGATGATGATGATGATGATGATGATGATGATGGTGATGAATTATGAATCATGCCAAGCAACAATTCAAAAATTAAAAATTGATACATTATCTGCATTACTCACTAATAAAAATATATAGGAAATGAATTGTATACTTTTAGAGATGTGAATCAGTATTTGTCATGCTAGAATCATTCTCCAACGTGAAAACCTGTGTGAAAACTATGACATTTGTGCCTGAAATAAATTATTTAAAATAATGTTTTTTTTTTCACCCGGAAATCGAGTCTAAAAATCCGAATAATCGAATCCCCGGATAATAGAATGCCCGGTTAATCGATTCCCGGATAATCGAGTTCGAACTGTATATTAATTTTAGCAGTTGACATATTTTGTGATCCCACAAACGAATACTTTTTACAATGCTCAAATCTCAGGACTGGCATGAGATAGAATGTTACGGTTTTCGACAAAGTTGTTGATCTGGTTAAGACGCATCTGAGAACGAACAATAAGGTTGAGAACTGATTCGCTAGACGGCGCAGATGGGGAACAAATTAAATGACTCTAGAAATGCCTCGAGACTGTGAGGAGATAGATGGTTGCTGTCTTCGACAAAGTTGTTTATCTGGACGAAATATACACCAAAACTTTTAAAATGATCCATTGATCTAGATATTGAATTCTAGCGTAATTTGAGGTGTCGCATGATAAGTTTTTGTTCATATTCAATACTGCCCATTTCCCGAAGCGATAAATTAATCAAGAACATTTCCAGTTAGTCCGTAGTACAACGTAAAACGCCTAAAATGGTCGCCAATGGGCATATGTTGCAAAAAAGAATTAATACTGGCTGTGATTCACGTTCATTTTGGATGTGTCATTGAAGATTTTTATTTACTTTATATGAGCAATCTGCCCTTTAAAACTTCAAAAGGGCGTAACTCAAAAATTCATCGAACGAATTTTTAAAAATTAGCCCAGAGGTGGCAGAGCTTGGCAGTACAAGCCAACTGGCATTTGCCGTTTAAACGACCTATTTAATTTTTTATTAACCCTTTAGTGCCCAAATTTTTGATTTGCTTGAAAAAATTTTAAAATGCTCATTTCGTGGCCAGAATAATGGAAAAAATATTCTCTAGTTACTAAGTTCAGGAATAGTTTGATTATTTATAAAAATTCGTAACCCGCCAATTGGCGGGGTTGGGCACCTGGGCGCAAAAAAGTCAAATTTTTCGATTTAATTCGGGACATCGATTTTAGAACATTTATAACAGTGCTAGTATTTATGAAACTAGTTATAATGAGCTTCAACTGAAATTTTTGACCATATGGCCGATTCCAGGTCCCGGACAAGTTCCTTCGAAAATCCGTTCCGTGCTTGAATCAGAAAAGAAACTCTCCCCGGGCCCGGAACCGGTCATACGGCCTCTGTGAGACATGAGATTATCGCCAATCGCTATTTTGTCGAGTGCTGATGTTTTTTGATATGCGACTCGACATAATTTACTGATGTTGAAATGTCCCTATATGGGAACCGGTTCCGGATTTATAATGTCCCGCCGGATTCGGATGGCGCGCACCTCATAACTGCGGCAAAGTAACTGATATGTCCATAGTCGATGATATGTTTACAAAAATCAACAGATTTCAAACAAGTTTTAAATATTTGGCAACTGTATCTAAAAAACCTGATTTAATCCACCTAGTGGTGAAAGGAACCTTTGCTATACGATCTTACTTGCTATTTGAGATAGAAATCGACACGTTTGGCTTACATGAAATTTTTGGAAATTGAATAAGTTTACAAAATTTGAACCAAATAGAAGCACTTATAAATTTTGATAGTTCCTTTTCTCATGAAATTGCTGAGTAAGTTGTTACTAATGAGGGTAAGTCCAAGTAAAAGTAAGTTGTAAGACGAAATATTATTCGTTAATATATGCATTGCGTAGTAAAGGTCTAGTTTATAAGTTTTTGAACTATGCATAATTTCCTGTAATGCCATTCTATTTGATTCACAACAATAAAGTTTTCTTGAATAAATTTCATCAATTTTTATTAACTTTCGGTTACTCACGCTGTTGTATTTTGTACAACATGTGTAGGTTTTTGAATGCCATATTGTTATAAGGTTACAAATCGTATACTACGTATATACTAACGTATATTCTTCAGTAAACTTGTTATGAGCAAAATGTCAGAAATATTCAATGCATTAATACTTTAAATTGTTAGGAAACAAGATTAGCATAAACCGACAACCGACCGAAACGAAGCAAGTAGCATGTGAGGTGTACCGCAATTGACCCCAACTGGAATTTTCTCTCGTTTCTTCATATGGAAAAATGGTGTCTGTATGCAGCAAAACTACCAGCAAATGTAAAATGTTTAAGATGTATCCGTCTGTTGGTAATCGAGTAACTCGGGGTCAAAATCAGGTTATTTTTTACAATTAAAGTTCTGCAGTTCCTAAACAAGCAAACATAGAGATATACTAAATTCAGCAAAGTTGTGTATTTTTATTATTTGTACAACTTTGTAATACATGAAAAAGTCATACAACAATTACAAGAAGAGTTAGAATAGAAAAACTGATTTCACAAATTCATATACAATAAATAAGATTTTTTTACCTTCACTGAAGAGATAGAAGGCTACTGTTTTCAGCAAAATTTCTTGTAATAATATGCTCTAAAAGTTTGTAGAACACATCAATGTGTTGTATTGAAACTGAAGGAAAATATTTTTTTTATTTCACTTTTAGGGGGATTAATCAAAATTCAAATTCTACCAGTCGATAGAGCTTTCAATTTTAAGAAACTCTTCCAAAAGTTTGATAAACTTAAAACCAAGTTTTCCTAGTCAAAACTCTAGTGCGCACGTTTTCTTTGGTTTTGGGCTATTGTGCGCGCAAGTAACCGTGTTATAAAAGTTGGCGCGAGTGTTCGAGGGTTAATATTTACAAATAACAATATCTTTTGACCGGTAAAACCAATTCTTATGTAATTTTGCATATACATTCGTAGTGTGAAAACCTCTCGTTTGATATTAAAATAATTGAAATTAGGTAAATTATCTTGGTTAAAATCATTATAAATTATTGTTAATTTTGGTGTGGTGTATTCGATTGCTCATAACTTTCAAATTAAACGTCCAATCAGAAAACCATTCAATAGTGATCTATTCGGCTCTATTACCTGCCAAATGAAACTAATAGCGTGTAAATAGGTTTGGCCATCT
This sequence comes from Sabethes cyaneus, assembly GCF_943734655.1. Classification (NCBI taxonomy): domain Eukaryota; kingdom Metazoa; phylum Arthropoda; class Insecta; order Diptera; family Culicidae; genus Sabethes; species Sabethes cyaneus. The sequence goes on from NC_071354.1 coordinate 138,852,429, forward strand.
CTGAGAAACAGGCGTTCATTTGTACCTAGTCAAAACAAGTTTTTCAAGGCTAACTTTTAAACTGCTTGTCCGTATTCAATAAAACTTAGCAAAATGTTTAGTAATAGTAAGAGCTTTCGTTTGGTACTAATATCGTTAAAATTGGTTGCGTGGTTCCGGAGAAAACCGTGTCACATAGTTTTCACATTTTTGCTTATAACTTTCAAACGAAAAGTCAGACCACGAAACCATTTAATAGTGATATACTAGGCAATAATACCTTTCAAACAAAAGTAATAGCGGTCGAATCGGTTCAGCCATCTCCGAGTAACAGGCGATAGAAAATTCGGAGCGAACACACATACACACATACACACATACATACACACACACACACACACACAGACATTGCTCAGTTCGTCGAACCCTATCGATTGGTACATGTGACTCGGCCCTCCGGGCCTTGGATCAATTTCGTGTTTTTCGACCAATTGTTAAACCTTTGTTATATAGTATAACAAAGGTAAAAAGCCATATCACGGTCGCCCAAGGAACTCCGGAATAACTCCGGGACCATATGACATATGGCTATTATCTATAGATATTATGAAAATAGAAAATATTTCCGGAAAAATTTTCAAATTTGGTGAAAAAATATTGAAAGATAAAAAAGTTACGGCCATTTTAGTGAATTTTGCAGTGCTAAAAATGAAGTAGACCCTAGAGGGGTTATTCGAAGCGTCTTGCGGAGGAAAACTAGACTTGACTTCCAGCTTGAATGCATCATTGAATCTCCTTACCCGTAATATTGTCGGCGGTGACCAGAGATCCCAAATATATGAACTCATCAACCACTTCCAGTTCATCGTTGTCCATAGTCATTGCCCGTGGGAAGCGAATCTTTTGAAACAGAAACAGTTGTATTTTAAAATTTGGCAATGAATTCAGCAGAATCACCACGATCTTGCTTATTGATGTCCTTATCAGTAAGCAGTTTGCTTTTGGGGATTATATTACTCCGAATAGTACCCAGTCGTATATTCCTCACGTTCCTCTCGAGTTGAGATATAAAATCAATGGTAATGTCGTATAATAATAATCGAAAAATATGATTTTTAAAATCTGGCAAAATTTTAGAAAGGCGAACAACAACATTAGTAGCTGCTCCCAAGTCAGGATTGCCTGCACCATAATATGCTTTGAAACTATAACCTTTGAAAAACCTTTAGAGTCTGATAGAACATGAAACTTAAATCCTCATTTATGTGATAGACTAATCTCAAGATTTTAGTCTTGACCTTGGAATGAGGTCATACATATATTAATATTTTTTTGAAACGATGGTTCTACAATTGATGAAGGGACGGTAGGGGAAAGAAATGAAAAATTTTTTTGGTGAAGGAGGGGGAAGAGCGGAAAGGAAGGGGGGGGGGTATTGGGGTATTGGTAGCTATGCTTGACAAGTAGTCATTTTGACTCCTACCTTTTGTCCAATGCTGGAAGGTGCATGAGTCGAACCAAGCTGTAATCTGAGATTATAACCGGATTCGAACCCACAACACCCTCCAGGGCATGTGGTTCGCTGGTACTTGTACCTTTGGTCCAGCGCCTCTATGGTTCAAAGGTACAAGTACCAGCGAACCACATGCCCTGGAGGGTGTTGTGGGTTCGAATCCGGTTATAATCTCAGATTACAGCTTGGTTCGACTCATGCACCTTCCAGCATTGGACAAAAGGTAGGAGTCAAAATGACTACTTGTCAAGCATAGCTACCAATACCCCAATACCCCCCCCCCCCTTCCTTTCCGCTCTTCCCCCTCCTTCACCAAAAAAATTTTTCATTTCTTTCCCCTACCGTCCCTTCACCAATTGTAGAACCATCGTTTCAAAAAAATACTCATTTATGTGATTTGTTTGATAAATTGGGTTTTTCATTTTTGTAGTACACTTTTGTTCACTATAATCTTTTATCGACTGGTAATTCATTCAATTTGTTCATTAACACAAACTGATTAAGCGGTATAGATTAAAATTTGCGGTTTTAAAATGGTCTATGATAGATCCCATTTTGAATAATATTGTCTTGCTTATCAAGATTTTGTCGTTAAGCAGTAAAATTCGCCGGGTTTCAATGAATCTGTTTCTTGGTTATAGGGTTATGGTTTTCAAATACCATAAAATGCAAAAATGTTTTGTGCTATAGCTATAAAGCGTTATGTTGCAGCTCGTCAAAAAGGCGCACTGAAAATTAGGTGATAAGTCCTGTAAATTTCCCTTCCATATTGATGCCACTGCATGCTTGTGTATTTTTCAAGGCATATAAAAGAAGTTAACAAGGCCTATAACAATAATTTTTAGCTTAAACTCGAAAAAAATCAATAAATACAACGAAAACAACACGTTGTCAAGTTACCAAAAAAAAGTTGACGTTAATGCCCAACCCCGCCAATTGGCGGGGTCAGTTCCTTGATAAAACTCGGCCAGTTCCTAAACTTTTACCGCAAATTTTCTTTTTTACCATGAAGTACAACTTATCAGCTACTCACCAATAATTTTTTTGCTTATTTATTCCAAGAAATAAGCAATTTACAGCAATTTGAATTTTACTCTGCAGAGCAAAATAATTTTTTTCTCAGTTTTCTGGCATTTTTCAAGTTTCGCACGAAATATCTGTTTCAAATCAACGTAATAAAACTAACAAACCACTCGAATAGTTAGATTAGACTATAATGAGAAGGTATGGGTGGATCTCAACATAAAACGAATAAGCATAGTAGATTTACAACGATTTTGCTGAAGTCCGCCAATTGGCAGGGTTGGGAACTAGAGGGTTAACGGAATTTTGAACACCGTGGCGAAGGCATCATTCCTTAAATGGTGCCTAGCACAATGATCTCAGCGACTTTCCCCTTGATTTGTGCTGTATATTATCGAGTCGATAGGGCTTGAAGCTTAAGGCCCAGACACAATACATACGGATTTTACTCATTGGCGGAACGAGCGCTCATTTCTAGGGGGGCTACAGCCCCCGGCTTTTTTTCGATCATTTTATTTGGTCGGCCAGCTCCATTTTTCTAGGGGGGGGGGGGGGCTAAATCTCTCCTAGGAGGGGCTTAGCCCCAGAAATATGACAGAAAACCCATGGAAAAACTGTCCAATAGCCGCAACGTAATAAAATCCATATGCATTGTGTCTGGGCCTTTAGACACAAACTGTCGCACACGAATTGCCTATATATTCATGCTTGTATATCATTGCCACTCGAAGTGAAAAGCCCCTTACACTAGCGACACCTTTTATCATATTTCCAAAAATTACGAACAGACCTGTTAGTATCGTTGAGTTTGGTTTGAGCATGAACTATATTTTCGATTAGATTTCAGGATGATATGCACGTAACAAATTAATCAGAGCAAATGTCTATTGATCTCAAACGTATTGCAAGTTAAGGCCCAGACACAATGCATACGGATTTTACTACGTTGCGGCAATTTGACAGTTTTTCCATGGGTTTTCTGTCAGATATCCGCAACGTAGTAAAATCCGTATGCATTGTGTTTGGGCCTTTAGATCAAAAACGCCACGTCCCAACTAAAACGAATCCAAAAATTCAATGCTCGTAAAAAATATTTTAATGATCCGAATTACTTGCTCACTGGCGCACTAAAAATCACCTCAAATCAGCTAAAAGTTTTCAACCGTGAGATTCTGAACGACAGCGACACATAGCGAGTGTTTAATTTTACCAGGTTGCGCTCTCTATAATAGAAACGGATTCCAAACATGTCTTTTACGCTCTCTACTAGGCATTTTTGTTTTCACTTGTGACATCTTGAATCAAATTTGTGGATGTGTTTTAAAGGTTTAACGTTTTTCGCTTTCGTTAGGATTAAATAGGATTGAGTCTATGCTATGTCTGCGATTAAATTCCAGTGAAAAATATACACGAAAACACAACGAATTATTGAAGATGGTCAGCTGTCAGGATATTTATTAGTACAAATACACAAACAAACAAAAATGCGCACTTTCTTTAGTGCTCTGCTAATGTCTAAAGTCAGTAAGTCATTCATGTAAACTCAATGTTGCGCAGCTGAACCATCATAAAAAAATTGATCAATTCGACTAAACAGTTGCTTTTAAATAATTAGATTACAAACAATTGGTTTACAAATATGGAACCTAATCCGAGTGAGATGTTATCAAATTCGATGGAATGGAAACGACCGGATGAAATAATTCGACTGCAGCGGCTAAAACTAAAGCAAAAAGCACTGCAAGCACGAATGCAAAAATTTGGGGACAGATGCAGGACACGATCAACAACATCCGTGGAAAGGGAGCTGGACCCGTTTGCAGCAAACCAGAAACGGAAAAACCCATTCTCAAGGTAACCAGTCCAGATTCTATGTACACATTTCTTGCAACCCGGACATTACTTGTTATCAAAAAGTGTAGTGGGTAATAGAAATTTAATTTACTACTCCATATCAAAAATTGCTGATTTTATAATTCACCGTAGGTATATTCTGATGCAAATTCTCCTTCCTCTATTTGCACAATCTGATTCAAACAATTCCAACATGAACAGGCACAATCTCCTGTTCTAGCCTTGCTTAATTAATAAAGGAGTATTTTTAATTTTTTAAAGGACAGTTTTACAATAGATGAAGGAAATTGATATGAAATATATTAATATTATAGACATGGATAGTACCTTGGGAGTAAATCCAAAAGAGCGGGAAATAGAAAAGCAATAGGCAATGAAGAACACATATGACGTGTGTGTGCTACTATTTACCTTTTGCTAAACTAGGTGATTCGCAATCTCTATCAAGGCATTACATTCAATTTATACATTCACCAATTAGTTACTCTAAAGCGTTTCAAAGACAAGGTTAGAAGGTACTATTTCCACAAGGTAATAGTTTGTACCTATTCATGTTACTACTGTTGTAGCAATAATTGTGCAGTTACTGCTTAATAAAAATGTGTCCTCTAGCTTGTGCTTACAGATGCTAGCAATTTTTACCTTTCGTAATACATCTATTTTGTTGCATCTTACAGAAATGCAGATAACGTAGCTAAAAAGCAAAAACAGTCAGAACTAGAACCAGTAAACGAGGATAGCGTTTTTGAACTTTTAAGCAAATCAACCCCAAAAGAAGTTCCTGTCCTAGAAGCGCCAGTAGCAACACCTGCCGTACAACGATTTTTTATAAACCCTCAGCAACAGTTAGTGGACAGCACAAGTCCTCTAGTTACCGAACAGCACCAGCAGATACCATCGAGGCATCTTCCAATTCATTGGAGTATCAAAAGCCGGTTACGAATAGTTTGTAAATCGCAAATTCCGGGGAACAACCTTCGTACAAATCAGGAAGCCAGCGGACTAACGTCGTTTGTCAGATGCATTGGAATTAAAGACTCATCACCCAGCTTAGATATCTCACCTGGAGCAAGGTTCTATCAGAGTACCTTATACTGGCAGCATCCTCATCTACCGTGGTTGACGTTATTCCCGCGAAACGCAAAGGCTAACAACGCAACGGTACTTGGTGACGTCGAGCGTACTGCTCTGGCCAAAGAATGGGAAGTCAGTTTCAGAAATTTATTTCAGCTGCTCCGTGCTCGTCAGTGTCCGTATTTTTATGTCTGCGCCAATAGTTTTACTGTGCTGTTCCGAGCAGCTGGTATCGGAGGTCGAGTAGAGACACACGCTTTGCTTACTCCTACTTCCCGTGGTATGCGTGCGGTCTTAAAACAGGAAAAAATTGAGTTTGCAATGCCGCTTAAAACACCCTTGGACAATAAACAGGAATTAAATCAATCTGGAGAAGTATCACCAACCAAAATCCACAATGGAAGCTTTTCAAATTCCTCGGAAGATCAATCGACGGTAAAATGCGATGTTAAAAATGAAATACCTATTAAACGTTATGAAACTAACAGATGCTTTTATTTCCAGGTTACTCAGGCCGAGGAAGATCATGACGACGAAGACTCCGACGACATGGAAGAAGAAAAATGGTTAGCAAGTCTCGGTGTAGAAGCAGAGGAAATAAAAAGGATCAATTATAACCAAAAACAAAAACAACAAAATAAGGAGTGTGACGATGATTACAGCGATCAATCAACAGTGCTTATCGAAGGGATAGAATGTCAGGCATTTTTCAATTTCTTGTTAAATGCCAAAAGCACAACCACTCGGGTTGGGCGTTTAGCGGGAGTACCGCCGACCCTGTTAGCACCAGTATCTTTTGTAGGAGCAAGTCTACGATCCCTAACGACCCGTTCAAGCAAAATTCGTCAAATGGGCGAAGATTACCACAGCACTGAACTGCAAGGAGTCATCTTGCCCCACGTTTTACCGTATCTATGTGAGCTACTTACTGAATCGAAAGATAAATTCAGTGGCACTCTAGTGAGTGTTCCGAACACAAAAGCATTTTGCAAAGTTTCGCAAAGAATAATAGACGATGCAGACAAAGAGAACGAAACGACTGCGAGTGGTGATCAGGTTCTGTGGAAGGAAAATCTTTCAGACAGTGGCCTTTCCGATCATATTTTGGAGGCCATGTGTCGAGCAAATAAAGATTCTGTCTTCGATATGGAACGGTTTATCTATGCTAAAGATACTGGCGGTTACACATGGAGCTAACAAATTAAGAACCCTAGTGGCATAAGTTTAGTGATGGTTTAATTATTTTAATTCTGTTTTAATAAATTGCCTTTGGAAGCAAATTTTTACCTGCAGAAAGATGGATTACCGATGTATGCCATTCTTAAACCAATTTCTTAATACAGAATATATAATTATTTATTAAATCCTCGTAAAATATAACCTTAGGTTCTAGTGATCGATAATAATCAGCTCATCAATACTCCAATCCTCATACGAAGCGTCCGGCAAATATCGTCTTATAATAATTGGTATCTTACGTTGTTTCAGTTCCTTCATAGCAATCTGCAAAGGATCTGTTTCTCCTTCCAATTCTACCATTATAGGGGCACACATCGCTATCTGCAGTGCGCGCGTTCCTAGCACACGTGCCCGTTCATACTTGGTCATGTATTTGGTTGTGATTCGCTTTGATTTCGGCACACCCCCTCCTGCCTGACCGGGTGTAATGAGTTCAATATTATCTCCATCTTCCTCCTGGTTCAGCTCGTCAATATTATCATCCTCTTCGACGTCGTCGAATTCGTCTCCTCCAACGCTACAGGTTATAAGACAGAATTTACGAATATGTTACGTTGTTGCAAATTCACACAATACTCACTCATCGTTATCGTAGTCGCCATCCTCCATTGTTCAATGTATGAAACCTTTATCCTTCCGTAGAGTAGAAGCAAAATATCAATTCAGAATTTTACAGAAAAAGAATTCTATTTATTCTACTCAAACGACTAAAAAATTACAAAGCGTCACGAAAGCGAATCGCACATTCGCATCCGCAGGACAGTGTTCTTTTTTCTTTCGGCTTTGCTTTCTTTTCTTACCTACACGCTTATGTCAAACCAAGTGTCAAACTGCGTTGAGTACACTTTACCAGAAAAGTACTAAAAAACATGAAAATTACGTTAAAATCGGGGTTTATTAATATTTACCCATTTCATCTGCTGAGCAGGGGCCTAAACCCAAGACACAGACAAGCAGACACAACACTCGTTTTCCATTCTTCGCCCCAATCAAACCGTCATTTCAAATTTGGGCTTAAGCCTAGTATCGACAAGAAAAGAAATGGGCAAAAAGATACACACTTAATAAAAAGCACCGAATTCGGTAAAATTTTACCGAAATCTAAACAGCTGAACGTTCGGTAAAAATTTCGATGGTGCCAATCGACGTTTACAGATCATTAGTAATGTTTGGTGCAATAAAAAATTTTACCGAACGTTCAGCTGTTTAGATTTCGGTAAATTTTACCGAATCGTTTAAGTGTGTAGGCCAAGAAATCCAAAGTACCATCCAAATTGCGATATCGCTCATAAAAGTGGTATTTTGCACTAAATCGTTTAGGTATCTTCGGCCCACTTATTGCTTGGAAGATAACGAAAAAGTGCGCCGAAGGTACCGAAACGATTTAATGCAAAATAGCACTTTTATGAGCGATATCGCACTTTGGATGATACAATTTTCCTTGCAATTGACAATATGCACCTCACAAGAAATATTGTTTCACTTTCAGATGGCGCAGTTTTACATGCAAGTGAATCGAAACGTCACTTTTCCGTACGGAATAATATCCGGCGCAATTATTACCACAAGAAAAAATGACAGATAATTGCTTGACCTGCAGTTCTCAAAATTTCCTCGGTAAATAGCAGGATTTTTCCTTGAGCTGTTTTCTTTTCAGCTGGATACTAGGCTTTAGTTGGGAATGTCTCGAAGGAAAGGGAATACTCCATAAAAAATACTTGCTATTTCAAGGAATACTCCCGTTGCTATTTGATATTTGGGAATGTTGATCATAGATGGTGCTAGTGTTTAAGCAAAATGTGAGGTACGATAATTTTTGTTGATTATTTCTCCAAGAGTTTTGTCTGTTTGTCTGTGCCCAAGCCTAAACCATTACATTTTTTCTTTGGATAATTTTTGGGTTACGTAATTTGTGTACCACGCCTAATCTGCTTTTACATTAATCTATCCAGCTTTTTACGCGCTATAATGGCAGACGCTATCCCTAGAGGCGTCTCAATAGATTTATATTAAATATATTCACTGCAAATGCTGCAATCACTGCAAATATCGCTTTGCATCCACTGTTGCCGCCAATAAATTTTACAGCAAAAAAATCTCGCTTGCATTTTTGCAATGAATGCAAATGATGTAAAAAGCTAATGCAATATAGCGAAGTGAGACACCCCTTGCGCTATCCAGCTTTTTACGCGCTAACGACGAACGATAAATTGTGTTCGTAATATGCGAACAATCTTTTTGACAACTCTGCATCCATCAAATCTGGCACTCTTCTCCTGTACAGCAGTGTTGCTCTTTCTTCCGTTTACGCCAAAGAAGGGGAGCAATAGTTTTGTTTATATTTCGCAATATTTGCTCTCCTTTTTGCGTAAACGAAACAAAGAGCAACACTGCCGTACAGGAGAAGAGTGCCGATTTGATGGATGCAGAGTTGTCAAAAACATTATTCGTATATTACGAACGCAATTCAAAGCTGGCTCTTTTTTGACAGCAAATTGGCTCTTTTGCGATACAACGTGTCACGTCCTGTCCTAGTTAATCAGTAATAATCTTAGGTAATCATTGGTAATTATTACTATATTTTTAGCAATCACAAGAGCACAATTACCAAAAACTAGTGGCAATAGAAAATAATCATTTAAGTAATCAAAGGTAACTACTTTCATAGGAGCGTTGTAATCACAGTTGTTGGAAACTTAAACCCACCCCATCGGCAGGCAACCATGTTTTCGCCGTCAACATCTCGTGTGTGCGAAAATGATATAGCATTTCACCATTGCGTTTCACATGTGCACGGCTTCCAGTTTGATTTGGGCCCAGTGTCAAATTTTGAGCCCTGGACATCCTCTCGCTATCACTTACTGCGGTTCGAAGTAAAGATGTCAATCCACTTTTTCGCGTGTTTAATGGCGGCTAGTGGGTACAACTTTCGGAAAACGTTAGCATACTTTTGGGAACTTTATTCACGTCAAGTTGATAATTCCAGCCTTGATTGTTGTTGTAGAACTTAAAAATAAAAAAGAAGAAAACTTATCCAATTTAATTCTACTATGTATATTTTATTCACGACAGATACGTATTTCGCCTACTTGCAGGCTTCCTCAGTGTCTGTTTTCGAACTCGACGAAAACAGACACTGAGGAAGCCTGGAAGTCGTATGCGAAATACGTATCTGTCGTGAATAAAATATACATAGTAGAATTAAATTGGATAAGTTTTCTTCTTTTTCAATTTTAGGTTTCGTATTCTATTAAGGCGCTCCAAAAACTTCAGTTGTAGAACTTTCAAGCGTACGTGAGCAGAGTTCCCAAAAGCATATATACATTGTCGAAAAGTGTACCCACTACTGTGTTACCTGACTCACTGCGAATATGCGTTGTGTTCGCGGGGTCGTGTTGGTTCGAAAGGTTTCGAAAAAATATCGCCCTTGTATCGAAAATATCGTTAATTTTGATCACTAAAAATAACGTACTTAAACGTTATATTTCAAGTGCCAGTAGTACGCAATAATTGTATTGTGAAACTGAATTGTTATATATGCAACTTTTTACAGATTAAATTCACTAACAAAAGCACAACTTATAAAAAATCGTTTGTTATCGATATTAGCTGCATATGTGTTATAAACGAACAAAACGTATGGTTACGTTTTATTTCAATAATTCGCTATGACGGCACCGCACCACCTCTTTTACACTTACAGAACTGCCCGTAGCTGAATGCGTGAAAATTATTTCCGACATGTTTCTGTCTTTTGCACTCATTAACAAATCGCTATTCTGTTTCACGCAAACTCGAAACTAATGAAGGTGTCTCCACTGCAGCGCCGTCATAGCGAATACGTATATTCGCAGTGAGTCGGTAAAACCACTCCATCGACAGGACAATAGCCTTGATTTAGCGCGCGAAAAGCTGGATAGGATACTCAATCGCTATGACGGCACCGCACGACCTCTTTTCCACCTACAGAACTGCCCGTAGCTGAATGCGTGAAAATTATTTTCGATATATTCTGTCTTTTGCCCTCTTTAACAAATCGCTATTCTGCTACACGCAAACTCGAAACTAATGTAGGTGTCTCCACTGCGGCGCCGTCATAGTGAAAATCACATAGTTTGAGTGAAAAACACATGAATTTGGGTGTTATTATTTTTCTGTGTAACTTTTCAAGTAAAATTTACCTAACCAATCGACTTTATCTTTTACGTGTTTTTTCGTTATCGTTAACTACTTTTCTTGTAGACTGTAACTGTGACATTTCTGTCCATATTATTCGTAAACAATCCTTGTGACACACAAGACACAAAGCGTGCATTCTATATTCTCCGGATTCTCCGCGAAAACCATGCGTTTATTTTTGATTTACAATTTAAAATCTGTTATAACATAATTCTTTCAGTTTTTTAAACCTAGTACTCGATTTGTTTCTTTCCAAAATGTCAAGTATTGATAAGTTTACAGAAAAACAAAAAACTCACAAAAAGCGGCTGGCAGGTAAAAGTTTTTATTTTTATCCAAAAGTTTAACTTCATTCATTCCACTTTTGAACAGGTGTAAAAGCTGATAAGAAAAAGAGCAAGAATAAACCTACAGACAAAAATAAAAATGTTAAAGCATTTGCGATCACGAAAGCGCGGAGCGCTGAAAAACGGTTCCGACGTAAGGAGGACATCTTAACGAAAAAACAGCATATTCCCTTGGTAGATAAAACACCGGAAGAACCACCTCCGGTTTTAATAGCAGTTGTTGGACCTCCAAAAGTGGGCAAATCAACTTTAATAAATAATCTAATAAAAATCTTCACAAAAACAAACGTAACTAGCGTAAATGGCCCAATAACGGTAATTACCTCCAAGAAACGAAGAATAACATTGGTGGAATGTAATAACGATATAAACAGTATGATTGATATTGCGAAATGTGCTGATCTCGTACTGTTGATGGTTGATGCTAGTTTTGGATTCGAAATGGAGATTTTCGAGTTTCTCAATATCTGTCAGGTGCACGGCATGCCTAAAATAATGGGTGTCCTCACCCATCTGGATACGATAAAAAGCGCTAAAGCTGTAAAAATGCAGAAAAAAACTCTCAAACATCGATTTTGGACCGAAGTATATGACGGCGCAAAACTGTTTTATTTATCTGGTCTTATTCACGGCGAGTATTTGCGAAATGAGATCAAAAATCTGGGACGGTTTATCTCGGTAATGAAGTTTCGGCCGTTGACATGGCGAGGGGCCCACAGTTACATACTTGCCGATCGAATGGAGGATATCACAAATTTGGAACAAATAAGACTGCAGCCAAAATGTAATCGAGATATTGTGCTTTACGGTTACGTACGAGGTGTTCCATTGAAAAAAGAAAATATGGTTCATATAGCTGGCCTGGGCGATACCCGCATTGAAGAACTGAATGCTTTGCCGGATCCATGTCCGCTTCCTTCGACGGAAAAGAAAAGAAATCTATTAGAAAAAGAACGGCTATTGTATGCACCCATGTCAGGTGTTGGAGGAATTGTTTACGATAAGGATGCTGTTTACATTGAATTACAAGGATCACATAGTCACAAAGGAAAGCAGAATAGTGAACAACAAGCATTGGTACAATCGGTGATTGAAAAAAAGGAAACGTTAGATATGCAAATTGCCAATCAGGAATTTAAACTCTTTAGTGATGGTAATATTATCAAATCAAAAGAATTTCAGCTGGATGATAAAGATGTACAGGATTCTGGTGTAGAAGATTCTGATGATGAAGATGTGTTTGTTAGATCTGGATGGAATCCAGACCAAGAACTACCAGAAAAACAATCCGACGAGGAGCAGGAGGAAGCAAACGAAACCGACGAAGAAAATGACAGGTTTCAAACAGAAGACTTTCAAGCTAAACAATCGAAAGGCTTTCTCTCCTCTGAAGAGGAATCGGAAAACGAAGGTACAACACAAAACTCAATGGCTTGGAAACATGGCCTTGCATCGAAAGCGAGAAGAGATTACCTGGAGCGTCAGTCTACAAGTAAAAACCTAATGAAGATCGTCTACGGAGTATTTAGTAAATTCAAAGCTAATCGGGAAAAAACAGAAGCCCAAGAAGACGTTGAAGATGACGATTTGTTAGGAGGTCTATTCAAGGGTGTTGCTCAAAGGCAGGCTGAAATGCATAAAAAGAAGTCCATTCAAGACGAAGATGAAGGATGCTTTTTTGAGGAATATGCCGATGGAGTGCGAGATTGGACTGAGGAGGAAAACAAACGTCTTATTAGTAATTGTTTTGTAACTGGCAAGTGGAAAAGTTCCGAGGATGCTGAAGAGCTACTAAAATTAGACGACATGAGCGATGGTGACAGTGAAGTCTACGGAGACTTTGAAGATTTAGAAACAGGCGAAACACATACTGCTAAGAAAGCTCAAGAGGAAAAGCAAACAGATGCAGCTTCAGAATCCAACCAAGAAGAAAATTCATTGAAAAGAAAGCTATCGAGAATCGAAGAGAAAAATATGTCACGGGCAGAATTGATGGCCAAAAAGATGAAACTGAAAGCAAAGTTTGACGCTGAATATGATAATCCAGAGAAGGATGATCAGCACATAGAAGGTGACCATCAATATTACGAAAAATTGAAAGCTGAAGCACTACGGCAAACCGAGCTCAACAAAAAGGAGTTCTCGGGGCTCGACGACGATGCGCGACTGAACATAGAAGGCTACCGTGCTGGCTTGTATGTGAGAATGAATTTTAAGGATGTGCCATGTGAGTTTGTAGAACATTTCGACCCTGCATTTCCAATCCTTATTGGCGGATTAAATATGGCAGAAGAAAATGTAGGATATGTCAGTTGCAAAGTTAAGAAACATCGGTGGTACAAGAAAATCTTAAAAACAGGTGATCCGCTAATTATTTCTCTCGGTTGGCGTCGTTTTCAAACAATTCCAATATTTGCAAAAGTAGAGGATGATCTCAAACATAGATACCTCAAATATACCCCAAATCACGTTACCTGTAGCATGACTTTCTGGGGTCCAGTTACTCCTCAAAATACAGGATTGTTAGCTATCCAGAATACCGCCTACGATCAACAGGAAATTAAAAAGCTTGGGTTTAGGGTGGCTGCTACTGGAGCCGTTAGCGAAACTGATAAATCTGTTCAGATAATGAAGAAACTAAAGCTAATTGGAACACCATACAAAATTTATCAAAAAACTGCTTTTATTCAAGGTATGTTTAATTCAACTCTTGAAGTAGCTAAATTCGAAGGAGCTAAAATCAAGACCGTATCTGGTATACGCGGTCAAATTAAAAAGGCAGTTCCACCGGAAGGCAGCTTTCGAGCGACCTTCGAAGACCGCATCGTGGTTAGTGATATAGTATTTTGTCGAACATGGTTCAAGGTGCACGTCCCTACTTTCTACGCCTCGGTGACAAATCTGTTACTGCCTCCGGAACAAAAGTCCAAATGGATCGGAATGAAGACTCTAGGCCAGCTAAAGAGAGAAAAAAGTATAAAGTTTGAAGCCAGGCAGGACAGCTCGTACAAACCGATAGAAAGAGAAGATCTGCAGTTCAGACCGTTAATTATACCGAAGAATTTGCAGAAAGCATTGCCCTACAAAGATAAACCGAAACACGGACCGTTAAATCAGAGAAAACAGACAGCAAATGAGCGAATAGCAGTTGTGCATTCACCTCATGAGCAAAAGGTAAGTAATTACTTTAAAAAAGAGATGTGTTTTTAAAATAGTTTTTTTAGGTTGCAAAAATGATGAAAATGATTCGTACCAACTATGAAGTTAAAGAGGAGAAAAGAAAAGAACAGGCCAAACAAAAACAGGATAAATATAAAAAGGAAAAAGTAAGCCAAGATTTCCGAAAGCTGCAACGACAGAAAGAGTTGAAAAAGAAGGTCTTCAAGGCGATGAGCAAAATGGAAGCCAAACATCAAAGCACTGCAGCAAAAGGCGGAAAATAGGTTGGATTTTTTACTCAGTTTAACTGTAGCAGTTCACATTTGTGAGAATATATATGTGTTTATGTAATAACTTAAAATTGCGTTTTGTTCGACTGCGTAGTGCTTTTAATACACATTTCTTTGGCAGACAAGGTCTGATTCGTTCTAGTATGTATAGTTTTCTAGATTTTATATTGGATGGCGTCATTTATTTTATACAGTTTGATATTTGAATGCTGTGTTATAATTTGCAATTGAACAAATCTATACCTATATAAAAGTGAGCGTGAGTTTGCATGTTCCGCCTTAAGTCTAGAACATCTTAGCCGTTTCCACTTGACACACATGTTCCTTGACATAAGGAACATCAGCACTGGGAGATTGACAAAAAAGTGCTGGTTCCTATCACGTGGGAGGTCCAAATAAGTAAAATATTAAATATATTGCATTTCTCCTGCATTTAGACCGATTGTAGTTGCACAAATGAATAGGAAACAAGAAAACGGGTGTTATGGGAGGGCGAAAAAAAAAGGTTTTGTTTCTCTTCCGTTATAGGGATTTTTAAAGAGCAAACAGAAGCATAACAGGCTACGTGACAGAAGGGGGAGCTGATTAAGAGGGAGCCAACAGGGGGGCGGAGCGACGAGGAACGTGAGTATGAATGTATGCCATAACTCCGAAACGCTTGGATAGTTCTTCATCAAACTTGGCACACATGTTCCTTGACATAAAAGAATCAGTATAGGAGGTTGACAAAAGGAGGGTGGTCCCCAATACGGAGGAATCCAAATGAATAAAAGGGGTCGCGTTTTTCTTGCTTTTGAAACGATAGCAGTTACCATAAACAAATAAATAAATGACTAAACGATAAGAGAAGATTTCTGAAACAGGAGAATAGTGTGCCCATTGACAAGGCGGGGATTTTAAAAATGTACAAAATGCTTTGTCATGCTATATAGGGATTACCGAGAAAAAGAAAGATTTACAAGTGGCAGGGGGACAACAGGTGGGGAGAGCTGACAAAGTTTAGACACATTCAAATGAAGAAAACGGGTTTTGTTTCTTACATTATGAGAATTTTCGTAACAATAACAGATGTACAAGTTACTGAGAGATACAGTGGTCCCGTGTTAAATCGGGCAATCAGCTAGTCTATACCTATAAAAATGGATTTCTGTCTGTCGGTATGCTCCTTATAGAATCGAAAACTACTAAACCGATCGGCGTGAAAATTTGCATGTAGGGTTTTTTTGGGCCGGGGAAGGTTCATATGATAGTTAGAAACCATTCCCCATCTAAGAGGGGGGGGGGGGCTCTCGTACAAATTTCTGCATAACTAGAGAACTAATTAAGCAATCGGAACCAAATTTGGCATGTGGGTGTTTTTAAAAGCAAGAGTTTTTTCTATGGTGAATTGACATCCCTCCCCTCTTAAGAAAGGGAATTATGACCCCTATCTGCTTTAAGAGGGGGGTTTCCCTACAAATGAAATACAAATTTCCTCTTATCTCGAGAACTAATCAAGCAAATGGAACCAAATTTGGCATGTTTTTTTACGAGTAGGGAAATCTACTGAGCACCTTAGAAGATACGGTACTATATGGTACACCTAAGAAGACAACTCAGGGAGTGGGGTTACGTTTGCCGACCCCCCAATGGGGCGTGAGGATCCAGGCCCACTAAAACCCTACTTGAGCCTCCAGCCTCCATTCCCCCTCGCACCACCTTATCGGTATTACTTCAAGGAGGGGCTATTGTACTTAACGCACCCTCTTAGATAACTTCTGGACTATGGTAGTTGGCCTGTTTATTCGCCGTTGATCGGCTCTCCAGCGGTTTTGTAGCTCAAGTACAATCTGGGTAGCAGCCGCAGCCAATAGGCATCATACACGCTAAGACGCAGATTGTGTCATGTGAAACTGTCCAATACGCACTCGCCACTCTCAAGCACATAAGTCGACAGGTGCTTTCCAGCTTGGCTAGATAGCTTGTGGTACCTAAAGCCGATGACCACATGAGTATGGACTGGACCACGTTGGCTAATAGCCTTCGCTTGCTGCCATATACCACAGAGCTATTACGAGACAATGCCGAAATAGCTATGGAAGCCTTCTTGCAGGCATAGTTGACGTGGCTCCCGAACTTGAGCTTGTCGTCAACCATGACTCCCAGGAGTTTGAAGGACCGCGTTGACGAAATAGTGCAGTTCCCGACGCTGATATTTGCTTGCTGCACCGACTTGCGGTTGTTCATCACGATAACCTCCGTTTTATGATGCGCTAGCTCCAGTTTCCTGGATCGCATCCAATCTTCAACAATGCTTATAGAGTGGGCAGCCGTCAACTCAACCTCTCTGATAGATTCACCGTAGACTTCCAAGGTGATATCGTCCGCAAAGCCGGCAATCACCACCCCTACCGGGAACTTTAGCTTCAACACCTCGTCATACATGACGTTCCACAACACCTGATCCAGTATGGAACCTTGCGGAACCCCTGCGGTGATTGGAAGGTACTTCTGACCCTCCTCCGTGTTGTAGCATAACACACGATTCTGGAAATAATTTTCCAGAATCCTGTACAGCGACACCGGCACTTGGACGTTCCGAAGCGAGTTGGCTATGGCGTCCCAGGTAGCGGGGGATTTTGGAAGCATGAATTATTTTATAATGATTTGAGACCCCTCACTCCTGTGATAGTGGGATAAGGACTCTCATACAAATAAAATAGACATTTTTGTGTTACTAGAAAACTAATAGAACTCGATAAATTTTAAACTCTTCCATAAAACATTAGTCAATAGGCACAGTTGCCTAAGCCCTAATCTTAACCATTCTGCTGACGTGGTATTTTGCTGGACAGCTAAACCACAGACAAACAGACGAGACACTCGCGTTAATTCCATCGTCCAATCAAAAACCACTCAATTTTCAAAAAAGCATGTTTCGCAACATGGACACACCGCGGCGCGCGAATGTTACTTCGAGTTTTCAGTATAAAACCATACAACTGTAAAAATCCTACAGCAAAAAACCCTGTAAATGCAAGCTACTCCGCGACATGCATAACAGATGGTGCTAGTGTGCAACCAAAATGTGAAGGACGATGGTTTTTAAAGGATTTTCTTCTATGTGTCATGTCAGTTCGTCAGTGGCTAAACTTAGCTTAAAAATTACTATTATTGAATGATGTAAATTCTAATTTTTATTGTTTTAGAATTGAGTACATATCTTTAGCAACCGACAACGGATGTAATTAGACCGCAGATATGAGTCGGGAAGACACTGAAAACTTTACAACTGTTGCATTTTTGTGATTTCTGATGTCTGTCAGCTTACCACCTCAGCCGCAGAAGGTTAAAACAACAAAAAACTGCTTTTGAAATTTTCAGAATCGATGAAGACTAATTTCACCTTATGGCAAGAAAATGCGCGTGATTTGAGACAAGAGACGCTCGCCATTCCATGATTTTCCAAACCAAAATATGCTTTTTAAGGTTCGGTGCCACACCTTCGGTTTTTATCTGGGCAGTGGGCACGCCAGTATTTATTTCTATATGACCAGTAGTAAACCTTCCCGAAAACCCCAAGAATTACATGATAACATTACGATTTCAATTTTTATCTTGATTTACTATTACCATAAGCATGTTTACAGCTAATTTAAGGGGGGACCCTACTCTGGAAGATCGAAAAATAATGGATTTTCGTGAATGTTTTTCGCACGTTGGAATTATAGTTAAGTGTTGGGGTATTTTGGTTATAGGTTGATGTATATTCGAACATGTATTTTCTGTTTTTTGAATGCCAAAATAGTGATTATTCTTTATTCTGGTGGCAGCTGAGCGCTTGGATGCTTTCTAGAAAATAGTTCCTTGCTGGCGGTACGTGCCGGGAACCAATGGAGTATCGGAAAACGAATTTCAGGGATGATTTTGATGCTTTAGGTCAATACCTAAATTGTTACGTAGCGGTTTTTGAAAATTCTAAAAATTATCAAAATAGCGGCATATTTTCCAAAATAAAGGTGTTTTTACCTTTGTTATACTATAACGAAGGTTTAAAAATTGGTCGAAAAACACAAAGTTGATGTGAGGCCCGGAGGGCCGAGTCACATATACCAATCGATAAGGTTCGACGAATTGAGCAATGTCTGTGTGTGTGTGCGCTTCATTTTCTATCGCCTGTTTCTCGGAGATGGCTGAACCGATTCGTTCGATTTTACTTTTGTTTGGAAGGTACTATTGCCTAGTGTATCACTATTGTGTTGTTTCATGGTCCGACTTTTTGTTTAAAAGTTATGAGTAAAAATGTGAAAACTACCAGACACGATTTTCTCCGGAACTAGACAACCGATTTCAATGATCTTAGTACCAAATGAAAGCTCTTGCTATAATATAAAAATTGTCAAGAAGTTTTATTGAGAACAGACAAGTAATTTAAAAGTTAACCTTAAAAAACCTGTTTTGACAAGGTAATAATTATCGCCTGTTTCTCAGAGATGGCTAAACCGATTTTTGTGCTATTAGTCTGATTTGAGAGGCAATATAGCCTAATAGATCACTATTGATTTGTTTTTTGATTGGACGTTTAATTTGAAAGTTATGGACAATCGTGTACAACACATCAAAATTTACAATAATTTATAATAATTTTGACTAAGATAATGTATCAAGTTTCAATTATTTTAGTATCAAACGAAAGGTTTTGACACTGCGAATGTATCTGCGAAATTTCATAAGAATTGGTTTTGCCGGTCAAAAGATATTAACCCTCGAACACTCGCGCCAACTTTTGTAACACGGTTTACTCGCGCGCACAGTAGCCCAAAACCAAAAAAACGTGCGCACTATAGTTTTGCTTGGAAAACTTGGTCTTAGGGTTATCGAACCTGTGGAAGAGTTTCTTGAAATTGAATGCTCTATCGTCTGGTAGAATTTAAATTTTGATTAATCCCCCTAAAAGTGAAATAAAAAAATTATTTGTCTTCAGTTTCAATATTACGCATTGATGTGTTCTGAAAAGTTTTAGAGCATTTTATTACAAGAAATTTTGCTGAAGACAGCAACCTTCTATCTCTTCAGCGAAGATGGAAAATTTTTATTTATTGTAAATGAATTTGTAAAATCAGTGTTTCTACTTTAGCTCTTTTTGTAATTGTTGTATGACTGGTTCATGTATTACAAAGTTGTACAAATAGTAAAACTACACAACTTTGCTGAATATAGTATAGCTCTATGTTTGCTTGTTTAGGAACTGTAGAACTTTGATTATAAAAAATACCCCAATTTTGACCTCGAATTACTTGACTACCAACAGACGGATACATTCTAAATCTTTTACATTTGCTGATAATTCCGCTGCATTCAGACCCATTTTTCCATATGAAGAAACGAGAAAAAGTTCCAGGTGAGATCAATTGCGGACTCACATGCTGCTTGCTTCGTTTCTGTGATGTCGGCTTATGCTGATCTATTTTCCTAACAAATTAAAATGCATTGAATAATTTTAACATTTTGCTCATAACAAGTTTATTGAAGAATATACGTTAGTTAAACCATGATTTGTAACTTTATAACAATATGGCATTTAAAAGACCTTTACTACGCAATGTATATGTTAAAGAATATTATTTCCTTTTACAACTTACTTTTACTTGCACTTACTCATATTAGGAACAACTTACTCAGCAATTTCTTGAAAAAAGAATCTATCAAAATTTATAAGTGCTCCTATTTTATTTAAATTTCGTGAACTTATTCAATTTCCAAAAATTTTATGTAAACCAACGCACTATGCATCGTTAACCAATAGATGAATAATGTTCCGAAGACGTGTCGATTTCTATCTCAAATAGCAAGTAAGACCGTATAACAAAGGTTCCTTTCACCACTAGGTGGATTAAAACAGGTTTTCATCATAAATCGCCAATTGCGAGCTTACAAAAAATTGAAAAATTCAGATATCAAAAAACAGCTACGTAACAATTTAGATAATTCCTTGCTGCTGCATGCATGCTGAACCAAAATTTCTGCCAAATCGGACCACTGGATTCTGAGATACACGTACCGCCAGCTGAATAAACAAGGTTTCGAGAAAAATGCGTTCAAAGTTTCGTACAGCGATGCACTTCCCTTGAGGTGACCCCACGGTTTTCGCCGTAACTTTTCGACAAGATTAGATATCAAAAAATCCTTTTGGCGTGACATTTCTGAAGGTATAAGCCTTCAAAAAATAAAATTCTATTTTTCCGAATGTTCAGAGTAGGGTCCCCCCTTAAGGCAATCATAGAATTTCCAAATCTAGCATAAAAAACAGCAAGCAACGTGTTTAACATGTTCAATTTCATCTTCTTTCTTATATTCGGCTTATCAGTTAGCCTGTATTTTTTAATTGACTTAATAATGACTTGTTATTATCATTATAATCCATTATCATTATAACAGATAGATTACAAAACGTTCAAAAATGATTATCTACGAAACATATCTCGATGGTAAACAAATGGCAAAGAGTCGCTACTAACCTTCCGGTCGTCTATGGTAACAGTGCATAACAAACAATACCGCAGCAGAATCAGAACAGCTGGTGTAAAATTCGGTGCATTTTAAACTGTAGAAATTCTATTTCTTCAAAAACTAAAACCTACCGCATCTTGCCCGATTTAAAAAGTTTGATTGGCCGGTTTTTGATATTTAAAGTGCCCATGATAGGAAAAAATCGCTTATGCTGATTGTAAGGCAAAGAATTACTGTCTTACTGAAAAAAATCGATTAAAATCAGTGAAACTTGATTGAATTGAAAATGTCATCCAGCATACTGTCTTCGTGAGTATCGGAAAGGGTTAACGGCCGTGGGAGACGGCCCTCTAGCCACAACTACGACTTTCGACGTTTAAGTCTCGTCGAAAGTACTTATACAGCATAAAGCTCCATAATTTAATCGTTTAAATTTTGGTAAATATAACAGCAGTACTTAGATATTTCATTTCATTTGCTTAACAATTATTATGTTTTATCGTTTCATCATAGAAAGTGAATGTTATTTGTTTCTTATTTATGTCGTTTCCTTGACAGTAAGCACGGACAGTTTATTCCTATTTTGAATTGCATCATCGGTGTGCAATACCTAATACCTATATTTTAGAAAACAGTCAAGTATCGGAAATATTGCCGGTAAATTAAACAAGTTGCCTAGTAGGTATTTCGCTCATTTACTTGCACTGAGCACAGAATAATATTAGGTAAAACGAAGATCGGTGTAAAACAAAAATTCAG
The DNA here is from genome assembly GCF_943734655.1 of Sabethes cyaneus. Lineage (NCBI taxonomy): Eukaryota > Metazoa > Arthropoda > Insecta > Diptera > Culicidae > Sabethes > Sabethes cyaneus. The sequence goes on from NC_071354.1 coordinate 138,874,334, forward strand.
TGATTTTTAAATTCAACCAGTTAACCATCAATAAGCGAACTGATTTAATAAATTGTTTTAAAGTACTAAATTATTTTCACTTTTTAACGGAGATCTTACAGAATGGTTCAAAAATGAATGAATGAATGCTTTGGAAAGGCCATGCTTTTTATGAACATTATTTGCTTTCGTTTGATTTTTTTTATTATACTCTCGATTTGAAACATAAAATTTATACATTTGTTCTGAAAAAGAAAAAAGCTGTTATGTCCTCTGTTTATTCTATCATGTCGCAGATGAAATATTTTGCGTGTTAGCATAAAGTTAATTTGGTGGAATTTAAAATTCAAAATGATAGGTAATAATTTCACTTTTTTTGAAAAATAATATTTCTCGTTTTTGTGATTATTTTAACCATGTCAATTTGGTCAATGATGGTCCAAATCAAATAGTCATTCACACAAGTTGCAAACATTTTGAATGGTTTTGTTGTGAGAGTAGCATACAACATTTTTATTCGCTATCGTTTTTCACGCTTAATAAAACTGAAGATGTTTCTCAAAGCTGTTTTTAGAATCACGCCGAAGACTTCATTGAAGTTTTTACATGGAAAATAGTGCTTTGAAAATAAAGGAGTCATTCGCTTACTTGCTTTTATTGGAACTGAGACAAAAAGTAAGACGCAGGAGAGCTAAGTCCGGTATGCAATTATTCAGTCACTCGTTGAGTTAAATAATTAATCGCATGCCAGTATCTTCTTTGTTTAATACTACAATTTATCTTTGACGCATAGGGTTGCCAAGTCTGAAAATGACAAAAACCGGCCGGCCGGTTGGTCTAGCCTTCAAAAAATGTGCGGGAGGGGAAGGGCGATTTTGACAGCATAAGCATATTAGAGGATTTGCCTGAAACGTCTAATGTGAGTTAATGACATATTATTTGAGCAGTCGCCGGTAGACCGGCACCGAGAGAAACTGGAAATAGGTTGACAGTTTCCCATGTCCCATGGGATGACCAGTCAGCTGTGGAGATAACGAATGGCAGGACATCACAGTCTCAGCCACAACCAACATTGAATGGATTATTGAAGATAGCTAGTTTTAGAGTGACCACTACTTGCTTCTGGCGCTAGTGGACAATTTAATGTATATTACCGCCAGAAGCAAGGTATTATCACTGCGAAACTGGCTATCTTCATTGATCCACTGCTCAGAATTGCAAACAAATTTTTCAAAAAATTTACTAAATCAAAAAAAAGTACAAATCCGGCATCATATGTCGGAAAACAGGCCGTTTTGCCGGATTGACCGGCCACCGGCTTTGCAAGTGAAAAACTGGTCGGGCCGGCCAAAAATCGGCAACCCTATTGACGCAATTGAATCATTTTAATGAAAAAGTTATATAAGTTCTATTTCATCGTATTATGTCGAAAACAATAGAATAAGCCCCACCAATTAAGCAGTTTTGGGTACTATGACAATCGCAACAGGAGTGTATTTATAATTTTTACATACGACTTTTCCCAAGGTATAAAGTATTGACTCGCACCGGTACTTCGCACACGTGGGAATATGCCGTCTCTGTAAATAATGCTCCCTTGTTTGTTCTGCAAAGCAACACAAGTTTATCGTTACTATGCATTCCGAACATGACAACATAACTGTATCTACGGTACTAAATGTTGGTCTAGTCAGTTTTTTCCACCTGATAGGACAGAAGTAATTTTATTAAAAACTCAAATTCAAGGCTCTGTCTACTGCCTATAGTTTAATAACACGATTAATTTAAACAAAAAGCAGAGTTGAATGTTACATTCATTTAAATGTGTGACTTTATTCCGACGGGATTAATTTCTGATTAAACAATATGAGGTATTTTTAGGAATAAAAAAGTTTTAAGATTTTTAAAAATACAGATGATTGCAATTGTGATAACTATTTCAGGATTTCCATGCGAAGTATGGAGAGTTTATACTCCAACAAAAGTTCTAACTTTTCTGCACTTCACCGGCGAAAGGTGGCAGCTGCCCGGCAACCAGCTATTATAATAGCATCTAGCAACGACGTCCGACATCGCGTTATGTCAGCACGCGTCTTGCGTTTTAAGCAATTACAAAATCAATTAGAAGTGGCACATCATCAAATTGCTGTAAGCCTGACTGATTAACTTCCAGGCCGAATTTTTGAAAATATTAATTTTTACAGGAATTGACAAAAGATAATCGACTTTTGAGGGCTCTTCAGAAGCGGCAGGACTCTGCATTGTCTAAATACGAAAATTCGAATGCAGAGCTTCCAAAACTATTGCACTCGCATGCTGAAGAAATCCGAACGTACCAGACCAAATATCGGAACCTTCAAAATCAAAATAAAGAATTACTCAATAAACTCAAACATAAGGATGCACACATCTTGACCATAACCGATCAAAACAAACATTTAATCCAATTGAACAAAGACAAGTAAGTAAGATTCAATGCGTAAACATTAAAAGTATATGAACATCTAATTATTTAGACATCTGGAAGAACGTGAAAGGTTAGCAGAACGTGTTCGCGATTTGGAGACTAGGTTGATTGAGAAGGATAATGACGCAAAACTTCTCGCTAGACGGCTGCAACTCGAGACAAAAAATTTTAAAGGACAGATTCAGCAGGAAGTTTTAAAGCAACGTGAAATTAGCCAAAAACTGGAACGGGCGCATCATGAAATACAACGGTTAAACTCTGTTATCGAGGTACTTATTCCTTCTCGAAAAACACAGTTTCAAAACGATTTTGTTTACACTATTGAACTTAAACAACATCTCTATTTTTTAGATTTATGAAAAACGCACACCCTCAACGTTGCTAAAAAACAGTAGTTATTTGATAAAACCTCCAAAACCAACATCTGGACAGCTGATTCGAATTCCAAATGGTTCTCCCGTTAAACCAGCGTTTCCGGTAGGTGTTGCCGTGCTTTTAATTGCTGACTTGCATTACAATAAATTTTATTACTATATTTAGCTACAAAGTTTGGCTGAGCCAGCACCAGTAACGAGCATGGAAATTGCTCCAAAAAAACTCTCTGATGTGGGAGATGGTGATCATCACTCATTGAACCCTAGTCCGAAAAGCCTCAAACCAATGGGAGCCGTCGAAGACCCGACACCAGCGGTAACACCGGCCAAATCATACAGGTCTAAGAAAAAGCACCCCATACCAACCGTTTGTGAAGAAGCAGATAAAAAAGATGTCGAAAAACCCGAAAAGAAGCAGGAAGTTCTATATGACGAAACTTTTTGTAAGGATTTTAATCAATACGCTCTTCAGCAAGAAGCAGAGTTTGAAGAAACGATCGAAAATGAACTCTCCAGATTGAAGCAAAGTATTTTAACTGATGGACCAAAAACTAGTCTTTTGCGGAGACGAAAGCATTTTGCTACCAGCGATATTTCCTACAGTGACGATTTTGAACCGGAATTGTCGCCCGAAAAAAATCATAACGAAATCGTTGATAACGTTGATAAGATTTACGACCACAAGGCACACATCACAGAATTGGAACATCAGATTCGCAATATGGGCGGACCATTGATAAATGGGAAGGGTATAAAATGTAACAATGGACTGTCAAATTTTTCTGCTGGAGAAACAGATCAAGAATCTAACACGAGTACAACCGTGAGCAGAGACTCTTCTTCAAAGGAGTTCGAAACCATGAAACAAGAAATACGACAGAGCATAATGAAAAAAGAATGTTTGCTTGATACGTTTTGTGACGAAGTTAGCGGAAGCGATTTGCAAACTAAATCATATTGCAACAATCGTATAAAAGATAACCATAAGAGATCTCAAATCGATCCTAAAAAGAAGAAAAACTTGCTGGAGGCGTTAAAAGCTATTGATGGAGAATGTGTCAAATGATGTGAATTCGAAGCAGGTCCATTTAACTGATATTTTTAAACATTTTTGGCTTAAGTGCGCGTTTTAAAGACTTGTGTGCAATGTATATATTTGTCAGATTAATATTTGAATTAAATCTATATTTTTATCTATAACGTTTATGTAACAGGTTCTTGGTTGATATGTTGACATCTTTTAACCCATTATGACCCGGACTCCATTGAAATGACATATTAAATTTCATACAGCAATGATTACCCCGGTTGAATGCGCGAGTACTTTCAAGTTCTTGCATGCAAGATTTGCCATTTGGAAAAGCAACATGCTGAATTTAAATGGCACTATGAGAAAAAGCATCGATTTCTCAGAACTGCCGGGTTCAGGGAAAATTCTGAGTACGGGCGAATGTTCACCTTCTAGTGGGCCAACTTTCAGGAAAATTTCATGTTTGGTAAAGGTGGTAGCTTGCTCCGGTTTAAGGAATTTACCAAACATGAAATTTTCCTGAAAGTTGGCCCACTAGTATGTGAACATTCGCTCGTACTCAGAATTTTCCCTGAGCCCGGCAGTTCTGGGAATTTCTCGCGCAAAACTTGCATGCAAATTACTCGCGCTTTTAACCGCGATCAATGATTCACTCGTGGAGAACTATTCGTTAGTTGGGCGTTCGTTAGTTGGCGCTTCAAAAGCACTTAAAAAGCACTTTCACAATGTTCTATCGTTTCGAAGTTTCTATCAACTGTCAGTCGGTCCAATTAGCAAACGCGAATCGTGGCTCGCGCGGCACGTTTTTTCAGATTTAACGTTGCCCCCCGAAGAAGTTGCAAATTAAAACTTGATATCGCTGCCGCGCCGCTGCAAGTGTCTTTCATCACAAAGCAATATTGGTAAAGGTCATGGCTGTACCCAAGGTGGGGGGGGGGATGGATGTCGGGGTTCAACCAACCCAAAGGGGGAGGGGAGTTCAACGTCAACGTTTAGCAATATGGATGTCAACGTTCTTGGAATGGGTTGAGCGGTCCATCTTTTGACGTTTCGAAATATTTTGAATTATCATTCCGAAACAGGTTTCTACAGGATCCCTATAGAGATAGTATACGTGATTAAGTTTTGTTAGCTTGGTCGCATCATTTCCACTGCCGTGTGAATACTGCTTGTCAAAAGCAAATCGCCTGTAGTGCCACCTCATAATATTGCGATCAGGAAACATGGCAGATGCCCATGGGTCCAGGACTTAGTTACACACCAAATAGGAAACTCAACAAACATTTTTATTTAGGAATAGCTTTTTCAACTATTGTACAGCTAAAACTAGTGTAAGAAGCGCTTGATGAGCTGCTATACAACAAAAATCTTCCTTGGGAATGACATCCTTGCCATCCCGGAAGCATCACAGACCCGTGCGGAACTGTAAGAAGTAGATCGTCGACGTATTTTTTAACAACTGGTATCGATATGTGTATTGTGCTCATTACTGTATCGATTAGTGTGTCAATAACAATTTCGGCTAGTAAAGGGGAGAGCGGATTTCCCATAGCCGTTCCTTTTATTTGATGATAGTATTTGTTGTCAAATTGAAAGTAGCTGCATAGATAACAACCACAGATTTGATCTACCCAACACCAAAATAGTCGATCGTAGTTACAAGAAAAAAGCTCTCCCAATATTAGAAATGTGCCATATCTACAATACACCCAATACAATCAACAGACGGAGCAACGTAGATGGATTAAACCATACATATGCAGGGATACTAGCCTCCATAAAACCCACTCAGAAGCACAATTTCCCTACCACCCCTTCCCAATTAGATAGCAACGGTGAAAACAGTTAGTGTGCGAAGTTTGAAAAGTAGGTTCAACTATGATAGTAGCGAAGTTTTTGGAAAGGTTTTTTCACCAACAAACTGTACTAAACTGAGACAGACTACAAATATTAATCTTTTGCAGACGACAGATATGCACAGAAAAACTAAAGAAGACATTTACATTCTTAAAATTAAAGATTTTTAACGACGAACTGAGACAACTGTAGGTACAATCGAAACAAAAGACATTTATAACTAAAACAAACACGACAAAATATTATAGCTATCCTTGAAAAAGACTAAAATAAATAGTCGAAACGTCGGAGTGAATTGAAAAAGCCAGTTCTAATTTCCGTAAAAGACTGAAAAGGCCAAAAAAGTACGATAAAAATTACGAAACTAACAGTCGACAACGTCTAAAGTTATGGATTAAATATTAGTTGGAGCAATTGACAGTAGACCAAATCGAGGATTGCCTTGGAATCCTCTAACGATGGAGCAGGTAAATGACCTCGACCTAGCCGACGACATTGTCTTGCTCGCACAACGCTCCCAGGCAGCAGATCTCACAGTCACTGTAGCAAAAACTAAGTCTATGGTAGTGTACACTGACAACTCCACCAACTTTACAGTAGCGGGACAACAAGTTGAGCAAATAGACGCCTTTCAATATCTTGGAATCCACACAACGCCCGATGGTGGTACCTAGACTGATATAGCAACACGGGTCAGGAGGGCTAGGGGTGCCTTTGCAGGTCTGCGAAACATTTGGCACTCAAACCAGGTCACTCTACGTACTTTCGCTCGTACTCAGAATTTTCCCTGAGCCCGGCAGTTCTGGGAATTTCTCGCACAAAACTTGCATGCAAATTACTCGCGCGTTTAACCGCGATCAATGATTCACTCGTGGAGAACTATTCGTTAGTTGGGCGTTCGTTAGTTGGCGCTTCAAAAGCACTTAAAAAGCACTTTCACAATGTTCTATCGTTTCGAAGTTTCTATCAACTGTCAGTCGGTCCAATTAGCAAACATGAATCGTGGCTCGCGCGGCACGTTTTTTCAGATTTAACGTTGCCCCCCGAATATTTAATTCAAACATTAAATCCGTACTGCTGTATGCCTGAGAAACGTGGTGCGTCGCAGTGAAACAACACAAAAACTGCAGATATTCATTAACCGGTGCCTGAGTCATTCGTGCCTGACGGCATGACAACTCCAATAAGGAACTCCATCGTCGGTGTCATCAACAGCCGAAAGCCACAGAAATTCGTGAACGTAGGTGGAAGTGGATCGGACACACCTTGAGCAAAGGACTGAAGGTTTGCAGAGAAGCACTCGACTGGAATCCACAAGGATAGCGTAGAAGAGGCAGACCCAGAGGCTCATGGCGACGCAGTTTAGCCAACGACATCCGGGCTGGTAGACGAGAACCAGTCCTGGCGACAGGTAAAAGCCATGGCTGGTAACCGTCAGCAGTGGAGATCTCTAATTTAATCACCTTGTTCTGCCGGACATGGACACATAAGTAAATAAGTTTTACAGCTATAGGCTCTTTCTTAGACCTTTGCAACGATGATTTTTTGCCGAAATTAGCACTGATGAATGTATTATTAAATAAACTTCCGCTAAATTTTTAGTTAATTTAACTGCTAACCGCTTACGAACCTAACATTTTGAATTAGCGTATCAACTGTCAGCGAAGCTAAAGTTTCGGTTAGCGATGCATACTTCTGCAACTGACGACGATTGAAAATTAGGCACGACTTGTAGATGTTAAATAGATTAATTAAAACCTGTGTTATACTGTATGAAATGTTACTTTCAGTTCACTTGCATTCAAAGTTGCTAGCTTTCTAGTCAGTATTTCTTAGTAAAATACAAATGAAACTTTAAAATCAATCGTCATGATGAAGAGTAACCCGCTTAACCGAAGCGAATTGAAACCAGTTTTGAAGCGAAGCGGTGCTACTTCAGTTGAAACCGAAGCTTCATTGTGTTATTGTTGAGTGACGATTGGCGATTGACAGTGACGTTGTCGGGCCTTGGCTATCAGTGATTGTTAATGGCTTGGTTGAAACTGTAAAAATCCCCAGAACGAACCCGTCGTCTAAAAGTTCAACCCAGAGCGAATCTATGTTCAACAATGAGTGAAAAAAGAAACGTTTCGACAGCCGTTCGATTGAAACTAGGGCAAAAACAAAAACGCTATTGGTGAATAAATTGAATTTGACTGCAATTTACTGTGATTTGCAGCTGTACCTGGATTAATCCAATTTAACTCACCTTGGATTAATCCAGATTATTTTCTCCAATGCCAACGTATATGACAAAACAAAACAGCAACATTGCAATTGTCAGTCTTTCTCTTTCTTACTCACAGCATTCGCATTGTCGCACTTTTTGTGTCAGTCGCACTTTTAGACTGCGGTGTCCAGTAAGGTGCAAAATGCGGGAATTTAGTACACTTTAATATTTATTTATATATGACCAAACCAACCTGACAAATAAGCAAATAAACATAAGCCTGGCAACATTGCTTATTTGCTATAAACCAAGCTATAAAGATTTTGACGTTTTTACTAGTTCCCTTCCTTCCTTTCTGTTTCTAATTATTTGATTTTCTCTTTTGCTTTATCGTATGTATGTATGTTTCGTTTCTGATGAAGCAAAAGCAAGAAGTATTTTTTTTATATGTTTCATTCAAGTTCTCTTTGTACGACGAACAAACACTATGAACTTCAATCTTCATGCTTCATCATTATTGTACTTTTTTACGTCGAACGTGTCGGTCGTGTGATTGCGGAGCAGCCGTGTTTTGGGTTGTGTGGTTTTACGATTTAGACATTTGAGGGAGGAGTTGCGGCGGAAAAAAACTTGACCAGTAACTTTTGCAAGATTTCTCTGACTGCTTCTACGGCTTCAACTTTTTGTTTTTATAGAAAAAAAAGAAATAAAGAGCTTTTTCTTTACGTATAGTCAAAGAAATTCACTCTTATCAAATTTCAACGATTACCTACTTGCTATAAGCAGTAAGGTTCCAGTTGTACGTGTCAAATGAAAATCGTGTGAATACGACATTCAGTAAATGTGGTTTCCGGAATATCGATAAAATAATTGCTGAAGGGAAATAAAATTGCACCAAGTGAAAATTCGATTGATAAATAGTGAATCACAAGAAAAAAATCGGAAAGCGCAAGGCTGAAGTATTTGTGTTGAAAAGGCATGTGAAGAAAACATGCAGTGAAAGGCAAATAAGTGGAACTAGTGCAGAGTCCCGATATAATGAAAGTGCGAAATGAATCGAAGTGAGCGATAATCGTATCGTCTAGGTGATGCAAAAATGGAGCAAAACAAATAGACAATTCAATAAAAATTCGATTGAATTAGTGCTCCAGTAGCGGTGCTTTAGCAAAAATACAGCCGCAGTGGAACAACGACTTGTTTTGTGTCTGACGGCAGAGTTACTATCCGTAAACTACCAGACACAACAATGGCCAGGCTGACCGAAGAAATGGTTATTGCCAGATCCAAACAATCGGATTTGGCTGCTATTAAGAAGCTGAATTGTTGGTGAGTTTTTGAATAAGGGAATCCAAAAAATTATATAATTATTCAATAAAATACATAGTCTCAAAAAGCTAAAAAAGGGATTTCAGTTTAAATAAATAATTTTTTATCTATGTCAAAATACAGACTATCATGGATATTCTACTGCCAAGGGCTCAATTTCACAATTTGGTTATAAATCTTTTATTTTTAATGTTGAAAATTATTTTAAAATTCTCGTGGAAATCAAATGTAGAAAATGTTAGTTCTATTCTTAAATGCTGGTCAGTGCTAATAACGCACTAAAATCAGACAGCAGCAAATTTGATATTAATAAATAAATTTTGTATATGCAATTAAAATAGCATACAATGTTTAAAGAATTAATAAAGAAAACTTTCAACATCAAAAAACTTTTTAAGTAAAGTAACATTTGAACAGTCTTTCAGTTGACCTCGAGTAGTGTCGCTGTTGTATTAAGCCAGTCATTGTATGTTCAAATCTCGACTTCTGGTGAGTTGAAATCAATAGGATCGTACCACGTAATTTTTTCTTACATTAAGTCTATCGGATAAAGTAAGTATAAAATAAAGTTCCGAAAACGGAATGTATCACTAAAATTTACCGCTTGTAAAAATGCGTAATATGTCTCCACAAAAAACAGTGTATCCCAATATTTCTTATAATGCGTTATTAATGCATAAACGTAGATTATGTAAAAGATAGTGCAGTTGACGAATAACTGTAAAGGTTGTAGTTCAAGCTGTCTGCCCAAGTCTGCTCAAACACACAACTTTAATCTAACTCAAAGTATCTGGCATCTAAACATTGCATTGAGTAGCTACGAGTTGATTTTGTGAAGCGTCTAATTTAGCGTTAAAACTTAAAAGTAGCATTGTTTAAGTCCCTTCGTAATCACCAGTGCAAGCATATTCTGTTCAACATAATACGCAAATGTTTTTATAGCTCAACTATCGAGCGTGCGAACAAACGAATGAATTTTTAGATGCAGCACACCGAGAACTATTTTCTCTCTTCGCTTATTTTTATTCACAGCGTCGTTACACAAAACCGGTTCTGTCTCTTCGAACATACGTCGGTGGGGTGGACAGATTACTCAACTGTTCACCTTCTAAATATTTTCGCAAATGAATGCTTGATCCCAATTCCTTCATCAATTAATTCTGACGGTATATGATTTTTGACAAAATTCAGGCACCTCTCTATCGTTCGCTGAATTAGGATTCCCGTTCGCAAATGAATGGACAGAAATCAAGGAAGCAAATATTAAACTCTGCCAACAGCATAAAAAATCAGCAGAATAAATTGCGTGGTCGGAAACGTAGGAATATTAATACGCGAGAGCTACTTTTCAAGCAGTTACTATATATGTATTTTCGTTTAACGTGTTAGAGAATGCTCTTATTTGGAGTCAGCGTAACACCATCACATCATCAATGAAAGGAACGTAGTATCAATGGTTAAGTTTCTATTCGTTTCAAGTTTCTAACTTGAAAACCACAAATGAACCGTCCCGAGTGGTATATTCACCATTGTGTAAATGTCACAGGAGACACGACTGTCGAAAAAACTTTACAATAAACTTTATTACACTATTTTTAACTCTACAATAAACTTTAATACACTATTTTGACGTAGGTATGCGTTAAGAAAATGAACTTTTTTCGGATGGTAATGACAAAAACAAACAGTTTAATTGGATTTGATAAATTTCCATGGAAGGTAATTGAGATCGGAACTAATTGGAACTCATTGAGATCGCTAAATCCCTAAAGGTGAGCAAAGCGCCGGGACAAGACGGAATCCCGAATTTGGCCATTAAAGCGGATATTTTGGAGACTCCCGAATTATTCGGAGCAGTAATGAGTAGATGCCTGGAAGCCGGCCGCTTCCCGGACAGAGGGAAACGACTGAACCTGGTCCTATTGCCGAAGCCTGGAAAACCTCCGGGTGTCCCCTCGTCATATAGGCCGATTTGTCTGCTCGATACTGGCGGCAAGGTGCTGGAGAGGGTTATCCTTAACAGACTCGTACAGTACACGGAGGGTACAAACGGTCTGTCAAGAAACCAATTCGGCTTCCGTAAAGGCAAATCTACGGTGGATGCCATCTTGTCTATCACTAAGACAGCCAAGGTGGCAATCCAGCGTAAGAGGACGGGTATCCGCTATTTTTTTTCTGTATGCCAGAAGGGCATTGGGTTAAAAGGCCACTGCGACAGTTCGCTATTGCGCAGTTGTCACGCTCGACATGAGAAATGCGTTTAATAGCGCTAGTTGGGACTCCATAGCTGACTCGCTTCGGAACGTCCAAGTGCCAGTGTCGCTGTACAGGATTCTGGAAAATTATTTCCAGAATCGAGTGCTATGCTACAACACGGAGGAGCGTCAGAAGTGCGTTCCAATCACCGCAGGGGTTCCGCAAGGTTCCATACTGGGTCCGGTGTTGTGGAACGTTATGTATGACGAGGTGTTGAAGATAAAGTTCCCGGTAGACGTGGTGATTGTCGGCTTTGCGGACGATATCACCTTGGAAGTCTACGGTGAATGCCCAAGCAACAATGTGAGTTTGATTGTACTCTTATGGTGGTTTTCGTGACCAATTTTGGTCTTGAATGCCATCATAAGAGTGTAATAAAACTCAAATTGTTACTTGGGTGTATCAGAGAGTTGACGGCTGCCCACTCTATAAGCATTGTCAAAGATTGGATGCGCTCCAGGAAACTGGAGCTAGAGTATCATAAAACGGAGGTTATCGTGGTGATCAACCGCAAGTCAGTGCAGCAAGCAAATATCAGCATCGGGGACTGAACTATTTCGTCAACGCGACTTAAAACTCCTGGGAGTCATGATCGACGACAAGCTCAAGTTCGGGAGCCACGTCGACTATGCCTGCAAGAAGACTTCCACAGCTTTTTCGGCATTGTCTCGTATGATGTCTAATAGCTCTGCGGTATATGGCAGCAATCGAAGGCTTTTAGCCAACGTGGTCCAGTCCATACTTAGGTATGGCGGACCGGTGTGGCTTTTGGCGTTAGGAACCAAAAGCTACCTAGGTAAGCTGGAAAGTACCTATCGTCTCATGTGCTTGAAAGTGGCGAGTGCGTATCGCACAATTTTATATGACGCAGTCTGCGTCTTAGCGGGTATGATGCTTATTGGCATCATCATCAGTGAGGACGTTGAGTTCTTCAACCAACGTGGAACTCGAGGCATACGGAGTACCAAAAGATCAGCCTCGATGACCACATGGCAGCGGGCATGGTCTGATTCCACAAAGGGCCGGTGGACACACCGACTTATTCCGGAAGTAACCGGGTGGGTCGACAGGCGCCACGGCGAAGTCAACTTCTACCTGACACAGATTCTGTCAGGGCATGGTTGTTTTAGACAGTATCTGCACAAGATCGGGCATGCGGAGCCCCCGCGTGTCCCAAATGCGTGGATGTTGAAGAAACTGCAGAACATGTTTTCTTCATATGCCCTCGTTTCGTGGGCGCGAGATGCAACATGCAGGCAGTAAGCGGCCAGGACACTACGCCGGACAACTTAGTCCAAAGGATGTGTTCTAGCTCGGACGTCTGGGGAGCGGTCAATGCGGCTGCTACCCAGATTGTACTTGAACTACAAAACCGCTGAAGAGCCGATCAACGGCGAGTAAATAGTCCAACTACCATAGTCCAGTAGTTATCTAAGAGGGTGCGTCCCTAAAATAATACCGATAAGGTGGTGCCAGGAAGGATTTAGGCTGGAGAATCGAGTAGGGTTTTAGTGGGTCTGGGTCCTCACGCCCCATTAGGGGGGTCGGGATACCAAACCCCACTCCCTGAGTTGTCTTCTCAGGTGTCTGATAGTACCGTATCTTCTGCGGTGCTGAGCAGATTTCCCTACGCGTTAAAAAAGGAGCATATTTGCAAAAAAAATCCTCAGACCTATCAGTCGAACTCTAACCGTGATGGCTAAAACAGAGAAGCTTACTCCGTCCAGAAGTGTGCGCGTTCAAAGAACACGGACATCATGCGGCACTTTGTGGACACCGGATACGCCCGTTCCGGCATCTACAACATCTTGGCACTATTGGACAACAATCAGAGCATCGAAAAAAAGTCCCCTTCGGACGGTCGACAACCCTGAGCAACAAGAAGCTCCAAAAGATGCTGAACAAGATGGTCAGGACGATTTTCAGGCGAATCACGACGTGGCGGTGGTGATGGACGACGAGACCTATCTCACCCTGGATGGCAATGACTGGCAGGGCACTTCGTAATTTACTTCGCGCACGAAGGAAGTGAGCTCCGAGGTGAAATTCATTTTACACACCAAGTTCCCTAAGAAGGTGCTGCTCTGGCTGACAATCAGCGGGAAGGGGATGTCAAAGCCGCTCCTCTTTCGCTCCGGATTGGCCGTGAAAAGGGAAATTTATAGTACGAAGTGCGTGCCTGCCGGAAGTCGTTCAACAAGAAATATCATAAGGGCGGAGACGCGATGTTCTGGCCGGATCGGCCTATTACTCGATGCGATTGTTGGAGAAGATGGAGCGGCTTAATATCGAAGTCGACTTACCCGCCCAACGTCCCCCAGCTGCGTCCCATCGAGAATTTCTGGGCAAACCTGAAGCGTAAGATCTACTCTAACAATTTTGTCGCGAAAACTGAGGAGAAATTAATAAATAAAACGAAGAGCGTAAATGTCGGTAGAGCTGGAAGCATGACGAGGAATGAATCCCAGTGTGGAGAATACCTTCGCAGTGATAATTCCAATATGCTCGATGAATTCGTCTTTCAAGTTAATTGTGACACCCAAGTCGCAAATTGAGTAAACGCGGTCTACAATATCTAGCCCAAATGCGTATTGATAGTGCACATCATTGTAGCCTCGAGTGAATGTTACCCTTTTACATATTTTAAAGTTGATGCGCATGTCGTTATTGTCACACCAAATTAATAGATTGTTTAGATTCACTTGCAGTTCTAAGCAGTTCGAAAACATCGCCGAACAAAAGTACGGGAGATGACATAATTGCACAGAAGTCGTTTACGAGAAGATTGAAGAGCAATGGCCCGAGCACGCTTCCGTGGGGTACGCCGGAAGGAATAAAAACTTTCAAGATCGAGCGGAATCCACTACAACCAGTGCCGTGTGGTCCGTCAGATATGAACTGAGCCATTCTGTAATCCAATCCGGAAGACCCATGTGGTTCAACTTGGCGATAATCAGAACGTATGGTATAGTATCGAAGGCTTTTGCCAAGTCGACGTACACCGAGTTCAGTTGTCGTTTTGCTTCGATTCCTCTGGATAAAGTAAAAACGTAGCACATCAGATTAGTGATTGTTGACCGGTTCCTCATGAAACCGTACTCTCAGAGATGAATGGTGCAACTGTGTTGTAAGGTGCGCTATTCAGTAGTTTTGATCAACGATCATGGCTACAGTGCGAGAGACACTATGCGCAACTTTTAGCTACACTCAGTGGGAGGTTTGACACAAAGTTCCAGATAGTGACAAATCCAAATCATTATGCCGGAATCACTGGCAATGCAGTTTGATGGAATCTTCTTCTTCTTAAGACGAACGGATAAAGACCCGTTGATCTGTGCCGTTCACAGAAATCATCTTCATTCAACTCGGTGTAAGGCTGCTCACTCCCGGTCTAATCGTTCGCTCCCACCAATTTCGTTTTCAAGAGAGACGATTCACGACTGGTAATTTTGTGAAAGGTCCTCGATGAACTCCAAGCATTCAGTCTGTAGCGTACTTATGATTGAGATATCAAAGATTATGATCGAAATTTCTTAACGTAACTGTAAAACGTAAAATTTTATGATTATGTGCACATTTACAGCAACATAGAAATATAAAAAGAAAGATAGGAATTTGCAGGTATTCAGAAAAAGGGTTACCTAAGCATAGAAGTTTATTGTATTTGTTTTACCTCAAATAACAATTTACGGACTGACAAAGGGTTTACTGAATACAATTGACCATATAAACCACAATAAAAGTGCAATAAAACACTAATTGTTTCTTGGGATATCACTTCTGCCGAACAACGATCAATAACCTGGTGGTAATAATAATAGAAGTATAAAGAGGAAAATTTACACACGCATAGGAATGAAGAAAATATTTCCTGAACACACTGAGAGCAGCGTTGAAAATCGGTCGAAAATCTGGATAACGAGAATAAAAAGATCTAGAAAAAATCTGGCACCAATTTAGGACGGGGACAAAAACAGAAAACAGCTTTTTTTGTTTGGCTAGGCATAAAAAAGTCTAGAAGATCCAGACAAATCTGGAAGATTGGCAACGCTGCTGTAGGCCCAGAAGTGGTTGTCGGTCGGACTCGATTATCCGGGTGAAAAAAACCCCGGTTCACCCGGATAATCGAGTCCGATCTGTATCACCGTTTTTATCTCTCTTGAGAGGAAATGAGCAGTCATTAATTTTTCATCGGAAAGCCTAATTTCGAAGCAGTTTTTGATACTGGGTCAGTCCCGGCGTAGTGGTTAGCATTCACGCCTCTCACGCCGAGGACCACGGTTCAAATCCCAACCCCGCAGAGGTCACGAATGAACCAAGCTGTTAAAGTGACTATAATCTCACAAAAAAAAGCAGTTTTGTATTCACTGTATTCTTCTTGCCAATCTAAACACAGAGAATATATTTCCATGAACCGAACTATTGTTTCTAACACTTTGTTCATAAACTGCTTTTGAAGTTTACAGAATCAATTATGACTTATTTCTCTTTAAGGACTAGATTTCTATCAAATATGTGCATGAGTGAGTGATGTTTCGATTATTAGCTGTGGACAGAACACTTCCTGAACAATTTGTTGAACATGTTTATTATTGTTTAAGCATCTGTCAGTAAACGTGGTGTAAACTAGCAGATCTGGAATCCCACAAGGTAGTCATTTGGGACCGTTAATCTTCCTATTGTGCTTCAATGATGTCAACTATGTACTCAGAGGTCCTCGTTTATCCTTCGCCGACGATTTGAAGATGTACTTGAAGATACGTTCCAAGGACGATGCAATTTGTCTTCAACAAGAGGTTGAGACTTTTACGAATTGGTGCAATCTGAACTGCATGCTCGTCAATCCTGAGAAGTGTTCCATTATTTCTTTTGCCCGGATCAGAGAACCC
The DNA here is from genome assembly GCF_943734655.1 of Sabethes cyaneus. NCBI lineage: Eukaryota > Metazoa > Arthropoda > Insecta > Diptera > Culicidae > Sabethes > Sabethes cyaneus. The sequence goes on from NC_071354.1 coordinate 138,890,721, forward strand.
GTTATTTTTAACTACAAGCTACGCGGTACAGAAATCCAACGTGTCGACCAGGTAAAGGGTCTCGGCGTTATTTTAGATAGCCAGTTATCGTTTAAACGGCATATTTCTTACATTGTGGACAAGGCATCCAGAACATTAGGATTCGTCTTCCGCGTCGCTAAGAGCTTCACTGACGTCTATTGCCTCAAGGCATTATACTGTGGACTCGTCCGTTCGACTCTTGAGTACGGTTCCGTTGTCTGGCATCCATATTACCAAAACGGGATGCAAAGGATTGAATCAGTTCAACGCCGCTTTGCTCTCCGTCGTCTACCATGGCGAAATCCGTTCCAGTTGCCGAGTTATGAAAGTCGTTGTCGAATAATACATTTGGAGACACTACAGACACGAAGGAACATCGCAAGAGCTCTATTTGCTGTCGACAGGTTGCAGGGAAGAATTGATTGTCCTGCTATTCTTGGGGCGATTGATCTAAACGTGCGTCCTAGGGCACTGCGGAACAACTCAATGCTGAGGGTACCTTTTCAACGCACCAACTACGGACGAAACAGCTCATTGACTGGTATACAGCGAGTTTTCAATCGGGTTGCATTCGCTTTTGATTTTAATTTGTCACGTGAAACGGTCCGTCGTAACTTCTCTATGTTTTTTTCAACAAATGACGACTAAGAAAATTGTTAGTGTTTGTAATTGTAATTTCTTGACAGTGTGTGTTAGATTAAGCTACTTATCCATCATTGGGACTATAGTCTGTTGATGTCGACTTAATAAATAAATAAATAAATAAATCTGTCAGTAAACGTGGTGTAAACTAGCAGACACAATGATAAATAAGTTATGTTTCGAAGACGTGGAGATTTCATTTTAAATGAAAATGTGATATGACAATTTTATGTGTCAACAGACAAAATGGTTTAATTTTCCCATGACAATTGTTTCCTACTACGCTTCCTCTGACATCATGTTGGCATTTAATTTATATAATTTATGAGTGCTATGATTTAACATAATCTTAACCCTTTATAAAGTAAAAGTTGTTATTTTTTCTTAGGTACTGCTATAAAAAAATCTAACATTTCGTTTTTTTTTTAATTTCCTCTTTATGCTTTCATTTATCTACTCCACAGGGGAAGTGAACTTAGCGACGTTTCCATCATTCGGCGCATGCGAGGAGTGGAGGTGTTAGCGTTGAGGTATGACATAATATATGTTTAGAAATGCACTTGTTTCCAGTCACGCATTATTCGTATTACTCGTTTCGTAATCGATGTCGTGTAGCATGTAATAAAGCTGCTCCCAATAAGATAAAAGCGCTCTAGCGTGTGACAGTCATTAGTGCTAGTTGCCACGTTCAACTTTCACAATAGTAGTTTACTGTAATAGTACTATCGAATCTAATATTTTGACTATCGATATGTTACAAAGATGAACAAAACAAACACCTTCCGTATGGCGAATGAAACAGAATAAGCAATCGAAACTCGGCAAGCAGTAACATCTCATTCGAGACTCAATAAGCTTTGAGTCATCTTACCAAAACTTAATTCAAATTACTGTATGTACTTAAAAAGCTCCGGTGACAGAGCTCTGATGAGTAAGAACGCGGAAAGCTAAGATTATTAATATATTGAGGCGTAATTGACGAATTTTGTCAGTCACTGGTTATTAGGCGCAAAAATTATAACGGATTTTCACTATGACTATTTTCAATCCAGTCAAATTCATATCATTGCGACTTTGTATTTCATTTCGTATACTCGCTATATGACATTTCAGTGGTCGTAATCTTATATAGACGTCAGCGATCCTTTTTCGTTGACTGCGCAATTCATGTTTCAAAAATGGACACCTTGTTAGATACATTTACACGGTGCTGTAATAAATGCATTGAAACTTCCGCTTATCCGGTGTGTGGGTTATTCAAGAATAAATGTATGAAAAATGCATCTATATTAATTTTAATTTGTCATCTGAATATCGATTTGAATCCGGTTTGAATGTTCATGACCCAAAGTACAAAGTACTCAGTTAAATGATTCAATACAATTCATTTTACGAGACATTCATGTCGCTCACATGGATCGGCCATAAAATTTGGTTAAGTTTCCTCAAAAATCTTTGAAAAAGGACTAGACATAGTATCTTTGTGCATGACTTATTACAAAATAGTAACTGGCTTCTTCGAGTGCGGAAGTGTACGATTGGAAATAGCGGTATCAATTATTGTATACATCCCAGTAGAGCTCCTTGATTTATCAGACACGAATTTATGTGCATTTATACAGTAATGCATTAAACAAACTCAGCTGTTAACAGCATAGTAACACAACACGCAATCCACCACCTATAGTAAAGTCGGCAATTTTGAAGTGAGAGACTCATCGATGCTGAGGTATAGTTATCTGATCACTTTTACTTTGCACCACTAACCGCACAATCACGTGATACGCTTCAGTGCGATAAAAATTATATCTAGCGTTGTAGCACCGTTTGTCGAAGTTGCTTAGGATGGATGACGTGAGCCAATTTTTTACGACAGGGGCGTAAATAATATTGCTATGGTAATGACTACTACCTAGTGAAAATGTTTTCGAGCCCGTAGATTTAAATTTTGTTTGCCACTAATTCCCGTTACTGATAATTATGCGTGAATTTTACCATTTTCACAGCAAAGTAGTGTAGTGGTGTAATTTCGTTCCGAAAAATGAAACTTTTTAAGTTTCAGTCTCAGGTTCAGACGCACCGCAACTTTCCTTGCTATCGCGCTATTGATTAACATCTCAATCGTATGTATGTGCTTGTTTATTAGATACTACATTTATTACTTTTCAACACCAATGCTGATCCACCTGTATTGTTATAGTTTCGTTTAGTAAAAGTCTTTATTATGCTACCTCTCGTCCCATACATCTCGTCAGATCATTATGGTTTCGTCCCAAAGCGATCAACTACCACCAACCATGTGACATTCCCTTTTTTGTCACTCGCCATATGGAGAAAGGCTCGCAAGTAGACACCATTTATACTGATCTGTCGGCTGCATTTGACAAAATGGATCACGAAATTGCACTGGCTAAATTCGAGAGATTGGAAATTTATGGTAGCATATACTTTTAGCTGCGTTCTTACCTGATCGGAATCGGACGAAATATGTCCGTTAAGGTAGAAGATTATGTTTCGTCTTCGTTTCAAGTTAAGTCCGAATTTCCACAAGGCAGCCATCTTGGTCCGTTTCTTTTCCTGTTATACATGAATGATGCAAACTTGATCCTGGATTGTTATTAAATTTTCACGCTGATGATCTGAAGCTTTGTTAGGTCATCAACAAACCAAATGACGCTCTCTCTCTTCAACGACTCGTGCCGGTGGGGCTCTTGAAGAGAACGGATTTCATTGCACAGTCATCTGGCATCCTGGCGACATGGCCGGGCCACCGTAGTCTCCAAACTTTCGCCAGGTATACGATGGGAATCTCTCCTAGTAATGCCTGCAACTCGTGGTTCATACGCCTAGCCTACTCTCCGCTATTCGCCAAAAATCGTCCGCAACACCTTTCGTTCAAATACGGCAAGTGCACGTATGTCTTCTGTGAGCCAAATTACTGTCTCAAGTCTGTAGTAGACTACCTGTCTTATTGGCCTTTTGTGCATCGTCAGGTTTGTGCGACGACGTATGCTCCTTGATCGAAGCGGCTTGCGGAGAGAAAAGTAGGCACGATTTCTAGCCTGAATGCGTCGTTGAATCTTCTTACTCGTATTATTGTCGGCGAAGACCAGAGATTTCATATATACGAACTCATCAACCACTTCCAGTACACCGCCATCACTGTCCGTGGGAGGCAAACGGCTAGGCTATTTAGGCTAGGAGTTGGCTTCTCTTCTCGTTTTGATGCCCGTTCGCCTGATTACACCTTCAATAGCGATCTTGAATAACTTACAGGATCGACTCTATCGTATGCTGCTGTATCGTCTCCAACGGGAAAATGCTGCTCTGAAATCCACGGAAATACGATGCGTGGGCACGTTGTACTCCCGACGTTTCTGGGGGATTTCGGAAAGTAAACATTTGATCCGTAGTAGCACGGGCCTCCATAAAGGCCTGATACTGCCCTACGATTTTTTTGCTATTGACGATAGATGACGCAATAAAATCTAGGAGAGCACCTTGTAGGCGACGTTGACCAGCGTAATGCGATGGTAGTAGCTAAATTGCTGAGCCGATCGCCCTTTTTGTAGCTGGGACAGACTACACCTTTCATCCACTCCTCCACTAGTTTCTCCTTCTCCTCCTAAATCCTTGAAAGAATACAGTTAAGTGCTGTTGCTAGCGGTTCTTAGCCATTTGTGTAGAGTTCTGCCGGAAGTCGGTCGGGCTGCATCTTATAGTCAGTACGCTGTTATCGTTTGTAGGTACTCCTAGGTTAACTTCTGTTGCGTCTCTTTCTGTCATATCGCCATTGAGTTGCTCATGGAAGAAATGCTCCACCTGTTAACCACTTCATGATCGTTTGTGATTAGATCCCCTCCCTCGTCCCTACACATGTCAGGTTTAGGTATGTAGTAGAGTGTCCCAAAATAGCACTATATCAGAAAACCCGCGGGCTCCCCCTCAAATGATAGCTTAGGGCGTCATAACAAAACTTTTATATGGCGTCAACATTGGTTGACGCGATTTAGGGGTCGCATCAATCTTCTATAACTAACGCTTAGACATCATTTTGGAGCAAACCTACTTAGTGTTCATGTTACGATTTTTCACACATCGTACCTAATAAAATAAATGCACCCTTTTTAAAAGTGATTCTTGAGCCTAAATGGTGCCAAATTCTGAGGAAGGTGCATATTTCCTCTTATCCAAAACGTAGGTGACGTTTAGAATAAATAGTTCAAGTTTTGTCATTTATCTCTTTCACATAAACCTGCTAAATTTTGAAAATTACAGAAATATGTTTCGTTCCGCCCTCATAAAATCGTGAATATCTCAGTGTGATTTGAACAAAAGTCCATACTTTCTTCTGCAAAGATGTTTGTCAGAAAATTTCCCATCTATACAGTATAGCTACGTTGCTCTGAGATACTGTTCGATACCCTGTTTTGACGTTTATTTAAATGAAATTTCGAAAATTTCAAAATTTTGCCGAATTCAATAAATTTCTGTAACTAAGTATGACTCCAGACGTGTCACCATCAATGTATCATATCAATGATGTGATAATGTCAATGATTATGAAAAATAGTTAAGTATCTTGTTTCATCTACTTTAACATGTCTAAAAATAATTTTTTGAATTTACTTCTAAAAATGCCATTTTTGCATAAAACTCAAATGTGCGACCCCTAAATCGCATAAACCAATATGGACGTCATATAAAAGTTTTGTTGTGACACCTTAAGCTATCATTTGAGGGGTGAGCCCCCGGGTTTTCTGACATAGTGCTATTTTGGGACACTCTAGCAGTGGCGACTCGTCCGCATGTTCAACCTGTTCATAGAACAGGCAAACAAAATTCAGCCCGACAAAATTTCGTTTGCACCGACGCATATGCAATGCAATACGAATTTAATTTCGTTACGAAGCTGATGAGCAAACCGTTCAACTCGACATTTGAACGTTGCTTCAGAAATCTCAATGCACAAGCATACCAACGCATTATTCCTGGTATTGATTCTTGATACTGAATTAGTACCAGGAACAATGTGTTGGTACGAAGGAGGTAAAAAGAGAATGTGACACAGCTTTTACTCAAAAGCGCGGGCGCTTTATTGTCTCGTTCATCTTCAGCATTGAACAACTTACTACCACATATCCCTATGGCCTACGCTTTGATTCCATTTTTTATTTAGTTAGGAAGCTAATGAGCAAAACGTTCAACATGACGTTTGAACGTTGCTTTAGAGATTAACACCAGGAACAATGTGTTGGTACGAAGGGGATTTGAAAAGAGCGCGGTTGGCATGTATTATTCGCAAAACTTTCTCAATAACTCGTTCATCTTTAGCATTGAACAACTTACGCATATTGCTTGTTGCTTGTGTTGCGTGTGAGGTGGGCTTGTGCGCGCATCGCAGTAAGGTGGTAGTTCTTGAATTTGTTTCAAAAGGTAAATTGAACGAGAAGTTTTCGGTTCGTAATTAAAATTCAGAGACGAGTTTGCTGGTAAAGTAAACCGTCGTATTCCGTTGCTATTTAAATAAATAGGGATATTCACGTAGCGATAGCTATGTTGCGAATACGGAGTATTGCGTATTTATACTGCCGCTACTCGCATAACAGTTCCATCTCCATAGAAACTGGAACTGCAATGCGAATTGCGGCAGTATATACACGAAATACACCGTTTACGCAACATGGCAAGCGCTACGGTGAAAACCCCTAATGTTTGTTTTATTTACATTTACATTTATTCATTTATGATTAAAATATAGAAACTCGATAATAAAAAAAACCTGCATATTAATGTGTATTTTTCGCTGGTTGAACAGGTAAGCTAAACCCCCACGAGTCGCCACTGCACTCTAGTGTGTAGTCTTCACGAGTTTGGTTCACCTTCTCGTAAAACATGCGCGTGTCATTAGCCGGAATAGTTGTCCCAGCTCCTCACGATCTCTTTCCTCCTTTTTGGGCCGCACTCTCCCCCGTGGATATGCTTAGATAGTTTCTCCAAGCTTTTTTTTGCCTCCATCGCTTATTAGCATTTTCCGCCAAAGCAATCATTTGGTGCGCTCGAGGTTTTCTCACTTAGCACCTTGGTTGCAGCCTCATTAACGACCGAGCGTATCATACTCCATCCGATTTCGCGAGTCGAAGCATCTAGCTTCACAAGTGAGGAAGTGAGAGCTACACACTTAAAAAACTCAGCAAAATTTGCCGAGATTTGGACAGCCGAGCGGTTGGTGAAAATTTCAGTTTTGCAAATCGACGTTTACGGATCTTTACTAACTTTTGGCATCATAAAAAATTTTACCGAACACTCGGCTGTCCAAATCTCGGCAAAATTTTGCTGACTTCGGCACTTTTTTAAGTGTGTACATCAAGTACGCGCTCGCAGCTTTCGGCAACTCACGGGTTGTCTAATTGTCTAACCCAGGAAGGCGACTTTGTCGCGAGGTATAAACCGTCAATAGTTTTGAGCGCACATGTACTGCTACTAGGTAACGGTCCGAGTCGATATCCCCACCGCGTACGTTAGTAATGCTCGAGGAAACCGACCCTCGATGAGAATATGGTTGATTTGGTTCAAGGTTCGTTGGTCAGATGATATCCAAGGCTTTGTGGATATTTTTGCGTAGAAAGAAAGTGCTTTTGATCACCAATCCTCGGGAAGCTGCAAAGTTGATGAATCGCAGGCCGTTATCCTTCGTGTCAATGTGCAGCCCTTGGGGCCCGACCACCGGTCTTTACTTTCCTGCCGACCTGGGCGTTCATATTTCCGTTGACGTTCTTGATGTCCTGTGGCGTGCAGCTATCGTACGTTGCCTCCAGCTGCACATAGAACGCTTCTTTCTCGTCCTCGGATCTACCTTCGTGTGGACAATGCATGTTCATGATGGTGTAGTTGAAGAAACGGCCTTTTATCCTGCACAGGCACATCCTCTCGTTGATCGTTTTCCAGTCAATTACGCGATCCTGCATTTTGCCCATCCCTACAAAGCCCGTTCCCAGCTCCTTGGTTGCTGTACCACTCTGGTAAAATTGTGCTTTACCGCCGTGTCACGATGCCGAGCTTTCGGAGCTCTAACTGATCGAGTAGCACCCTATCGCCACCAACGAAATTTAGCGATCTGCAGTTCCAGGTAACAACCATGTCCTTATTTCGTCGCCTTTGTCCATGCCGAATGTCCCGAGTACAGTTTCCTTGGTTGTCTTTAGTGTGTTAAATTTAGATAGGTAGCCGTACTAGGGCCACGCTACCGCGTCTCGTGATGGGGCCGCCATCTTATAGTGTCGATACAACACTCTGCCTCCTCGTTTCTATTGGTATACGACCCTAGTTTCCACCGGGATTGGTTACACGACTTCCGCTAAGGTTGCTCGCATTCCGGCTGGTACAACGTGGCGGTAGGGATAGGAGTTACTGGATAAGAAGCTGAGGACCACTATGGGGTCTGTTTTACGCATTAGCCCGCCATTTACCAACCTAAGAAGAAGAAGTATAGGTTCCGATTATAAAAGTTTTACAAATCGTGTGGTCCAACTATCACCACGAATTTGAAAGAAAATTAACTACGCTGCGTCACGTCCTAAAATGTATGATAGTTAGTCTTTACCAAAATGTATTACGAATTAAATATAAGTAATCTTTATCAGAGCTGTTATAAATCGGGCATTATTTTAAAGAAGTTTAGTTAGAATGTCTATTTTTTTCACTAACATATCAAAGCCAAAGCCTGGGTGCTAATTCCGTTATCGAAATTTGACCTTCTGTTTTTATACGACAGCCTTCGCAACCAGCTGTTAGAATACAGGACAGTGCGGGGTCAGCAGGCTTGGCATACACTTTACGCTTCGATTTTGCTCTTTAGATTACTGCATCTCAGCCAAGCAAAATGTGAAAAAGTGATGTATGGGGCGTTTGTAGAATTTGTTATTATCTACAATATCGCTGAAGTAAGCATTACTGTGCATTTTGTATTTATGGCGCTATAAGGCTGCTATTCCCTTGGTAGCAAAAAGAGCGCTCTTTTTGCTACCAACGACATTGCTGCCGTACAGCGCCGTAAATACTAAAGATAAAACTTCACTTTCTTTAGCAATATTATAGATAATTACTAGTTCTACAAATGCCCCATACACCACTTTTTCAAGTTCTGCTTGACTGAGGAGCAGTAATCAAAAGAGCAAAATCAAAGCGAAAATTGTATGCCAAGCCTGGGGGTCAGTGCTACGATCCTATTGACTCTAACAGCCTCTCCCAGCCGGGATTCGAACATATAACATGACAAAAATAGCATGTTATAAATCTGTTACGTTTACCTGACGGAAATCAAAAACTGGTAAATATTCATCGGCATAGAAAAGGCTACTGTACGCTACATGAACTGCGTTAACAACTGCATATCTTTTTCGCATATTTATCTAGTTCAGCAGAAGGCACAATTTATGCGGTACGTCTTTTGTTTAGAGAAAGTCGTCTCTCTCCGATTTTCCCTAATTATGGTTATGTATACGCCGATATGATCACTCATACGTAGGTAACCGAATGTATGTTGGATTTTCAATAGAAAATGATTGGAATACAAATAACGTTTTGGTTACGTTTGTTGAGGAACATGAATAAAAATTTTCGTTGGTATTTGCAGCATGTTAGTATATTAGACTTTAGTATTTTAATATTGGACTTTTAAACTTGTTTTATAGTAATACAAGATTTAACAATACCTCGTTTATTCTTCTATTATTGTTAGTTGAAATGTATCAATTGGTGTTTATGTATCTGCTTCGTTTGTCAACAATATTTGTGTTTGTCAACAACAATAATATATACAATATTTAAATTTTTTAATGTTATTGTCGATGGAGTACGTCGTTTTAAACATTACCATCTGCAATAGCTTATAAATAAGTCTGCTCATGGTACAACCATCCTTAAATACCTTCGAGTGCACCGATAAGACATCTGAAGAGCATTCATTTGAACGGCAGCAGCAAAAGAGAGAAAATAATTAAATCAAAAACAATTTGTTAGTGTATGGCGCTTTGTTGATGTTGATGAAGATAAATTCATAGAGTTGCTTCCATCGGTGCTTGTAGCTGTAATACACCGTTATATCACATGTGATTTCATTTTTCAACGTTACAAAATCACCACATATATTATTGAAACATTCGTATCGTAACTGCGTATTTGCTTTAAAATAATAAATTGTTTGTTTTTTCTAATTGCGTAAGTTTTACTTTAATAACTACCTTATGGCTTTAGATTGTCTTTCGACTTTTGATGCAATTTTAGAGCTTGCTTGTGGAATGTGTTACCACTACTATCGAGATCTGTCATAAGATTTAATCATTCAAGACGTTTTCGGGATGGATGGATCATTACTGCTTTCATAACCATTTAAGGGGTGACATTATTACCATATTAAGGTAGATAAGATTCTCTTACAAGGCAAATTTTAAACCTTGTCACAACAATTCTAGAATATTTTATGTGTGATGTAAGCGAAGCCTATTTTGCAGAGATGAAACCGATTCCTTACGTTGTACATACATATCATATGAAATATGAAATCGATAATTGAAGTTTAGGTATTCTGCGTAACATGAACAATTGATGCTTTTTGAGTGACATTCACTTCGATGAAAAAGAACCAAGCAAAAATTATTCTAAGCAAACAATTTATTAGTACATAACTGTTGTATGAGCAGAGCTCATTAAACTTGCACTACTTTTTCGTGTTCGTTAGTCAGACCATCAATAGCAAATCCATTGTACGTACATATACCCAAAATTCAATATCAACCTGGGCAGCAGCGAATGTGATTAACCCACATTCATGCTTGCTCCGCTATACGTTAACTGCCGAAGGTTGACTTTGGGCCAGTTTGCAGTGCTTGTAGCGCTGTTTAGCTTTTACTCTCTAAACGTCGCTAGTCCTAGGTACTGATTCAATAAATGAATAAATATATACCACGACCTTCGGCATTATAATTTTGTTTCCACTATTTGTGTGTAAGCAACTCTTCCGTCGTCCACACCACATTAAGCACTCGAGTGTTTCATTCATCGGAAGGTGTCGTCCGGTCACATAATTTGTGTTGAAAAGGAATAGGGCGAAATGCAATTTGAGGTCAATAACTTTTTAATTATTCAAGTCATACATTGTTGGGACGTGTCATGTCGATGTGGCTTTAAGAGGACATAAACGGCATAAAGTTTTGAAAAAAACACAGTTTTTATTTCAAATTTACAATTTTACAGACTTTTCCGCTTATTTTGATACTAATTTTGTAATGATACGACCGCGGAAAGTGGATGAAAAACGATCATACACTTAAGTATTCCAATGCGAAGCGGAATAAACTCGTCGTAATAAAACGACGCTACAACGTCACTTACAAAATTAGTATCAAAATTAGCGGAAAAGTCTGTAGAATCGAGACTTGGAATGAAACCCGATATAATCCACCTGATCATTTTTTTTTTAATTTTTCATGTTTTGAGGCAAAATTTAAAAAAATGAAGCTGCTCTCGCAGCAACAGACATGCAAGGTGTTTTGTTTTTATAGGAAATCATACAGATATTTCTGACAAAAAAGCGGATACTTGGTATACTTTGTTCTACGTTATTTTTACACAACGAAGATCCCTCGCAATGGTGCTGTGAATAGCTTGTTCTATAGTGTGAACTAATCTAATGGATGCCGTGAAGCAAAGTTCCTAAGAGTCGGTGTCGATTTCACTGTTGGTTGTTAACACTAAACGTACCGACTGAACTCCATGAAATTTATCTATCTTTACCTATAAAAATGGATTTCTGTCTGTCTGTCTGTTTGTATGTTCCTTATAGAATCGAAAATTACTGAACCGATTGGCGTGAAAATTTGTATGCAGTGGTTTTTGGGGTCGAGAAAGGTTCTTATGATGGTTAGAGAGCCCTTCTCCTAAAACGAGGGCTCCCATACAAATGAAATACAAATTTCCTCATATCTCTAGAACTGATCAAGCAAATTTAACCAAATTTGGAGGCGAGAATTTTTTCTATGGTGAATTAGAACCACTCCCCACTTTAGGAGGGGAGCCTCCCATACAAATAAAATACAAATGAAATACAAATTTCTGCATTACTCGAGAATAATCAAGCAAATGGAACCAAATTTGGCAAATGGGGGATTTAGGAGGCATGAATTTATTTTATGATGGTTTGAGACCACTTACCGCTGTGGTAGGTAGGGATGCTATACCGATTTTACCGGTATTACCGGGCTATTTTCCAATACCGAATTACCGGTTTTTCCACGATCAAAAACCGGTATTTTCGGTATTTTTTTTGCATGATCAAATAATAACTCAAGAAGCCAGAATCGCTGGTAAAACTTTTGAAGCGTAGAGTAAACTTAATTTCTTGATTGAACCAGAGTGCCTCGTGTTTTCCAAGCAGCCGTCTCCATTCAACTCGTTCCACTCCATGGGCTACTCGTCGCCAATTTCCCATTTGTCTCAGAAGTCGCAAATTTGATCGAGTCATCTTGCACGTTGAACCCCTCTGTTCCTGGTGCTGATGGGGTCGGGGAAGAGAACTGTCTTCCGGCATCTTCGACGTGTCCATCCCACCGTAGCCTACCGACTTTCGTCAGCTGTACGATGAATCTCCCCGAGCAATGCTTTTAGTTCGTGATTTATGCGCTTCTGCCACTCTCTGCTTTCAATTTGTACTCCACCAAATATCATCTGTAGCATCTTCCGGTCAAACACGACAAGGGCGCGTATTTCCACCTTGAGCGATGTCACAGCTTCAAGTCCGTAAAGAACTACCGGTTAAATAAGGGTTTTGTACATTGTCTGCTTCGTACGACGGCGTATGCTTCTTGATCGTAGCGTTTTGCGAAGAGCAAAGTAGGTCCAATTTCTTGCTTGTATGCGCCAAATAATTAAGAATATTGCGTAATAGAATAAATGTGCGATATCAGTGAAGCTATTCAGAAAATCTTCAGTTTCTAGGACAAACTGGAATAGAAATAACTTTATGTTTAGTTAGAATAACCTGTTGGCAGGGCTGAGACAATTCTGCGGGCTTCAATCATCGCTTCGATCGTTTCTGTCCGATCTGAGAAGCAACGATGGCTCGACTAGGTTGAAGCCGACTTGCGTGTGTTGAGACGCGCAACGAATGGACGACGAGTAGCCCAGGACCGACAATGGAGAGGAATTCTTGATACGACAAGAGCCACGTCGGCTCTCGGTTGGTAAAGTTGGCAAGCCGATGACAGAATAACTTTCTTTTGTACCTGACGATCATCATTTCACTTGTGATTTTCCTGCTGTTTTTCGTTCAACTCAGTGTTTGCAGTTTTCTGTCCTATGACAGTTAGAGCCTGTTGACAAATACCGGTTTCACATATTTATAAAGGTACCTGGTATATAGCCGTCGAAGTTCATGTTATAATTTAATCTCTTTTTGCTTGCAATATTTTAGTTTTCGGCTTTTCAACTTATAGTTTATTTTACTGCTAAGCAAAGCATAAATGTATCTTCAATAAGAAATATCCTAATTTATGTGCCTATATCATGAAAAATGAGCTTTAACGATGAGTGATCCTATAGATAACTGTATGACCGTAAAGTTACTTAAGGTTCAAAGACGCGTCATTGATTTCTGGGATTTCAAAAACAGTTTTTATGCTCAAAACAAAAGATGTGTTCACGAAAATTTACCATTATGTTCTTCGAGTTTGTCAGAACACATTTCGATAAATGTTCGTAAACATATCTCTTGTTTTGAGCATAAAAACTGCTTTTGAAATCCCAGAAATCAATGACGCATGTTTGAACCTTAAGCAATCTAAGAAGTATCAATCACCGAGTGAAAAGATACTTAGGAAGTGCTAAATATAAATATCCGAGCGCATTGTAGCCCACACGCAAACTTTTTCGCATAAAACGCGAAGCTTTTGTTAACTTTACCCGGATGGAGTTACAAAAAAATCATAGACTGATCACGGACATTCCGTGTAGAAACATTGTAAGCAACGGACGCACTAAGCCAGTTGCAATATCTTATCTGAGTTTTAGATAAGTACTGTTTGATGCCGTTCATGTGATTCGTTAGCGCGGTTGTTTTGCATCGTTTAAGAAATGGCAAAAGCGCAATTTCGTTCTCTTTTTTGAATATGAATGTTTCCTCATATTTTTATAAACAACGTTGAACAAATAATGTTCAAACTAAAGCATTCGACGGACGGGGTTTACACATAAATTGTTGTGCCTTACTCAATGTTCCTTATGCGAAATAGCAAAGTTTACCAGTAAACGTGAGTAATAAAGAAAAAACAGAGTTAAATGTTTTACAGCTCAACCTTTTCATCGCGCTGGTACGATTTTCAAGGCACTGCACTAAATATACCTAATGTAATTCTAGTGTACTGAGCTTACCCTGTACTAAGCTTAATCAGAAGCTTTCAGGATTGATCATTTGCAGAATTGATGGCTGATGGACATAAAGAGAGTCCTCTAAAAGAAATCCATAAAACTACTCCAACACAGTGGGACGGCTTTCAACAGTTCATTTGGAAACGCAAATTTGCCAATCATTCTTTCAAAAGAGGACTTCATGGGTGGAAACATGCAAAGAGAAAGTTTTTTTCCGGTTGTCATCAGCTCAACCTAATGGCTCCAACAGTTATATACTTATGTATAACGAGAAGCTACGCAAATCGCTATTATTATAGCGCGACATGCAACACGCCTCGCTTACGCTGAAATAGTTGGCCTATGTTCTATCATTATTTTTCCGCAGCCTTTGAAACTTTATGTTTTTCACACTTTCGGTGTTTTGTTTACACGTACCTACCTTGAATTCGTAAACCTACGGTGGGTGGCTACGGTGAATCAAGGTTACGGTTCGTACACTGTTTAAAGCAAGAAAATGAATGATGGTGGAAAGAAAAAGACCATAGATGTAAGGATACGAATGGCACGATGATTAAGCGTTTCGAATTTATTTCATTCATTCGAATAAATCAATATTTTCAAATTCAAAATGAAAATGTCTTTTTAAAATGATCCTACAATTGATGCCTCGGCTGACGTTTCATCCGTTTTTAAACGGCTTACACCATGACAAAAAAGGTCGGTCATACTTGGTCATAAGGGTTGCTAGTGTGTGACTGTGTGAGCTCGAAAATATACTAGATTATGAATTTACTAGCCAGTTTTTCAAACAATTTAAAATAATTAACCAATGTCTAACTAGAAATCCTCGCTCCGTGGTTGGTTGGAAACAGCATTACTAATTTAAAAATTTCGAACAGCTTAATACAATTCAAAAATCAACGATCAAATCGTCCCAGTGGACATCCTTTGATCACCGAAATCGTGACCAACGTATCTCCCAGTGATACAGTAATTTCTCTGCATTGCTTGAATCCAGTTCATCGTAGTGTGGTCGATTCCCGTTTGACAGAGAGCCGTATTAATTGATGCGAAAGACGTATTATCGAAAGCGCTTTTGATATCAAGAAAAGCACAAAATGGCGTCTCTTAATATTTGAACGATTTCTTATATAATATAATTAAACAGTGCATTGCGGTTTAACGTGTTGGTATACATGTTGATTTCAATGCAACGGAGAGTTTTTTTGATCTCGGACATTATAACACCGTCTGGTTTTTGTAAGAAAATGGGTAGAATACCATCCGGATCTAGAAATTTCATTGGTTTAAAAGAGCTGAGTGCCCATTTTTTAAAAGGATCCGTAAACCGATTCATTTGGCACATCGTGTAATGACTCATTCCGCTACCACCCGTCTACAAGGCGGACGCTCTAGCAAAAAAAGGAGCATCGCTGAAAACCCCAATCGACATTAAAACACCCTTTGAGGACTTCAAACGGCTAGTAAACGACCAGATCATCACCACCTGGTGCAATATATGGGCCAGCAGCACCAGTAAACTAAGGCGAATCAAAAACACACCCTTCGAATGGACAACATCATACTCAAACGACAGATTTATTAACCGAGTGATTACAAGGCTAAGAATCGGACATACCAGACTAACACATGGCCACTTCTCGAAGAAAGAAGACCCCGCGATGTGTCCAAGCTGCGGCACCAGAATAACGGTTGAACACATTCTTGTCGACTGCCGACTTTACGACACAGAAAGACAAAGATGTAAACTAGGCACATCCTTGCAAGAAATACTAGGTGACGATATCAGCATTCTGAAGAAAACGATTGAATTTTTGAAAGCAGCAAACTTGCAAGCGCATATTTAACTAAAGCTTTGTAACACAATATAAATTTTCCTACAGACCTGAATGACCATATATGGTTAAAAGGTCTCAAATATAAACAAACAAACAAACAAACAAACCACCCGTCTACGTTCCCTAGAGGAACTCCAATAGGTTTTCCACGAATTCCTGAAAGGTTATCTAATTTCGAGGATGAGCCTCGATGTCGAAAATGATATGTCTATGGTCTGATAAACTTGGTTTCAGTAGAGACATGCCAATTTTGAAGTAGGACTACTTCTTTGATTTCTATATTGGGGTGCACTTTAGAAAAATGAAGAGGAACATGTAGCGAAAAGTGGTTATAGTTTGCACGCTTATAATTCTGTTATCCCTGAATAGATTCTAGAGATATTGGTATCAATCGATTGGAAATTTTTCGAAGAATCCATTACAATACAGTAGATTATATGTTTTCCTCACAAACTTTTAAATAATTGAAAAATATTAGCCATTGTCTCACTAAAAATCCACACTCTGTGATTGGTCGGAATAAGTAGTGCTGAGTGCGGAATAAGTAGTAGTAGTAGTAGTAGTAGTAGTAGTAGTAGTAGTAGTAGTAGTAGTAGTAGTAGTAGTAGTAGTAGTAGTAGTAGTAGTAGTAGTAGTAGTAGTAGTAGTAGTAGTAGTAGTAGTAGTAGTAGTAGTAGTAGTAGTAGCTTTAAGAATGGGTAAAGGTCTTAAAGCCTGTATTCGAAATACAAATCAAATCAAATCACTATCAAAGCACAACGGGCGATTTTATAATTAATATGAAACACAATTCGTGAGCAATTACGCAATTTATAGAAAGGTGCGCCCAACTTGCAACGCAAATTGAAAATGAAGCCCAAATTAAAAGGTCAATTTTGGAATTTTGAAAGCCAATTATAATTAAACTATAATTTTAATGTATGTGTTGGAGTTGTATCTTCCATTTCTAGAAAGGTTCAGTTGGAGAAAATCAGATCGGAGAGAGTTATGAGTGTCGTTCGCACTTACCCCGTATTCCCACTTGCCCCGGGGTACCTTACTTAACGACAGTTACGTGAGCTTTCAGTATTTACGATGTTTAACCAAAGCTGACTTTAATTTCAACCTTGCTCTGTTTGTTTTCCTATATACATTTTAAAATTATACAATTAATGCGAAATTATACAATTGATGCAAATGCATTTGTGCCGGGCTGATCTTGCAAAACTGTTGTCGCTGCTGTTTGACTTTTCATTGCCACGGACGTGATCATAGACGATAGCGGTAATCGCTGGTAGTTTACAGTTAGCCTCAACTCGATTTTAACTGCAGCGCTCACAAATTAATGACCGCGTCGTATCTACCCTTTTTGTGTTGTTGTGTCGATTCATTTCTGGAGAAAATTGTATTCACCCGAGACCGGTTGACTGCCTTTTTTCGCCTGAGCAAAGACTGAGTGTAATTTCACTCGGAAAACGATTTTTCGAAACAATGGTCTATGGAGCGCTAGACGGTTTATGCTAAGCCTGGAAACACGTGGAAATCAATATTTATGAACATATTTGCATTTACGTACTTTCGCTTGCTTATTAGTTTTTGCATATTGCGTTTTAGAAGACAATTATTTTCTTAATTAGGCGATTGTCTGTTCAGATTTAAGCGAATTATTTGCTTTACCTTTGTGTGACACGGAATTTTTTTATCAGTACTTCCCGGATGCGTATTTTAAAGTTATATATTTACCAGGCTGCAATATTTAATTTGCAATATTCATTGGTTGTGTCGAAGAGAAGAAAACTTTCTTTCTATTCATGTGCCGCTTGCCAAGAACCGGCTTTTCATGTGATTTCCTTCGGAATCACGTTACCTATGAGTCGATAAGAATTTATAGTTCGATTTTACCCATGTTTTGTTACACATGTTAACGCAACAAGTGAGTCAAACTGCTGTTTAGTTTTGCATATTAAAAGTATTGTGCATTTCGCCTTGTGTTTTGATCCTTCGCGCTTGTTCTTGTATGTAACCAGATTTAATTGTTACTCTATACGTACAATAATGGTTGATATACAATGTTTTACAGAAAATTTATTTGATCCTAACGGTATATTTCTTTATTTTCGCTGCCCGGTATAATTTTAAATCTTCTCATAGGTATGGTTAAGATTTAGCACAAACAAAAAAACCTACCGTCTGACTATTGCTTTGGTTGTTGTCTTGCGGAATCCGAACTGTATGCTTCGTTGCACTCCGTGTGTCCAGCATATGGAAGCTTAACGCCGATATAGGACGTAGCAATAACAATAGACTAAAATCCAAACGAACCGACAATACAAAGGAAACGATAACGCTGCTGTAGCGATGCCCCGAGCTCACTTCAATTAATTAATATAATCCGCTAATTAGTACCGTGAATCTTTCAATGGTAAAGTTTCGTCGGAAACCACGCAAACAGTGTCGGTAGCGGAAACGACATATGCTCAATTCATCCGGTATGAATCATGCAATCGAAACTGATCTTTTATGCATCTCCATACAGTTGTAATGTTGTTGATCGTCTGTTTGTTCTGCTATTTCGTCACATTATTGTTAGTTTATGCTAATAAAAAAGTTAGTTTAACATAAAATTTGAAATCGAAAGGCAAAACTCTCTCACATTTTGCTTTCATTTGTGTTTTTTTTTGGTAGATAAAAAAGACCTAGTTGGCCTCGAGGTACGACACTGGTTTAAGGAACCAGTCGTCGCATGGTCGAATCTCGATTAGGTTCAACTGTTAGAGACAATAGGATTGTAGTCAGTAGCAATTACCCCGCAATTGTCACCCACCTGTCGCATAACAGGATGAAGCCAGGTTCCGAAAACGGAACCTAAGCTTTGCCTTTATTTTTTAGTTTTTAAATTTTTGCGACTCAAAAATTTTAAGACCAATCTGCGTTACTAAACCTTTGAAAAAAATATGTGCAAACTGTAATTTATTCTATAAATATCATATAACATATTACTTAATAATATTCATTTCTACTTTCTTTAGCGTTAATCGGATAAGTACGTTGGCAGATTTCGAAAATTGTGTAAATCTTCAAGAACTATATCTCAGGAAAAATAACATTACCGACATTGACGAATTGGTGTACCTTCAGGTACCAAAAATTTATGTAATTATCGAACTATACTTATTTCTGCTATTTTTAGAACCTTCCGAAGCTAAAATATTTATGGTTGGAAGAGAACCCGTTGGTGGACACCGCTGGACCAAGTTATCGACAAATCGTTCTCCGAGCGTTGCCAAATCTAAAAAAACTAGACAATGTAGATGTTACTCCCGAGGAAGTAGCGGATGCAATGCGATCGCCAATCACTCAGCATCAATCGAGACACGATGTGTACGAGGATGCTGCGCCACCTTCGACGAACCAACAGCAATCTTCACAGCACCAACAATACCGCAATCAGAGCCCCGTTATTGAGGTAAATATTTTCCACAACCGCTTACTTACATAAACATTAAAATGCTTTATGTGAAATGGAACTAAGCTCTAAATATCCATACTTGTACTGTTTTGTTATGAACTGTGTTAGTGAATCAGTGTGCCATTCGTAGATTTATAGAGCTCAAACGTAATTTTTCTTTCCATATTTCATGTCACTAATTGAATGTCAATACTAAAATACAAACCTCTGAACTAACAAAATTCCCTACCGAAACACATCGCCTTTGCTCGTGGCCCCGTCTTTAGCAACCGCAATCCACCACTCCATCGTCATCTGCGCCCGTCTTGCCATCGCAACAGATGAGTCCGGAAAACACCGAATCGGAGTGCATCAGTGATCCAGCTGATCGCGGCTCGTTACCATCCTCTCCATTGCAGGTAAACTTCATTTTTCCCTAATACGAAAAATCCTTTTTATGACCCTCCTCCATTCACGTATATTGCTACGATAGCCAACTAACAATATCATGCTATCTGTATCATGCACTAGCCTTTGCACATTATTGTCATAAATAACCCTTGCAGTTTCATATATGTGCCGGCATGCCAAAGCTTTTATGTTTGTTTTATGTAGCATCAATGTTTCGTGTTATGCCTCTTCTGTCAAAATTATCAACCAAATTGTGTGCTTGTGGAAGGCATTTTTATTTCAGTTGTTTTATTTTTCAGCTTTTTAGATAGTTAACTTTTAAAACCTAAAACTACATAAAGGCAAAGATGTTACGAAAATATGAGATGCTTGTAAGACATAAGGACTGTATCGAAAAGTCTTTAGCAACATCTATCCGTGAATAAAAATGAAATACGATTACTATTTCAATTTTTGTTTTCGGTTTATTGAAGTACGATTTGCAACGATAACATGGCTTACATTAGCCAAAATATTAGGTTCAAAAGAATGAGCGCACTTTTGATGAAACTCCTCCCAGCCAATTCTGCACACTAGGTTTTGTGCATTTCCGGGATGCTGCTGTTCAATTTTTCTTGCATTCCTCCATGCTTTAGGAAACTAATCATTTCTGAAGATCCTCTTCACAATCGACCAGTAACGTTCAATTGGTCAGAGCTCTGGACAATTTGGTGGATTGATGTTTTTCTCGACGAATCGGATATTATTGCCTGAAAGGCACTGTAGTACAGGCTTAGCGCAATGTACAGATACTAATTTCGGCTAAAAGAGATGGGGAGACTGATATTGTTTGTAGAGGGGCCACAATATTTTTTACAACTATTCATGTTTGTAAATTTGAGCATTTATTGCACATTTTGTATAGAAAATAGGCATCGCAGACCACAGGTACAAATAGCATACCATACGATAACCTTCTGTCCTAAATTTTCCAGCGCAATCGTACTGTCGTTATTGTCCACCACCTCGTCCGCCTATTTCGTGCAGAATTTCGGCCCTGGAAGCGCTTTTGAATCCTGTTTGACTTAAGTTTCGTCGTCCATATAGATGCACTTGGTGCCGTTGTCTATTATCCGTTTATAGTTACCGTGCCCTTATTTATGCTCGAGATTGTTGCTCTTCGGATTTCTTAGATACCTTATGATTCTTGTATGTCTTTACGGAGTGTCTGACCTTGATTGACTGAATTATCGCAATGCTTGTTTTAAGTTCTTAGCCAAATAAGACGTTGTTACCAATCGTTGTCGTTTACTATGAGTTATTATTTCAGAATCTTCAGGGGCTAACTGGAACCAGGTTTTCTTCCGGACCAAGGCAGATCCTTCAAGGATAACTCTTCCTTATTTATCGATGATATTTTTACGCTTGTGTGACGCACTTTAAACCGTTTTGCGATTTAGTTGTTAGAAAACACCGTTTTCATTGCACCAAGCGTGCAGAATAATCGAAGCAAATTGATTGCACAATTTTTTTTAGATATTTAAACAATCTTTTGCTTGCACGCACATAAAAATTACTTCACCCATTTTTGAGTAAAATTTTAAAAGTTGCTAATTACTTTTCGATACAGTCCTTACACTATCAATTCACCATAGATTTAAAATACTAGTCCAGTCAAAGTGTTCGGCTTATGTTATAACACTGACGAACTGACATGACACTTAGAAGAAAATCCTTTAAAAACCATCGTCCTGCACATTTTGCTTGCACACTAGCACCCTCTGTTATGCATGTTGCGGAGTAGCTTGCATTTACAGGGTTTTATGCTGTAGGGTTTTGTACATTTGAATGGTTTTATATCGAAAACTCAAAGCAAGACTCGCGCGCCGCGGTGTGGCCATGTTGCGAAACATGCTTTTTTGGAAAATGAGTGGTTTTTGATTGGACGATGGAATTATCGCGAGTGTCTCGTCTGTTTGTCTGTGGTTATAATTTTAAATTTTAAAAATAATGATGTTTTATAACAATCAAATAATTGATTTTTTCCAGAGTTTAATGTTATTAAATTATGTGAAATGTTACAAGCTTCTACGCTTTATACAAATATGCCATTTACACCATCGTTTTACCATTTCAGTCGTTTCCATTCAACTCGATCTTGGACCACTCGCCGTTAATTTCCCAAGTGTCTCAGAAGTCGTAATTTACTTTCGACCTGGTATAGCCATCTTTCACATTAAGCTCCTCTGTTCCTAGGGCCGGTGGGGTTGTTGAAGAAAAGTATTTTCGGCGCACTGTTGTCGGGCTTGTGTCTGTAGCTCGTAACTCATACGCCTCCACTGCTCTGTTTTCAGTTTTTACACCGCTAAATATTGTCCGCCCGAACACGGAAAGGGCGCGTATGTTTGTCTGCTTTGATATATTTAAACTTCGACGCATTTATTTTTAGCCCAATCTTTCTAGGCTCCGCTTTCAGTCTGCCTTAGATTACCTCTGCAGTCGCAAAATTCCTGGCTATGTTATCAAAGTCATCTACGAAGTCTAGGAGTTGGCTATCTTTGGTGGAAATCGTGTATTTCACTTTGATGTCCGCTCGTCAAATCAACCCCTTAACAGCGACTTTGAACGGCATGCCAGATAAGCCTTTTCGTTACCCTCGTCGTGACTCGAGAGTGTCAACATAAATATATCACTCGATCCAATGCAACTCTGATCACTCGCGCCAGTTTGTCCGGAAAACTGCGTTCGTGCATTATCTGCCATAGCTGGTTTCGATCAACTGCATCGTATGCTGCTTTGAAGCCAAAAAATGTGATGCGTGGGCACGTCGGTTGGTGGAATTTGATCCGCAATGACGCAAGCCCTCTTGAAGCCCACCCACCAACGAAACCTTGTGCGGTGACAACCTGGGAGAGTACTTTGTAGGCGTGGTACATCAACGTTATGCCGTAATAGTTGCAGCAGTTGAACCGATCATCCTGTTTGTAGATGGGACAAATCACTCTTTTCATCTATTTCTCCGGTAGCTGCTTCTCCTCCCACATTTTGGAAGAAAAACTAGTGTATAGCCGTTGCCAACGTTTCTCGGCCATGTTTATTAGGCTCTGCTGGCAAGCGATCCTTACCGTCGAATTTGTTGGTCTTCAGCAATCCAATTTCTCGTTTGACTTCTTGAAGATCAGGGGCTGGAACATTACTATCTTCTATGGCCACTCCTAGGTTGACTGTCATTCCGCCTCCTACTGCCTCCTTCGCCATTGGGGTGTTCATCGATGAACTGTCGACCACCACGCGCTCGTTTGTAAACAGATTCCCTCCCCCGGCCTTACGAATTTGGTTCATTTTCTCGTTAAAACTTGCGCGTTTCATTAACATGGAATAGCTGTGGTAATTTATCGCGCTCTTTGTCCTCCTTCCGGTGTTTTTTACTCCTCTGAATCTTGGTTAACTGGTTCCTTGCTCGTCGGTATTTGGCCCTAGTGGAAATGGTCAGCTAATTTATATGTAAGCAATGCTGTTTTTTCCTCTTTACCGCTTGTTGGCATTTCTCATCAAAGCAGTCATTTCGTACAAAAGCGTATTCTGTCCCATGTGCGAAGTTCTCGGTATATTGTGGGTTATCTAGCTGCCCAATGTTCAGCAGAGACAAACGGCTTTGACGAGTCTGGTGACAGTTTTGAGCGCACATATCCTCACCCTATAGGGAACGTATGTTCGTGATGATAGAGAGAAACCGGTCATCTATGAGAACGTGGTCAATCCGATTCATTGCACATTGGTCAGGTAATCTCAAGTTGGTTTTGTGGCTATCTTTGCGTGGGAAACAGGTGCTTCGGATTACCAGTCCTCGGAAAACTGCGCGTTCATAACATCGATAACGATCTGATGTCCCGTGGCGAACAGCTGTCGTACGCTGCTTCCAGCCGTCCGTAAAACGCTTCCTTCCCATCGTCGGATGTACCGGATCTGTCTTACAGGTAGTGCACGTTTATGGTGCTGTAATTGGAGAAATGGTCCTTCATTCTCAATAGACACATTCTCGTGTTGATCGCCGCATTGATCGTTGATTCCAATTTATCACACGATCCGCTGTTCTGCCCAACCCTACATAGCCTGTTTCCAGCTTGTTGGTAATGCCTCCGCTCTGGCAAAACTGAGTCTTTCCCCTGTGGATCTTTCAATCCTTCTCTTCTTTGCGATAGATTTCCTGCAGAGTTACGATGCTGAGCTGTTCGAGCGGTGTCGAGCAGAATATTCTGATCCATATTTGTTTGACATTTCCATAATAATTTAGTTTAGGTAGGTTGCCTTATTAGGGTCACGCTATCGGGTCACGTTATGGGTTGCCATCTTAGCTTTAGTGACGAGATACCACGTTTCTTAATCCGACCGCTCGCTCCGTATCAGGCGTAGCCGTGGAGTACAACCCCTGGAATAGGAACAGACGCTCAAGGCTGTCAAGGTTATTCCTCGTTGTTACAAACAACGTTCACATGAGTGCCTCCTCATCCTTTCCTGCTTTACAAATAAATATAGGGTGTTGGATGGGTTCGTCTATGATGTGTCTTCGTCTACTTTCCTGGCATAGAGACGAAAAAACAAATTGAAGCGAATTACATTAAAACTATTAAAAAGCAAAGCCTAGGTGCCCGTTATCGGGCCCGTTATCGAAACTTGAACTTCCCGTTATCGAAACTTGAACTTCGGTTTTTATACGACAGACTTCGCAATACAGAACAATTGCATGGTCAGTTGCTACGACCCTGCTGACTCTAACAGCCTCTTCCAGTCGAGATTCGAACATACGGCGACTGGCATATTAGGCCAGCATCATACCTCGAGGCCAACTGGGAGGTTTTCAAACTATTACTTAGTCTTAATATTTATGGAATGTCTCTGCGATATCGACGAAAACATTTTTTTTCCCATGTTGGGTATTTTTATCACTGCGACCTTTTGTTTGATCTATTGTGATATATCCCCCATTTTACTATAGCTATGTTCATTGGCGTAGCTAGGAACTTTCCCTGGAGGGGGCCTAGGGGGTGCCTTCCAAAAATTTGAATTTTGATTATGATCTTGTTACTCTGGCTGTCACCGATAGCACAAGGTTTTGTAGGAACCAGGCGGACTTGATGAGGATCCGCGTAATTACCAGATATGTCGTGAACACAACCTGTCCGCGCATCACATCTTTATTGATTTCAAAGCAAGATACGATACAGTCGGTTGAGACCAGCTAGGCAGATAATGCACGAAAACGGTTTTCTGAATAAACTGACGCAACTGAGCAGAGCTACATTGGAGAGAGTGTTGTGTTCCGTGTGCATCTCGGGGATACTTTCGAGTTACTTTGAGACGCGGCGAAAGTTGGGACAAGGTGACGGCTTATTTTGCATGCTATTCAACATTGCACTTGAAGGGGTGATTCGACGAAATCGGAATCTAGGACAAATGTTCTAAACGTAAATGCGGCCAAGACCAAATACTCAAAGGAAACAAATGTGTGCCTCTCGCGGATGGTAACTTTTGATGGCAACGAAGTAGAAGTGGCAGACGGGTTCGTGTATTTGGTATTGCTGGTGCACACGGACAACAACACTAGTAAGAAGATCTAGTTGCGCATTCAAGCGGGAAATTAGGCTTCCTTAGCTCTCCGCAAAACGCTAGCCATACGTGATTTTCGAGCGGAAGATACTGCGAACGATATTTGGAGGAGTACAAACTGAAAGCGGAGAGTAACGAAGACGTATGAATCATAAGCTACAAGCACTGTTTGGAGAGATTGCCATCGTCATCTGGCGAAAGTCAATAGGCTACAGTGCAACGAAAATAGTTCTCTTTAATAACTGCACCAGCGCCAGGAACAGGAAGGCTCAACGTGATGGCTCGGCCAGGTCGCAAATGATTTGCGACTTCTGTGAGTGGGAAATTTGCGACGAGTGGCCCAAGATGTAGTTGAATGGAGACGAACGCTTGAAACAGCATGAACCGGGATGGCTACTAAGCTACTGACGACGACAACTACGCTTTTGCGATGCCCAGTGAAAAAGAAAATATCTACACAGCGGGAACATATACACTGAATTTTTTCCCGGTTTCCAATTCCAATGAGGAAAATTTCTGGAGGGGGCCTGCAGAATTCTGGAGAGTCCTGGTACCCCAGGCACCCCCTCTAGCTACGCCAATGGCTATGTTGTCAAGATGACGCACCACTATTAGAAGTGACCGTCATTCGAATAAGTGACCGTCAACGAAAACATACTCACCCTTATTCTGCGAGTCACGTGGCTCAATACGCTCAATACGAGTCACCTAGGTGACAACCGTGTCACCTAGGTAACAAACCCCTGTCACCTAAGTGACAAACCGTGTCACCTGTGACACGGTTAGGTTAGGTGACAATTGTCATCAGATTCGCGGCGAATCCAAAATAGTCACGTCACTCGCCGCGCAGAATAAGGGTGACTGTAAGATAACCACTATTTAAAAAAATAAAAGTCCTCTTGGTTTTCCTAGCTGCTTTGAATATGACGAAGGGAATCTGGTGATCACTCGGAATAAACGCTTGAAATGATGAGCTGTGATTGTGATTCAAACTATTTCCATTTTCTTTGTGGCTCTTGCACAGGGCTCAAAGAATATATGCAAAAAAATTAAATATAGATATTTAGCATAAATTTTTTTGTCCATAATAGATGAAAGAAATCTTGCATATGACTAAGTACAGTTTTCGAATGACGAACTCCCGCTGGAGCATTAAAAATTGTTTCACTAAGAAATTTAAGTTCCGAAATACTGTATCTTGAGTACTTGAGTACTTTCGCATATATTTTTTTTAAAAAGTCGAAAACTAAGTATGGATCGTATTTACGTCACCCTAACATGTTTCCATAGCATGTACTTGCGCCCTTAATAATGGTTTTGTATATAATTGTATATTTTTAACAAACCGACAGTGTTGAATACATCAGATTTTGCACATGATGAACCAATGATATTCATGCTTATAAAGTAAATTCTTATTACGAGTAGAATTTATTGAAATATAGAAAATTTCGTATTACAGTTAAATTTCGTTATTTGCACTATGCTTATCGTCGATTTTGAGAAAAACTTTCGTTTGTCGGGGTGATCTGATTAAGCCAAAAAATGACATGAACAACACTTGAACTGTTAGTGAAAATAGCTCAGCTTAATTAATTAAGGGCGACAAGCTTAGTGCAATTAACGATATTTGATTCAAGAAGACTTTACTCTCGTCAACTTGACACACGCGAATTAAATAAAATTAATTACCAACATGTTTATAGGGGGAAAACGATATGAGACAATCAATTCCTCAATTCCCGTCATTCCATTATATGAATGGTTATAGAAAGTAGCTCACGCAAGCATTGTCGTTATTCTGCAGGGGAAAACCTTGCAAGACCAGTAGAAATTTTTGCAGAATGACATTTGTCGTGACGTATTTGTGTAGAAACATACGCGTTCTTTTCGTAAACTTTGTTGTGATTTTTGGTTCGGACGAAGGGAAATTTTGATCGATGAAATTAAAAAATAAAGTCAGTAGCATAATTTCAATTAATGTTTATAATAATCGCTTTTTAGTGAAATTAAAGTGCACGGATTGGAAGGTACGCATGTTTGAATCAAATCCATCCATCCATCCACGAAATGATGTAAATTGAAGTGGTTTTTCTTACTACGACGGGAATTAGCACTAAACCTTTTAATGATAAATTGTTAATGAATAACAATTTGTTCCCCAATTAATAATATTCAAACGGAAATTAGTAACAAACAATTGTGTGTTTTAAATTATTGTATTGATAAGATGTGTTGTCTAATGATATAATAATGTAATAAAATATAGCTCATATTAATCATCGATGATGTGTCGAAGAAAAACGAGGTTCCTCACCGAGGAATCGTATGCTTCCAATCGCTTAACTTTTTTACGCGAAAACTTAGTGTTTTATATTTTGCAGAAGCTTCCATTAGAAAGAGTTTTATATGATTTTGCTGTATATTTTTCATTTTTCTTGCGTTTTTTTTCTCTCCTATTTTTGGCATGTATACACCAAACGATACCAATATAGCGAAGTCCTGTGAACCGGGACAGCTACTCTCCACCACAAACCCCGCATGCATCGCACTATACCAGCAATCAACGCGGCCCTTATCACCGATATGACGTAAGAGCACATACGTATTACATTTTCGTGCTATTTCTGTTTAAACCACACTAGTACTGTTTCTGATTCACCTAATTTTTACTAGGAGTTGACTTTTACCACCACATTTCATGTCTTTGCTGTTATCACTTTTTTCTCACATACGAAGATTAACGCATCCAATTAGCCTAGTCTAGCTAAAGCATATGTGTTGTTTATTTTCTAAGAATATTGGTGTAATATAATAATGCCGGGATATTTTGTGTCGAATGGAAAATGGGTATCAATTTTCGAAATACTGTGCGTAAAAAAATTAGTGCGAGCAAGTGCTTCAAAAGTTCTTAGCTTAAAGCACGGCTACTTAAAATTATACTATATACAGTTGGTTGCATGCCATTAAAAGAAATTGTTGTTGTTTTTGTTGTTATTCGTTTATTAGGACTTTTAATTTTGTTACAAACTTGAAAAATGGTGTTAATTTACAAAGAATATTGAAGATATATGTAATATTAGTGCTATTTTAATTTTACACGCTCTATAAAGTGCTTTAATACATTTATTACAAAGTTCAGCTTGATTAAAAAACATATCTGTAAAACTGATCTATTTATCTGCACATGTTTTGTAAAAAAATCGTCTAATTTTTATTACGTATTCAATAGTTTATGTGCATTTCAGTTTGAGTCAAATGTAAAGATCATCTTTCGAGGAATACATGCGATACACTTCATTACTGACTTTTTTATTTTAGCTTGTTTTAAGTGTTGGTAACTGTTAAGGATATGTTATTTTTTAAATTTGAACATTTGGTCGTCAAATATGCCCATTACATTTGTCAGATACAATAGATCGAGGATCGAATTCGCGTTGGAAAATAAAAAAAAACAAAAGAATTAAATGACAAGCACATGTTGACAATTCTTTCTTTCTTTCAATCCACGTTACAGAATGTTATTTAAACTATTTAAAGATTTTGAAAAATAATTCTGAATAGTGCTGTAAAAGTCACGCTTAGTGGATTGAAATATGGTGACATTAACATTGAAATATGTTAATTATTTTAAATGTAAATTCATCTTAATTTAATTATTGTGGTGAAGGCTCCATAGCTTGTTCAAACTAGTTATTTGATATCTTAATCAATCTTATTGAAATGTATGAAGCGAACGTATATATATCATAATTATGAAACTACGCTGGAAGTTATTGTTTATTAACCGTTCTACCTTTAGTTGCAAATGCAAACAGTAGAGATTCCTGGTCGATAGGATAGTAATTAGGTTAATTTGTGTTTTATACAGCGATCGCCAGGGTCAGACCAGGACAGTCCCGTTTCAGGCTACAGGGAAAGAGTACCAATAGCACCAAGTATTTCCACACACTCTATGAAGGTATGTAAGTTATGACTCAATCGTGAGTGCTCTGTTTTCATAGACAAAATCTTAGTTTGTTTAATTAAAATACTTATCGCAAGACACGGTTTAAAAAGACTAATATCTAGCGTTATCATTCAGCTTTGTCGAAAAGTGATAAAGAAGACTTTTTTAATCAACCGTTTTTTAATCGACCGAATGAAAAAATATGTGAGAAGAAATTTTGTTTACTCGCAAACAAATCATTTTAGATCAAGACAGAGCACTTGGTTACGCAATTGCTTTGACAATTCATAAATTGAATGCAGTAATTGTGCGCAATGCTTGAACACCCACCGTATTCACCAGATTAGTTTCCCAGTGACTACTACCACCTCAGAAACATGAAACTATAGTCCGTAAACTGTGTACAGCAATCGGAGCCTGCCACATAAAACGATCAATAAGACTGTTGCAGTGACCTTTTCATTTTAAAAATTTAATTCTGGCATACAAAAAAAACTTAAACACCTTCGTGAAAAGAATTTTTCGTCAAATGCAAAAGCTATGGCAGCTGTAGCAATAGTTTTTATTTAAGAATAAAGTCGTATTAATAATAAGTTTTTATATTGCAATTTTTCCTAGGAATACTACCAATCCGATTATCAGCGACAAAACCCGCCCGCGCACTACCGCCACAGTCAGTTGGACCTCACGGAGTGGGACGAAAGTAACCAGAACCCGCATCATATGAATAATAACAATGGTCATTCATCGAACCATGTGAGCGGCTATAACCACGCGCCTCATGGCCATCCCAATCGGCGCAGCATTGGAGGAAATAGTGAACGAGATCTGTATCAATATCGCAATGGCAATGCTAAAGGATCCGATCCACGCGATGAATGGGAAGACGTCGATCGGCGGAGAAACGAAAACAGGTACCTTCTGGAACATTTTCCTTAATTTGTTTTCTGACTAAACTGACTGACGGTTGTTTTATTTTTGTTTTTCAGGCGTTCAGATTCAAAATTCAACGACAACGCAAGTGTAATATCAAATGCCGTTCTAAATCATTTTGCTGGCGTTCATCGGAGACCTGTGAATAGAGTAGGTATTTGGTGGTTGGGTGGAACAAACGACTTATCCTCTATAAACCTAATTTTAGAATTCCAACTTACTCTCCGCCACGCTTTGTTTAGTGAAGGAACTGGATTATCCTAGCTTGGAAGTTGTTGAGCACGCAATACGCTGTCGTATTGATGAACTTGCAGAATAAAACAGCTTTCTTTGAATTTGGATTTCGGCTACCAATTTGGCACTTTAACAGTTTCAATATTTAACAATGCAGCATGAGATCAAACTGTGGTAATTTTTGTTTTTCTTTATAGATATTTAACTATTCGTTTACCGTCTCGATACGTACTGCTTAAATAAACCATCTGCCGGTTGTAAACATAAATTAAAATATTTTCTTAACTGTAGAAGCAGGGAACAGTAACGGTTCTGAGATATTATATATTTGTAAACAATGTTTTCTGATTACAAAAACAATAACTTAACTAAGTTGTGATTCGTACGAAGTGAGAAAAGACTTAAAAATCCACACCCATGTCAGCGTGAAAGGTGATGAAATTAAACGATAATAGCCCAGATAGATCAAGAACAACAATATAAAAACAAAAATCTGCCAATTTTGTTATAAAGAATAGTACTAGGGTAACTGTTTCATAAAACTAACACCTTCTAGGAAGACCCGTTTAATTACTAAGTGTTGATATGCTTATAACAATGAATCAACAAAAGATGTGTACCATGGATAGAAATTAAACCCAACGGAAACATCTACTTTGTCGCCTTCTAGGTTCTCTTATTAGCAGCGTTAGTGTAATGGAATAGCATTTTTAAAATATTTTGCAGCTTTGAAATCAGTCCAATATCAGTACAAACGTAGATGGATGCAATAAAGTATAGAAGGACAATATTGACAGCATAGTGTCTCGCGAAAGGTACGTTAGTGTTACCTCTGAGTATTGTGTTGTATGACAGAAACGTGAGAAGTGTGAGAAAAAATGCGTGCAAGATTGCTTTCAACTTTGTTTCGGACTAATGCGACATCTGTTCCTCGAGTTGTGCAATTAAAATCAGTCAAGCAAAAATCGTCCAGAGATAATTTTATTGTATATTTTGTTTGCAACATACTCCTCACCAGTTCCGTTATTGTAATTATGGAAGGAACAAAAGCGTTTTTATCGTTGAGCAATATAGTTGGTACGCAAATTAATTTCTGAAGTATTTAATACGATTTATTAATAAATAACTACTAACAAGTCAGCTTATTGTTAATACAATATCACTTGTTCCCTAAGATGACAGATATATTAGACAAATTTGACAGTTTCAACCGATGATTTTTATATAATTTTGCGTATAATTATTGGCGCACTCTTGCCCTGTCCATGGATCGCACTTTTGCCTCGTTCGTGAATCGCATTTTTGCCCCGCCAGGCACTTGGCGGGATTTGATCAAATTATGGAAAATAGAAATATATTTTGCCACATTTTCAAAAGAGAGTAATGTTAAACGCTGCTACAATTTGTTTAACAATTAATAACCTCCTGTTGATATCATATTCACCATGAAATGAAATATTACATTAAAATCGCTCTTAAATATCATTAACATGATTAAAACAGCTGTGCCTCGTAAACAACAAATGTATACGATAGAATCAAGCTGTCAAAATGGTCACCCATCCATACCAATATTGTCAAATAACGTAAAATCTGCACTGATAAATTAATGAATAGCACTTTTACTCCCAGCGCACTTTTGCCCCTCCTTACTGTAGAGTTTTCTTTCAATGTAAAGATCGCTTCAGGATTACAGTAAACTTCTTTGCTATTAAACCTAATTCAGTTGCGATTACAGAGCAGAAGCCGAAGTAGAATTTGAACGAAGTACAAAAAACGGAATAGAGTAAGGCGGGGCATAAGTGCGACGTTTGAAGTTGCCTTCAATTTTCTTGACATTTAAAGGCAAAGCAAAGTCTAGGTGCTACATTTCGTTATCGAAACTTAACCTTCTGTTTTTTATACGACATACTTCGCAGCCAGCTGTTAGAGTGCAGGACAATTGCAGGGCCAGTTGCTACGATCCTATTGACTCTAACAGTCTCTCCCAGTCGAGATCCGAACATATGACGACTGGCTTATCAGGCCAGCGTCATACCCCGGAGCCAACTAGGAGTAGGGCTGTCGGTATTGGGCGCTTTTGGTGAAAACCGGTATTTCGGTATTGGCGTAGAAAATACCGGTAATACCGGTAACATACCGGTATTGGAAGATTATTCGAAATCAATAGAAATGTCGATGTTTTTCAGTAAATCTTTTAATTTTGAAACTTTAACTTCAGTATTGTTGCTTAGCAAAGTAGAATTTAAGCAGATATAATACTCTTAGCGATATAATTCCCTTACTAAAACGAATTTTATTGCCAACACTTCCAACAATTGAGGAAACTTCCGCTTTCATCGATGTCTGGCGAACGGCTCTAAGCACATCAGGAATTTTCCATTCATTTCTTCAAATTTATAGTAGGGAAATCCGCCTTTAATTATTCAAAATATCTTGTATTGTAGCTTCCAGCATAATTAATGCCCCGGTCTCCTACAGCCTCTTAACAATATTTTCTCCATCCCCAATCATCGTTCACAAATACCTTCTCTTCTCTGTGATCAATGCCACTGTTCGAAGATAGTGGGATGCAGATTTCATCTCCTTGTTTAATCAATGTATCACTCGAAAGACTTGAAAAATATTCCAAATTCTTTCCTGGCAGATCCTTTGATGGCAAGGATGCTCAAAAAGCGCAAAGATCTCCGTATTCTGATCAGAGCCCGGCATCGTCGAAACAAATAAATGAAGCTAAATTTCCCTTACCTTCGCTTCATACATGAAGCGACTTGTTTCATTTGTTGAACAGAACATTTCAAGCTAACTTCAGCTGAAGCTACTGACTGTGTCAAATGACGACAGTCAGGCACAATTTGTCGATGTTAAGTAGATTAATCATAATATGCGTTAAATTGTAGGAAATGTTACTCAAAATCAACTCAATTGCATTCAAAGTCTAAGCTGACCTTTTTCTAAATATTTGATAGAGAAATACAAACGAAACTTTAAAACCGGTCGTCATGATGAAGTGAAAATCGTTTCAATGACGCTGATTGAAGCCAGTTTTGAAACGAAACGGCGCTGCTTGTGTTGAAACTGAAGCTTCATTACTTTATTGTTGAATAACAATTTACTATTGTAAGTGACGTTTCTGGGCCCTGATCTTGTTTCCTAAATTCGTTATTTGAGAGCTTCGAATAATTTGGTGGCTTTTGAATATCAAGTTGTTCAAAAATAAATTGAAACGCGACATCTGGCTCATACAATGAAACATTTTTCCAGCAAAGTTACTCTACTGTCCCTTAAACGGGTTCTAGAGCTATAAATCGAGTCCTTACGCCGGCTTTTGGACTGCACGGATCGCATCTGTACAAAAAAGGTTTATCAGATACGCGCTTCGGGATCTGCCCTAGACAGATCCTGTCGAACTTCCTCCATATAAACACAGGTGTAAGCTGCTGGGCATGGACCCATTGGGAAAGAGAAGGGATGACATGCGTGCTGTATTTGTTGGAAAGATTTTATGTGGCAGAATTGATGCCCCTTGGATTCTGGCAAAGGTCAATATGAACGCGCCCTCGAACCTGTTACCGCTATGTGTGCAGTTTTTAACTCTGTGTTCTACTTGTTTGATTTTAATATTAGCAGTGAAACGTTCAAGTGTCGTTTACGTAATCGTAGTTCATTTTAATTTGTTAGTTAGTAGTTTTTTATTTCATGTAGACCTTGTTGTCAGATGATCCGAAGTATAAATAATAATAATAATAGTAATTATTTGACCCACAATTTCACTCTCTTCATTGTTAGTAGTCGAAGAATCTCGTCGGCATTAACACCCAGTTGTTTTTCTAAGAGTTTTATAATCTTTTCTCAAATTTAGTTCTTATTCGAATAAGGAGTTGGAAAAAACTAGCAGATTAGAAAATACCGGAAATACCGGTTTTTTGCTTTTCCAAAATCGATATTTCGGTATCCAAAAATTGGCCGGTATTACCGGTTTCGGTACTACCGGTACTACCGGTTAGACAGTTTAATATTAGACGGTTTAATATTCATGCATCAATTCAATTTATTCACATTCAGCTATACTGCCGTGAATCGCATTACAGTCCCATTTTCTATGAAGTTTCCTATATAAATGAGACTGTTATGCGATTCACGGCAGTATAAATCATCTGGATAACTTCCGGAGTCCGGACAAGAATATTCTCAATTTTCGTGCTTCCTATTAAATCTCTGCAGTGCTGTAACCTCCGTCAAACTGAAACTTTTTACTTGCTGCTATCACAGTGCAAAACTGCATATAATTATCTACGCACTTTTGTTGTGTCCAAGAATCGCACGTTTGCCCCGCAAGGCGCTTTGCGAAGTTTGATCAAATTATCAAAAATAAATTATAATTATTGAATACCGAAAATATCGTTTTTTGCCTCAATTAAACCGGTAT
Organism: Sabethes cyaneus; assembly: GCF_943734655.1. Lineage (NCBI taxonomy): Eukaryota > Metazoa > Arthropoda > Insecta > Diptera > Culicidae > Sabethes > Sabethes cyaneus. Next base: position 138,925,616 of record NC_071354.1, read on the forward strand.
TGCGGTATCCGGTTTTGGTACTACCGGTTATTCCACCCTAGTATGAACTCAATGCATATCTGGAAATGCACTTGCTATGTAAATAAAAACACTGGCATTATAGCTAGGTTGCGGCACTAATTTTTCAGCCTGCTTCTATTTTTGGACCTACCCTATGTTCTCCGTATCTAGGGAGTTAAATCATCACTAATTCTTACTAATATACACTACTATGGCTGCGTATTCATGGTGAAGAATTGGTTCTTCCTGTACAGATAACACGAAAACAGAGTAGGCCCAATAATTGGAAGCATGCCGAAAATACCATCCAATGCCCTATTATATAGGAGAGCCTCTTTAACAAAGATATCATTTAATGTACCAAATTTTGGATACTGATTTAACCTAACTGACTTAACGGTGTTTCTTTAGATTAATAATACGCTTTTTCTGACATAGATAAAACATGCATTTTAATATTTATTTTTCTGTATAATAGAATATGTGTTGATGCAATATTCAATTTATTGTCTCAATGTCATTGCATTTTGAGCGTTGTATTTGCTAATGTACACATTTTGGTTGCTACGTAACAAATTGTAGTTATTGTTTACAATCTACTTGTCCCAAGATGTAGAACTTACATAAACACCAATGGTTAGTACTTAATCGTTTACGTTAGTGTTGATGTCTGATGAGAACAATCGAATTTTGGCTCTCGGTATGCGTATTGACATTTAGGTACCCAGCATCTATAATTCAAAGTCAATATGGTATGCTGCTATTAATATTGATGTTTGCTGATTTTATTCGAATATATTTATTATCTTTAATATTATTTATTGTCGCGTACAGCAGGTTTTCAATCGATGTAAATCTGAATCGCCTAATAATTAGATTTTGTATTTTGCGGTTGATGTTACTAGTACTTTCTTTCCAGGAATGTTCCTATATTCACAATATAACCAGTTGTTTTGATTATGTAAATTATAGTTCTATCTTCGGCATTTTAGGAAAAACTAAGAAAAATTTTCGTCATAGAATTTATACTAAAAAAATTGACATTTGATAGAGTTAACTCTATCAGATTGGAGTTCATTTCTTTCCATTTCCGAGCGAAAATTGGAAGGTAATTTGTAATCAACGAATAGTTTATCTGCACGTTACTTATAATCAATCCTATCTAAATCAAGTCAATTTTATGAGGAAATCTGTTTACTCTATACAGACCTACGATAGATATTCCTCAGAAGTGACATCTGTTTGGAAGCCCCTTGACTTTATTTTATTTAATACTGTTTAACAAAAACTGAAAGCAGAAGGAATTGCTTTTGCACTTTCCTTCGATATGTTTTGATTTTTACTTATTTTGACTTCTCTTTTAAAATGAAAGAAAAAATAAATAAAACAGTTTTAAAGTCAGTATCTATGTTTATTAAAATAATAAAATTAAAAATAAATAAAACTCAACATCTAAAACACATTACTAAATAAAAGGTGGTAGATCACAATTGCATAATGTCCCGCCTTCACCCATTTTACACCAAACCGTACAAAGTTCATCCCAATTCGGCGTTGTTGTTTGGACACTGGAATCGGTGGCTGGATCGGAAAGCTGATCACCGCCGCATCGGCTGCAACCGTTCAGCTGGATTTTGGCAACCGCGCAGAACATGCTGCAAACTTTGTTGCGATCGTGGTCAGCATTTGGACGGGTTTCCGGCTCACAGGCACACTTTTTTATTCCTGCAAACAAAGGAAGAATAAAATGAATACGTAAAGCGTGAAAGCTAAATTTCAATTTAATTGAGAATGTACAGCAATAAGATAACCCTTATTTTATGTGAGCCTATCCGGAGAAACTTGACTAGATCCGGTTGGATGATGCATAACGATTGGTACCTCACGTGTCTGGAGGTATAAAATAGACCCCACAGTGTTCTTCACCCTCTTATTCAGCATTTCCTATCTCTACCTCCTCGTGATCCCAGCTAGAATACGATCAACCTTAATGGAGATCGGGTAACCAAGCCCAATGGAAACTAAGTACGCAATGCTGAATGTTCGAATGAGACCTTACCAGCCATGAGCGTATGTCTCCATCAGACTTGTCCTACACTCAGTGAATTTATTTTGCTTTTTTAACTGTAGCACCTCAGCCAAGCAAAGGGGGAAAAGTTCGAGGGATTTTTTACGGGGACGTAAAAAAATTCAGATTTCAGGATTGCTTAAAAGAGCACCTTGAGGGTAAAAATATGTTCGGTCTGATCAAAATTAGTTCCACCGCTCCAACTTTTAAAGCGGAAAATCAAAAGTTTAGCTCAACAATAGTGTCTTCCAATGGTAACAGCTTGAACTAAAGATAGCAAAAAGATTGGTATGCTGATATCCCCCACTTAGTCAACCCATCGCTTGTAATAAGGTAAAACAATCAGTGACCCGCTTAGACTGCTTAAAACCGGTTCTTTACCCTAATTGACAAACTAGCAATAGACCTGCTTATTTTCTAAATGCAATTTATAATTATGATCTTAATCAAACCGATGCTTACCAAGATCTTGTCCACAAAGCGTTGGGCAAACTTTGTACTCAACTTCTCTGGTTAGATTAATAATAGAATCTTTGCTGGCATTCACCCGCTCTAAGCAGGTTAGCCCGCAGGCTGGCCCGCCGTATCCGGATCTGAAAAAATTAACAGAAAAATATTATGGATTCATGAACACCAGCTATTTCTTGAAATTATCACGTCCCTTTATAATATTGGGAAAATGAGGCTTAAGAAAAGTTCGTTTGATTGGGTTTTAAATTGTTTTAAAATAAAATGATATGAACTATAAATAACTATTATAAATTAATCAATTCAACAGAAATTATTATAGTCCAATTTATATTAATTTAATATTAACTTAATATTATTAAGTAATACAGTTATTATGAATCTTCGGCTCTATATTTAGTTAAAGTGGAGTACCCAATTAAAAAAACATTTAATGATTATTCAGGCTTCAACGTTGTTTTAATGAAACCAATACTGTAAGATCTGGATCAGATTCCTGAAAACATGCGTCAGTTTGGTGTAAATCCGTGCATTGCCGCGTTTATTCTTGAATCGATGGGCTTTAACAATTGGAATTTCTAGATGGAAGCGACCAATAGAAAATCCTGAAGCGACCAATAGGAATTCCTGATAAATTTGAAATATTTACCCCTTTTTTCTTTTTTTTCTAACGACGTGTAGCAGTCGGCTTTACTTTTTCTGTTGGGGAAGAATAAATGCTCAATGCGAGAAATGTAGATTCAGGTAAACTGAAAATTCTTGATATTAGGCCAAAAATATAGACTTAGCGAAGATGAGAGTCGAACTCAGAGATTGGGAGCTGTGAGTTCGACTGTCACCTTCGCTAAGTCTATATTTTTGGCCTAATATCAAGAATTTTCAGTTTGCCTGAATCTACATTTCTCGCATTAAGCATTTATTCTTCCCCAACAATATTTACTCCTGCATTATCAAAATTTGAATTAAAATAAGTGTGCAGACGTAAACTGCCCATAAAAGCATAACTTTCCAACTTTCCCATATGGAAAAACATGAAATGTTGGAAAATGAGATTGAAAGCGACGTATGTAATATTCCTATAATATTCCAGGATTTTAAGATCATGATTAAAGAAGCCAAGAAAGATGTCGCTGTCTTGGACATAGAATCATCTTTATTTTTCGAACCAGCGATACTAGCTTCGTAATACACAATTTATAAAACCCAACCAAGGCTACATCTCGAAGACATTACACAGATAATATTCAAAAAGAACAGGTTCGTTGGTACGTACAGCAGCCAACCTGATGAAGTTCCAATTTCGAACTTCAAGTGTGCACTGCTGTTGAGAAAACACCCAGGCTTCATTTTGCTCATCTTATGCATACAGAGGCAGAGCAATCTGCTTCTCACAACGATCAAGTGCTTTCGTTTTCTGTTCAGCCGTTCCCTCTCCCTTCGTTTTGTCTTACGACCACTCATCTTGCGTAGAACGAGCACAACGACAACCAGAACTAATATATTCTTCGCACACTGGAGACACGAGACTATTCGCTCTGTGCCCCAAATGCGAAGTAAAAAGAAGACAAATTTTAATTTTTTCAGTCATCTATTTTCCTTTTTTTTTATTTTTTCTCAAGCTGTGTTTAGTTTACAAACCTCAAAAGTTATGAAAGTCTTTGCCAAGCTTCTACTAAAAAAATTCTACAAAAAAAAATTTGTTCCGATACGTTGTGTAGTTTCTGAGAAAAAGGAACATAAAGTTTGAAAATCGTGGTTTTACAGGAGCGACGTTTTATTCCGTTGAGGTTGCTCCACGCCGCACTAGAATGCTTATGTGTTCGATAGTTTTTCGGCAACTTCCCGTGGTCGGATCATTACAAAATTAGTAAGGTACCCCGGGGCAAGTGGGACCGAAAAAATGCATAGCTCGGGTTTATTCCACTGTGCTATCTATACCTATGATTATTTCAAAATTCTTTCAGCACAGATACTCTTCAGTGGTATGATCACTTCGAAGGATTAATCACGAAAAAAGCCTATCAATTTACATGAAATGAATCTGGAGGAGAATTTTCAAAATTATAAGCAAAGCCTGGGTGCTAATTCCGTTATCGAAATTTAACCTTCTGTTTTTATACGACAGACTTCGCAACCAGCTGTTAGAATACAGGACAGTGCGGAGTCAGTGCTACGATCCTATTGATTCTAACAGCCTCTACCAGCCGAGATTCGAACATACGACGACTGGCTTATTAGACCAGCGTCTTACCTCGAGGCCAACTGGGAGGGCCTCAAAATTATGGCCCCGGTAAATGGGGCAAGTGGGAATATTCAAATTTGATTAAAAAGCATAAAATAACAGAAAATTGTGTAAGTTAATATACAGAAATGTTAAAGCATTGCAAGAAGCAATTAAAAACAATATTTGTACGAATGGTTCATTCAAAAATCACGTAACAAAGTCATCTGACACAACGGGCGACTTTATAATTTATATAAAATACAGATCGTCAGCAATTACGCTGTGAAGCATTATTGTAATGAAATGTAGTTGAATATGTCGTTTATCCAATTCGTGCGAGACGTAATTTAGGGGTAAGCATTGTTTAATAGCTCGAAAATGCGATTATGATATGTTTGTTCTACCATGCCCATTTCGGTAGAGCTACTCATAAGAGATAGTTACGCCATAATAACCACTACACTTTATTGTTTCAACTCCAGTTGCACATTTGCTTAATTTTATCAAATTTGCCTTTCCAAATTCAATTAACATCGTTTAGGTGTAACCAAAATGTGACCAAACGGTTTGTTCCCTCATAAGCTGTGCTAATGGGCTGCTTTTTTGGGGCCTCTTGGTTTAGTACTTTTCGGTTTTATTTTAAAGCTTTACTGATATAAATATTATGTAATTGAACTGAAAATACCTTATAGGTCCACTTTTCGAAGGCCATTACAAATCATTTTTAAAGTTTTTGTCACACTCCCTTTGAAATTTGAAATTGACTTGAAAAATCGGAGGGCAAAATAATAATTTCGAAATAAGTCAATTTTTTTAAAGCCAATTGACTGTAGCATCTACATCCTAAAGAACTCGAAAAATTAGTGTACGGAGTTTTAACACTTCTAATGCGAAACAGAAATGGAAATTCGAACAATGGAATTTCCGAATTATTTCGAATTTGTGTTTCATTTCGAAAGTTTTTGCATGGAACATAGTAACGTATAAGGTACCCCGAGGCAAGTAGGACCTAAAAATTGCATAGTTAGGGTTTTTTCGATTGTGTAATCTATAGCTGTGACTATTTTAAAATTCTTGCCGCACAAACTCTTCAGCGGTATCACCTCGAAGGTTCAATTACATAAAAAGAACTATCGATTTACATGCAATGATTTTAAGGAGAATTTTCAAAATCATGGCGATAGGTCCCACATTTCGCTCATTTATCGGAGCAAGTGGGACATATTTTCAAATTTGATTAAAAAGCACAAAATAACATAAAATTGTGTATGCTGATGATACAGCAACGTTAAATTCTTGAAAAAGGCAACCAATATTTCTATTAATGGTTCATCCAAATATGCAGTAACAAAATGAGATTGATATTTAAGCACGACGGGTGACTTTATAATGAATATAAAATACAATTCGTGAGCAATTACGCATTAATGCAGGATTGTAACGCAATGTAATTGAACATGTAGCTGTATCCAATTCTTGCGAGACATAATTTATGATTAACCATTCTTTAAAAATTTTTAATTACGATTATAATCTCTTTGTTTTATCATGCATAATGCGACAAGGCTAATAGGGAAACTATCATAACAAATAGTTACTCTATATCAACTGTAACGCTTTATTTTTCCTCTTCCAGCTGCAGATTAGCTAGACTTCGCCTATCCAGATTCACATTACATTGGTTATGTATCGTCAGAGTGAGAAATATCATGTAACTGATCTGAAAATGTTTTGTAGTATATATAAAAAATGTATTGAGATTGGAAGATTTGTGCGGAAACACTTTATTTTCGATAGGTCCCAATTGCCTCGGGTGCTCTGAAACGCGACCGTTATTTCGACTCGTATATTTAATGTTGTTTGTCAAATTATACAACTAGCCATCGAGTGTAACTTGTAAATACAGGGTGGCAATTACCTGGAAAAACCTGGAAAACCTGGAATAATCAGGGAATTTTTTAAGAAGTACGGCACACAAGCGATAGATTGGGTTATCGATAATTAGCTCAGTGTTTTGCAAAGGGCCTTATTCTGCGAGGCAAGTGAAGTGATATAACAAATTTAGTTTGCACTCACTTTGCGCGTTTCGTTTGACGTTAGTCAAGTCGAATCGAATGACATTGAAGTTTCAAGACGGAAATTTTGCGGCATGTGACACTATTTGCAGAACATCGAAGTAAATGCCAGTGGCACCGCAGCGAAATTCGGTTTTCGAGAAAAATGTTGGAGAAATTCTACTGACTCACGGCAGTACATAAACTAGCCATACTGTTGTAACAAGTTGTAACCGAAATGCGGGTGTAGCGACCCTACCTTCCATGTTACAAGTTTTTGGCTCTATCTTGGACCCGGAAGAGTAAGTCCCGATCAATCCATGCAAAGTGAAATAAGCCGCATTGGTCAGAAAGTAGAACAGCCACTAGTGGTAAAGCGAAATTAAAAATTAGCTCAATTAAACTGCTTTTGTGCATGGCTTATGGCTCGAAGGACGAAAATTAAACATTTCCACGTGACTGGCAGGAAAAGCACCACGGCGGGTTCAAGAGCTAGCCGCAATGGGCACTAAAACTCCGCTTGCGCCTGAGTTTGCGAATAAACTTGCGCGGGAAAAAGAACAGATGGGGAACTCACGGGAGGAGTGTAATTTTCTGGTCGGCAGAATTAGAGAAAGTGATTGAAGAATTCGTCTAGGGAAATACAGTAGGTGGGGAAATTTTTCTCAATACCTCGTAGATTGATAAACAATTCAAATATCAATGATCGAAACACATTTTCAGCTAAAATTATATCGCAATATGAAACCTAGAATTTTATTAAACACCGGGAAAAACCTGGAAAAATCGGGGAATTTGGTTTTTCGTATCCAATTGCCACCCTGATTAAATACACTTGTTATGTCTACTGCCGGAAAAACATGTACTTTTACGAACACCTGGGACCAAAACATCATTTTTAGAAAGGTACGTCCAACTTACAACGCAAATTGATAATAACACCGAAATTAAAAGTTCAATTTTGGTGTTTTGAAAGCTAATTATAATTAAACTATAATTTTAATGTATGCTTTAGACTTGTAATTTTCATTTCTAGAAAGGTTCAGTTAAAGAAAATCAGGTTGAAGCGAGTTATGAGTTCCGTTCCCACTTACCCTCCATTCCCACTTGCCGCGGGGTACCTTATATGAAAAATCTCTTTGTTGTTTTTTTGTTGGAAACAAACACAATAATACTTTCATTATGAAATTAATTTTGTTTGGATTTAGCTACCCTAAACCGCCTTTTAATGTGCGGACTCATCACTGCGACCAAGACTGTATATCTATTGTGATATCGTCCGGGTGTTTGCTGTAACCTGCACTGGATATCTTTTTTGTTATATTTTATTTGCAATAAGTTTTGTGCATTTCAATGCTTTATACTGGGTTGACGGTCAAACAAACATTGGCGTCCGTACCGGTTGCTATTGTCTTGTCTTGCCCATTATTGTCGAAAGAAATTGGTCTAAATTTAAAGGTTGATGTTTGAAAAATACCATTTGTACAAATAAAATGGATTTTATTTTCATTAATATTGTAAAAACGAAAAATTTCTCAACCTGCAGCAACCATTTTTTTCACAAATTTTCAGGACCTTCACGAAAATGACCATAACTTCTTCATTTTTCTAAAATCTAATTTTTTGCAAATGTTTCTGTATAGACAATAGAAATACCTTTCCAATGATGTATAACACTAGGGGTCAGTACCGGCGTAGTGGTTAGCATTCACGCCTCTCACGCCGAGGACACGGGTTCAAATCCCATCCCCACAGAAGTCACGAATGACCTAAGCTGTTAAAGTTACTATAATCTAACAAAAAAAATGTATAGCACTCAAAATTAAAACATTCTGAACAAGTTTTATGGGCCGAAAACAAAAGTGGTCTCAAATTTTAATATATTTGTTAGGCCATTGCAAATCATATTTAAAGTTTTTGTCATCCCCCCCCTTTGGAAATTGGCTTGTAAAATCGGGGGGCAAAAAAATAATTTGTAGGATATGAGTCAAATTTCTTTTCATAAAATCAATTGTCTGTGGGCTCTACAGCAGTCTGAAAAACCCGAAAAATGAGTCTCCGAGTTGAAATAACGCTTCTAGCACGAAACAGAAATGGAAATTCGAACAATGGAATTTCCGAAAATCGTTCAAAAAAATTTTCCTTCGTTTTTGTCATTTTTCGTATTTTTTGCATAGAAAATAATAACGTATATATTATAAGCAAGAATAGATTCGGTTTTCAGTTTAAACTTTAAATAAAAATTCTTAAAATCCATGTTTTTTTTGCTCGATTAAAAAATTCACTTTGTTTTTTTTCGCCCCCCCCCCCCCTTCAGTGGCCGAACACCGGAAGGACAAAAACTTTATAAAAATTACTATCAAAATAAGCGAAAAAGACTGTAGAATCAAAATCTAAAATAAAAAAAAAAGATTTTTTCAAAATTATTAGTCGTTTATGTCCCCTTAAAGCTTTTAAACAAAACGAATAAGAAGGAATTCAATAGTTGTCTACTACATTATGACACCATTAAAAACATTGCTCAGTTCGTCGAAACTTATCGATTGGTATATGACACTCATCCCTGTTGGCCTCGGATCAATTTGTAGTGTAACAAGTCAAATAGAAGGAATACATATTAGTTATTTTTAAGCATTCGAATGTTTATTACAAAAGATGTACGCCAATTTCACCAGCATTGAAAATTCTTCCAGACTTTTTCACAAGCGTGAGCAACTAATATGCAATGCTAAACCTTAATATCCAACTAACTAACCATGACATAACTTAGAAGGATCATTAATCACTTTTGTACGTCATTATCACACGTGCTAAAATGCCATGGTCAGTGCACACAATCTAACTTTTCTAATTTAGATCAAACACTTTTATCGTGGTTCAATTTGTCACAAACAGTTAACCACTGCTGCCACTGTTTAGCCTTGTTCCAAATTCCAGCAGAGTATGTAAAGTAGCTATTGGTAACATATAGTCCTGCTCTACATATCCGGAGCTCTGTTTGTCGCCTCGAAGGATGTAACTTACCTGCAGAGTTGTTGGCAGGTCAGCTTCCAGTTCACAACTACGCTTTTTCCAACCATATCTTCGGTTTTACCGGGAGATGCCATGGCCTGCGATGACTGAGATGACGATTTCCAGTCATCTATTGGTGTTAGTGCGACTTGCAATGGACCTTGCGCAACAACAGCATCCCACCCAACCCGGTCATGCGCAATCAATAGCAAAAGGATCCCCCACAGCATGGCGATTGGTGTCTACGGAGACAAACGGGAAACAACGCTTGGTAAATAGGACTGCCGAATGGTGTGACTGAGGGGGCGTGGATAATTTGATTTAATTAGGACAGGTAGTTTAAATCACAAAATGTCCTGTGCTAGCAAAGAAATGTTGATATGAAAAAATGTACTCTTCAATTTTTTCTTATGTGTTTGACCATACATTGTGCTCATTGTATCAAATATCAAATTTGCGAAATTTGCTAGAAAATAAGATGAGTGAAGTATTTTTTATCGGTTTACCAAATCGATAAGTATGGCTATGTAAGGCAGATCAGTTATAAGTTACAATAAAGTAGCTCTACATCTAATGTCAAGTTTTAGCTGTCAAATAGAAAAATTAAAAATAAATTTTTATTATAGTTTTTATACAATGATCAACAAAAGTTCAAGTAACTTCTAACATCTAATTGCGCCATTCTTTTACGCATTGCAGGCACTTTCAGTTAGGAAATAAATACCTACAGTATAAAATTGCTATTTCGCTCTTTGGGGCCACAGGGCCCAGGGGTTGGTTGTATTTCAGTTTTAATGAGACTGAAGGGCTTATAATTTGATAATTTTTTGCACGGCTAGAAAACGTTAGTTCAAAGTTTTCGGGTATGGGAATTGATAAAAAATATTCATAATAAATCTAGTTATTGGAACGCGTCCCACTTTAAGATATTAAGGCAGCGCGGCGCTGAAACTACAGTTGTCACTGTAGAAGTGGGGTTTTCGTTGCAGACCGAATAAAGCCCTGATATTATTAGAGGTTTTTTTTTATATAATTTATAACTTTGCTTAAGACTCAATTCATATGGATTTTAGCAATACGCAGTCTTTAGCGAAATGTGTATTTTAATGTACTGAGTAATTTTGTAGAATATTTTAAAGGTCACACGAATTGACGAGACGACCCGAACCTTGGAAATGCATCAACTTCCAGAATGATGTAAATTCAAACTCTCGAAATATCTGTGCCGGCCGTTTCGAATCGACTTTCGACTTATTTCGAAGATAAGCAATTCTTGGTTTTACATTATTTCATGGTCTAACTGTACATCATCGTTTCCATGTTTTTTTTTACTTCACGGCATTGAACGGACAATATCGGTCTGAACAATCATGAAGCATTTTTATTTTTGTACGAAAGATGAAAATTTAAAAGAGCATTACGGAATTTCAAATACCCTTTTCATATGCAGATATTTTAGGCGTGGTTTTTTATGTGCCTTTTCACGACGGATTACCGAAATTTATTGTTTTAGACACTTTCGGTTCTTACAAGTTCCGTCGTTTTTTTCCTTACTTTGAAGTTAACAATTTTTCTTGGATTTATATATTCATATTTTGAAACACCACTTCTTTGATACATCTAGACTGAAGTAATTCTTACATTAGTCTAAAGTTACCATAATATAAGAAAACAAATGTTTTCACATCAAATGAAACTAACTTTTGAGCCCTAGATTTCCATCAAATTACCGTTTCTTCTTTAAAACTGATTAAAATATTTTAATACTTTGAAAATAAAATAAAACAACGATGCTTCACAGTCGTTTTCCAAGTGTCAACTAAATCGCAACACTCGTTCTCACCATGATTTTGTTCACTCGATAGGATTATCGCAACAATATTTCCCGCTGAAGATATGGACCGTATCTTTTCCGTAACAGTGCCACACATTTACGTATTTCAACAAATGCATGATATGCTTGTTATGAACAATATAGGCACTTGCCGATATTGATATCAGTCCCAGGCAAGGGAGTGGTAGTTAAAAGCTCACTTGAACGAAGCAACATAATAATCTGCTATGGAAATTAAAGCGCCACCTGTCGTGTGGTGAATGTTTACATTTGGAGATAAACAAACACTTATAAGATAAACGGCTTTTACAAAACAATATACTATAGGTTCATCATGCATTAATCTTGCATTCTATTGACGGCCCGCAACATCAAAAAGTATTTCATTATTGGAAGTTGTTTTCAATCAAGTCTGAAAGTTGGGCAATAGAAAATACCGATATCGATTTTTCAGTTCGGCAAGCAGTATATTTTATTCGTTCAGTATCCATAGATAGACTCACTATTGCCGTATGCTTACTGCTTATGAGGGGCGAGAAAATATGTACTTCAGCGTGTGGGCGCTTTTCCACTACACCTGGCACTTATATATGTACTAACAGTTCTGTAGGTAAGCTCGAAAAGAGAAAGATTACGGGCGGACATTTTCCCTGAACTGGTGGTAAACCAACACAATTGACGTCATAGCATAGGGCATTGGCGAAGTGGTCGTTTGTCACCATTCACATTTCCTATTTTTTATGCCTCGTTGGTTAGTTAGTTTGGGATAACTTGCGATTAAGCATGAGAAATTTATATGAGTATATGATGAATGAGGTTAATATATAAAATAGTTAATGCGAAACAAATGACTTGTGTTCATGGCATATGCTGATTATAAATAACAAATTAATTTTAATCCTTCAGCAGGCACTCAATACTCTAAGCTAAGCAAAGTTAAGCTTGACGATTCATCCGGATCACCCGGATAATCGGGTCCGACTTGCATTGTCAAAAAGAGGAGAGAGAGAGAGAGAGCGAGAGAGAGAGGAAGAGACAGAGAGCGAACACATACATACTCTCATTTCTCTCTGAGCTCGTTTGTTGTTGAGTATATTAGCATCGAAAAAATTCCAAAATTTTGGTCACCCGTTAGTTCAATATTTCTCTTTTTAATTTCTATTTTCTGCACGCAAAAAAAACATGTTCACGAGGACATTTTCCATACCCTCTCCCCCTTCCGTGGACAAGCGTAGACATTTTTATACCCCCCTCATCAACCCCCACTAAGCTGTCCACGTGATATATGGATGGCCCCTTATTTGTTTATAGCGGAACGTCGACGGAGACACACCATAGCTGAACTCATCCAGCATCCCAAGCCCAAGCTCCTACCTAGCGCCTCCACGCGACCATACCCGGTAATACTCTATTGGGTAGCTAAGCTCAGGGCCTTTAATTATCACCGAATTTCAAACAAAACAGAAAATCTTTTTTCTTAGCATACATTGTTTTTTATGCCTCTGAGTTTCGTATGTACAACTGCACAGTGATTTTCATCATAGTATACAAGTTCAATATATCGTGAAAATAGAACAGCAAGAAGTGATTTTCAAACCCAGAAGGTGATATTCACTTCAGGAAAAAAACAATTTTAAATGCAGTAAATGAAAAGAAAAATCTTATGTCCAACAGCTGAACGCAATAAATGCTAAATAACAACATAAATTTTTTTTATTGATTTTCACTGCTCAAACGTGAATATCAGTTTGTTGCAATATCACAGGGCACTGATATTCTATATTCTCGTGCATGAAGTTCATGCTTGCTGTATATAGTTATTATGTACGTTTGATCAAAGCAAGCAGATTTTCAATGCAAAGTAGACTGATAATCCAGAAGTTTGAACGTTATGCTGATGAATATTAACAGCACTGGCTAAGCTAGAAGGTACGATGCCGCGTGGTTCCCAGTTGAAGATAGCTGAGCCGCACGGCCGGTAGCAGGTAAGTATAATATGTTATTTTAATTGTTTGTTTCGGTTTAGCTCATCAAGCACTTCCTACTAAACAATTAAGACTTTAGCCGTAACAAGTTTAAATAATGCACATAGATAGCAAAGGAAAAATTAAATTAATTATTGGATATTAGATGCACTGATGGAAACTCAAATGACGCAATTATATTTTTCACTCGAAGAATTGCTGGTGAGATTGTTCTATTTTTGCGCATATATACTCCATATATACTAGGGGTATTCACGTAGCGCTTGCTATGTTGCGTATACGGCGTATTGCGTATTTATGCTGCCGCTGTTACCAATTTAATTAAGTATCAGTATTCATATGATGTTCAAGAGATCAGGGGTGTTAAACGAATGGAGAGCTGGAGGACGGACGTGTGTGATCTGCTTGAATCACCAGGGAGATGCTCCCGTTCCCTAAAGGCCCGATAGGAGTTTAACACGCCCTTCCCCATCAAGCAAATTTAGTTTATACAGTGAAATCGCTGATCAGGCAACCGGATGTTTATGTTGGAAGGGATTCTTATCTGTCCGTGGAATGTGCGTAAGTGCCTCTGCTTACGAGTCCACCCAACCCTTTTTAGCACTTCTTACAACATATACGCGAAAGCTGCTTGGTGAACAACTTCGATTCTACAGTCTTCTCTGGTAAATCCTTGAAGTGATGGTGGTATACATACAGTCAAAATTTCTATAACGCGGTGCATTGTTAGCATGTGGTATAACCTAGTAAACTACCAAAAATCAACGTTATTGGTTAATGGACAGCTGAGATATCGCGATGGGCGTACAGCACCACCCACCGTGTTTTACAAATCTTTTACAAAATTACGACTTGTGTAATTGTGTATTTGGTGTGAGTTATTTGCTGTTGCTGTTTCCCCATGGCCATCCTATTTTCCTGTTTTAAAGGCTAAGTTATTTGGTAATTCCACACGAAGTGTCTGAGATTTGTATAAACGACCTTCACGGATTTGAACCACATTTTGCGATTGTTCGTTTTTGATCATTTTATACCTTGTTATTAGTTTTACATTTATTGGAGTATTTCATCTGGCATAAAAATGGTCTTAATTAATAAAATCTTATAAAAAATTACATCTCTTCAATTACTGTGCAAAAAAAGTGCGATGGTTCGTCGAAATCAAATAGTTCCTCCACCTTTGAAAAAGTCCGGATGCATTCCGTGATTGGTTCGTTATATCCATGTGCCGTTCGATGAAATGGAGTTTGTAGCAGGCCCGTCGACCGTAATAGTCGTTGTGATACCCGGAAATTCAGCAAGGACAACAGTTTTGGAGAATCAATTTCACCATTGATTAGTTTAGCCACAAATATCGCCTAATTGCGTCGGTGGTCAAGCGTGTTTAGGTCGATTAAAATTTGTCTCCTAAAACACCCACATGCCAAATTTGGTTCCATTTGCTTGATTAGTTCTAGAGTTATGAGCAAAAATGTATTTCATTCGTATGGGAGCCCCCCGCGCCCTCTTAGTGGGGGAGAGGTTTCTAACCATCATAAGCCCCAAACACCCCTGCATGTAAATTTTCACGCCGATCGGTTCAGTAGTTTTCGATTCTATAATGAACATACGGGCAGACAGACAGAAATTCATTTTTATAGATATAGATCTGTATGGGAGCCCCCCCCCCCCTCTTAGTGGGGGAGGGGTCTCTAACCATTATAAGAACCTTCCCTGGCCCCAAGAATCCCTACATGGAAATTTTCACGCCGATCGGTTCAGTAGTTTTTGATTCTATAGCGGACATACGGACAGACAGACAGAAATCCACTTGTATAGGTATAGATTTATTTACTTTTTAATGGAGCTTTCAACCGGTTATTTATTCGCCCCAAACTACATAGTTATCCTGGTGGTCCTCCATAATAATGTTCCGCTAGCAAGCTCGGTCCATGGCAAGAATACGTCTGCGTATTTGTCTGCTGCAGTTGTTATCCGACGTCATCAACGACCCGAGGTATACAAATTAGTTCATCACCTCGTCAACTACCACACTATTGCCTATACAAGATCGATCGCAATCGGTTCCTCCTGCTAACAGATACTTGGTTTTAGACGTATTCTCTACTAATCCAACCTTTACAGCTTCACATTTCAGTTCGGTATACCTACTGCTTAGCAACCGCCTGGAACGTCCTTCCGACAATTTCGTCAGCCGTCGTCAGCGAAACAGATAAATTGGCTAGATTTATTGAAGATCTTGCCCCGCGTGTTAAAACCCGCACGTTTTGCCATTCATTATACCTTTTAACGCGATGTTGAACAGGAGTTAAGAAATACCATCACCTTGTCGAAGTCTTCTGCGTGTTTAAAACAGGCTTGATAACGCGCCCGAAATCCGCACCAACATGATCCATCGTGGCCTTAATCAGTCTTGTCAGCTCCCCGGGAAAACCGTGTTCGTCCACAATTTTCAATGACTCTCCACGGTCGATAGTATCGTAAGTGGCCTTGAAATCTATGAAAAGGTGGAGCGTAGGGACTTGGTATTCGCGACACTTTTGAAGGATCTGATACAGCACAAAGATTGGGGCCGTTGTCTACCGTTCACAAAACCGGTTTGATAACTTCCCACGAATCTACTTGCTAGCGGCGATAGACGGCGAAAGGTGATCTGAGAAAGCACTTTATGGGCGGTGTTGAGAATGGTGAACGTTCTCTTATTCCAACTTGTCACCCTTCTTGTATATTGGGCATATTTTTTTTCCTTGTTGGGGACCTTGAACCACTGCGACCAGTTCTTTGATCTATTGTGGTGTGTCCTCTTTTGCTGTATGCCTTTACTTATGAACAGCTACTATGTTGTTTAGTAATTTTTATTTTAATTGAAGGCATCATCCCAACACGGTAATATGTTGAGAATAAATTGTATTACTTTCTGAGGAGAACTAGCCCATATTTCCGAAGGCTCCAACAGTCCTTTATCAAGAAATTTGCGCTTTTTATTGAATAATGCCGTGCATTCGCATAGTATATGATGAGCACTTTCACACTCTAGATTGCAGAAACGACATCTATCATCATTAAGCTTTCCTATTACCTTCAGATGATATTTGCTTGGACAATGACCAGTAACCACTCCGCTAAAAGTACTCAAATCTTTTTTTGAAAGATTCAATAGCTTTTGCGTGATTGAGGCATTTGGTTTAATAAACCGTTTTGCATGACGAGCTGATAGAGTCTTATTCCAGTTCAATATGACCTGATTCTCTTCCCATTTTTTCAGTTCCATCTTGCACGTACTACTGGATACCCCACAGAAAGGTTCGGAACCTATAAATTCCATTGCAGTTCCAGTTCTGGCTAACTCGTCTGCTCTTTCATTACCTTCTATACCACAGTGCCCGGGAACCCAAAAGAGGTTTACCCTGTTGTGTGTAGATAGCTGTTGAAGCAGTTTTACACAGTCCCAGACTAATTTGGTAGTGCAAGCAACAGATTTTAGAGCTCTCAGAGCTGCTTGATAGGGTTGTTGATATCCTGAAAAAATATCGATATCAGCAATATCGACATTTGGACCCTCCGCGATATTGCCATCGATATTTAGGCCGAATATCGATAGTTATATCGATATTGCAAAAACCCCGTTAACGTAAAATCGCACTTTTACCTAGTATCATTTAACTTTGCATGCAGCACCTAATCTTTTATTACATTAAACTCGGCATGCACCACATTGATCCCCTCGAACAGACTGACGGGTAGGTAAAAAATCGGGTGAAAAATATCAGCAAAACTGTGATATTCACAAAAAAATTCGCTTTGCGTTACGTTTCTGCGTTATTTATGGTTTCTACACAAAATTTGATTGCTGTTTGTGACAAGACAACGGGATAAAAAGTTCGCATTTCTTTATATAAAATTCAACAACGGGTGGGCCTAGTGGCGTTAATAGAGCTAAAAGATTTAAAAACCTTCTCAAACTCGCCGTGAGGAACAGGTATGATGAACTTATTGATGGTAAAACCTAAAATATTTATCGTACCTAAAATATAAAAACGCTGAAACGAAATTGAACGACACGAGCTGTCACATAAACGCAAATAATAAGTTGCGGTTGATGTTGGCTATACCAGCGATGCTGATTTTATAATTTTCTGGTGTTGAAAAAGGGGACAGGAAATATGTTTGTCTTCTCTCACGCAATGACATTTCCTTACTAGATTTCAGGGACGTGCGGATTATCATCAAATATACTATTTCTCTATTCCGATGAATATTAACCAAATGATATGAAACAGATCCTTTGAAGTACAGAATAAGATTGACAGTCTTTTCACTGGCAAGTACAACTGTGTACAGTTATTGGAAGTCCGTATAAAAAATAAAAATATTGTAAATTTCCCACCATTTCGAACGCGATGAATTGTAACCGCCGCGGACGAAATCGTCGCGAGTGCAATTTTCATTTATTTTGTCAAGTAAACCAATAGTTTATTTGCTAGCTAAACAAGATGTATTCGTAACTAATCCACAGTCGCTTTTGCCTGCGATTTTAGGCTACCAAAACGTTGTGCAGCGTGTTTTATTACAAACGGTAAGGACAATATCGTGGCCGATATCGGCCGCAAATATCAAAATATTGATAATATCGGTCAGCTCAATATCGGCCTGATATATCAATATTTTAAGGACGGAAAATCGATAATATCAAATATCGATATAATATCAACAACCCTACTGCTTGACTGTTTGAGAAAATACAAATATTTGCATACCTATATTTCCTCTTCAAGCAGATCGAAGTACATTCTAGAATAGCATATATTTCGGCTTGAAAGACCGTTGGCCATTTGCGCATTGCCACTGACCTATTCAGTCCAGGAGCAGTAATGCCAGCCCCCACTCGGTCTGCCAATTTCGAACCAAAAAAGCCGTGGGCTTAAACCGTCATTAGACATTACCCTTCTTTATCGACAGACTTCGCAGCCGGCTGTTAGAGTACAGGAAAATTACGGGGCCAGTGTAATGATCCTACTGACTCTATCTAGCAAGCACCGCCTAGCCGAGATTCGAATATGACAATTTCGAACCATATTGGGCATATTACTCCCTTCTTCCACTTCTCCGGTAGCTATTCTATCTCCCAGATCCTGACTATCAGCTAGTGCAGACAGATAACCAACCTATCCGGGCCTATCTATCTAAACTCCGCTGCAATGCCATCTTTACCACCTGGCAGCTGCCTTGTTTGTTTGAGCTGCTTGATGGCTTCGATCTCTTCACCTATTGTAGGGGTCGGCATCATTATCCGCCGTACTGGAGGGGGGATTGGTATGATAAAATCGAGACGATTTGTGACGTAGAGAGGAGCGGAGAGGGATATGAAGTTGTGTAACGTCACGTGAAAAAAAATTAGAATTTATTCAGGAAATTATAATGCAGTTTTCATTTTAAGATACAACTATTGAAGGCTTCTGTAAAAGTAACGTACATTTCAGCACAGATAGTTAAAAATGTTTAATGACAATTTTTTATTAAACGAGTTATTCTGTGTTATTCGTGAAATCAGTGTGCCAAGCCGATGCTGAATTGAATTGATAACTTGACATAAAAAGGTTGAAATGCATATTTAATTTTTTTGTTAGGGGGGGGGCTGCCGTGACGTGACATGCCTTTTCGGTGGGGGGACAATATGTGACAAGAAGGGGAGTGGGGTTTGATATTGGTCAAACTTTGCGTTGCCTACTAATTGGATGTTTGCATACGCCTTTTTAAAAAAAAGAGTCTTGAATCAAAACGGTGGCAATACCTGTTCAAGGTGCATGTATACAAGGTGCTCTCCTGCATCCTGACCTACTAGCACAGTTGTTATAAAGCAGTTGCGGCAACTGATTTAGAACCAATTACCGTCGTAAATAAGTTTCTTCAGCTAAAAGTACCAAGAGTGTGCTGCTTGAGTGTTACATCAGCGATCACCAATAGCACAAGGTTTTGTAGGGAATTACCAGGCGGGCTTCATGGGGGCTCGCGCAACTACAGAACAAATTTTTACCTTCTGACAGACCTTGCAGAAATGTTCAACTTCTTTTCTCGCATTTAGGAGGGAATAAAGACTGGAAGTTATAATAAGCATTTTTTCTTATACACCAGTAATTTTTACAGGTTTTGGTAGAAATAGGTATATTTAAATAGCTGGTAAATCTTGTGCCTCCCAGTTGGCCTTAAGGTACGATGCGGGTCTAATAAACCAGTCGTCGTATATTCGAATCTCGGCTGGGAGAGGCTGTTAGAGTCAATAGGATTGCTGGTCGTATAAAAAAGACGATCAAGTTTTTATAACAGAATGCAGCGCCCAGCTTTTGCTTATTAAACCTAGTGTTAAGCATCTAGGTACGATGAGATAAAACTAGTCGTCGTATGTTCGAATCGCAATATGGTCCTTGCTCTAGCCCATTAATTGTCATGTACTCTAACATTCGGTTGCGAAGCCTATTGATAACGAATACTCAAGTCTTAAATGCATTTAAGCCCAAGGCTGTGCTATTATGTACTCAATGTACACAAGTTCTCGTTTGATAAAATTTTGATCGCAAACGCCGTTTACATTAAACACTGGAATGACATACATGCCATTTTAAAAGTCAAAGACACATTTTTTATATTGTGTGAGCATGGGCTTTTCATCATCGCGCAAAATTTCAAAAATTAGTTTTTCTTTTGTGCCACGCAAACTTTTGTCGAAAGTCATCATCTGCTGATGGAAGTTTAGTGCGACGCGTCTCTGTCTAGAACGCAGTGTTTAGCAAAAATGGAGACTGAGAATTGGAAATTCTCCTAAGTGAAGTCTCGTGCCAAAAGCAAGATGAGTTTGCACAAACTCAAGGCGTGATGTGGGCAATCGTTTCTAGGTGTTTGGTATCATTTCATCAACTCACTGAAATTAAGCATTCTTTCATTCAAAACAGTTCGGTTTTCAATGTATACACCCAACAGAAGCTATCATAGTTTGCAGAACATTCTGAATGGTGGTCTTCACATTATATATCGTTATGCTGTCATGAAAAATGTAACAAACCCACTGTTTGAGTAGTGACAGTTTATTCTGTGTTCCAATTTCATTCTTTCTTGACATTGTAACAGAAAACAGCTTTATTTTTTAACAACAACGTTAAACATTTGAGAAAGATGGGAAATTGATTTTTATGTGCTACCCATCTTCATAAAGATATGCCAAATATGTTATAAAATACTGCTTCGTTCAGTGCAACAGCAAAACGTAAACATCACAAAAAGTTAAATTCTCTTTTTTGTCCTTTTGAAATTTTGTAGAACCGCAACCCACTCAAATCTCCCATGAAAGTCCCCACAATCCTCCCACACATGTCAAACACCTAAGCTTGGCAGGATGTATATAAAATATTCAGTAGCATTCCCCTTAATTTATACAACCGCATAAGCTCCGCCCAGTTCGATGGCGCCATTCGCTAGGTTCATTCCTTTCTTCTTTTTGCCACAAGTCGCCCACTCACTACCCCCTTTGTGATCGTCCTTGTTCGAAATTATAATAACGTTCTACCGTTCACCATAGAAAAAGCTGGTATACAATGTTATCTGTGACGTAACTACTCACAGTATCGTGTGTTCTTGCAGGATTTACCAGTACACGTGCAGTTAATTCCGATACTAAATACTGCTTTCACTGTGTGCTGCAGGGAACAAATTTTCCTCGCGATTTGGAAACGAAAGCTTCTCTGCTTTGAAATCCTTAGCTTTTTCGCATAGCTTGAGAGAACGTCAGACAGCACGGTTTGAATCGAAAGATTTTTGTTTGCACTGTCCGTCCTGGTGCTGTGTAGTAAACTGGTGAAAAATTTTAAACTTGAATATTATAAAATTGTTAATCGTGAAAATCCGGGATTGAATCCTACAAAAATCATTTAAGAATATCCGAAAGTACGGATCTGTTCAATTAATAGGATTGTGATATATAAAAAGTTTTAAGTAGAATAAATGTATTAGAACTGTTACGTAACTGTTAGAGTTTCGAGTTTCAAAAAAGTGTAAGCGCCTATCAACCCTTTCGAGAGTTACTATAACTTTAGAGTTTCTACTCAGCATCAAACCTAAGCAAACACAAATAAAGATGACTTCCATAAACGTGGACAAATATAAACTGTCTGAAAAAACCGCCAGGCTCACAGCGAAAGGTAAGTATGACATAATCAATCTAGCACACCCTATGTTACGTAACCAATATGGCGCACAAACGAGTATTTTTCATATAAGAATCTATGGTTTTTATTATAAAACTATAATTATAAGCGTAGCTAGATTAAATGAGGTCTTTGACGCACAATTCTCTAGAATTTATTTGAAAAAAATTACCTTTCTACTACAAAATAATAATTCAGAGTCCGCATTAAAATTTGAGCTGCGACTGATGTATATTTTCTATCTTTTTTTCAAAATACTAATCTAATAATAATATTCAATTGACATCCCGCGCAGATCAAACGCAAGTTAAATGCAAATAGCAGAAATTGACAATCTAATACTCTGAGTTTGAAAATCGATTCAGACATAGCTGAGAAAAGTTGTCTAGATTGTGTGAACCACGCGCACGCGTACGCTAAACTCGCGTACCTCACACATACCACTATACGCCCTACCACCCATGGCCCCATACGGCCTTGGTATCATTCCTTTGTGTTTTAAAATGTCATAATCAAAACTGTCCACCAACGATTATTTTGAGTAAAATGTGGAGTTAGCTTCCTGGTTGCTCTCGTGGAACGATACTGGTCTATCAAGCCAATCGCCGTTTGTTCGAATCCCAACTGCGAGAGTCTGTTAGAATCAATAGGATCAGTAGCAATACTTTCGTCTATGTTCTGTGCACTAATACAGCCAACTGCAAAATTTGTCGAATAAAACCAGAGAATCAAGTTCTGAATACGGAATGTATCTCCAAGATTCTTTGATTGACGGGACAAAAAATAACGTCTTCTTTAAAAAAAAATAATTTGGCTTCTCTTCTTTCTTGTGGGAATTTTTCAAAATTATTGTGCAGGGCCGAAACACCCAAAATTTATTTAGTTTTATACACGGGCATACCGTGACCGCACATAATTGCGATTAGCTCCTAATTCCGATCACTCAACCTAAATGGTCAAATTTTAGAAAATTGAGCCAAAATCTGTAGTAAATGAGCCTGCTCAGTTATTGTGCTATGTGTTTACGTGTCAGTTGTTGAAAAATGGCTGCCTTTGGGGCACCATGTACTTCAAAATAAATTAAATTCAAAAAACGCCTTCAAAATGTATTTTCTTAGCCGAAGTGCTAAGCGCACGTTCAAATTTGCTAAGATCATAGCAGCGTGGAAACATATTACCTTCTTCGGTATTCTATGATAACAAGTAGATACAAGCATAAATAACCATTCTATTTCAAATTTGGCTGAAAATATGCTGTATTTGCGGAATTTATTCTATTAAAGTGGGTTGATCGGAATTATGAACATAACTTTTTTTCTGCTTTTAATTCCGATCACTATATCAAAGTTATAAACTCGTAAACTGCGTGTTAACGAAGTTGCTATTTAGATTTTAGGATTATTCGTAACATGATAAGATGGTAGGATTATCGAAATCTTTTGACGTAGAACTACGTCTTACGGCAGGGTGTCAATACAAAATTTGGAGTCAACCCCGCGTCACGAAAGAATGACAGATTTTGAACGCTAATAGGTCTCCCAATTTAAAATGGATTTTGAGCATAAACGACGCAGCAATTGTATGGCTTTCTTGAAAAAATTGTTTGCCAATCGCTAAATAGTGAAAATTAACGAAAGATTTCAAGCTAAAATTTTTCCATGCATTTTCCGTATGATAGTCTTGCTTCCCAGGCACGGACGACCATTACACACACCAAGCCTATGACTGCTGCTGCTTCAAGACAAAGAAGCAAAATAAACTTGTGTTTTTTGCTTATTACAAAGCACAGCATAGCCTGGGTGCTACATTTCGACAGACACTTACAGCTGACAGACACTTACAGCTGACTCGTACAGCTGACAGACTTCGCAGCCAGCTGTAAGAGTACGGGATAATTGTAGGATTACCCAAGTTACCAAAAGTTCCGATGAAAGGGGATTTTTGGCTTAATCAGCCAACGAAATGATCATGAATAAAACTCTATACAACTTCTTTTTAAGTAATTAACCGTACTTTCAAGTTCGTATTTGATGTTTAAACTTCGACGGAAATACAAAGTAACTTCTAACAGAACTGGAAAGTTCGCAAAAAGTTCACTTAAGTCGCTATATAGAACACTGTTCAGCCCAAAAAGAAACTCCAATAATTTTCAAAATAAAAAAGATTGGGGGAATATTTTCATACTTCTTCCTGTTTTGCAGATTCATGACATTTCTCATTAACTAAGGTGTTTAATTTCGATTAATAATCGACTGTTTTTTTTATAAATATTAATTTATTGTAATTTACCACACACCACCAACATAAACCTCGGGGATTTGAACTCGAGTACTTCTTTTCGGTAACTTAGACGCATACCACTGCTCCGTTGCTGGAATATGCGATTTGCATCGTTTTTACTCGATGTGCTAATTTCTCATTTATCACAGCCCCGAAACGAACTTACACTTAAGAACAACTCATCGGCAAAATCCATGTCACTAGCGTCGTCAGAGATGGCGCAATGCATCAGGATAGGCATGCAACGAGCAACGCTCGGGTTCAAATCCAGTAGCAGTCGGTGTTAGTTAGGCTTTTTTTAAATGGTCTATCTTAATCGCATGAACCGACTTTACAAAAGTTAGGAGGAGGCGGAGGTAGAAAATGGAAAAGTATAAAAATAGAACTACAAGTGCTGTTTTATAAACCTTTGCCAAAGTTTCTTCAGAAGCTGCTTAGCGCTCTATGCAGCGAAATCAGGCAACCTTGAAGTTCGGTTAATTACAAGTAAAGCTGCTTAGCAAGCTATACCTCCATAGACATAAAACTTGTTAACCTTCCTTAGACACCATTATCCGAACTCTAAATTACTTTCAATATGCATGTTGAACTTTCAAGCTGCATGTTGGACTTTCAAGTTGCTACAGATATTAACGGTACTTTAATGAGAATGAAGTTCGGTTTACAAATGTAGTGTCTGGTTGTTCAGCAAGAAAGTTCTGCGGAACCAAATTTGAACCAAATATGAATTTTCAAGTTTGTTTTTTAAGTGAAATTCGAACTTTTGGTTGCTTGGGTCTCTAAATAGAATGAAGCAAATCGGAAAAGATAGTCTTAAGATATTTGGCATTTAGATTTTGCAAATAAGCAAATAAGCAGTTTTCAAGACATGATTTTTAGACAAAATAGTCTAATTTTTAAATACACCCTTTTTAAAAGTAATAATAACCGAGACGAACCAAAAAGATTCGCCCAGAACCCCTAGGATTCCTCGCATTGAAATTGTGTGCTGGAATTCTGCATATGATTCGTACAGAATGCCGTGCTTAAAGAACTGGGATTCTTGTATGAGAATCCAATAGGCGAATCCTCAGGATAGCTCGGTAACTACCATGAAATAGGAATCGTCGGGATTTTAAACGCAGTGATCCTGTGTGTATTAGTAAGGGAAGTCTTAAGAAAATATGTTTAAAGGGGGCCCTACTCCGAAAGAGAATGGATTTTCGTTATATTTTTTCGAAAGTTGATTTAAAGTTACGTGTTTGGGTATTTTGATTATTGGTTTAGGTTTATTTGAAGATGTATTTTGTATTTTTTGGATGCAAAAATAGTCATTATCATACTGTTGGCAGCTGAGCGCGAGGATGCTTTCTAGAAAACAGTACCTTGCTGACGGTACGTCGTGCCAACGGAGTACCGATGAACAGATGTCAATGACGATTTAGAAACTTTTAGTTAATACCTGAATTGTTACGTAGCGCTTTTTGAAAATTTGTAAAAGTTTCCAAAATGGCTGCCATTTTCTAAAAAATAAGCTGATTTTTCACCAAAAATCGCATCAAAATATACATTTGTATGGTTTTATACTGAAAACTCGAAGCAACACTCGCGCGCCGCGGTGTGGCCATGTTGCGAAACATGCTTTTTTGAAAAATGAGTTTTTTATTTATTTTTTTTAATTCCATTTGGCCGGCCGCCAGCACAGCTAGGGCTATATGGGCCGTCTGTTGATTAAAACTAGATACAATATTATGAATACCTAAATACTACTAACATAATTTTCAAGTACCTAACCTAATAATAATATAATAAGATTTTTCACATATTGAAAAATAAGTGATTTTTGATTGAACGATGGAATTAACAGAAGTGTCTCGTCTGTTTGTCTGTGCTGTAAGCTTCCCGAAAATGCAAAAGAAAAAAAATCGATTTTTCTAGCGTTCCAGGGTAAGGTCCCCCAATGAAGCGATTTGAGCTGAAAATGCTCCATTGTTTTCACCACTAAATCATCTCTACAATCAATTTTGTTACTTGACATACTTTTTTGTTGGCTGGAAAAAGATTTATTCATTAACATTCGAGGTGTACAAAAATACTACCTAGATTAAAATTTTGAAAGTCGTTCGTAAAATTAAAATAAAAAGAATATATTGCAGCACGGAACTAAACACCCCCTCGCAGAGTCTCTGTGCATTATATAATTTCTAAGCGATTCCATGTTAACGTCAACACGAAAGGGGAACTCAAATCTCCTTTCAAGAATGCTGTATCGTCGATGCGGAGAAATCAAAAACATGTCGCCATGTGCTGCACGACTGAGTTTAATTCCGACTGCAGTTAACGATCCGTTAAAGTGAGGATAATCGGGTTATGTGTGACCAAATATTTGCACAGCATATTGTTAGGGAATTTACTACAGCGTAAGTTTCATCTATAAGAAGAAGTTTGAATCGTGATTTTCAATATGCCACGTTCCGGTAATTATCAGTTAATCTAAATTTGGCATTCTACGTTCTTTTTTATGAATAAACAATTACAAGGTATATTATAGAAACTGGATAACCACATGAATCTAGTTACAATTTCCGAAATGTAAAATAAAAAAAATAGTAAAATTTCTTACAATTTTGATCGAAACTTAAACACACCATCAGAGCGGGCTCCTTCGACATTTTTAGGCAATGTTTAAACTCTAACTATTAAAATTATTTATACCTTCCATTCAAATGAGTAATCGCCATCAAAATACATATGTTGAAAATTATCAGCATGTCTTTGTCTTCTAGATTTTTGACTAGAATCACCTTAATTTACTTTAGTGGCGATGGTCCAGTATCGATCCCGAGCCGAATATGGTCCTCTAATACTGTCAGTCCTGGATTACCGCTCTCCAACCACTTCGAACACCAGCGGAATAGATATATTTAAGAATAGTTCGATGAAATTTGTTTTCTAGTAAAATTATATACTTTTCAAAGGTTTAACGTAATTCTCCATCTATAGTGATAGATATTTTAAAATGTATATGAAATTTTCTACACCTTGCCATTTTACAACAAAAAGATTGGGTAAATCCTTTTTTTACATGATTTATTGTACACAAAAACAAAAAAATTATTTAGAACAATTTCTCTAACTTACTCGGTTTTCCCCAAATCGTGAATTTCTATTTAGGTAAAATTTAATAATATTGGAACACATTCCACTCATATTTTTAAACATTCCTTCCAAGTAGCATTTTCCGAAAGGAATGATAAATGCAATGTTAAATTAAAAATAACCCTCACTTAAAGTCTCTTCCATCTATTTTACTGAATGGCAATTCAACGGGTGCATAGCATGTCACATACAAATGAGGGTAGACAACATGTTTCAGCATTTCAACAGCAAAGAAGGAATCGTATTTGCGCTGGGCTGGGACGAACAAATTACCCTCTTCTGCGTCGGCATTTAGTGCTGGTCATCAATACAAGTTGAGAGCAAATATTTCAATATCAAAAACACGTTCTACGCTGTTTGCCTAAGACACACAATCTGTATGTGATTGACGACACTTGCAATCGTTTATTTGTACTTTTGATTATGAACAAATAAAGTGTATGCTACATTTCGGCAGAATTTTCATTTATATATTGAGTTTAATCATCGTTTTGCATAAATTTTGTTTTAAAGGACTCGCTTTAGAAAAAATGGAAATCGAAACAAAAAAAACTAAGGAAAACCTACAAACCAATGCAAATAATAAGGCTCTTTTTGGGACGTGCTCTAAAAATATATGCCCTTAAAGAGAGGCGGAGATAGTAAGTTCAGTACCGGTGTATCTCTAAACGTTGGATGTAATTTTTTGGATCAACTAAGAAAATGAAAAAAACAACTGAAAAAAATCTAGCAGTTTCTAAACAAAATTTTGTCATTAGAAACTTCAAATATAACCAACAAAGGGGCCAATTAATTCTTGAGTTGAGTCCAAAAACAGTAACCATTATACCCAATACTCTTCACCGGAAGAATTCCCACTGCGTTATTTAACATCGATAGTCGAAAATAGCCAAATAAATAGCACTCTCAAAAACTCGGAGGGTGGCTTTCAGTACCAAATCCCTTCAAGAACGTACTGTTTTATTAAATCTATACACACGACAGCTCAAAGGGGAAGTTTAATTCGCTGGCGTCCCTTCTAGGCTGGAAAGACACGCTCTGGCTGCGAAGGTATTTTCCCGTTCACTGAAACGAATGACGGCAGCTGTAAAAATGAAAAGAACGTCCAAATTGATTTTTTTGCTGGCTGTATGGTAGGGTAGGAAGCAAAATTTTGTCTCAGTAATCTTGGGCTAACAAAATTGTCAATAAGTTTAAAAACATAGTTCTTACCCTACTTTCGTAGTAAGTTCAATTGATCACTAACTACCAAGTAGAATGTGGTATTCTCATTTGTATTTAGTACTTAAAATATGTGTATATTAAAATTACTTATAAAATCTTGTCACATTACTCAATTGACAGTAAATATGTCCGACACTGCAAAAATACATCAGCCAACAGTATTCAACATTTCTGAGAGTCACCCCTCGTTCTGTTCCGTGTTTGCAAAACTCCACCCTTATCGTGGTATCTAGTATTTCATTGTGAGAATAATTGCTAATTGAGGATTTGAGATGGGCTTAAGTTGTCTCTTTTTGAGGACGACTAAATATTTTCTCGTTTTCAGGGATCAGTCTCAAATGAATAAGAAACATTATAAAGCCTGGACTGAAACTGAGCTCGTGTTGGTTTATCAGAGGTTATCTAAAATGACAAGACTTTTCTTAACTCCTCATTTAGCAACAAACAATTGTTTGCTCAAGCCAAAATGGTATTACTCATATGTGAAGACTTTTATTGTAAACTCTACAACCTTTTTTTATTTCGTTTTTTACAGACATCATACCCATGATACAATCATCCGACTCCGCGGAAACACGAGAGTTTCTGCAGAAAGTGTCGGAACTGTTGATCGACTACGTAAATATTCAGAATGATCGGAAGGAAAAAATTCTTGATTTCCATCACCCAGAGGATATGAAAAAGTTGCTCAAGCTAGACGTGCCAGCCGAAGCTGTTACACTGCAACAGCTGCTGAAGGATTGTGCGATAACGCTCAAGTATCAGGTGAAAACGGGTAAGTTGTCAATGTTCATTCAAGCGAATATCCTAGCATTCTCTCGGGACAATGCAACATCGAGTCGCAGACGAGTGGTGATGGTAATTGCAGAATGATGATCTCAGTGAGTGGCATCGAAGAGTTGAATCTCACTGGGGCGAGAAAATCCTCTCCACATAAACAGGCCCAAAAGTTGGTTGCATCCTGCGTAAAATGGATCAAACTCCCCTTCAATTCCGAGTCAGTGGAAACAAAACGGAATGTTTTCTAAATTCCAGCTCGCCTTTCACTTCTCCCCCAGCTTTGGTCTGTGAAATGCGAAAAATGTGGGATTACAATGGAAATAGCACAACAGACGTATATCCGGATCAGTCCACACTTTCCACTCCGGAAGGTAAAGCGAGGGCAAGTAAACTGCAGAAAACATTTTGCTGCTGTCTGATTTTGATATCGCAAACATTCGTTCAAGTACGAGACTGTTCTTTTCGCTTGTAACTTTGTAGGATGTGCAGGTTTGTCACAACCTTCACTCTCCAAAGTTCGTTTTAATAAGGGTGAAACCGAAGAGCTCTTGCGTGGGTGCTTCACTGTGGTATATAAGCATCCTCATTTGTAATAGGATGACTTAAAGCTGTAGGTATCCTTCGGTGTATCATTTTGATGGAGTGCCATTTATCAAATACGTCCGGAACAGATTGCGCCACATGAAGTCAGGCGATTACAAACGCATTAGTGAGCAACCAGCGTCAATTTGGTACAATATTTTTGGAATTATTCAAGTCGTGGCAAGCACTAGTACACTTTAATAAAAAAAAAATCACGCAGTTTAAAAATAAGTTAGACACATACGTGATTAAGTACCAGAACTAGTTAATAAATAACATTTTTTAGTTCATTTCTTCCATCAAATAGTCACCATCTATCGTAAAACTCAAATTTTTTCTAAACTTTCCAGACTTTTCTTATAAACGAATTTGTGTTTGTATTTAAAACAGACTAAAGGTAAAACTTCATCACCTGAATCAAAACCGATAAATATTGGAGAGTATGGAAGCAACATGAATCGTAAATCGTTCAGTTCCTCGCAATCGAAACATTATACCGTATAAATAAAACAATTTACTGTGCACACTTAAATTTTGTACGGAACACCGCAAATTTTGACGAAATTAGAAATGCTGAACGTTCGACGAAATATTCGCTAATGCCAAACGTTACTAAAGATCCGAAAACGGTAATATTTATCACCGATCTTTTTACCGAACGTTCAGCAGTTCTAATTTCGTCAAAAACTTGCGGTGTTCGGGAAAAAAATTTAAGTGTGTGCTTTTCCCGTGTAAATCTTATGGAAGGATTAAAGCAAACTCTTTTATTCATACGACTTATTGTGTTGACGAAACGACTTTTTTTGACATGATGCAAATCAAAAGTTGGAACTGATCATCTGGCTTATCGGATGAAAGCCGATGAGTAAAATCCCGTATATGTCCCAAAATATAGAGACCATTCCGTTACCTGCTTACTGTTGTGTTTTTGAGCGCTTTGATCGGCTTTCGCCTTCTCCTTCCCAATCGCGTGAGGGTCTTCACGGATGACATTCCCAAACATTTTCCGTTGAGCCGTAGCAGCAACTTTCGCTGGCTTCAGCGATGAAAAACTGTTCAGCATCATTCCTATGTCCAACAGCTACACAAACTCTACGCATGCAGGGTTACCTTCCCTACTTGCACAGTTGTTAGGAAACAGTTGTAACAACCGATACACGACTAATTCCAGACATAAATAAGTTGCTGCAACTGAAGGTGTCAAAAGTGTGTTACTTGGGTTAGCAGAAATGCGAAGAAATTTCGGTCATTTGTTAACTCTAAGGAATACGAAGACGGCCTGCTTGTAGATCTGTATCTAAATGCAACCTCTTTACAGCACACTTCAAGCACACTTTCAATTATTTTCCTGCTTTCTTGGAACAAATTGACTCTGCTGTCAGAAACCAACTACCAACGAATCCATCAACCTCAACGTTTTTCTTGTAACTGAGGAGATTGGCGAAACTGCCGTCGGAAGATTAAAATATTCGTTAGTAGTCGGAACTGACGGTATTCCATCTTCCATTCTCAAAAAGGGTTTGAACTGTTTTCGCTAGACCTTTTTCACTATTGTTCAATGCTTCAATCCAGCAGTATTAGTTCGTCAGTGGTATAAGTTCCCTACTCTAGGGAAAGTTCAGTTATCTGTTATCTGTACACGAGAAGAATAATAAGCGCAACGTTCAAAATTATCGAGAGATTACATTGTCGTGAAAACTTGTCAAAAAGCTTGGATTTCCTCCAAGCATTGCTCACAGTGTTTTCAAATCGTTCGATACTCGCTTGACAACAGCTAGGAAGAAGGGAAGTGGAACAAAAACGGTTCGGAGGAAACACAACAAGGATGCAAAGGTAAAAGAAATATTACGGAGGAGAGCAGATCTTTCTGTACGTATCATTGCTCGTAAAACAAAAATGTAGCCAACATTCGTGCACACTTCTAAGCAACGACAAGGCATGAAGTTTTTCAAGGTGAGGACTGTGCCAAACCGTAATGATAAGCAAAATACGATGGCCAAAACACGCGTTCGTAAGCTTTATCGCGAATATTTAACGAAGTTTCCATGCGTTATAATGGACGATGAAACGTATGTCCTAGAAGACTTTAAACAGCTTCCTGGTATGTCTTTTTACACTGCCATGAAACGAAATGGCGTTACAGAGCATTTTAGGACAAAAAAGATAGCCAAGTTCTTCAAAAAATATTTAGTATGGCAGTCCATATGCAGCTGTGGTCGAGCAAGCAAAAGTTACATCGCTACGGGAACGGTTAACAAGGAAATATACAGTGAAGACTGCCTGCAGAAACGATTGAATCCGTTCCTACACAGCTACGATGTACCCTCGCTGTTTTGGTCTGATTTGGCATCCTGTCACTACGCCATAGATGTTTTGGAATGGTATGATGCTAATGGAGTCCATATCGTACCGAAGGAAGCGCATCCACCTAACTGTCCAGAGTTACGCCCAATCGAGCGGTATTGGGCTTCGGTGAAGAGAGAGCTGTCCCAGCACAAACAACAAGCAACAACTATAGATAAATTTCAAAAATCTTGGACAAACGCGGCTAAATTGGTTGCCAACAAGTCTGCACTGACCCTCATGGTAAGGGTAAACCCCAAAATTCGCCAATTTTTCATGCAGACCAAATAAGCAATGTTAATTTGTTTGATAATTATTAACTATACACACATAAATGATATAAAGTTATTTCATAGATTAAACTTCTAGTAAATTTGTTTTATTGCAAAATTGAGGTGTCCAGATTCCGAATAACAATCTGGGTTTTATTACATTCTTATGATGGCATTTAAGACCAAAATTGGTCTTGAAAACCGCAATAATAGTATAATAACACTCGCATTGTTGCTTGGGATACCTGTAAGCAAAAGAAAATAAAAGGGTTTAACAAAACGGGGTTTTTCTTTAAGAAACGAGGTTGGATTTCGAATTTAGCATGGTTCGATTTTCGCATGGTTCGATTTTGGCATGCCTCGATTTTGGCAACAAAAGTATCCGTTTTTGGCAACACAAAATATTTTACTTCCAAACATATTCTCAAATATCAGTCAGTTTCCGCACAAATACTTCAAATGACGAAAAAATATTGCCTTAAGTATGTTCATGAAAAAAAGTTTGCGGTTATAGAATGTTTCGAACGATAATATTTTTATTGCCGTAGGACTACGTCTTACCGCAGGTCGCTGAAAACTTATTTGCACCGCACGGATAGCTCTTGGCGGATTTTGTGAACATAAAAAGGTTGCAATGGTTGATTAATAATATTTAGTCAATTTACATTCAATTTTTTCATATCAAAAAAGAGTCTCGATTTTGGCACGGTTTAGATTTTAGCAACATAGCACATAGGAGTATTTGAGCCGAAAAGTTGGCCAAAAATATTGTTAATCATTTTTATTAGAGTAAACAAGCGGTAATGAGTGAAAAATAGTATCATTAGTTCTATGAAGTATTTTTTTTATGGAATTAAGTTTGTATCTACCTAGTAGTGTAGCACAACTTTTCTGCTATTGCTTTTACTGATAGTTGAAGAATGGAAACTTTTATAAAAATTGCGGAACCCCTTCGATGGGCGTCGATCACAGGAAAA
The DNA here is from genome assembly GCF_943734655.1 of Sabethes cyaneus. NCBI lineage: Eukaryota > Metazoa > Arthropoda > Insecta > Diptera > Culicidae > Sabethes > Sabethes cyaneus. Next base: position 138,959,052 of record NC_071354.1, read on the forward strand.
CCTAATCCAGATCCAGTATGTACAATCAGTCCACAATCATGGTTCACACACAATTATGGGTCATTTTAACTTTAACTGCCGGTTAATGCATGATTGTTTTACTAATTAATTGACTAATTTGTTACTCACAAGTAGCACTAATAGTTTAATCAACTATTATGTGATATTTAAGCGGAAATTAGCAGCTAGAGGTAAAATGTCCCACAATTGTGTGTGACCCATGATTGTGGACTGACTGTACTTATTTTTCTTACAAAACTGGTCTTTTGACTGATAGCACGCTCATCGAATGAATTGCGTAATGAAGAGACTCAAAGCATGCGCAAATTTGATAGAAATTAAAGAAATTTGGCGAATTCTTCTTATAATACCTGAAATTTCTTGTTCAATTAGTTTAGAGCATTCCTCTGGTGTGTCACAATCACTATGGCATAAAATTTATCTTTCAAATGCTTAAAATTTCATGATAGTATAATTTATCCTAAGAAAAATGCTGCGAAATTGAATATTTCATCATTTAGTAAAAAGTTTTTATTTCATAAAATTGCAAAAAGTTGCGAAAATTTCACTCACAACCTTCTTTCTGGGACTCTAAGCTATGAAATGGCATCAAAGATTGTGATGAGAAAAGGTGAGAACATAAACAAATATTAGTTTAAAGTAGCATCATATTTGCGCTATTTTACTGTAATGAATAGTGCTCGCTTGTCATCATTATATTCGTTGAAATCTAACATCTACATCAACAAATAATTGTAAAATCTTTGAGTTTAAAAAGCCTGAGTTTAAAAAGCTGGTCGATAGGATATGTATAGCCTTAGAAATGTGAAAGGCAACATCCTTACCTATATGAGCGATATATATGGCCATTGCTTGGCGAAACGAACGTGGTTCTACTGTATCATGTTTCACGAAATTCACTTCCGCGCGATAACGTGTAGGTGGAACACCAGCTGTTGTTCTCTCAGATCGACGAACATGCTCTTCCATCGGCGTATTATTATTTACTATTTATTATTTATTAATCATGATTTCAACCGACACTTGGTCTAAATTAAATATTTTGTGACTGGGAAAAGCCACTTTGAGTAGAATATGCTATCCCTCCTTAAAGTGGCATAAAAACCCAACATCTTTTTTAAAATAATTACAATAACTAACGATTTACAAAACAATAATATACACTAACAAAACGTTTAAAAATTAAAATCACTTCGTTGATTGTATGTGACTGCTAAATGCCGGATCGGTTCATGTAAGCCACAATTGGTTCGCTGCGTTCCCACACGCAGAAGGTGTTGGTGCCGCTGAGGTCGGAATGGGCAATACATTTGAAGCAACGAAAGAATAGCTGGGCAGTCATACATTCTCGCTAAAATCTTATGTGCCATAGTGCCAATAATGTTTTTCCTTCGTAGTTCGAGCTTGGTGATACCGATCAATGTGCACAGATCTTAATATGATGGTAAATGATCAGGATTTCTCCATGGTAATCTGCGGCAAACATTCCGAACGAAGCGTTTCTCATTAATCCGAATTTCAGCGTCGTTTTCATTCTAGCCGTGGAACTTTTCATCCGAATCCAAATCATCAGAATGTTTCGTATCAGAATTCAGTAGTTCATCCAATATCACCTCATTCTCGACAGGGGCGACAGGGCATTGCATATCCTCTTTCTTCTCCAGAATCTCCTCCTCAAGCTCCAAAAATCGAGCATCTCTGTTGATCTTAATTTCACCACTTTTTGTATCCAACAACCGGTAGGCTTTGTGTTCGGGCGAGTAGCCGACGAATGTCATTTTTACGGCCCTTGCATCTAGTTTCTTACGTGTCACCGATGTGATTAGCACATAAGCTTTACAACCAAATAAACGAAAATGCTTGAGGTCAGGCTTTCGGTCCAGCCAGAGTTCGATGGCGGCGATAATGGCGATATGGCGATAATATATGGCCCATTTTTACTCGAAGTTTGACAGCTCTATGGAAGACGTAAACAAAACAAATGGATTCAAAATTAACGTTACATTGTGTGATAGGGATCTGGGAAGACAGCGAGGTTTAATTGGAGGGGATTGAACGAGTTTTAATTTTCCTCATTTTGGCCAGCTTTTTGATCCAAATACTCCTCTGTGCATAGGCGACACGCATTTGTTGCCCAATTCGAAATCCAACTGTAATACCATTACTTATGGGGAGAACCAATCAGCACCAAATTCAGAATTTATGCTCTCTTACCTAAACCGAATAATCTGACAAAATTTGTTTCAAATCGTATCCAGGATACTTCGCGTGAATCGACCCTAACACAAAGTTTTTAGATTTTACATTTGCAGAAATTAGAGAATGGCTGGACCTAAGAAACAGTTTATATAAGAATTTAGTTCAAAATGATACGTGCAGAATTTCATAACACAATCACAAACAATATAAATTTCAAAGGTTTTTCAAAAAATAAAAGAAGTAGCTCTTCACCAGATTTTAAGGCAGAATTCAAACTATCTTTAAAAAAATAAGGCAAATGAAAGGGGTTATTTTGAGAATACTAACATGATAATTTTCTTTGAAAATATGCGTAATTTCAAACAGCTTTTCCTTGGACGGCATTTGGATCAAATAAGCAGTTTTAATACATTATTTTAAAAAATCTCATTTCTAAATACGTCCTTTTGAAAAGTTACTCTTGGCGAAAAATAATTTGTTCAATGGAAAATAAATCCTTGCATGGTATCCAACATATCAGCAAAACTTCATTCCAATCAAAAATAATCGAGATAAGCCGATTTTTATATGAACTAAAAAGACGCATATCAAATGATAAATAAGACGATACAACAAAGGTTCCTTTCACCACTAGGTTGATTAAATCGGGTTTTTCCCAATACGTTTAGTCTTAACGAATCTCATTGATTTCGTCTTGTTCGGTCTGCGTGACATGAATGAAGGAGTGCAAATTAATGCAATGTACACGGACCTGAAAGCAGCGTTTGATCGGGTGGATCACGCTATTCTCCTAGCAAGGCTTGAGAAGCTGGGCGTTTCCACTCCTTTCTGCAAGTGGCTACACTCTTAAGTATGGATGCTCACTTAGGCTGTGTGTGACGATCGGATCCGAGTTTTCCAACTCGTTCAGCAACATCTCTGGCGTACCACAGGGGAGCAACCTTGGGCCACTACTCTTTTCCGTTTTTGTAAATGTCGCTTCTTCTGACACCTGACTACCGATCTATTTATGCCGACGATGCAAAGATCTTTAAGTTCATTAAGATGAACTCCGACTGCATTGAACGGCAACGCCGGGTGGATAAATTTGAAGATGCTTACTGTCAGCATCTCAAAATGCCTCGCCATTTTCACCGTAAAAATAAGCCTATAGTTTTTAGCTACAGCATGGTGGGATATTTGTTATGACGTCTATCATATTCGTAATTTTGGCGTTGTCCTGGATAGCGTACTAACTTTCCGCATACACTATAACGACATTATCTGCAGAGCCAATAAGCAACTTGGATTTAATATTTTTAAAACCGCTGAGTTCCATAACCCGTACTGTTTTCAATCATAGTACTATTTACGTGTAAGGTTTGCTCTGGAATTCTGTGATCTGTGATCTGTTATTCTTACCTCGGTTCAGTTCGGCTGTTATTCTGCTAAAATCACATCAAAATACATTTTTCCCGCTCAGTTAACCAGAAAATAGTTTCGGAAATTACAATTCTTATCTACTTTGCGTTATTCTTCGCCCTATGCATGTAATCATCGTCGTCATTATACTGAGATATATACATCAAATATAGACAAACTTGGCCGTATCAAAATTTGCTTTGTAGTAAAAAACACCAAAATCTCCAGACTCTTGCCTTATCTTCCCATAAAAGTCATATCCTGTCGCAGATGAATGGTAGCACAGAAACGGGTGAAAGATTCTGTTCAGTGGCAGCTTTGTTCGACCTTCCCCTTCCTCTGCCGCACAAATTGGAAGCGGCGCGCAACGAACATCACAAGTCAGGCGGGACACGTGACCGAGATTAGATCAATAAGTGGCAATAAATAGAAGGAAAAACCAACATTTCCTTCCCCTGTGGAATTCAATCAAGCACACTTATTCTCCGCACCACAAACTACTGTCCTGCCCGGTTGTGCTGAATATGGTGTGGAACAATTGGTGGATTTTGCCTGCTGCAAGGAACAGGTTCAACTCCCGGTTCATCGGTGCGTACCGGACGAACGTCACCGGCAGCCTCGGTGAAATGCTAATGTATTATGAATTAGGATTAAATTTCATTGAAAATTTGCCTTCGCAAATGTGTTACGAGGGGAATGCGCTTGCCTGAGGGCTGCATTTTATTGCCTCTAATTCTATTACGCGCGCCACGTTGTTGATGCCTAACAACTTCTTTAGGCAAAGAAAAGTTTTTCTCGCAACTGTCTTGGGGACCATTCGTACATTTCACAACTCGATAAAACATTTTAAAACTAACTTAATTTTTATTTCTAAAATACATGTAATGAACCATATCAGATAATTCTTATATATTTCTTATAGTTCTGTTATTGCGACATTTCTGCACATTCAATTTTTTTGTAAAAATGGTCGAATATGGTCTATTTTAATTGTACCATTCTATTATTAGATTTAGACTACCACCTTTCACATTTCTTTTTGCTCATCTTAACCAAAACGAGCAGAAAAATCTGCTACTCTCAGCGATCAAGTGCATTCGTTTTCTTTTCAAACGTTTGCTCTGCCCCCAAATGGTCCCGAATATTGTTTTCTCTTAGAACAATTCATCTGGTGGAGAAAGAGCCCAACTAAAGTAGAGCTAAAATTTCGTTCACACACTGGAGACTACCCAGGTAACCAATAAGCATAAAAATAAGCAGCAAATCCACCGCTTATTGACATATCTGACATTTTATACTGCATGTTGTTGTATATTAGCTTTTCGTCTGCATAGGTGTCGTAAATTGGTATCCAAAATTCTATTCAAATTCTACGTGTCAGTAATCAGCTGGAAATAAGCATTGTCAGCACTATAAGAATATTTGCAGTAAAGTAGCCATATATTTTGTCAAAATAGCATTTAAGTAGCATATATGACGACTTAAATGCTTATTGACTTGCATTTGAATAGCATTGGTGATGCTTATTGGTTACCTGGGTAGAGACTATTTGCTTCGTTTCCGAAAGAGAATACGGACAGGCAACTCACAGGCTGAAACGATTTACTCAGTGACATTGGGAAGAACATACATCCTGTAGTTTTCCGACAGGAAAGGAAAGATGAAATAAAATTGACACACATTAGAATGCACAGCAAAGCATTGCTAAAACAAAATTTCTCTTGACTTTTCGAAGAAAGTAACATTCGACAGAGAGAGAGAGAGAGAGAGAGAGAGAGAGAGAGAGAGAGAGAGAGAGAGAGAGAGAGAGAGAGAGAGAGAGAGAGAGAGAGAGAGAGAGCAATTAAATTTTCTTTTGCACTTTGCAGTGAATTCGGTGAGAATTTGAATTATTTTCAAAGTATAAGCCTACTTTTTAAACGTTATCGCAGGCTCAATTTTCAGTCATACCCAAAATATTATATTACGTCTATTTTTTCTATTTTCTACTATATTGTACTATATTTTGGATAGGTAGTTGAAAATAGTGAAGAAAGACGTAGCTGGGATTTGCTGAGGATGGCTGAAACTAGTAATCTGTAACATTAATGTGCCTTTTAATATACAAAAGTCATCGATTTAAATTTGGTGAAAAAAAAATGTTTTTTTCAAGCAAAGTCTTCCAGAAAAATTATAAATTTCGATTGTTATTTTTTTGCTTCATCACATAAAAAACATAATATCTAAAGATTCCTCGAAGAAAATAAAAGAAATCTCCGTTTGGCTAACTGATATGTGGCCTTTTAAATGATTTATAGATTTACACACAAATCCCAGTTTTTTGCCGGTGAGTAAGCGATCGAAATATTTTTGTCCCAAGAGCATAAAGATATCATGCGTATGGTTAGTCTCATTGTCCTTTCAATAGAACGTAATCAGCCGCATATTTTGGCTTTTGCGGTGAGGTGAGATATACCACTTTAGCATTCAGATAGTAACCAAATCCCTTTCACACATTCTACTGTGCTCAGTCTAGAGTATTCAAGTCAACGTAATTGAATAAAAAAATTGCCATGATTTTGCGTGTGACGTCCTTTGAAATCGATGATGGATGGTTGAGGGGTGATACAATGTCAACACATAGGGTAGAATAAGACTACCCTTATCTGGGAATTTCAGTAGAAGTGTACACTATAGGGAATCCTGTCTGATAAAACTTTCATTCGAGTGCAATCAGCTATGGACAGGGTTAAAACACTTACCCGAAGTTAAATCCCTTGTATAAACAGAGCGGGAGTGAATTTATTACAGATTTCTATTCATGGCATATGTTCGCCTGTGATAAAGTGTTGATAGGATTTGCATAATTTTGTTGTTCTGTGGTCAAACACTGGTTTTCGGTGTGTTTGTCTAAAATAGTCTTCTATCACGTGGCATGCCTATAACTGAATTTTCTATCATACTTGCAATTTGCGTTCCAATACCTAGTAGATATAATGCTAGTTTAAGGTTCAATAGATTGATTCGCTACATTTCATTCTATAAAAGATTACCCACTTGTGCTTTTCCCTGGCAACCTATAGCTGTGTAACTGTATTTTCCCTTTAAATAAACTGTTCTCAGTAGCGTAGGTAAGGTTTTCCACGCGAATTCGCAAATCATTTCAAATCAACCTTCCAAGATTCGGCAAAAATTTACTTGACTTTGTTCGGTTACCACGTATGTTTTTTCAAGCTGACTTGTCGGTTTTACATGCTGTTTTGCTAAGGTTGAGATTAAAAGTTCGACCTTTCATGGAATGTAATAGAAATTTCATTTTTATTACATACATAAAGAACAGGATTTGTATTCACATACTCATACCATTTTCGCAAACATGCTGTTTTTAAGTGTAAAAATGCCTAACCACCCGTTTTTACTATCTACGACCCTGTAAAAATCTATGGAAAGTGGAAAACAGTGGCTATATAAGAGGATTTTCTCTAATAATTAATGATCAAGATTACGTTGAACTAGCATCACCATGAGTGCATTCGTAAAGCGCATAAATCCCTATAAAATGATGGATCGATGGTCTTTTTACACAAAGCCGCTTTGTCTATTCCATGTTTTCTAGGTCATCCCCACTTCTTCAATCAGCTCTCCTGTGGATTGGATGTTGTCTCGATGGCAGGCGAGTGGCTTACAGCCACCGCCAACACCAACATGTTTACTTACGAAATCGCTCCGGTTTTCATCCTGATGGAAAATGTTGTGCTGACGAAGATGCGTGAAATCATCGGCTGGAATGGCGGAGACTCGATTCTCGCGCCCGGCGGTTCCATTGCCAATTTGTACGCCTTCCTTGCCGCTCGGCATAGAATGTTTCCTAATTACAAGGAACATGGAGCTCGTGCCTTGCCCGGTGAGCTGGTAATGTTTACTTCTGACCAGTCTCATTACTCGATAAAATCGTGTGCGGCTGTATGCGGACTTGGAACGGATAACTGTGTAATGGTTCCATCTGACGAACATGGAAAAATGATACCAACGGAACTGGAGCGATTGATTCTGGAGCGGAAGGCAAGAGGGCAGATACCATTTTTTGTCAATGCCACAGCAGGTACCACGGTGCTAGGTGCATTTGATCCCATCAACGCTATTGCCGACATCAGCGAGAAGTACAACTGCTGGTTTCATATTGATGTACGTCTAAATTGCACTTCCGTTTTCTGTTTATGCCTGATTGATTCTCGACCCTTCTTTCTAACATTTACAGGCTGCATGGGGTGGTGGCTTATTGTTGGCCAAGAATTACCGCCATCCAAGGCTATCCGGCGTTGAACGGTAAGTATTCTTTTCGTCTTTATAATAGATCCCTCAAAAATGTAAAGAAAAGATTGATTTTTCTTTATCATACGAGCAACCGAAAGATTTAAATTAAAATCCGGGGGTACGGTCGACTGCATCAAAACAATCACGTGCTGCAGTATATCTCAGCTGTTCATTTAACCTTCGGGGATGAAATTTTAATCATTCATTCATTGTCAAACCCCAACCAACCTGCTACACGCCGATGTTCCTAAAGAGGGGAAAAGAGCAACGTTTTGACTCTCTTTTGCATGATGGACGTTGAGCTGTCGCAGGCTGGCGGGTATTATATTCCAGACGATGTAAGCCCAAAGTTTTCCCAGCAGTGATTAGGAAACCATTTTTCATCTGTTGTTAAAAAAAAGTTGCTTTAGGCTACAGCAGCAGTTCTGGATGGGAATAAGATGTATCGATTGCGATCGAGATGCGATTACATCGTATCCACTCTACTTGCTTTAAGTTCGATATCTGCATGAATATCTGCATGAATTTACGCAACCAATTTCCTCAGCTATACGTTAAACCATTTTAAACATACTTGATTTAATTTGAAGAAATAGAAAAACTGAATATTTAGCTCACAAAATATAAAAATATGTTAATAATGGAGGGACGTACCAGATGCACAAGTATGAATTTGTGGAAGACACGCCAAAAGAACTGTTCCTCTTCTACAGCTAACCATTCATCATGCCATTTTCCAACATTATCGTATGAATTGAAGCTACTCAACAAGCACGTGTCTCGTCGAGGTGGTAGTCTGAAGGAGCTAAGTATGGAGAGTAAGCCGCATGTGAAAGAACTTCCCAATCAAATGAGTTCATCGTTTTCTTGATCGGTTTTGCAATGCATAATATAACAACATCATGCAACAAAGTCATTTTGTGCTATCTTTTGAGGTATTCTGGTCGTTTTTCACCCAAAGCTCGATCCAATTCGAACATTTGTTGTTGGTAACGTGATATCGATGTCATCGAAACCTTGCGGCTACGAAACCCTCTCTGGACTTTACCCACGATTTTTAACAATTCTTAAACAACTTTTTATTTAGTCCTGTGTAACAATTCCATCATATTGATAAAAGAAGGTTAAAGTTCGTGGCATTGAATTTTAAATTGTTTCAAAATGAAATAATTTCTAAACATTTATTCAACATGACTAATGAATAAAAATGCTCAATATTCAACAGGAATTACAAAATTCTAATTAAAATTTAGCAGTTTTGGTTTACTCTAGAAAATGTCACAGTTTTTTTGGGAAGTCAAGAAGTGTCTGGTGCGAAGCATGATAAATTGGGTGAATTTGGAAAATTTCGATACATAGACCAAAAATATATCGGGTGGTACAATGGCAAGAGGAATTTTAACCCACAATCTTTCGGTTGGTACCCGAAGGTGTTTCGCGTTAAGCTACCGCCGTTCTCGCTTATATTAGATAGTCCAATATCCAGTTTTTTCTCCCAACAGTTATCGTACCTAGGTTGGAATGCGATAGATCGGTCAGTCATTGCTGACCGTCTGCAGCAAGCCTTTTGGTTGTACCACCACCATGTGTGTTGTTACCATTTTTTTCTTATACTTGTCCCTTTTTGCCTAAAAGAATAATAAAATGATTATCGGCTCTCCAACTGGAACTTATTTAACTGATGTTTGAATTATTCAATATGCGTTTGATAAATCGTTTCATACAAAATGAATTCCGTGATTTAAAAAATCCCGAAACTCATTAAAAGTGAACTATTCATTAAAAGGCACGTGCTCATTCCTTGCGAAGCTGAATGCTGCGGTCGTTTAACAATTAATCAATAGCATACCGAAAACTTCTAAATTTGTCAATTCATTTTAAAACGGTATTAGGCAAAGTCGTCACCGCAAAGCTATTATGCTAAAAGCATTTCCATTAGGTGACATAGCCAAAGTGTAAGCAACGAAAACCAGCTTCAGTTGAAATTTCGAGCCCTGTGCGGATGAATTTGAATAATATAGTAATCCCAGTAACAAGCCACAATCAATTTGGAAAATTGTTTCTTATACAATAGATAAATGTTAAAGTTATTCCCGCGGATGGCAATTACGCATGTAATGAATTGTAGGGAAACAGTGTGATTAATTTTCTAACCTAATTCAGGTGAACATGCTTTAATATCCCTCACAGCGATTGGGAAACATATTTCAATTTTGATTAATAAAGCTATGAAACGGGAATGGTGCACAGCTGCACACTAGCTGGAACTAATCCCATCGACCCTTGTTTATAGCAAATACAAAATCTCGATTCTCCCTTTCGGCCGATCCTTATTTGTTTGAATATTGCGCATACCGTACAACAGCCAGTACACCGTAAATGCATTAAAGTTTGTGTAAAATGAAAGCTTACCACTTTGCGTCCCCTGTTTTGATATAAACAGGAGAATGTAAACCCAAAATTACTCTACGTACTAATTGAACTGACTTTTTAATCCAAGCAAGTGAATAAAAACACCTGCGATTATCAGATTATAATGATACTGCTCAAATGGATGGATGACAAAGAAATGACATCTTTTGCCTGAAAATAAAGCATAAATATGAGAAAACTACAAATTTATCGCTTGAAATAATAAAGTTGTGGCTATCTACAAAAAAAAAGAAGATGGTTGCCAAGGTGGAGCCATGTTGTAAAGGTTGAACAACCACTGAGAATCTAGGAAACATATACATTAAAATTATAGATGGTGAGATGAAAAACTAATAATTTTTGTAAAAACTAACTCTGTTCCATTGAGTTGATCGCCGCAATTCAAATTGTTTGCTTCTTGTGATCGGCGGCTTTCGGCCACTAATTTTGTATTATCATTATAGATAAAAAAAAACAGTTAACTCCATATATTTGATGAACTAGCACCTATTACAATAAATATAAGCAGCAGGACCCTAAGAGAGTTTCAACATTAATTTTTACATTTCGTCATATTTCTCGGAATTGAGTCTCTATGTAACGTAAAAATATTTTGCCCTATTGTGACAGCATGTTTACAGTATATAGCTAAATTTTCTTTAACAGTATTGCCTAATTTAATTTAAACTGAAAATTTTGAAATTTGGCAACACTGTTAAGAAAATTTGTACCATATACTGTGTACTATAAACTATTGTAAACAAATATTGTTATATATGAATATATATTCATATATTGTTAATATCATATATCATTAATATCAGTCAAAAGAAGATACAAGGGGGGGGGGGGGTTAAAAAGAACAGCCCTTCACTGCTAAGCCGACCGCATTCGTTGTTTTTCTTTGACATTTCGTGAATCACTTCGGCAGCCGTAACATTAATATCACGATGGATAGTCAGCGATGCGCAGCCATTTTCATTTAATCAGTTCTAGCTTATCGTGTTTCTAAAGTAGCTTTTAGTCAGTTTCAATGAAGAAAATGATCTCTCATTCGTCGCGGTGGTCACTGGAAGCGTACACAAAACCTTTAGTAGCAAATGACAATTCGGCAAATACTGTACTGTACACACTCCTAAAATGTCATTATAGAATGAAAAAGATCTTGAGACTTATTAAGCAATGAAAACATAATTTACCTCCGGCGAATCAATAGCATTCCGTTTTTGTGGATCTTGTAAATAACGGGTGACAACTAAAATTGTGGAATTTTTTCGAGGTTAATATACTCAACAATAAACGAGCTCAGAGAGAAATGAGAGTACATATGTGTGTGTTAGCTCTATCTCTCCTCTTTTCGTCAATATTTTTTGTGTTGTTTATGGATGCTTGCCCAGTTTTGCTTAAAATGGCGTCGAAACAAGAAGCATTTCGGGAGCGCGTTGTACATTTCGACAAACTGCCACTTCTTCTTCTCCTCTGTTGGGTACTCTTACCACTGCGTCCATTATTTTGAACTATTGTGGTATGTCCCGTTTTATTATTTTACTATACGCTTCAAGCTTAGCAATCGCTTATGAAGGAAGTAACAGGCTGGTAGCTGGAGCGAGACATGTGCCAATAGGACACTGCCTCTAACTTCTGATAATAAATAACAGAAGTTGGCGCAAGTGTTTCATCATGCGCCATGCGTTAGAGTATGCTTGAAACTATCAATGTTTCCCTGTTGAATACAACAGATGTCGTTACTTCGTAGCGCATAGTGTGCGTTTCCGTAACAGCTGAATTTTGCGCGACAATAAATTTACTGAACACAAAACCCTTACTCTCTCATGCAGCTCAGTTTCTTTTGTGTTTAACGCTAATCGCAATATAACGTTTGACACCTGAACCAATAAATAGTTGGTAAACATTGTTTTTATTTATTGCGTTCATGTTGCGAAATTTAATTTTTTCGAATTGAAATGTCGCAAGCAGGGCTTTTCCTAAAGCCCTATGAATGTACCTTTATAGGGCTTTAGCTTTTAGGGCTCTCGGATGACTGGTAGTAAAGTAAAGACTGGTGCTATGGAGAGGTATAGGAAATGTTTGTTTTTTATCAAAATTAGACGGAAATCATGAAAATTACGTATAACAGAATAACTGTACGACAAATAAAATATGATTAGTGATTGTTTTTCAGGTAGGTAAACATAAATAAGTGAGAAATTTTGGTTTTACTACCACTAGAAAAGCGCCATCTCTTGAAAAGCAACGGTTCGTATGGTGTCCTATTAAGGATGACTAGGTTTATGAACCGATTCCGATTGCTACAGATCGAATTTAAATTTCAGTTTTCTGCGTTTTTTTTTTAATTAAGGGATATTACATGCATTGCGTATAATAGACGGCGCCTAAAACTATGCGGGTGAAATCGGCAATGTCGCAGATCGAGCAAGAAGTAAAGTATGACGCAAGCGTACGATAAGCAACCACCGATGCAGCGTGCATACTTCCTACCCAATAACTTGTGAGAAGCCAACAGCCCGTGTGAGCTAGCGGTATACTAGGATATATGGATACTTATTTTCAGTGTTGGGCACCGCTAATTCGCTAATTCGCTAACCGACCAATCGAGAAACGCTAATTATACTTTATAATTTATACTCAGACTAGCCGACTTGTTGCTGGTCCATAATTCCAAATGAAGTGCCGCTGTTTATTTTAAAATTAATAAATTGTAAAGCATTTTATCCATTATATCCCGCATTTTGCACCTTACTGGACACCGCAGTCTAAAAGTGCGACTGGCACAAAAAGTGCGACAATGCGAATGCTGCGAGTAAGAAAGAGAAAGACTGACAATTGCAATGTTGCTGTTTTGTTTTGTCATATACATTGGCATTAGAGAAAATAATCTGGATTAATCCAGGTACAGCTGCATAGCACAATAATAGGTTTCGATCTTAATTAAATTAAGAAAAGTCATGTAATATTAAGAAAAGTCAAATTAGTAATAAGTTGTACAGTGATAGATTACAATGCAAGTTGTTGCGTTATGTTCAATTATAGACAGTGACTGTTAATTTGCAATTTGCGATTAGTGATTAGCGAAATTTCCACAATGATCGCAAATTGTATCGGTTAGCGAATTAGCGGTGCCCAACACTGCTTATTTTGCATTTTTTTCTTTTTTCTTCACCTTACGTCCTCACTTTCACACGCGGATAAGACCGCGAGCCCTCAGCTGCTTGGATTGCAATGACGAGCGAGAGAAATACACACTCGCAAAAACTTGTCGCAGTGCATGAAAAAATAAGAGCGAGAGTCCGTAGGAGATACTCATGCCGGCGTGCTCGTTAGAACTAAAACGCGCGTGTGAGAAAATTAGACCACACGAGTGCGGTCTTGCAACACTGGAAATCAGTATGGGGTAAGACCGGCACCTAATTTTGGCACCAGTCAGTTTACAACCGCGAAATGAAAAGCAATACTAGCTCTCACCATTCCGCTCTTTCTCCTCACTCTAAAAATTTCATTACTTTCTTCTACCATCCCTTCGTCAATTGTAAAAGAACTACAGTTTCAAAAAATATTCTTTTTCCTTTTTCTAAAGCTGCAATTAGTTTACAAAGCTCAAAAGTTATAAAAGTCGTTGCCAAGCTTCTACCAATACAACCAAAAAAAAATTTCAATACGGTGTGTAGTTTCTGAAAGAAAGGTACATAAAGCTTGAAGATCGTGTTTTTACAGGAGCGGCGTTTTATTCCAGCGAGGTTGTGCCACGCCCAGTGGAATGCTTATGTGTTCGATCGTTTTTCAGTCACTTCCCGTGGTCGGATCATTACAAAATTAGTATCAAAATAATCGAAAAAGACTGCAGAATTAAAATCTGGAATAAAAAATTTGACTTTTTCAATTTTGGTCGCTTATGTCTCCTTAAAAAGAAATGAGTACCGGGAAGCAAGACAGAAGTTTGACAGAAAACGTCATGCTAAAGTGCGTTTACGTTAGGTTTTTCGATTCGTACTCCGTTGGACGCATGGTAGCACTCTGTACCCTGAGTACACGGCAGTTTAATTGAATCTAAATTAAAGGTACATTATAAGAATGAATTCACAAAACGGGTTCACTATGTGCTGTCAACATGTTGACCCGCATTTTTGTCAATGTTGGACTATATCGCCGGCGTGGGTAAATGGCTTCGGCGGCGTGGGAAAAAGGACCTAAGCGGCGCGCCGGTTCTAAATCATCGGCGGCGGCAGCGCGTGCAAAAGTGTTGGCGGCGGCGCACATCTCTACTCGACGTTATATATTTTTAGATTGTTTGAGCGATTGTACAGCCATCCTACTGGCCACAACTGTTCGGCTCTCCTTTTGTTTCAGCCCACCCTCCAGCACACAGTCAGAGATCAGGCAGAGTGAATCTCTACCCGTGAGTTTAGAGTTCCGGTTTCGGAGAGTGAACCTCAGCTAGCGCATCGTTCAAGTCCTGTTCCTCCCCTACTCTCATCTTCAACTCATTTGTTTCTTTGTTTTTTTCGGCAGAGAGAGCTTGCACGGTAAGAAATCGTCCACTGCATCAGTGACCGGCTTGATGCAGCAAGGGCAAATTGCTGTGGTGGGCGCCCTGGTACTCCACAGGCTCCGTTGCGGCGAGAGAATTTATAGAACCCGCTCTATCATTCATCCCTCGGCACGGGTCGCGTCACACCTTGGATTAGGGGTTTATCCATTCAAGTTTTTACATAATAGCCATGGATAACAGCTATTACAACCATGGTTTGGTTCCAAGGAGTCGAGAGAACCGTCCTGCAGGCGGAGAGTTTACACTTCAGCCTTCGCATGAGTGCCCCCTTCTCTGTCCGCATACGACCCTAGTTTCCACCGGTTGTCCGGTTTCCACTAAGGAACGTATCCCGGATGGTACCATGAGGAGGTAGAGATAAGAGTTGCTGAATAAGAGGCTGTGGAACCTCATGGTGGTTCTGGAGCGCATTATTCAGCCATTTACCATCCAACTGCCACATAAATCTCGGCAAAAAGTATACGGTACAAAATTTAAATAACGAATATGTTGTGGCTTCGACTGTTTACCATATCCTATGTTGCCCAGCCACTATTCGCAAGCAAGATAGTGGGATACCAGCCAAAATTATGGACGCAGAAGGACATCGTCTTTTTCTCGTGCCTTCAACAACAAGCCCCCTGCTTTGGCTATCAATTAAGATGTGCACCAGACGAATGTTTGAAGAAAATTTTGATCCCGTTTCTACAAAAACATCATGCAGATGGACAATACGTTTTTTGGCTCGATAGAGCATAATCGCATCACGCAAAACAAAAACACAATCGTTCCTGAATACCCTTCCTTCGATCCCATTTGTACCCAAAAACCGCGACCCGACAAATCTATCTCAGTGCGACATGACATGACGGCCGTACAACCCTCCTATTTCCGACAGCAAAGGGCAGCTTCGCCGAACAGCCGAATACGGACCGTTTTCAAATGTACACTTTGTTTTCAACAATGGACAATGTATCTTTATTTTCGGTAAATAAGATCTTCCTGTATCTTCATTTTACTACCTAGTCGTCCGCATTGGTTGATGATAAAACATTGAATGACGTTAACAGCTCGTTGTGACTCAGAAACCTGCTGAAGATTTCGAATCGTTGCGTCTAAAATGGAATGAAAATTTCGATTCGGTAGTGATCTTTTATATTTTTGTAAGAAATTTTCCTTGTCAAAATCCAAAAAATGTCGTGGCCAGAACAAATTTCTCTGACTTTATCAAACATTTTCGCAAATACTTCATCGGAATTTTCACGTCTTTCAGTGAGTTTCGTGTGCACCAAACTGCAAAGGCGCATCGCTTTCTTCATATCCACTTTTTTGTCTTGGAGCTGCTAAGTGCTAACTCAACGGTAGAGTAACTGTTAAAATGGAAACACTGACGATTATTGAGACTTGAAACTCTGGCGATTTGATGGCTCTCTTTGGCTCGACTTTGGAACATAGCGAACACATAATGATAATTGCTAGATGCCTGAAAGCATTTTAAAAAATTCTCATTATTACTCACAATCACAATGATTGTAGGAACTAGTTTTAGTTTTTGCGTATCCTTCATCTAATTATTGTATGATTGGTGCTTTTAAATGTTGTGCCACGCTTGCTCGTTTTTATTTGTTAGATTTTGTCACTTTAACAGCTTGGGTCATTCGTGACTTCTGTGGAGTTGGGATTTGAACCCGGGATGCCTGCTCGTTCATTTTGGTTCAAAATTGCATCGTGATGATACAGTAATGACCCCATTTTGTCACCCCCATGATGAATTTAGGGGTAACAAAAACGGGACAGTGACAAAATCGGGTATTTTTTCAATTTTTATTTTTTGACGTAGGACTACGTCTTTCAGGAAGGTAGCCGGTATAGAGGGTAATTCCAAAAAATTTTTCTCGAAAAGTGGTAAGGTTTTGAACGCTAATAGCTTAGTGGTTTCCCGATCGATTTTCAATATTCTTACACCAATCGATTGGAAAATCTTCTAAGAATTGGCCCAAATGAAGAAAAGTATGAATTCTTGATGTTGAGGTATTGAAAAATTGAAAATAATGAACCTATGTTTTACCAGAATTCTCGCTCCGTGATTGGTTGGAAGATTCTCTACGATGATCTAAACCTATACAAATTTGATATCTGTGCTTGGGAAGTAAGTCAAAACAAGTGACATAGTTTCCTCATTTCAACGAGATTTCTTAACACCGTGATTAAACCTAGACCATTTTGATGTCCTTGCTTGGGAAGTACGCCAGAAAGAGTGACAAAACCCCCTCGTGCCAACAGATTTCTTACGAACGCGATTAAACCTAGTTCAATTTGATGTCTGTGTTAGGGAAGTGTGCCAGAAAAAATGACACAAGTTCGTTGTCCCAACAGATCACAAATTCTTTACTGCGAGACGATTAAACCGAATTTGATATCTGTGTTGGAAAAATGTACTACAGCTGTAGTGTACAGTTATAATATGACTCTGCATGAATACGCATGCTTGCCGTTTCATTAGAAGTGTAGTGAAAAGATGTGCTGTTGATAAAATAGGATTAAATTGGTAAAACCCCTCCAACGTGGGGAACCATGGGTAATAAAAACAATCTTTAATTTCTGTAAGGTAGCAGGCAAGCAATAGTTTGTGTTCTTGATTTTGTTAAATTGTTTCCAATGCACATAGAAATAACTCTGAAATCTTTTGAGGATTGAACGTATGCAATGTTACTACTATGATAAATGTTACATACAACGCATGTAGCACAAATTAACAGACGTAACTCTTCGAACAAATTTTCTAACAAAACATCGTTTCATTGACACCCCTAAAACTTGGAAAAAAACACTAGCATCAGAGTGGCGAATGAACTTCCAGGTTTAAAACCACTCTCTAATACAAATCAATACTAATACACTAGCATCACCTGGTGCAGTCATCGCGCTACGCAGAGTAGGTTGCTATAAATTTACTTGTATAATATCTGACATCAGCGCCAGCGCAGGCGAGCGGCGTTCTCGCGCAGCGACTGTTGTTTGAGTCTTGGCTTAAGCGAAAATTTGAAATGATCGTTTTTATAGACGATGGAATGAGGGTTTAGTGTTACGTCTGTTAGTCTGTGCATGTAGCACGTATATATGTTGCATATAGCATGTATACATGAAGAATCGAATGATTACAAGCATGGATACATGCTACTATCACTACAAAGAGACTTACGTAGTCCTGCGTCACCTATATATGCCGTCGTGTCTTGTACACTACCCTATGATTTTTTACAGATAACTTAGAATGAACTACCGTTCTGATTCAAACTTAGAACAGTCTCAAACTTCGAACACTTCAGAATAAAATGCTCGTAGTATCGCTAATATGATAAAATATTATGCTTATTGTACACCACCGTGTTCATTAGAATATCCTCTATCCGGTGAGGTATGACATTGAACTGTAGGACTCCTTGTAAAAAATCGGCAGGCGCTGGAAAAAAGTGAGAACTCAGATTTTAACTTCGTTCGCATACTCTTAGCGTTTGGTGCAAAAGTAGCTGTTTGGTGCAAAAGTAGCGTACTAAAGCATAGTTAAAAAACAATATTTCATGCATTATTTCAAGGATATTGTGAGGTATGCGACAATATACATACACCCCATTGGTCGTTTATGCTCGAGGTTCGACCCCTCTCGACAGCAGTGCTGTAAAGGCTTATCAACGTAGCGTTACCTGTTTGCTGACGTCAAGTAACGGTGGCTGCCAGCACTGTTCCGCCATGACAGGTAACGCGTCCACGAGCAGCTGTCAATGCTGTCATTGCAAAGTGAACTACGATTGAAGTAAGTTGTGCTCTCCTGCATCATTGACTAGATCACCCTCTCTATGCCGGGTGATTCCTCTTCGGTAATTGAATTTTACATTTGGCGACCGTGACAGGACCGGCCGTTTTAAAATCTACGATTGTAACTAAATATTCGCAAGAGAAAACGAAGGTGGAATCACTCGACATGGGAAAAAAAATGTGAAAAACAAAATGGCGGTCAAAGTGGAAAATAAAATTTTAATGTGGTGTTCTTTACGGAATCATTTCGTAAGAATATAAGCGTGTTGAGACAACCGCTTAGAATTAAAGGCGAGTCGGGACAACCGCCTGGAAAAATTGAAGTGGCGAGTCGGGACAACCGCCAGAAACGAATGAAAGAGGCGAGTCGGGACAACCGCCTGAAACGAATGAAAGAGGCGAGTCGGGACAACAGCCTGAAAAAAATGAGAGGCGAGTTGGGAAAACCGCCAAGGAAAGTATGGCAGGCGTGTCGGGACAACCGCCTGGGAAACTTGAAAGCAAGTCCGATAAACAACCTTGTAAAATTGGGAGGAGAACCGCCAAAACCAAATTGAGACCGATGATGTTTAGCATGGACTTCTTTTTTTTTTCAGGTTATCGTTGATTATTGTTTGTACTGAGAAAAGCAATTCAAAATGTCAACCGGTGGTAAATATGTGCGCATTGCGCAAGGTCTTGATAGTGACTCTGATGCAGCAGATCACATCATGGATGAGGTAGAGGTAGTAGAGCACGTAGGAAGATACGTCCGAGCACCGGAGTTTTCTGATGATGAGAAGCAGGACCATCAGTATGACCACTACAACGTAACAGTCGATCCGGACAGCGAAAAGGAGGCAATGAGGCAAAAGATTGCTGAAATGGAAAAGATAATTGCAGAATTATCGTCGAAAACCAAAACGCCATCCGAGTCCATCAATGAAGCCGTTGATGCAGAGGAGAGTTGGAACTGTTTCCGAGAAATTCCATCTTCACAAACAGAAGAAAGCGCGGCGAGCATTAGATGGGATCAGATAAAACCTTTTCCGAAAGGGATACCCGCTAACAAAATGTGGGAGGAATGGACCAAATACAAAGAAAATTTCGAGATCGCTGCCTCATTATCCAACGTTCGCAGTGCAAAACGTCGAACACAATTACTGTTCATTTCTATGGGTGATGAATTGGGTGGCATCATACGGGCTGCCAAGCTGCGTCCAAATTTGAACGATAGTCAGTGCTACATCACCTTCGTCAGGAACATTGAACGCTACTTGCGTTCGATGACGGACACATCGGCGGAACACGACGCTTTTATGGCTATGTCGCAGGCATCGGATGAGTCAGCCGTGGGTTTTCATGCCAGGCTGGTTGAAAAAGTGCGGTTGTGCGGGTACAGCATTAGCGATCAAGAACGTTTCGTTAGGGTACAGCTACTTAAAGGTATGCGTAATCAAGAGCTTGCAAAGGACTCCAGAACATTAGGCTACGAAACAAATTTTATCGTGCAGTCGGCAACGCGCAATGAAGCTTATGAGACTGGAGCTGCGTCGGTTGCTGATATTAACCCGTCTATCAACCATGTGGGTGGTATGCGAAGGTCGATTAAACGCGGCAGTCGAAACGAGTTAGGCGTAGGTGAACGAAACAAGCAGCCTCGCATCAATCGCTTTCCATATGTAAGCCGACGTGAACGGTGCCCTAGATGCAATCGAGCAATTCATCGAAATCAAATATGCCCTGCGGTGAATCAGAACTGCAACTCTTGTGGCATGCGTGGGCACTTTGCAGCGACCTGTAGGCGTAAGCGCGTTGACGTCATTCAGGAGCTAGAGGTTCCTCAGGATACTAAAGTTGAATCCAAAATAGACGAGGTAAAATGAGTTTATGAATCCTATATATAAATAAAACGTAAATATATGGCTTATTTACTTTTCATAATTCGTGTTCCTATTTGACGTTTTTTCCTGTTTTTTCCCAATAGTTAAACGCCTTATCTCTGGAGGATGTGTTGGTAGATTGTCATCTGGGTTCTTCGAGTGCGATTAAATTCCTTATCGACTCGGGGGCAGATGTGAATGTTATAGGTGGCAATGACTGGCAGCGTCTTAAGAGTGAATACGAATCCGGAAAAGCACAGTTAGAACCGATTTCAAGTCCCACAAACAAGAAAATAGAAGGTTATGCAGCAAACAAACCTATGGAAGTTGATTTTTGCTTTAGAGCGAAAATTCATGCAACTGGATCCGCTAACTCGGTAGTTGCTAATTTTCTAGTAATCGTCGAAGGTAAACGCTCATTGCTAAGTAGGTCTACTGCAAGTGACTTGAAGCTGTTGTTCGTGTGTGCTCATGTCAACAACTGCAATGAGGCCGAGTATGAAATCTTTCCGAAGATGCCTGGTGTCAGTATCAAATTCAGTGTAGACAAAACAGTTTCACCAGTAAGAAATGCTTACTACAATATTCCCGCTGCATATAGAGAAGGGGCTCGGCGCCGCCTACTAGAAATGGAAGCCAAAGGCATAATTGAAAGAGTTACAACAGCACCACAATGGATTAGCGGTATGTCGGCGGTAGCAAAAGGCAAAGATGACTTCCGTTTGGTCGTCAATATGCGGGCACCAAATCGGGCTATCAATCGCGAATACTTTCGTCTACCGACTCTTGAGGAAATGAAAATCAAGCTGTACGGCGCCAAGTATTTTACGAAGCTGGATCTGAAAAATGCCTACTATCACCTAGAGCTGAACCGCGAATCGCGTGATCTGACGACTTTTCTGGCAGAAAGTGGCATGTTCCGTTTCACACGGCTGATGTTCGGTGTGAATTGTGCGCCGGAGATATTCCAAAGGGAAATGACACGTGTCCTAGAAAGCATTGAAAACAAAATTGTCTATATCGACGACATTTTGATTTTTGCTGATGAGTTAGGAAAGCTTCATAAAACAGTCGCAGATGTGTTAAGAATTCTTGAAAATCATAATTTAACTCTAAACACATCAAAATGTGAATTCGATAAAAAAAGGATAGTATTTTTGGGGCACGAGTTAGATCAAGATGGGTTCCACATTGAAAAATCTAAGGTAGAAGCTATTCAAAAATTTCGGCGCCCAACGTCAGTCTCAGAATTGAGGAGCTTTCTAGGTCTAGCATCGTTCGTTAGCCCGTACATACGAAATTTCGCTAAAATTACGAGCTCCTTGTGGACAGTTGCGGGTTCCAAAGCATGGATTTGGGGAGAGCAACAAGAGAAAGCATTTCACAAAGTGAAGGAGCAAATAATTCTTTGTACGCTATCTCTAGGCTATTTTTCAGAGCGCGAAAGTACCATTCTCTACACTGACGCTTCTCCTAATGCATTAGGAGCCGTGTTAGTTCAGGAGGGTGCAAATAAAACGCGCCGCATTATTAGTTTTGCGTCTAAAGCCTTGACACCCACCGAACGCAGATATGCCCAAAATCAGAGAGAAGCTCTAAGTGCAGTATGGGCTGTTGAGCATTTTTCTTACTTCCTATTAGGGAGACACTTTACTTTGCGCACCGATGCTAGAGGTATAACTTTCATTTTTGATCGTGCACGCGAAAATACGAAAAGAGCGCTGACTAGAGCAGACGGTTGGGCTTTGCGTCTCAGCCCATATAGTTATACTGTGGAATATGTGAAAGGCCGAGACAACATAGCTGACCCGTCGTCAAGACTGTATGAAGGAAATGATGTTCCATTCGACGAAGACGCAAGCCCATGGGAGATCGCTAATCTAGAAGCCAACGTCGTTAGCTTTCTAACCGAGGATGAAATCAGAGAAGTTACCGCTGAAGACGAAATACTTAAACAGGTGATTCAGGCGCTTGGCTCGGGGTGCTGGACTAAACCGTTAAACCGATATCGGGCGGTATCAAGCGATCTTTCTGTAAAAAATGGTTTGATTACGAAACTGGGATGTATCGTGATACCAGAAAAACTTCGTCAGAAGACACTTGAAGTTGCTCACGCTGGACATCCCCTGGCAGCAAAACTCAAGAGCATTCTTCGAGAGCGCGTATGGTGGCCGGAGATGAGTAAGAATGCCGAAGAATGGGTTAATTCTTGTAAAACATGCGCAGTGAATGGTAGGCCTGAAAAACCAACTCCGATGCAACGCATATTTGCTCCGAAAACCGTCTGGGAAACGATAGCTCTGGACTTTAACGGTCCATATGCAAGATACGGCGGAATTTTAATTCTAGTTGCGATTGACTATAGATCCAGGTACGCTTTCGCTAGAGCTGTGAAATCTACGAGTTTCGAAAACACAAAAAAGGTTCTCGATGAGATATTTAGGATGGAAGGTTTTCCAAAAGCTATAAAGACCGACAATGGTCCTCCCTTCAACAGTGAGGAGTATAAGAAGTATTGTAGCGAACGGGGAATCCAATCCATATTCTCTACGCCGTTTTTCCCACAGCAGAATGGCTTGGTGGAAAATTTCATGAAGATCATCAACAAAGCAATGTCAGCAGCAGTGTCGAATAAAACTGACTATAATGAGGAACTGCAGTCTGCTGTGCAGGCGCACAATGCGGCAGCTCATTCAGTCACTAAGATGGCCCCAGAAGAGGTTTTGTGCGGGCGGAAAATTCAAAGGGGACTTCCTTTGTTTATCCGAGGCAGATCTAATGTAGACGATCAGCTGTTGGATTCGAGAGATTCGAGGGCAAAAATTCAATCGAAGGCTCATCAAGATCGTAAACGTAGCGCAAAACCTTGCAGAGTTGGCCCTGGTGACACTGTTATAGTGGAACGGTATTCTAAAACAAAGGGAGAAGCAAGGTTCGACGCGAAACGCTACACTGTAGTTCAGGAGAACAACGGCAATTTAGTCCTAAACGACGATGGTGGTAACCTACTGAAGCGACATGTTTCTCAGGTCAAGAAAGTGCACTTTTGGCGGCCTACGCCTTTGATTTCGAGTTCCGCTAAATCGGCAACTTCAACGTTTGCGGCAGTTGATAACTCTAACCCAGCTGCTATTTCAACTCGCCTTCCAAGGGATAGAAAGGCTCCGTCATATTTGGTTGATTATAAGGTTTGACTGTTCCTGGAATAAATAACCCTTTTAGAATATGTAATTTGAGTGTTTAATTACCTTTTAAATGTCAATCCAACAGCGACCTTGAACTTGACCTGATCTGCACTTTGTTGCATTCATGCTTGTTTACATATTCTGCAGATTTTGTTGCGAGATGCCAGAAACTTTTGGCCATTGTACTGTTGTACTCATCTTCTCGAAAGCTGGAGCTTCGAGCAAATTACTTGGTAGCGCTCTTGTTGCGCGGTTTTGGAAAATACTCCAAGCAGCTTTAAAAATTCTCAGAAATTTCTTTTAGTTAGGAAAATTTAATATGGTTATAGAATAAAGTTATAAATTTCGACAATTACGGAATATCTTCACTGCATTGTGATTCGCACACGGACTTCAACTACCTATATAATTCAGCGAATCTGGAGTCCCTGCTACTGGTACGGTTACTATAAAACGTGGGAACTGAAGCGTAGCGAAATGTCAGTGGAACTTTCGTTCAGGTTTTTCGTTATATGCATGCAAACTCGTTGGGCAGTATACACTGAAGGAAGATTCATTGTTTTTTTTTCAATTGACAGCAGTTATGTATTAAATTTTGCGTTTATTGTTTTGATTTGGCAAAAGAGGGAATAGATATTTTATTAGAGAAGGAGGGGAATGTGAGGTATGCGACAATATACATACACCCCATTGGTCGTTTATGCTCGAGGTTCGACCCCTCTCGACAGCAGTGCTGTAAAGGCTTATCAACGTAGCGTTACCTGTTTGCTGACGTCAAGTAACGGTGGCTGCCAGCACTGTTCCGCCATGACAGGTAACGCGTCCACGAGCAGCTGTCAATGCTGTCATTGCAAAGTGAACTACGATTGAAGTAAGTTGTGCTCTCCTGCATCATTGACTAGATCACCCTCTCTATGCCGGGTGATTCCTCTTCGGTAATTGAATTTTACAGATATTAGATAAATAAAAAGTGTTCGAAGTTTGAATCACGTTTTGAGGTGTGATTCAAACTTCGAACACCCACGAATAATATTTGGTTTTTCCGTATTTTGCTTTGGGAACATGAATTATCTGCATTGTAAAGCTGTACAAAATCAATTTGCTTTAGATGTGGTACATAGAGTTTGAAAATATTAGCAAATGACTGCAGAAGTACGGATTGAAACTAATTATTGGGTGAAAAATTTACATCATACTGTTAGGTGGATTTAAAAAGACAGTGTTTAGAAGAAGGATGAAATTTCATTTATTTAAGTTGAATGACACTAAAAACATTAATACTTTTCAAAGTAATACAAGTGTTCGATGTCTGAGACTGAAATATTCGAGCTTTGAATGTCGACCATGAAAGTGTTCTAAGTTTGAATCATAACCGAACAGCAGTTTTTTAGTGTTTTTCAATGTAAATTAACATTTTATCCTCCTTTTAAAAATTTTAACACGAAAATAATTAAATTGTCATGCTAGTAAACCATTTATGGGAGTAGAATAAAGATGTTTTCGAACATTTTTCTTTGAAGAAAGTTTCAGCATAGCTTAAGTGTTCGAAGTTTAAATCAGTACCATATATTCCATTCTGATCGCTTTTAGCGCATTTCGCACTCCCTTCAACTTCTCCGTGAACATTTGTCACCTTTTCACAACACAGGTGCCAAAGGTATCAAAGCATGCCAAAGGTATCAAAACATTTTTAATTGCGCCGAAATTTAGTTTAGTTTAGTTTAGTTTACTTTTATTATCTGGTAGTGTAAGGTAATCCTTTTAAAATACTACCACCGTAAGTTATAAGAGTTATATACACAATTCACTTAATATGAAACTATCACTCATTTAACTATCTAATTATTATCAATTTTAACTAGAGTTCCAAAATTCGAGGCAGCCCCTCTTGAAATTTGCTTCCGAAGTCAAACGCTTGATTGTTGTTGGCATCATATTCCAGTTTACCACACCTCTGACGAACATTGAGCTTGCGAAATGGTTGATTATACTGGTTAATTATGTATGTATGCATATTTGTATGGGGGGAATCCATTATCAGTTCAAGGTCCTGCCAGTTTATGTGGGTAGACTTACAGTAGCTTCAAATTTGATTGTAAAATGAATTTCACACTAAAGCTGTAGTAGAAGGACCAAAGTTGATTGAGCGGACCCACAAGCACTTGTGCGCATTCCGGGATTATAAGAATTTCCTACCAGAATTAGAATCTTTCCATGTAACAATCAATTTCGCTGCACCAGCGCTAACTCACGTGATGGTTTGTTTGTTCGAAGAGTGCAACATAAATATTGTTTCAGACCTTCAAGAGTTTCCTCTTAGTGATTCCGATTGACTCCTCACTCCATCCTCCAGTCTTCCACTCATATGATGCCTCTGTATTCATATACCGCCCAGCTAGCTTCGATCGTACCGATGCTGGTCTAACAAGCCAGTCGTCGTATGTTCGAATCTCGGCTAGGCGGTGCTTGCTAGTTAGAGTCAGTAGGATTGTTGCACTGGCCCCGTAATTTTCCTGTACTATAACAGCCAGCTGCGAAGTCTGTCGATAAAGAAGGGTAATGTCTAAAGACGGTATAAACCCATGGCTTTGCTTTGCTGTATTCATTAATTTATCATATAATGCATATAATGAATTTAACACATGATATATAATGAAGTGAAATTAATATGGATAAAATAGAACGAGCTCACCAGCAGTTCTTTGAATCAGATATAGTTGCATCATAATGATACCATCATTTGAGTTTCCATCAGCGCTACATGTACAACAACCCAACAGTATCCATGTACATTATTAGAAAGTTTTACGGTCAATGTTTGTATTGATAGTAGATGTTTGAAGAGCTAGAAAGAAACAAACAATTAGAATAGAATAGGGTAGGACATAAGTGCGATATTTGAAGTTGTCATCAATTTTCGTGAGAGATAAAGAAGGACAACATAATATATTTTATAGTGACGCAGTAACGCAATGTCCTTACATTCAACTATAAATCATCTGCGGTAACAGTGTTTTGCAAAATAAATTCTTCTTTCTTCTGATCAAGTGCCGATTCGCACTTTTACCCCACTAGCGGGGCAAAAGTGCAAATACCGCGGGACAAAAGTGCAAAGCTCGAATCTATGCAATTAGCACAACAGTAGCTAACAAAACCATATTATCACCAATCTGCGTTATGTTTCGGTAAGGAATATTCTCAATTTGCACCTTTCCTATTTTACGCTGGTGTATTGCAACCTCCGTTAGATCTAAACTTTTCCAAACGTTTGTTTTTTGTTTCATCAGCGGAAAAACATTGTTTTCCTTCGGTCAACATCTTTAGAGCACAGAGTTTTCTGCAGATCCTCCTTTTCTAGTATCTGTAATATAGTGCCTAAAGCTGTATACATTTTTGCCTCGTTCATGAATCGCACTTTTGCCCCGTCAGTGAATCGCACTTTTGCCCCGCTAAGCGCTTGACGGGGTTAGATTAAATTACGGAAAAGCGAAATATATTTTGTAAATTCTTTTCACCGTATTTTCAAAACAGATATGTGAGTGATGTAAAACGCTGCTACAAATTTTCAACAAGTAATATCCCCCTGTTGATATCGTATTTGTCATATAACGAAAAATTACATCAAAACCGCCCTAAAAATAACATTTGCACATAACTTAGCAACTATGCTTCGTAAGCAACCAAAGTTTACGTTAGATTCAAACTGTCAAAGTAGTCCCCCATCCATGCCAAATTAGTTAATTTACTCGGAATCTGCACCGATAAATCATTGAATCGCACTTTTACCCGCATCGCACTTTTACCCGTCCTTACTCTATATGTTTGAGCTTACCTACCAACGGGGCCGGGTGGATCAGCCATCTTCCCAAAACCACAATTTTGGTGTCAGGCACCCGGGAGCCACGCAGCATCGCACCTCCTAGCTTAGCTACTCAATTTTAAGGAAAGAGCATTACCAGGTATGACCACGTGGAGGTGCTAGGTAGGAACTTGGGATGTCTAGAGCTATGTTGGACGCATCTTCATTGCCTTCCCCCTTTTATACCCTGTTGATTATACTGGTTAATTATGTTCTCAGCGTATTTCTCAGCGTAAAAAGCTCTTTCTTATGGTATGAACGGTTCTTTGATTAATCCCCCTAAAAGTAAAATAGAAAATTTATTTTTCAAGCAGTAAGAGATAGATACTGCGTGCATTCACTCGAACTTTCTTTTGCCGTCTAAATTTTTTACTTTTTGTTTAACTTAACTTCTTGACCGATTTAGACGCATAGACTACGGCCGGTAAGGTAAGACCTCATCCATCTTGTAAATGCAGCAGATATTCCAAGTTTCTCCATCCGATTCAGTAATATTTCGTGGTCGACACGGTCGAATGCAGCTTTCAAATCTACCATGCTGTCCATATCAAGCAGATTGAACGAATCGTCACTTCATTCGGTATGCTCTTCGAATACTATCCTGGGATCAGGGCTGTCCTGCACACAGTGCACCTATTTTGCTTTTTAGCTGAAGAACCATAATCAAACAAAATTCGAAAATATTTTGTATGGGGCACTTATAGAGTCGATTATTATCCATATGATTGCTGAACTAAGCATCGCTCTATTTGAAGTATTTACGGCTCACTTCACACTGGGTGGTGCGCAGAGAGCGCTCTGGGTGCTCCACCCAGTGTGAACTGGGAGTGCGCCGTAAATACTTCAGATAAAGCAATACTTAGTTCAGCAATCTTATGGATAATAATCGACTTTATAAATGCACCATATATACATATATGTATGTATATATGTATATTTTCGAATTTTGTTTGGTTGAGGTGTTACAGTCAAATAAATAAAATAGGTGCACTAAGTGAAGGACAGCCCTGCCTTGAATGATCCAGTTCGTCTGCCTCCGTACGAATATCGATGAGCTCTTATACGCCTACCTACTCGGACAAACAGAGAAGTATGTTGCAACGCTTGTTTATCTACGATCTTCTGGAAAATAGTTTTGATATCCCGGAGCTACTAGGTCAAGTTCGGTTCAACGTACCACCTATCAAGAAGACTGGCAACTCTGCCAAAAGTTGAGGGACAGTTACAGCGATGCTATCTGCCGAGTTAAAGTTGAACTAACGCATACTTGTGTGTGTATATTGGAATATAGATGCACACAAATACGTATGCAATGCATTTCCACACTCGCACATATCTTTTCCCACCAATACATCCCAAGTAACAATTTGGGTTTTATTGCTCTTTTAAGATGGCATTTACGACCAAAATTGGACTTGAAGACCAGCATAAGTGTACAATAAAACTCACATTGTTGCTTGGGATGTACCCACAGCTTCAACTTGTGTTGGGAAGGGGGCGCTGATGCTTCTGTTAATTATCATTTGTATAGGCGCGAGAAAGAGATGCCAGTCTTCTTGATAGAATGTTGTTGCACCTAGGCATACCCGACGAGCGGATTTCTTTCGACTGCCGTTACGTTGTAGTCTCTTCGCCCGAAGTAATCCAATTGACGTGTGTTTTCGTGAATTTAATATTTGTGTCTGATTGTTATGATGAAACCAGAAGTACCTCTCTGTATTCTATAGTTCTACCTAGTCTATATTAAGAACTGTCTGTGCGACATAGTCGAAGACCAGTAAATACATAAATAAATAAAAATACTTGAAACATTCTGATTAAGTTTCATGGACCGAAAACAAAATTAGTCTCAACTTGCAGCTTAACCACCTAACCAGTCTATCGTATTGACTCATTTTGCCACATCTACAGATCGCTTGCCAGACAAAGCAATTTTTAGTAAATTTCGACAAACTTAGAAATAACAACATAGTATTTCTGTCCCGGCATTTGTTTGGTGTCAATCTTGATGTAGGTTTCATTACCAATCGCAATGTAGAACTGTTTTGTGAACCACTTCCTGTATATCCTATCCTTATGTGGGTTTTGGCCACCGTGTTCTACTTGTCATCTCCGTTCGGTACCTTCCGAACTTTGTACACATGCAGTCCGGTTTTTTGCTGAAAACAAATTAAAACTTCCACGTTTTTGGCATATTCCGAATCGATATATTGGGTTGATTCAACATTGCGTTAGAATGTGAGTACTCCTGCGATAATCGACAGGTAGATCTTGGCACACTAGCAACCGATGCAACTACACCAGATTAGAAGGCGTATTATCAGCGGAAGTCCTGGCTACAATGTATTCCACAATCATTTTGGAAATAATCTGAGTCCCCGTACAAAAAGTCCTTGATAGATACGTGGACTAACGTGCACTCGGAGTGTTCGAAAGGCAAATACCAAGAACCAATTTCGGCGGTGTGGAGCCTGGAGACTAGCGGCCATGGACTAAGTTCGATAGGAGAAATACGTTATGCAGGCCTTTTCATAAGACTTCAGACTAATTTAGTAAGGAAGTACATAACGTCTAATTTCTGAGGTGAGCAAATTGAAAATTGCTGGGTTCTATTATTCTACTAAAATATTTTTTAATCAATAAAAACCGCAGTGAGTCGTCTTAAACGATGATAGACTGAAAAGGGCTACAAATATTTTGCGCATTTTTTCCGCAACCTTTTCTATTTATACCTGAGAGTAAAAACATCACCACTTTAGCACAGCTTCAAACATCAACAGACTCGGTTTTGAGGAGTCAAATATTTAAATTATTTTCAATTCAATATTACTGAACAAACATAGATAAGCGGATTCCAGCGCTACAATGCTCATCATTTTCGCACTTTACATAAGAGACTGTCACTTCCCGTCTGAGCAGTTCCAAACCCAAAACCGGTCGGTATCAGCCGTCCCTGTTGCATTGGTAGACACTTCTTGCAACAGAGGGGTGAAATAATAAAATGTGTGTACAAAATTAATTCTTAAACACTCCTCCGGGTATCACTATGCGGGAAAATTTGCTGCCACATCAAACAATCAGTGTTGGGAGGGTGGCTTTTCCCGTCGCCACGTGGCAATGACACAGAACAGGAGGGTTGGAAAACCCTTCTGGTTTTGAACATGAAATATTGACCGGCTGCTGCCGATGTCTTCCGATTGTTCGTATGACATCCGAAAAAAAAGTAAAGAGTGGTACCAGATTGCGCTTACTGTATTTTATTAAGCCAAAAGTAATAACGAATTTATGCGCTTTTTCAGGGCCGATTCTGTTACTTGGAATCCACATAAATTGATGGGTGCTCTACTTCAGTGCTCAACGATACACTTTAAAGAAGACGTAAGTATACGTATATGTAAGAGTTTGGTTCGGGAATGTTGGATAAGTTTTGTTTCAAACTTTCATATCATTAACTTTTTATGACTTTTCAAACATCTACATATTACACTGATTTTTGCGGCAAGATCATAGATCAGACATTAGGT
This sequence comes from Sabethes cyaneus, assembly GCF_943734655.1. NCBI lineage: Eukaryota > Metazoa > Arthropoda > Insecta > Diptera > Culicidae > Sabethes > Sabethes cyaneus. The sequence continues at coordinate 138,990,170 of NC_071354.1, forward strand.
ATCCATCAAAACATTCAATATACATATTCAATACAACAGTCAATACATTCAATTGCACTAAGGTCTTTTTATACGGTTGGTTTCTTCGATTACTCTAGAGTATTGCAAAAATGTTTAACTAATATAAGAAAACTAGGTATATTTATGCCAGGAAACTATGATCATTACAAAAATTAGTAGAAAAATAATAACTAAACCTTCAAAACACAAACATCTATATATTATAGGTTGAAAACTTTTTAAAAGTTATTTTTACATAGGTACATCTCAATATATATTTTCATAAAATTTCTTCTCGAATTTTCCTCTACAGGGCCTTTTGATTAGCTGCAATCAAATGTCCGCCGAGTATTTGTTTATGACAGACAAATTGTACGATATCAGCTATGATACTGGTGATAAAGTAATCCAGTGTGGGCGGCATAACGACATTTTCAAGTTATGGCTTCAATGGCGATCGAAGGGCACAGAAGGTTTTTCCAAACACATGGATCACCTGATGGAGCTGACAGAGCATCAGGTACGGCGAATTAAGGAACAATCAGACAAGTTCTATCTTATAATGGAACCGGAATGCACGAATGTATCCTTTTGGTACATTCCCAGACGATTACGCGGTGTTCCACATGACGCTAGAAAGGAACAAGAATTGGGAAAAATCTGTCCAATAATCAAATCACGTATGATGCAAACTGGTACACTAATGGTTGGCTACCAACCGGACGATCGGCGTCCCAACTTCTTCCGATCAATTATTTCTTCGATAGCAGTCACCGAAGCTGATGTTGATTTCATGCTCAGTGAAATTGATCGCTTAGGTCAGGATCTGTAAATTACTTGAAGGCTCAGCAATACAGCATCAGTTCGTAAAGAAAAAAATCTCATTAGTAAAAAAATTTTACTGACCAGCTATGAATAGGCATTGACACGATTTTCAACTGCCGACAAAATTTCTTCCAACAAAAGTTGGTTGAAAATACGATCATTTAACAACCAAGGAGTATCATTTGAAATAACATATCAATGAAGATCACTTGTAAGATTTTTATCATTTACTTATCGAATAAGTAAATTAGACTCATAAAACATATATCACCATGTTGAAGTTTTGAAAGTCCTATTTTCGTTGTGATTGTTTTCATCTTTATGTTTAATTTACAGCTCACAAAAGTTGTATGTATTGTTATTATCATATGTTGGATTACGTTTAAGGCGTTGACCTGCCAAAACAGAAATCAAAGATTATTATATTTGTTATAACGAAGCAAACACTAAGAACGAACTAATAATAAACACATATTTCTTAATGAAACAGAACATATTTACTAACATTGACTGTTGCACTCGATTGATGCAAAAAGAAGAAAATATATATACAAAATATATATACATACTATATACACAATATTCATTCTCCCATTACTTATACACTTGTTCATGATAATCCATAGTTCAGTGCAAACGAAATAATAATAGAACAAACCCTATTTTGTTTACGCGTTATTTTTGGTTCATTACCGGCATATTCGGATCTTGTTTTATTTAAGAAAAAGAAATCGGCAAATGTGAAAATTATTAATGTGTAGTGTGCAATAAACAAATTTCGTTGCAAATCTAAAAAAACAGGCAATAGTTAACTGTAATTATATACATATATGGCTGTACTATATATATAGAATTTAATTTATATTTAAAAGTTAATTTGCATCTGCTCAAGGTTACGTTGTGAGATGTGTACATAAATGCCAACCCTAACACAATATGAAATGAAACTGCTTTAATCAAACGTTCTTCATCTCCTGAAGAAATAAAAATACAAACGGTACCGACTGAACGTTTAGAAAATGCCAGCTTATTTGTTAAATAAAAATATACCGCAAAAATGCTATAACATCATGTATATGAGCTTGTTGAAAACGAGATTCGTTAAATGGTTTTATCTATCTCATATGAACCAATAATTAGTTGAAAATTATTTCGCTAAATCATCATAGTAATATGGTTGAAACTAGTGACTGATTCGACGTGTAACTTAAACTGCACATAATAGAGTAAAATGCTTGACTTATCAATGGTATAGTACTTTTCTTTGGTAAAAAATAATATATCGTTTAATTAATTCATAGTTTTATTTCTAATAACGCGTTGATCGCAATATACTAGCAAAGGACTCGAAAAGTAGTAACAAAACAAGAGAGAAAACAACAAAATCAAAAGTCTTCCTTCGAACGAAATGTTAATTAAAAGATGATTCGCGTTCACTCTCAGATACCGTCGATCGTGGTGAACTGGAATCACTTTGTTTGATTTTGAATCATGTCACGTGGTGTTTCCATATATCTGGTTCACCTTTATGTATATTTCATCTCGAGAGTGACGGGAATCGTAAGTGACACATTCAACAAAGAGTTGCTATGAATCGCATCGATTAGTTGCTTGATTTAAATACTCTATAAAAAAGCTAAGTTACTTGGTAGCTGATCCACTGCAAATTATTATTAATGGATCATAAAACAAAACGCTGTAACCGATTACTAAAAGTCATAACGAAAGCGTCTCCCAAACAAAAACTGGCAAAGCCATACAGAGATTTTAGCACATTTGACAATTCACGTTTCAAGTACGTTTGACTAAAACAAACGCTAATTAACATTTGTCATGAATAGTGAAACCAAAACACAACAAAAAATAAATGACGTACCGGTACTATAGACTATTACGCAAACAAAACACAATAGATGTTATGTGTTGTTACAGTGAATGAAAAATCAAAAAAAGCAAATATGAATCTGCAAATAAAAAAAGAAATAATTATATGTATCCATCGATTATGCAGTCTTTTAATTTTATTTCGAAACTGTCAAACTGTCAAAAGGACTTTATTTATTATAAATTTGTAGTTTATTTTGAATTTTAGGTGTGACTACATATTATGAGATTATAAAACTGGATGAACTAGCAAAATATGTTATTCCAAATGAAAAATGAAAAATATTGATAAATGTTGATCTCATCTATTCAGCCAATAATTTTCATAGTCTCCAATATCATAATTTTCTGGTTCATAATACAGCCAATATCAATAACATTAAATACAACAATCAAAACTTTTATCCATTATCTATTAACAAGGGCGTACCCAGCAAAGATTCTTGGGGGAAGGTTTTACAAAAAAAAATTGGATATAGCCTAACCTCAAGCAGTTTATTCAAGAAATGGGGAATTATTTTCAGGTAAAAGCTATTTAGGTTGAAATTAAGTGTTCTTCATTTGAAAAGAAAATCGAATCGAAATAAAATAAGACAAATGTTAAAATCTTGCCTCTCAGATGGCATCGCGGTAAATTGCATGTTCAAATCTCGGCTGGAAGAGGCTATAGACTTTTATAGGTTTGAGTCTCTTCGAGACGCGGCGAAGGCCGAGTCAAGTTGACAACTTATCCTGCATGCTTTTCAATATCGCTTTTGAGGAGGTGATTCGACCCCCTCAAAAGCGACCGAGATATCGAAACCAGAAGCTTGATTCAGAGCCGACGTTTAGGGCGGCAAACCCGTGCGGTCGCACGTAGCCTCGTGCTTCGGGGGGCCTCACGCTTGGTGATGACAAGAGAAAAATGTTAAAAAAATTCTAGTGGACAATCTCTGGCATTGAATACAATACAGCACACTTGGTTGTTAAGATATGTTTGAATAATTTCCATTGGTTATTAAAAAAAATTCGATGAAATTCGCCCTTGCTGCTTTGGAATGGATCGTTACATAATATGCCAAACGATTCCGTTCAGATTGCACGCCAATTGTACACGGAGGCTTCGATCAAATGGGCACCAAGCTCTTTCAAACCAATGAAATCTCCAGGTCCAGATGGTATTCCACTAATTTTTCACAAAAAATGGACGTCGTTATCATGTCCGAGCTTATCAACCGAGCCAATTTCGCTTTGGAACATATTCCTGAGGATTGGCGAAAACTAGAGGTGGAGTTTATGCATAAGGGAAATAAAAAGAGAAAAGCACGCATAAGGCTTTCAGACCAATAAGTCTGACATCAACACTTTTTAAGTTGATTGAGAACATTCCAGATAATTATATCCGGTATGAGTTTTTAAAGAGCTCTGCATTGCATGGAAATCTAGATACATACCAACATGGAAACCGCACTGCTCTGTGTAGTCATATCAATTGAGAAATCACTCAAATATCAGGAACGGCACTTTGTTCTTTCCTTGATATTGAAGGAGCTTTCGATTACATGTTCTTCATTTAATTTATTATGGCTCTCTTTCAAAACGGAGTCGACCACATTACAATGGGCTAGACACAAGCAATGCTTTTGAACAGAGAAATCATCATCATTTAGAGATACGTCGGTCATGATCTCAATGATCAAAGGATGTTCACAAGGAGTTCTCTGCCCTTTGATTTGGACACGGGTGGCTGACGCACAAGATATCGCCACTTTGTTATGAGACTACACTCAACCCCCGCTAATATGAAACACACCTCGTTCAGACTGGGCGAGTTCATTTTTAATCTGAATATTTGGTTACTCCATTCATTTTCACATACGCGCAAGACGCGCACCCTATGAACTTGTTGTTTTGATTTGACGAAAACAAACGTTTTGAAAACATGCATGAATTCTAAACGTCCGGTTTGTAGAAGAGGTAATTGACTCGGCAGTTTCAACTAAAATCGTTTATTTTGAGTGCTGGAGAGAGATAAGTTCCATATGAGCTATATTGCCAAAGCTCTTGAGCAAGAGGAAACGCATTAAGTATTTTACTTTTTTTCAATTTACCCGATCAACTTTAACCTCAATTGTGTATGACGGGGGTACTCGGTATTACTTAAGCCGTCAACATAGAACCTATCATCAGAGGAAAGTTTGACGTAGTACTGTCGAGTTGTTTGGTAGGAGCTCTAAACACCACCATGTTATGGTATTTACAAGACGGGCCCCACAAAAACAGTCGTTATCGTTCGCCAGGTGAAGAAAACATGCTTCTACTACCCCTATACTGATTAGTTTCAGCCCGAGCTTTAGTAAGAAAGTCAAACTCTTTGAAATAATTTTGGATAAAAAACTTAACTGGGCTGTTAAGAAAACGTCCCATAGGAATTGAACACAGGGCTGTAGACTAAACAGTTAAACATTTTATCTACCCAAATCCTACAGTAGCTCAACTCAATTTAACTCGTAGTGTCGGGAATCACGGGACCCCTAACTGGAAACTGTTCCGCTCTTTATCATTTAAAAAATATCGGATGATACTGAAACCTACCACTTTTGCATCTCCGAAATTGAAAGTTCAGCGCATTTGCTCTGAAATTATAGCGCTTTATCTAGGCATAACTTCTTCGGAAGTATCCTTCCTGGAGCTCAAATCCTAAAAGGTCATAGATTTTATTAGCCATGTAGTGCCGAATTGGGGCACAAGATTAAGACTATCTAGCTTAACTTCATCAATGGGTATGAGCAGTCCGTAAACTGTGTAGAGCAATCGAAATCTGTCTCGAAAGATGATCATTTAGATCACCACAGTGGTTTTTTAATCCAATTCCTCCGCTCAAAGCCTCGCTGCTTAACCTGCACAAGGCCTCGCGCGTTGTAACGCCGGCTCTCGTTTGATTTTCAGTAAATGTAGCAAACTTCTTAGCTACGCACACTACGCGCTTTGATATTAAAGCCAGAAACTTTGCCACGGCGAGGGTGATTTGCGCTAGACTGAAAGCGGAGTCTAAGAGTATTGGGCTTAAAATAAATGCGTCGAAGACCAAATACATGTATGGTAGAAGCTCATGCTAGACCAACGTGTGCTTTTCGCGGACGGTAATTATTGACAGTGCAAAAAGTGAAGTTAAAAGCTTCTACTGAATATTTGATAGAAAAGTGAAAATAAAATTTTAAAACCCGTTTTACTGCTGCTAGTTTTAAAGTGAAACGGTGTTGCTTCAGTTGAAACCGAAGCTTCATTGCTTCATTGTCGAGTAACGATTTGCAATTGAAGGTGACGTCGTCGGGCTCTGCACTAAACTGTGAAATTTCAAGCTTGAAATTGAAGAAAAAAAGATATGCTGTATTTTATTGATAAACTTCTCTAAAAACACAATCGTTGATAAATTACGAATTTTTAACGCAATAGCAAATGAAGGTGTTTTTGTAAATCTAGGAGAGAATCAGGCAAAACGGTCCGATTGTAAATTCATCACGGTACTAAATCGATGACATTCAACTCTGCTGATGGCTTTCGAATGTGCTGATGCTATTCGAGTTTATTTCTCTTAGGGGTGAATTGGGCAAAATGGACTATTCTTGCATTTCGCACAGTATGGAATGAATGGGATTTGTTTCTTCTGATGTTTTGACAGCGTTTGGAAGCTATTTGAGTTTATTTCACTGGCGGCAAATACGTTTTCACACTGTTTTATTAGCTTTTATCATGATTTTTGGGGATAATAGGAAAAATGGGACCACTTCCCGAGGTCTGCGCAGGATGAAACCATCACCAATCGATTTTCTGCATTTTTTGATGTAGGACTACGTCTTTGTTTACTATCTGGGACTGGCTAGCACTTTGTAAAAACGAAGTGTAACGTTGGAATGAAAGATTTCAAATGCTAATAACTACTAAACTACTGAACGAAACTGAACACTTTACATGTCGTTGGAAAGATAAAATGTCCAGCAATTTTATGAGGGAGCGAGAGAGCAATTTTATGGACGGCGCAAGAGGGGGGCTCCCCTACAAGTGAAACACAAATTTCTTCAAAACTCGAGAACTAATCAAGTAAATGGAATAAAATTTGGCATGTGGGGGTTTTAGAAGGTAGGATTTTTTTCGATGGTATACTCAGACCCCTTCTCCTTCTAAGAGCGGGGGCTTCCATACAAATGAAATGCAAAGGTCTTCGTAACTCTAGAACTAATCAAGCAAATGGAACCAAATTTGGCATGTGGGGGTTTTAGAAGATAGGATTTTTTTCTATGGTGTACTGAGACCCCTTTTCCTTCTAAGAGGGGGGGCTCCCAAACAAATGAAATACAAATTTCCTCAAAACTCGAGAACCAATCAAGCAAATGGAACCAAATTTGGCATGTGGGGGTTTATGGCGGCATGAATTTATTTTATGGTCGGAGGATAAGGACTCTCATACAAATAAAACAGAAAGTTTTGCGTATGTGCCATATTTTCTGCTATGTAACAAGCAGTAAGCTGTGAAAGTAAACTAGTAAAACCTTCTCGGAGCAAAAGACAGTGAATCGACGCCGTTAACGTCGACGTGCCTGTTGCCGTTCATGTCAAAAGAGAAGGACATTCGAATGGTACGTCATATTTGCGATGAACGTGTTTTGGCTTTAATGTTATTTGTAACTAATGGCCCTTTTAAAGGTCACAAGCGAGTAAAAGTAAGATTATTGAAACATGTCAAGTAACGTGTAATCATATTTAATACAATAATCTGTGGGCTGGTCATTTCTAAAAAAAATATTAACATTCATTACTATGTCAATCTTTATGATGCACACAAGTGATTTTTAAAAGAAATCTTTTATGTCTCAATGGTTGCAGGCGTTGTACTTATGAACCTCCGTCCACGTATTTTCAAAGACACCATTGCATTCAATGAAGAATTGAATCTGAATATTTCGCTCTTCTTTTTTCAACATTCACTTAAACAATGGTGGATTGTTATAGACATACATAAACCAGAAATGAAGTTTACATAAGTCTTTGATCTAATGATCTGATATAGTCCTACGTCACCCATTCGTACAACCCTTAGGGCTGTCTACCTTGTAGTTTTTACATAGGAATAGGTATCTTGTAAGATTCCAAATCAGCGCACGCACTATGGGCAAAAACGAGCGAAAAAACAGACGCAATTGCGATACGGCCTGCAGGCTGATAAAATATAGGTGATCCCATGTTAAATTTTCCGGAAAATCTCGTGGTGCCTACCCTTTTTCTGTTTGCTATCGGGAAGTGTCCCATTTTGCTCATTTTCCCCTATTTTTGACATTTTTTCACACTTCATGGACTATGGATCTTTTCGCGTGCGTAATGGCGGCTAGTGGGTACAATTTTCGGAGAACGTTAGCATGCCTTTGGCAACTTTATTCACGTCGAGTTGATATTTCCAGCCTTAATTGTTGTTGTAGAACTTTCAAGCATACGTGAGCGGAGTTCTCAAAAGCAAATAAACATTGTCGAAAACTGTATCCACTAGCCGCCATTAAGCACGCGAACATGTGGATACCAAGCTAGACTTCGAGAAAATAAAACTTGAAAACCTGAAATGTTTGTGTAAAAAAGTCTGCAGAATCGAATAGGGTTTACTCCATTCAGTTTAGAGCACATTAACTTTATTGGTTGAGTTCCCATTTGATATGGTCAGCTTGGTAACGCGAGTAGGATTGGGCAAAATTCCCGAAAGTATCGATAATTGAATATCAATATCAAATCCGCCACTTTATCGATACCGTCGATATATCGTTCGTGTAGCATCGATATTAGATTTATCGACACTATTTAAGGCGGCATTCTGGGATTAGAAAATGCTACACAAAAAAAAGGATTCATAAAAATTAATCAATAACAAACATGTTGAGCAAAGAGAGTGCCCCCAAAAAACGCAACGCATCACTCACTCCAGTGCTGCTCTATTTCGGACACGTCGCTTTGTACAGAAAATCGCACTGGCAGGTGGTGCGCCCGACTGAATCGTATGCTGCCCCGGAATCCACAAAAATATGTCGGGGGACTCCCGACACATCTGGTCGACCTGCCGAAGAGTAAAAATTTGATCCGTAGTAGCACTGCTCTCCATAAAGCCCACCTGGTACTACCCTACGAACTCTTCTGCCACCGGGGACAGACGACGCAACAAAATCTGAGAGAGCACCCTGTTGGTGGCTTTGACCAGCGTTATGCTGCAGTAATTACAGAAATCTATCCGATCGCACTTTCTGTAGATGGGACATACTACACGCTCAATCCACTCGTCCGGCAGCCCTCTCCCAAACCCCTGAAACCATCCAGTAATGTGTCGTTGCTGGCGGTTGTTGGCCATTCCTGCAGAGTTCCGCCGGGAGTTGCTCCATTCCGGTTCTAGCTCTTCTCGATCTCTGTCCCACCTCTGCCATTTTCACCGCTTGTTTGGCGCGTAAAAAGCTGGAAAATCTTTGTTAATGCCGTCAACGCCCAATACTACTCTCTGTGCTCTCTGATCAGTTCTGAATTGCTGAAAATCGCGTATCGCATGCACTTACTGTTCAATAGGCGTTAAATATGTAAATGACATTGTTCAAGGTTTTGCATAAGAGTCAATTCCAATAAAGTAAATTTGAGAATTAAGCTTAGTAGATACCTGAAAAGAAAACTGCGCGAGAAAAATCCTTAAAATATTGCTTTCTTGAGCATTTCCTGGCCTAGTTTTAGGCTATATTTTTTCAGCTGCATGTCCCGCTTTCAAAACAGTATCGGGATGAAATTATCGATTTAGCATAATATCAACGCCGCAAGTATCGATGAAATATATCGACCTTCGAGTATCGATATCGCGGGTATCGATACGGTATCGCCCAATACTAAACGCGAGTTAACCCATTAAGCCCCACGCTTTTCCCAGCAGGGATAGAAAGTTGAAACTTTCAGGAAAATTCTCTTTTAGGTCAACTAAGAAAAAGCCGCTGACATGTATTTTTAATTTTGACCCTGTGTCCCGCAACGCTACGTTGCGAAAACGCAACGCAGGGCGTTAAGGGTATACCGTTTTTGCAGACCTTCATTATTGTGCATATAAATGCTTCATACTTTTTTACCGTTAAATCAAATTTGGGATTTTTTTTGTGATTTTGAGTATTAATAAAGATTAAATGAACGACTTAAAGTATTACATGTTATGTTTTATGATAGATATCGAAACATTTCGGCTGGAGACCAACTTTGCACTAGTCGCATAGTACCGTGTACCCCCGTTGGTATGACCTGCTTTAATCTGAACATTTTTAATCTGTACCCCGGTGGTATGAATGCGTTCACATTAAAAACCGATCAAGCGTCATACAAAGTTGACGTTAAAGTTGACCGGTAAATTAAAAAAAAGCAAAAAATCTTAATGCGTTTCCTCTTGTTCAGGAGCTTTGGCAATATAGCTCATATGCAACTTACCTCTCTCCAGCACTCAAAATAGACCATTTTAGTCGAAACTGCCGGTCCAATTTCGTCTTATACAAACCGAACCTTTAGAATTCGCGCATGTTTGAAATGTTTTCAAAACGTTTGTTTTCGTCAAATCAAAACAACAAGTTCATAGGGTGCCCGTCTTGCGCGTGTGTGAAAATGAATAGAGTTACCAAATATTCAGATTAAAAATGAACTCGCCCAATCTGAACGAGCTGTTTTTCATATTAGCGGGGGTTGAGTGTATGCAGTTTGAATGCTAAATGCATCATCGCAGTTGGTTAAATGCCAGCAACACGTTTCAGAAAGGTTGTAGCATTAAATTTGGGTCCATGAAACTGTCGTTGCCATCACTCAATTCCTCCAGATATTCCGGAGGCAAAGGTACTTTAACAATTTTATTACGCTCTTATCACAACGGCTTCTCCATCTGCCATCAGTGTTTGAAGCTGCGAATTCTATGTTATGTAAACTTTTATAATGTATCCGGAATATTTTAAATAAACGAAAGGTAAGATTTACATTCATTTGTTTACTAAAAAGCAACGGCATCAAATGAAACACCGCAACGAACGAACGAAAAAAACGTTCCCGTTGCAAATTTTGAATATTGTTACTTCCTAGCGTTGCGTTTTCGCAACGCAAAGGTTCAAACCTATCTTAAAATTACAAAAATAATCAAAATTATGAAACAAAGTTTTTTTTGGCAAGCAACCGATTCTTACTAACACTGATTGATAGGTCAGGCGTTAATAGAGGTAAAATCGAATTTTATGAGCATTTTTGCTTAACTGTCTGAAAATAGCAAAACCTGTTGTTTTGTCACAGCTGTAATTATGTTACATGTAACATCTGACCTTTGAGCAAAAACAGGTCGATTAGATTTTTTTCCAACCTTCCTTTGTTTCTCAGGGTCCAAGTTGATATCTTAAACCGGGCCTTCTCTAGAATCGAATGAAAGTGCGTTGCGTTTTCGCAACGCTGGGAGGAAATGGGTTAAACCAAAACAATTATTGTGCTCTAAACTAAATGGGATAAGCCCTATTCGATTCTGCGAACTTTTTTACACAAAATATCAGGTTTTCAAGTTCTGTTTTCTCGAAAACTTGCTTGGTATAGCTCAATTAGAGGAAAAATATGTTAAAAGGCGGGTAAAATGAGTTAAGTGGGGCACTTCCCGATGGCAAACAGGAAAGGGGTGGGCACCACGAGATTCTCCGGAAAATTTACATAAGATCACCCATATTTTATCAGCCTGCAGGCCGTATCATAATTGCGTCTGTTTTTTCGCTCGTTTTTGCCCATAATGCAGCGGCTTCTAATTCTTGGAAATACGAGCTCGTTTTTGCAAATTGTGCGTCGCTATGCCCATGTCTAGTATAACCATTAGAAATGGTTAGCCTTTTTGCCAAATTTTTGGTAGACAAGCTAATTTAAATTACATTGGTTTCTTTACAAAAATACCGAAAATGATCAAAATTAGGCATGAAATGAAATTTGTCAGTTTTTCAAAAACGTACACTTAAAAATTAAAAACCTAATGGCTATTAGTGACGCTCGCATTTTTATATTTTTTCGTATGCCACCCTACCCTACCTTCTCGCAATACGTGGCCCCACGTTAAAATATTATGTGTAAAGAATAAAAATTTTCAACAGGTTTAATAATTTTGGAATTTGTCATATAACTTTGGGTTGATTTAAAATTTAATTTCTAACATGCTCCAATAAGAGTTAGCATAGGTTTTGGCAAAGCACATCAACAACCACATTTAATACCTATACAGAACTATAAAATCTAAACCAGTGTTAAAGCAAACGCTATCTTAATGTATTCACAGTAAGCAAACAACAACCGGCTGCCACATAAACTTGGCTGAATGGTCAGATTGCTTTTAGTACCCATCGAGCCTCGAAGCTAGCAACAGCTTATTTGCCTGTTGAAATATTACGCCGGAGTATTATCGGCTCACTCGTTTATTTGTTGTAAAGATCATCATCATTGCATGCTTAAGAATGAAAAGTTTTGTTGTAATTCCTCAGAATAGCGATTTTCCTATTCAAAACCTACCTTACGGAATTTTTTCAACGCAGGAAAACGTAAGCATTTAATAAAGAATACTTTAATATTGGAAAAACACTAACAACTATTTAAATGTTACAGCCAAGAAAGAGAATTGGAGTTGCCATAGGTGAACATACGCTTGACCTTGGGACCGTCAAACAATTCTATCCAACAAAATATCATGTAAGTGTCTTCGCCGATCGTTTCAGGCATATTCGGCTTGGGAGATTTATTAAAATAAATATTTCAATACCAATTTTATAATGTTTACTGCAGGATGTGCTATCTGCGCCAGTTCTCAACCCTCTCATGTCTTTGGACACAGCGGCTTGGGAAGAGATACGTAATATAACTCAAAATCTGTTGCTAGAAGGATCCGAGCTCCATAACAACACTGAGTTGCAACAGACCGCTTTGGTGCCTTTATCTTCGGTAACAATGCATTTACCCGCTGACATAGGAGATTATACCGATTTTTATTCATCCATACATCATGCCACCAACGTAGGTGTAATGTTTCGCGGAAAAGATAATGCTCTAATGCCGAATTGGAAACATCTCCCGGTGGGATACCACGGTAGGGCAAGCTCAGTAGTGATTTCTGGAACACCTATTCGGAGACCTCTTGGACAAACACTTCCTGTCGACGGTGCCGATCCAGCATTTGGTCCGTGTCGTTTATTCGATTTCGAGCTCGAAGTGGCTTTCTTCGTTGGAGGTCCCCCAACCGAACTCGGTGAGCGGGTTACTGTAGATGACGCAGCTAAACGAGTATTTGGATTTGTCCTGATGAACGACTGGAGTGCTCGTGATATTCAGAAATGGGAGTATGTTCCACTCGGGCCATTCACAGCAAAAAATCTCGGAACTACTATATCTCCCTGGGTAGTACCAGTGGCAGCGCTGGAACCATTCAAAGTCGATAACTTTCCACAGGATCCAAAACCATTTGCATATTTAAATCACAAGCAGAAATTCAACTTCGACATAAAACTGGAAGTGGATATCAAACGTAAGAATTTTGTTTACTTTTTCTCGCTTGACAACAAACTGGTTTTCCGCCGGCTAGACGTGTTTTCTGAATTTTTATTATTTATCATTCTTCTGTCTCCCACATAGCTGCTAAGGGTGTTGCCACGACAGTATGCCGTTCCAACTATCGGAACCTGTACTGGACAGCTTTGCAGCAGATTGCTCACCACACGGTGACTGGTTGCAATCTCAGACCAGGTGACCTCATGGCTTCGGGAACCATAAGTGGAGATTCATCCGATTCGTTTGGATCTATGTTGGAATTGAGCTGGAAAGGTACAAAAGCAATTAATCTCCTTGGCGGAGAGTCAAGGAAGTTTATACAAGACTATGATGAAGTTATAATTCGTGGTTTTTGTCATAATGACGATCTTAGGATTGGATTCGGTTCTTGTAGTGGCGTTGTACTACCAGCCAAACTAATGTAATGTAGAGTTGTAATTCAGAAGCAAAAGTTTTCAATATACCTATACGAAGTTTCAATTCATTTTCTCAATATGTCCAAAAAAATATGTTGGAATCAACCAGAGTTTACAGTTGTAGATGGCTGCAGTGATAAACTGAATGACCGTTCCGCACTTCGAACCACAAAATGTCATATCACAGTATTATGGAGCGTTAGTCCGTAAAACCTTCCTAATAACAATAGGGGTAATCATTAAGACCTGAGAATCACGACCACTGGCGTGTTCTTGGCCTTAACAGAAGGATACACATTCTTAAATTATTGTACAGGTTTAGGCAGAAGGATCCCAGGTTCCATGATATTATGTCTCTTGCATTCACTCAGAACTTCAAAGGAGATTTTCCGATTTTCTTGAACATCGTATACTTTTAACATTCATGTCTTGAATAAAAGTATCACAGAATAAAATTTTTTAGCAATCAAGGAAAAATAGCTAGAAAATTTTTTCATGATGCTCGTGTGTGTTACATTTACCTTGTTTCCTGAAACCGCAAAACTTTAGGATGGCGCTAGAGTTATTTTGTTATTTTTAAGCACCGCATATATGGGAGTGGGAGATATGTGAACAAAAATAAACTAATTAAACTCAAATATGCAACCGATATATACCTAGTTGCTGTTTATACGACACAATTGCGTTGAATCGCAAAATTCCTACACCGCAAAATTCATTAAAATCACTGTAACTTTTTTATCATTCAATATTTTTCACCAGATTCGGGGATTTTTCCAAATTCGCTCATATAAATAACCCAAGTTTGAGCACCATAGGTCGAATTACATGCTACAATTCGATTCATCAACTATCTAAGGATTCTAGAATTTAAGTACTTTAAATAACGGAACATAATTCGCCTAGCTTCAAATCTGCGTTCGTGACTCAAGACTTGAGATTTTTCAAATATTACCTATTTTTTGATGGAATCACGTTCAGTGCATGTGTTGTATTCGCGTATTCCAGTCAAGTGCTATCCCTTCAAGGTATGGAGATAGCAACAATTGAGCCAATTGGTAGGCAATCAATAAAATAAGGCTATTGCAAATATTTTTAAAGCTTTTGTCATCCCCCCCCCCTCTTTGAAATTGGCTTGAAAAATCGGGGAGCAAAAAAATTATTTGCAGGTTATCAGTTACATTTTTTTTATAAAATCAATTGTCTGTGGGCTCTACAGCTTAAAAAACTCGAAAATTGAGTGTACGAGAGAAGTTAATAGCACACGGAACAGAAATGAAAATTTAAACAATGGAATTTTCGAAAATCGGCAAACAAATTTGTTTTCGTTATTGTCGCTCTTTTTATAGGTTTTTGCATGAAAAAAAAGAAGTGTATATGAAAAGCAAGCTTAGATCTGATTTTCACGTTTAACTTTAAGCTTAAAACGCATATTTTTTTGCTCGATTTAAAATTTTTTTGTTTTTTTTTTCCGCTTTACGTTTTCAATTGAAACCCAATGTTATATCAATTATCATACAATCGTTACATCTTTTATGAAGCGATTGGTATATAAACCATTGAAAGTCGGTGAGAACTGGCCGAGTTATTAGTGTTCAAAATCTTTCATTATTTCATGGCAGTCGTCTGAACATAAATTTTAGAAAAAGACATCTTACGGTCACGTAGTCTCAGTAAATGGTAGCAGAAAGGCAGAATTTATAGCGATGTGAAATATTATTAAATCTAGATAGAATTAACAAAAGGGCGAATGTCGCAAATGTAAACAAAACGAGTGAGAGTTACTTTTTGCTGGACCAGCATAGGAAAATCAACCCTCACTCGGTTTGTTTACGCTTGCAACATTCGCCCTTTTGTTAATTCTATCTTTAAATATTAAAATATTATTAAATATTATTCTCCTGTACCCAAACATACTCACCAGTCCTCTAAAACTCTGGATAACGACGAAGATATCCAAAAAGTCGGTTTTGTTGATAGTATTTAATATTGGACACCAGACTTTCCCCTCAGATCTCATTTGTTCAATCTGAATCGATTTTATAATTTTTACATCATTTTCAAATAGTTTATAGTATTCGTTGAAGTTCTCTTTACCCATTGGTTTCTCGAAACCTTTACCTGTACTGTGTGATTTTTTACTCAAAAAATATCGAAAATGTTATTTATTATTCCTGTAAATCATGCAGTTTTTTCACAGTCTTCGAAATCAATATTTGTATACCTCAAGTTATTCAGTGTTGTTGTAATTTTATTGTAAGCTTGTTTAACATCGATCAATCAGTTCAAATACATTCCAAATATATAAAGTCCACAGAGATTTTGGATATTGTTTTTATTTTATTTTATTTTTTTAAACTATTATTCTTTCAAACCGTACCCTGATTTGAATAATTTTTAGCAGCTATTGTGTTACCTGACTCACTGCGAATATGCGTACGCAATAATTGTATTGTGAAACTGAATTGTTATTTATGCAACTTTTTACAAATTAAATGCAATAACAAAAGCACAACTTATAAAAAATCGTTTGTTATCGATATTAACTGCATATGCGTTATAAACGAATAAAACGTATGGTTACGGTTTATTTCAATAATACGCATATTCGCAGTGAGTCAGGTAACACAGTAGGCTATCATCAAGCAGACATTACGGAATCCCATGGAGGTCAAATCTGAGAAAGACATGAAGAAAAAGTGGGTTTTCGTACAGATGAAGCTGCAGCCAGGTTGTACAAAACTTTTTGAGTGGAGTTAAGCGTAAGGTACGAACATACGGTTGAATTGAAGCTAAATCAAATAAATATGCCAAAAGCTTACTAATGGGATATATTTTGTTGTCTGAAAGTTTGAAAAGGAACGGCAATTTTCTACAGCGTTTCTTCTGCGGTGCAATTTGATGTGGGACGTCCTTGGGTGAGGAAAAAAGAGATTAAATTCTCTCCAGCTTTTAGATTTGGTCCCAACTTATTAGCAGCAGATATACAAAAAAGGGAAGCTTTCTGGTCTGGATAGAGCGAATCAATCAAAAAATGTCCGATTGATGTTTTCCGACTTATCGACTCGAGTTGTCATAAACACCAACGCTTCCTTATAGCTACTGGAAGCTCATCAGATTTTTCAGCAATGGATCCAGCAAATTCGACGATGCCTGTAAATTCTTTTCCTGAATTCCGATCAAATTGCAAAAAAATATGTAGTTTTACACATAAACAATATACGGAAATTTGCCTCAGTGTACCTCTTTAGTCGGAAAGGAACATATTTTTTTAACTATATTATTTCATGTATATATATATATGCGTAACTCGCTGCATTTTTTCTTTTAGAGTGGTTTTAACCCAAAGGGTCATTCAGCATTTAATGCATTTAATTTAATAATTTAGAGAGAGCTCTCGGATACTTTTTCAAAAGGACCCAAGTAACATTGAGCAGCGTTGTAGCGCTCGGTTTGCCAGACTGACCTCGTCTAAGGGCGCCAGCTCTTGGGGACGCCAAAAAGGGACTGAATTTCATTAAAGTACTATCCATAAGTTTAACGAAGTACTAGATAAGGAGATGCTATACGACTTGTGTAACTCGTGAAAAGCGTAAAAATGAGAGCATTTCATTCAGAATGCATATTGACATAGGACACGAAGGGTACTAAATCGGATCTTCGCCAAAGGCACCACAATGTCACGCAACGGCTGATTATAGATAGTAGCGGTAGAAGCGGTAGCGCGAGTTCTTGCGCAACCCCTGTTTAACACCCTCGTTCTGTATTCCGACGAATCTTAATTTCGTTCGAACTACACTGAAGTCGCTTTTTATAAAACAGTTTGTTTTTACGCAACTATTTTTACGCGATTTTTGGAATTTAAGCGGATGTGCTCTATAAGTCTAAATTTACGCGTGGTTTTGGAATTCACAAGATTTTTTTGCGCATATTTTGAAATTTACGCGGTTTTTTAAATGAATTTCAGAATTTACGCGGTTTTATCCGATTTTCCGAATTTACGCGGTTTTGATTGATGCGGAACATATCCTTCGCGTAAAAAGCGTATTTCGAACGCTTTGTTTCACACATTTGATTTTGCTGGATGAATGAAAGTTACCATCCACTTTCTTTCGACAAATCGATCCGTCGGAATACAGAAAAATAAGACTGTGAGTCTCGACTTGAGTGGAAATTTTAAATGATCGTCTTTGTTGGCGATGGAACGAGGCGTCAGTGTTACGACTGTTAGTCTGTACGTTACCTTTATCGTAATGCAACCCGGTAGTCTAGTTTTGTTAACCTTTCCGCGATTTGATAATTTTTTGCATATAGAAACAAATTCGTCTTTAAAAAAATGCCTGATTTTTCCAACATGATCTTGAAGGATTGGTGCCACACCTGCTGTTTAGGTCTCGGTGCACAAGTGCACTAGATTATTAACATCAAAGGATGTACAATAAGGTTCAATTTCTGCCGCGTGCGTCAATTTGAAAAAAGCATAAAAGGAGTTATTCAGAATATCCTGAATTTATTCTATAATCTTCTAATAAAATTCAGAACAGTTTTATGAACGTAGCATCCATACAGTAGGAACAAACGTATTCGTCGACTGTTTTCACACCAGCGCATTCGATATGCATAGTTCCACCACCACAAGCTTTGCAACCAATGAGCTGAAGTTTCTTCGTTGATCCTTTCGGCACTCTGCAATTATTAGCTGTGCATTTATTTTGGTGAATGTCCTTATAAGCATCCTTCTCCAGTTCCCAGCTAGCGTCTCTCATTGGAACAAATATGCCATGCAATTGAGCATGCTTTATGAAATCTTTGCTCTCATAACAATTTGGGCATTTGAAATAATATCCGGACTCGAAGGCAGCTCTTTGTATACATTTTCTGTGATACCAGGTATATTCGAAACTCTGATCATTTGCGGACTTTTCGGGTGGACAGATAGCAAAAAATGTTGAAATAGGTTTATATGGTGGCAAATAATCCCAACAAATCCAGCATTGCGTACTACTTCCGTGGGGCTTCTCTACATAGATGGGCTGATGTTCGTGACAAAAAGACAAATGTTCTGCAATGAATTGAGTCAAACAGCCATGTTTGTAACCACATATGTAGTGAAACCATCGCTGGCACCTATTTTCAGCACATTTTATAGGGGCCGAAGAGCGCTTGCAATAATCACAGACCTTATCACGATATTTTTCAAATGAATCTATAATATCTTTGACCAAAAATCCCAAGATGCCGGATGTGTCGCACCCTTGCTGAATAATCAGTGTTCCTGAGAGTAAGCAAAAATAATGGCATCGAAGCAATGTTTTAGTTTGTCGTTTCTCGATAAAATCTCCATATTTTAGGGCATTTTTTTCTGATAGCAAGCATATGTCACAAGCGTAATCAGTATCTGCGCTCAATATAGTTAATTTGAACCTCCGATCTGCCGCAACAATAAGACCTTCACTGTAGACAATAGTTTCGTTGCAATTTTCAGTTTCATCCACTCGTGCTGGAAAGCAATCACTACATATTTCGATAATATGAAAAATTTAAGTATTACCTGTGCCAGACATAGATGGTTCTATTTCCATCCTCTTATTGACAGAACTATTCTCCTCCACAGGTATAACGGAATCCGACTTTTGACTATAGTACTGCTGAATCTCTAAGACCTTAGCACAAATAATTTTGTTAATCTCTTGCAATCCCGAATATTTTTTATTAGGAACATAATGCACATCGGAAAATATATCATGCATTCTTTTTACATTTGTCACACCAACCATTTTCTCCAATTCGACTAGTATGTTTTCTATAATAGTTTCGGTAGTTATCAACACACGATTAGTGAGGGCAAACATCCGATAATAAGGGTTTGAATATTTATATCCTTTCAGTAGCTCAACTACGCGAGCATTGAAAAATGCACCGCTGTCAGTGGATGTATAATATTTTGCCAGTTCATCTGACGTGGGAAGACATTCGGCACAAAATAGCAATTGGTCATTCTGGAAGACAGTAATTTAAAACATACACGAAACGTTATTAGAACATGTTTGCTTACCGAGCTCGATAATAGGCAATTAAGTTTTTCATTTGGAGGTAAATAAAAAAGAAACGGTGTAAACCGGCAGCAACTTCGACAGGATATAAATCGAAATCTATCAAAACCGACGTATAAATAATCACGAATTTCAAGAACATCTTCACTGAGATCCATTATTTGTACTTCAACTGCTTCAACTCTTGAGAACTGAGGAAATATATAAAAGTCAAACACATAATTTCGGTCACGGCACGGTGCGGGTTGGACAAATTTTACAGCATAGTTTTGTGTTTATTTTCATGATTTTCATTATTTAATATCTCACCAGCTCACAACTCACTTGCTGAAAATTATCGATTTTTATTTTTCCCATCCCGATATTTATCGATAATCGATAATGAGAGCAGAGCTGCCATAAATACAGATATTTGTGCATGCATAAATTTGGGACCCTACCGTTTTCTCCGGAGTATTTAATTTTCTCGATCTAATCTTTTAAATAACATAAATAGTTTATGGACTATATACTTTAAAATTCAGGAACATTAGTAGAGCCAGAAATCACAGCAACTGAAATAATCGATGGGTCCCAAATTTATGCATGGACAAATATCTGTATTTGTGGCAGCTCTGAATGAGAGAGATGATCCAAGGTCACACACTGAAACAAGAATCATGGTAATTGTTACCATATTGGAGGGTAAAATTAAGAGGACACTCCAGTGAATTTTTGCAGAAAAGATTTCTGTTTAGCTTAAGCAGTGTTCTGGTCAAAATTACTATGCGTCTCTTTCGGCGTTACCCCGATACATAACAAAAATAACAGAATCGTAGTCAAAATTACTAGACATGACCATGAAAGGTGGTAAAATTATCTGAGAATATATTACTTGTACTAGAATCATGGTAAATTTGAATAGCTTTTTCATGGTACTTACAAAAAGCATGCGTTTTCTGCAAAATTGTGCGAGATACCATGGTTTTTGTTTCAGAGCATGCACGTTAAAACCCTATAAAGATATTGTCAATTTCTCACCCTTTCGTACGCGATGAATTATAACCGTCGCAGTCGAAACCGTCGCCAGAATCGTCGCGAGGGCAAATATCGTTTATTTTGTCATGTAAATCAATAGCTTAGGTGCTAGACAAGCATAATGTATACTTATAACTCACATATAGCCACGCAGATTCTTTTTGCGACGATTTCAAGCAGTCAAAAAAGTGAGCAGCGCGTTTTGTTACCAAAAAAACGGACAATATAAAGTCTTGCCGTCTGAAATTCTGTCGATTTGGTAACCCTGCATATGTTTTAAAAAACCAGCAACGTTGCCAAAGGTGCAAACCTGTGCCTGGTTTGGTTACGTGATTTTGCCAATATCAGCAGCTTATTGTATGTTTCGTTTTGACTCAATTTTTATTGTCAACTGTTAGCATTTCAATTTGAAACATTTACTTCAAAAATGAGGTATTGTTTGACATTCTGCTTATATTTAGACACAGATGATTTTACAAACATTACCTTTTATTGATTTTAGATACTAGAAATCATCGCCGTAAGCGGCCTGTATTGTGTGAGCTTATTTAGTCACAAAAGAAGCTAGTCACAACAATGTAAGTTTTTTAATTATATAATAAAAAAGTTATTATTGTACCTTGCAGCAATTTTACAAGTCCTACGCAAATTTGTTTTTAATAATAATTATCCTGTACTTACTAAATACTCTGAAACTATGCTTGTTAAGCAAGGAGGGGTGCAGTGGGGAGGCAATAACGAAAAACTGATGGTTCAAATTGCTAAATTACAAGCATTTGTGGTAAACGCAGAAAATAACCACGCTAATAATTTTCGCGTGGGACTCTAAATAGGTGGAAACTCCGCAATATCAGTTGAACTCAACAACAGATTGTTGTTTCTATCATGATTTTTCTGCGTGATGTCGTCACTTTCTTGTTAGGCACCCTATGCTTAGAGTGACTGTATACAGAGTGGCGACAAGTCATCCCAAATGTAATGCAATGCGGTTTTTCCAAGGTTTTTCTTTCTCTTTCCTGCATACGCGTTGGATAGGTCGTCTGCTCGATTGGAATGACACTGACAGATAATTATCATTCCAATTTCCAATTTTGACATTGTCGCCACTCTGTATATAGTCACTCTACCTATGCTGTAAATAATTCTTTAATATTATCGATATAATTCTATATTATCGTTATATAAGATTGAGTGAGCTCGAAAACTTTCCCATCACTAATAAAAAACAATGTTATTTATTTTTATTGTTATTATTCAATAGCAAAAGCATACGTTTAGTACATGTTCAATAAACTATTACTCTAAATAAAATTATAAAATACTCTTTAAAACAATGGGTAAAAAGAAGGAAAGCTACAACGAACGAGCAGGTAACAATAAATATTAAGATATTTAATAAACTGAACGTGAATAACCCAGAGTTTTCAGATGGTGATGGCCAGAA
The DNA here is from genome assembly GCF_943734655.1 of Sabethes cyaneus. Lineage (NCBI taxonomy): Eukaryota > Metazoa > Arthropoda > Insecta > Diptera > Culicidae > Sabethes > Sabethes cyaneus. The sequence continues at coordinate 139,012,384 of NC_071354.1, forward strand.
TTTCTTCCACAAAAAGCACAAAAAACATAAAAAACACAAAAAGAGTAAAACACAATCTCAAGTCTACGATTCCTCATACGATTTCGTACCAGATGAAGTAGAACAAACTGTTGAAGTTATGGAAGAAGTAGAATATATGGAAGCAGATATAGAACCAGAGATTATATCAGAAATTGAAGCCGAGGCTCCTACTTCTCCTAATGTTTCTGCAGCATCATCTTCGATAGTTCCACTAACTCCTTCCTCAGGAAATTCACTAACAAAGATTTCATTTCATGGAAAAAATACATCATTAACAAAATCTGCCAAAAAGAAGAAAGGGAAGGGAAAAGATAGTGGAACATCTAGCGAAGAAGAACGCTGGTTGGACGCTATAGAGTCGGGCAAATTAGAGGAAGTAGATGATGAGTTAAAAAAGATTAAACCGAAAGATCCTAAACTAATGACCGCGCGACAAAGAGCTATGTATGAACGCAATTCGGATAAGGATACTATGGCTCCGGGTGGTGAACTGTTGATGGCCTTGCCAACTGGTTATAAAGAAAAAGTTCTAACAGCAGAAGCCATACAAAAGGCACAATTAAAATCTCAAAAACGCAAACAAATGGCTGACGAGAAACGGGAAAAGGATAAGAAAAAAACGATGGAACGTTTGCTTAAGAAACAAGACTCCAAATCAGTAAAAGCCATTAAAAACAGACCAGTGAAAGCTCAACATCCAGTGATCACTTATATCAACACGGTTGAAGGTAGTACTATTTCACTTCCACCGAATGTTAATTTTCCGTTAGAACCGCGAACAGAAAAAAAGGTACCCAAACCGATTTTATGTGGTATCCCGAATTGTAACAATATTAAACGTTATAACTGTTCAAAAACTAATATTCCACTATGCAGCTACCGCTGTTATAAAATGAATGTCGACTCAATAAAACAAATAATTTGCTAGTTATATTTAAAATGTATTATTCATTGTGTTTTGTTTAAAAGTCAACCTGTAAATATAGAAAATCAAAATACCGAATGTGATTATCTTCTGTAGAATTTAAAAATAGTCTTTCGTTTAATTTGATTTCGAAGGCTATCAGCTAACGCATAAATTGAGTCTTGAGGCTCGTACTATCAAGATAATGAATGCTGAAATAAGGTCACATTGGTTCGTAACATTATAGCTTACCAAAAGTTGATTTAAATAGTTTTCGTATGCAATTTTGTCGGTAGTCATATCGACAGCAACGGCCATCATTTCTTCTAGTTCCTCTGCAGAGAATGGTTCTCCCTCTTCCGTAATTAATTTTGTCATATAATCGCGATCAACAAAACCTTTTCCTTCCTGATCCAAAACGCGGAACGCTTTTAATAGTTTTTCTGGGGGAGCTGGTTCTAATCTAAAAGGAAGTAGATTAAACAACCTGCGCAGTCATTTTCAATACCAGTAAATACTTGTGTTCTGCGATCAACTGGCTGACATACGGTAGAAATTTGGATAGATGAACCGTGCCATTAGAATCTTCAAATTCGGTGGCCGAAATTACTTCATTGACATCAGCTTCCGTTGGAACACAACCTAGAGATAAGAAAACTTTGAATTAATCTCTCGTATATTATGATATTAGAAGGGGTAAATCAGGTATAATTTTAATACAAACCAAGAAATCTAAGAATAGTGCCAATTTCCCGCACATCCACTGTTTTATTGCCGTGATGATCGAAAATAAGAAAAGCATCTGCAATGCGCTTTTCTAACTCATTTTCTGGGTTTATGTCTGGTATAGAAACAACATAACAGATTAGTGTTTTTCGCTTCAAATAATTCTTGTTCCTAGTGATGCATTTGTCTAAAGAAGACTAGCTTAGTTTAAAATACCTGGGTAATCGAGATCAGCCATATCACAATAAAATTATCTTAGCTATGCTACCAATATCCAAAAATTGATCGATAAAATAAATTTGCTCATCACCATGGTTACAATGATAGGGTACCTAAATATATCAACGAATGGGTTTCAGTTGGTTTCTTTTAGGGAATGAAAATAAACTGGTTAATTTGGTGTATCACACTAGGAAATGTTGAAATTGAAGTTTTTTCTATTGGGTTTAAAAATTATTTTACAAAAAAGTATGAAGACGGTCGCAGACGGTTCTTAGAGTACAGGACAATTACGGGGCTAGTGCAACGATCCTATACTGACTATAGCAGCACCTCCCAGCCGTAATTCGAACATACGACTGGCTTGTTAGACCAGCATCGTACCCCAAAGCTAACTGGGCTGGGCCATCTGAGTTAAATCATCAGCTCATAATAAATTACAAATCTTCTGGCGACCGCATTTTGAAAATTTTTGTGGGACTTGTAGTAGCACTAGTCAACTTAAAGTAACTGGTTTGAAACCAGTATATTGTTCACGACTGTTAACTGACTTAAGGATCTTGCTCAACCGGCTTTTTTTGCCGAATTGACCGGCCACTGGCTTTGCAAGAGAAAAACCGTTCGGACCGGCCAAAAATCGGCCACTTATGGCAACCCTACAAAACATAGTATACCGCACGACTAAAATATACGTATATTTAAGTCGTGGTATACCGTACAAAAAATAGAATTTTTGTTTGAGCCTTCTGTTAGGCTTTGGCTGAGTCCGATGACGGTCCATCTCGCCAAAATAGAATATATGCCATTGAACGCACAAGATAATAGTTTGAATAAATTATTACAGTATATTGTTTAGGGGTTCTCTTATTTTGTTATACTTAGCCTACTTAGCGAGCGCAATTATTTCTTATGCAGCCTGCGTAAATATCGATAAAAAAAACCTTGAAATTTAAATCACCTAGTATCAATATCGTAGGCATCGATCGATCGCCCATCCGACGTAAACATAAACAATTATAGCATAAGGATCAGCTTGTTGAACATAATATGAATTGTGCTAATTGTATTCTATAGTTCTACCGGTTCTACACAATACAGGTATTATATTGTTTTTGTCCCTACTGAGTGGAGTGTTCGTTTGTTAAATGACTTGTTTGTCTTCACAGGATAAGAAACGTGTGGTGTAAGCGCCTGGAAGTTAATATTCTAATATGCCGAAGAAAGTAATTAATAAACGTATTACCTGGAACGAAAATCATGTATTGGAAATCCTACAATACGTTCGGCAAATCTACACTCCCGAAAAAGAACCTTATGTAATAGTTTATGAACTACTAGAATTATTGCGAGACAATCCAAGGCTTGCCGTGTACAGTAAAAACCAATTAAAGATGAAATTGCATCAAATTAAACAGGCAATTGATAATTATGTATCCGGTTCTGCGGCTGCAGGATTTATTAAACGACGTGTGTACTTTGATTTGGCTATGAAGATATATGGCAAAGCGCACACAAAATCTACTTCTTGTACTGAAAAACAAAAGGAATCACAACCAATAAACGTTTATCAGTTCGAACAAACTAAAAGGTTCAGAACTATAGTAGATAATAATTTTCATTTTCCGAAAGAAGGATACTGCCGATTGTGTCAATCTACGTGTTCGACTGGTGGTGTTGATCTTTTTCATGATACCTATGAAAATCAGAACTACAAACAATTGCTCCAAAATACGTTGTTTATTACGGTAAAAAATAGTATAAATTTGCTGCATGTTTTAACCTACGTTGTTTTAGATTGCTGAAAACTCCGATGCAAGTAGAAAAATATGTGCGAGGTGCGCAAAGTTTTTGGAGAATATACTTGCTTTTGTTCAACAATGTCATAACTCAAATGGAATATTGAGCATTAGTAGTGAATCGACGGTTTTACCCGAATTTTCTGTTGACAACCTTGAGTTAACTGGAGAAAGCGATATCCAATTAACAAAAATTGAACACCACAACACTGATGACTCAGGTACGTTTTGTATCGGCAGGAGTGAACTGTAAATCATGAACAGTGTATGATATAAAAACCCTGCTTTGCAGATTCTGATGGTGATTCATATGGAAGTGAATCTATGCAACTGGCTATGGATTGTGAAGAAGAAGGAAAATGGGCAAAAAGATAGTTAACGCTGTTAAAAAACCGAAAATTTGCGCAGGACTCCATGAAAAACGTCTCACAAAGATTCTTGAGAATAGTTAAACACTATCACTATAGAATACAAAAATGTATTCTAGAATTAGCACCATTACTCAGCATCTGATTTAAAATCATTGACGTAACTAGCCCCCCCCCAATTCCCCCTTAGGATGAGAGATTCTCTTCGTGTCTCCTCTCTTCCGCTTTTTAAGGCGAAACTAATGCATTGAAAAGAAAATTTTCAAAGCATTTGGCTAGCTAGTGACTTCGGCAACCGATTCATGCAAAGCGGATGTGTCAAAATGCTTTAGTATCGCCGTAAACAGCGGAAGAGAGGGGACACGAAGAGAATCTCTGATTTGCAGATACGTCGAAATGAAAAAGTACCTGAGAATTGCGATACATCGTTTGCAACAGTTTAATGCTTAAAATTTTAATGTAAAATACATTAAAGAAAAACAGACAGAAGAAATATACATAATTCATTTTGATGGCAATATGTAGGTACTCACCTACTAACACGAAAAAACTGCCAATAGGCCGTATGAATAAAAGAGTTAGAGGAAATGCTCCCATACGATTTAAACGGGAAAAGCAAAGCAAACTGTTTTATTCATACGGCCTAATATCATAATTTTTTTTCACTTTGACTTGACATTTTGTGGTGTTATAAGTGTCATTCTGTGCACGTCTAACACCATCTCCTCTTGACAACTTTAGTCATCAGATTAGTTGTCTCGTCAGCTGAAGGAACCTTTAGCTAAATCATCAATAATGTAATGTTTTTAACTGCAATCGTTTGATAAATAGAAAAGTTTACTGCTTATTCTTCGTATCTCTTCAGAACTGAGAAACATTCTTAACATAAAATAAGAGAAAACAAAGCAAAACATTTGTTGTTATGCGTGGTATGTAATGTAATGCTTGCTTACATCCACCTAACATTGTCATTCAATTAAAAGCTCTTCTTTCCAATTACATACAAAGGTGATCAATTTGCTTTATTAATGAAAATGTATTGCTGAAATTGTTAAAACATTCATACAGAGAGAGAATAATCTTTAAAAGCCAACTATTGGAAAATGAATTTCTAAATCTTAAAATATTGATTAGAAGTTATTGACTGTTATGTTAAACTTGCATTACGATATTGTGCGTAGCTGCTCGTTGACAGTTTTCAATATTTCTTTGGCAACAACTTCTTCCTCAGCACAAGTTGATGTGTAAATCATGTAGGATTATTCTGCTTATTCGACCGTAGTCTAGCCAGTCCGGTTCGTTCTTCCTCTTCGTCGCTAGTATAAGAAGAAATTCCACCAACTGCACCCCGTAGCGACGTTGCTTGCATTAATTCCTGATCTGGAGCATTTTTATTCTCGTATAACAAAATGTTGAGAGTTTCCTCAAATATTCGTGCCTCAGGAAATTCTACTTTCGTATGTTTTTTATCAGTGGCATATACTATAGAAGTACAGCACACTTCAGCTACTTTCTTCCCATTACCGTAAAATGACCAGCAGCAAATCTCACTAGAACCAATAACATCTTTGATAAAGAAAACTCGGCCGCTAAAGCGTAACGAAAGCTTATCAAACAGCTCAATATTTTTCAATAAATTATCGTCCGAGGTATTTGTGTAACTGTACTTATTATTGTGGCGATTTATCAAAAGTTTCACCACTGGTTTTGTAGCGGTTGTTATCAGATACTGTTCTTCTTTCTGAGACGTTATCAACGGAACTCTGCATATCGGTTCTGATTCACGCGATTCTCGTTCCTTTTTAGCAAGAATTTTCTCACATGCTTCAACCAGTTCCTCGATGCAATAATACTTGGATTCGGCCAGCAGTTCAGCTATGCCTTTAGTTGTATCGGGAAGTGCTACACTACCATCTCGCAGAAAGTTCAAAATTGTTTCGAAGTGGCTGCCACAACGATCTATTAAGATCCAACCTGAAACAAATTTTTGTAACAGTAAGTTTGGAGTATTTTAATATCAGTTTTGTTACATTTTATGGGGGAAGTGCAATAGTACCTATTAAGCCCTGTTTGTACTGTATGAAAATAGCAGCCAGCGATATTATGAATCAGAGGCTTAGCTCTTTAGTGTTGAAAAATGATTAGTTTTACTAATAAAGTAAACGCGAAGATTAGCATAAATATTTTTTCTCTAGAATATCATGAATTACGTCATTTTTACTTTCTGTATTAGAGCGTTTTTTTGTAAATTTATGTTATTTTAAAATTTTACCATAGCAGTTCAGTTGTAGAACAAGACAAAACAAGTAGATCACTATGGATTGCAAGGTAAGAAGAAAGTGAAGCTTTCATGGACGAATGAGATGATTAGGTGGTATTAATTAAAGCAGCTTACCTTCGGAATCGGTAAGCACTTCCATCCGGCCACTAAACATGGCTCGAAGCATAGTATCCTGCTTGCACAAAGTTCCGATCGTGGTGTAATGTAGCGATCCGCCCACATTTAGCTTTACATATTGCGATGGATTGCCCTTGATGAGGGTTTTCTGATCACCCGACATCCTGGCCGATTCTCCTTGAGTCGCAATTTTGGCTACAATATGGACTACTTGCTAATTCAAAACAATCACTTTCACTAAGAGATAGAATCTTTTTTTTTAGATTTGCTCACAAATCTAAAATAATGCGAGTTTTCTGATATTTCTCGTCCAAAAAACAGCAAAGTTCAATAAAAAATAATTCGAACTGTCAAAATCCAATCCAGAGCTGCCAGATTTGTCCCCTGCGCAGGGTACTGACATCAACATGCTTTTCGTTTCCCATTCTCCCAAGGGGTTACCTGTTAGACTTATAAATAAGTGGGTAGTAATCAGAAATTAATTTAGTAATCTATTACGTCATTATTAAGGCGATTTATGACAATAATTATGGGTTTATTCGAGCAGTACGGTTTGTTGTTATTTATATTTTACTAGCTGACCCGACAAACTTCGTATTGCCACAAATTAACCTGTGTTGTACATAAATCATGAATCTCGGATGATCTTTGTCACAATCTCGAGTTTTGCAAGCCCCCCAGTGGGCGGCGCTTCCGACGGCGGGTCACCGGCAACACTCGCGACCGTCTCGTCCTGAATGATCTAGTGTTACTATAGATAGTTTTTGTGGTCTTTTATTGACTAATGTTTTATGGAAGAGTCTCGAATTTCTCGAGTTCGATTAGTTTTTGAGTTTCGCAAAAATTTCTGTTTTATTTGTATGAGAGTCCATATTCCCCTACCACAGGGGTGAGAGGTCTCTATCGTAAAATAAATTCAAGACTCCAAAATCTCCCACATGCCAAATTTGGTTCCATTTGCTTGATTAGTTCTCAAGTTATAAGGAAATTTGAATTTCATTTGTATGGGAGCTCCCCTCTTAAAAGGGGAAGGGGTCGTAATTCACCATAGAAAACATTTCTGCCATCTAAAACTCCCACATGCCAAATTTGGTTCCATTTGATTGATTAGTTCTCGAGATAAGAGGAAATGTGCATTTCATTTGTATGGAAGCCCACCCTCTTAAAGGGGAGATGGGCCATAATTCGCTTTCTAAAGAAGAGAGGGATCTCAATTCACCATAGAAAAAAATCTTGCGTCCAAAACCACTTACATGTCAAATTTGGTTCCATTTGCTTGATTAGTTCTCGAGTTATGAGGAAATTTGTTTTTCATTTGTATAGGAGCCCCCCCCCCTCTCAAAGTGGGAAAATCCATAGAAAATATACTATAGAAAATATTTTTGCCTCCAGAAGCCTCCACATGCTAAATTTGGTTCTTTTGCTTGATTAGTTCTCGAGTTATGAGGAAATTTGAATTTCATTTGTATAGGAGCCCCCCCTCCTAAAGTGGGTAGGGGTCCCAATTCATCATAGTAAAATTTTTGTCTCCAAAAACACCCACGTGTCAAATTTGGTTCCATTTGCTTGATTAGTTCTCGAGTTATGAGGAAATTCGTATTTCGTTTGTATAGGAGCCCCCCCTCTTAAAGTGGGGAGGGGTTCTAATTCACCATAGAAAATATTCATGCCCTAGAAAACTTTCACATGCCAAATTTTGTTCCATTTGCTTGATTAGTTCTTCAGTTATGAGGAAATTTGTATTTCATGTGTATAGGATCCCCCCTCCTAAAACGGGGAGGGGTCCCAATTTATCATATAAAAAATTTTGGTCTCCAAAAACACCCACATGCCAAATTTGGTTCCATTTGCTTAATTACTTCTCGAGTTATGAGGAAAATGGTGTTTCTTTGGTACAGGAGCCCCCCCTCTTAAAGTGTGGAGGGGTCCTAATTTACTATAGAAAATATTCTTGCCCTCGGAAACTTTCACATGCCAAATTTGGTTCCATTTGCTTCATTAGTTCTCGAGTTATGAGGAAATTTTTATGGAAGCCCCCCCCCCCCTTTTAAAGAGGAGAGGAGTTATAATTCCCCTTATAAAGTGGGGAGGGGTCTCAATTTACCATAGAATAAATTCTTGTCACCGAAAACACCCACATGCCAAATTTTGTTCTATTTGCTTGATTAGTTGTCGAGTTATGCAGAAATTTGTGTCTCATTTGTATGGGAGCCCCCCCTCTTAGTGGGGGGAGGGGTTTCTAACCATCACTAAAACCTTTCCTGGCCCCAAAAAACCTCTACATGCATATTTTCATGCCGATTGGTTCAGTAGTTTTCGATTCTATAAGGAACATACGGACAGACAGACAGACAGAAATCCTTCTTTATAGGTATAGATTTGCGACCTTTTGAAAACTAAAGCCAGAATATATATTTCCGTCTCTCTTTTATTACTACCATGTTGTCGTTACCAGTATGTCAAGATCATAAATAAACAAAAAACATAATGTTTATAATATGTTTGTCATATTATGATAGACGCCACGGAAAATACTTAACCTTTACGTCCCCATCATCAAAAATGGAGGTACTTTCAATTACACTTTTGGCTCTATCTCCACTGATTTTCAATCGATTTTACACTATCCTTTTGTCATATTTTCGAAGAGAATTCCAAATGACCACTTTTGAGTTCCGGTAGAACCGATGCCGGATGTTCCGAAATATCCAGATCGGCTCAAAATACATCCAAATGTCCACTAAAGAGCTTGTGTTGAAATATCCTGTCATTTGATACCCCATTTGCCATATTTTCGAAGAGAATTCCAAATGACCACTTTTGAGTTCCGGTAGAACCGACAACGGATGTTCCGAAGTGTGGTGCGTAAGCCAGCGCTCTACAGGATAGTGTAAAAGTCATTATTAGTGACTACAAATAAAATGGATAACTTTTGCGCAGTCAATTAAGCAGATTTCTAGTTTTATTTCATCTGCTACTTATTACGTCAAAAAAATCCCGCCGCGATCTGGAATACCTCGGGAAAATGGAACTAGCATATTTTTTCATTGAAGGCCAATCTAATGTGGTTCTTTTAAAACTAGTTGCATAAAAATCGATTGAAAATCAGTGGAGATGGAGCCAGAAGTATAACTGAAAGTACCTTCATTTTTTATGTCGGTGACGTAAAGGTTAAATAGCGATTATTGAACTATGAATAAAACGTATACCGTGAACGTACCATATTCTGCGCAGTTAAGACATTTTTATGATTCCTCCGCTATTAGAAGTATTCTAGAGTTAAATTGATAACGTTGATAGCAGCATCATGTAGTGCTACGGTCTATAATATATGGTAAAAAACATGGGAATTAAAAGTCGACCAACAATTGAGTATATCTTTCGTTTTGTAAACTTATCCACGGTGCCTAATTCTGCGCACTCTCTTGCCCATGTTCCTAATTCTGCGCATGTTTGTTCCTAATTCTGCGCACCTAAAAAGTAACAATAAACATTCATACCATGTAGTTTATGTCTTTATACGCTGAAAGCACATCAAAAATCCGACATTAGCCATTACCATGATTAAATCCATGATCTGGCCTTCTTGTGCTGTCCAGGTGGCACAGGAACATTATTATCATTTGGATTGGCTTATTTTAAATATTTTATTGTCGATAACGTGAAGGGCGAGTTCATTCGGGTTTTCTCTATACTGAACATTATACTTTAGACTAATATTAACAATTGTGTTTTCATATAGAAACCACTTTCCCACTCCCTGACAGCTCAATGAAGTTCGACTGTCAAAAAAAATCAGAAGACATGGTTCCATGAATTGGCGTTCGTAGGTTCGGACCCCGAGCCGTAACACAGGATTCCAATCAATGCAAGTTAAAGGTTCTACTTGAATTTCTATGCCTCTGTACCTCAGCCATTTGAGAGAAGTTTCGTATTTTTTCGCAATTTCTTCATAGGATACATTACTGCGCAGAATTTGGAACTTGAATAAAAAATCTGTGCCTAAATCTGCGCATTATTGCATCGCATTTTTCCAACGAAAACAAGGCATGCAATCACTCTTTTTGCCTAAAACATGACTAAAACTAATTATTTTTTCTAATTATGCTGGGTAATTTGATCATTGCAAAGAATTTCGATCATAATTTTGTTAATTTTCTAGAAGGACAGTTTTAGCGTTGGCGCTAACGACGTTGTTTTCTGACATATAAAATACTTTCAGTTTCACTTTAATTTATTTCGCTGTCAAATATGATGGCCCTTTTGTGAATAATGGCGTAATATTCAACAGAGATTTATAAAAAAATAACACAATGGCTATAGTTATGCAGAATGTTGAAAAATACATATATAAAGAAAAATGCGCAGAATTAGGAGCTGCGCAGAATATGGTACGTTCACGGTAGTTCTCAAAAAAATTAACGTACAGGGCGGTTAATAATTAGTACATTTAAGTGTACTTATATTAAAACATAATAGTGTCGCGTTACGAAATGTAACTTGTTATACCTACCTAAGTAACAATCTAAATCAAAAACTATGTACTATATCAGAAAGTATATTTAACAGGCATAATTTAAAACTGATTTAATAACTTAGTCGCAAACATAATTTTTGTCAGCGGGAGCAAAATGTCAATGAAAGTTGGATTCTCGTGGTGTCCCGTTACGCTGGAATGTGTCTATTGCAAACTCTTTCAGGTTGTCTTGACTACACATTGGACAAACATTTTGAACCCTAATCGATAAAAGTACCTGCTACGTATTAATCTTAACTAGCAATGTATTTGAAACAGTTGAGGTTGAAATGAGTGAAGAATTGGGTAATTCCGGTATTTACATAGACGATCTCTATGCTTTACGGGTAATTGATCCAGAAATAGCCAGTGAAACCAACGAATTAAAGGATGAGTGTGAGAAATTTACGGATAGTAAGTTACGTAGATAGTATAGTGACGAAAATATAAACATTGTTGATTGTGCCTGCATGCATATGGTACACTGGTATAGAATGTAAAATATTTTCAACCTTCCGATAGTTTTGTTTTATCAACTTTCTCAAATTTCCATAAATCTCAAATATTCGAATTCGAATAGATGATTAAACGTTTTATAGTTAAGTTTATGCTTTTCATTACAAAGCAGGTATAAAAACGTTTCTTGAGAATTACACTGCGGGACGTTACAGCAAATGCAGGATTTGTCATTTTTCGAACTTTCTCACTAATTATGGAAATATTACCCGAATAACTGATTTGAAAGATTAAATCTTCTTTTACTATATATATTTACGGTAATAAGCGATTAGCATGGAATAAAAAGCAAAATTGATTACATGGAACGCGAAAATTGGTTCAGCAGCAGCAGCATTATTTAGTACCTTGAAGGAACTTATAGCATAGCTTATAGGTAATATGTAGTAGGTAATCGATATTTACGGGCAATTTCACTTTGTATCGACTTCACAAGCTTGATTCATTTTCTTGATTAACCTGGTGCGCATGATGTTTATATTTGTACAGCTTTATGAAAAAAAAAAAAACTTATAGAAATAAATAACTATAATACAATTAAATTACTCAAGTTCACATTTTCTGTTAGTTTCACTGAACACTTCCTAATTCATAAATATCCTTCACTGAACTGCAGAATTTCCATAAATCACAATGCAGAAGTAATCACAATGAATTATCAAACGAAGTAGTTAGCTGTAACTTTATACAAACTTGTTCGACCAAAAACACCAAAAACACGACCATTTAACATAGGTTTACTGTTTTCATTGACTCTTAACATAAGTACATGTAAAAAATAAGAAAATTTAAAAAATAATTTAGGATACTTTCTGTAACTATTCTAAAGAATAATAGAGGTTTTCCGTCAAAAATTTTTTTTTCACTAAATGTTCGGTTTTGACTCTTAGAAATGATACCCATATAAAACTTTCTTTATTAAAGCCTCTAACTACTGTAAAAATGAAAAACTAAAATACGTATATTTCAACCGGTCACTTCTCGGATGTCTTACATGCCTTTTTGTACCAGTGTCCTCTATTTTCACCACTTCGAAACCATTTGTGCCACTCTTTACTCTTGTGGCAAGCAACAAACGAAATGAAAAAGAAGGTAATCATTAGCTTTTCATTCGTTTTATCCTTTTCACTCTACCGCTGATACACATATGTCAAAAACTATTATGCAATGCTGCCAGAAAATCTGAAAATTTTGATAAACAGTGCAGCCGAAACGAATTTTTTAAAACTCAACATTCGTGATTTGGTGAAAAGAAACTCAACATTCTTGCAATTTGCATTGTTTAAAAAATCGTAGTAAATTCTAGAGTCAACGAAAAAAATATATTTTTGCACCATTGTCATTCGTATTGGGAGTACTTTTGAGAAAAAATAAGAAAAGGAGGGGTATGATCTGACGGAAAACCTCTATTCTTTAACTAATAAAAACAAATCCTTTCGGAGAAAAATGATTCATAAAATGGTACGGTAATGGTAAACTTCATATTTTCTTCTAGAGCTAAAAGAATTTCGACACATCATCGATCAATTTGCAAATATTGTTGAACTTTTCTCAACCGAAGTGGATCAGATAAAGATGAGAGCAATTGGAGTTCAAAATCTGCTGAAAACTTTTTCAAAGCAACGAGAATCGGAACAACAAGCTATACAAGTAATAATAATAAATAAATTATTGGTAAAGATGGTAAGATGCAATTCTACATTTTTATTTATTGCAGAGCGAGATAATTGAAAAAATGGTAGAGCTGGATAAACTTAAAATAGAATACCAATACTTACAGCGAGTTGAATCGGAACAACAGGAAATAATTGATAATTACTATCAACATCAATAAAATACTGTATACAGTATACACTACTCTGGATCCACTTGAAAAAATTGCATTTTTGTTAAATCTCAAGCCTTTTTGCGTAGTAAATGCTTTTAGTTCATCACTTGATGAATATAACCAATTTAAGGGGGAACGGGGAATCCTACTCTAGAAGGTCGAAAAATACTGAATTTTCGTAATTTTTTTTCGGATGCTAGGAGTAAAGTTAAGTTTTGGGGTATTCTGGTTATTGGTTAAGTTATATTTGAAAATGTATTTTACATTTCTTGGATGCCAAAATAGTGATTATTATGCTGGTGGCAGCTGAGCGCGTGGATGCTCTCTAGAAAACAATTGCTTGCTGGCGGTACGTGCCGGGAATCAACGGAGTATCGGAGAACGTATTTCAAGGATGATTTTCCAGCTTTAGGTCAATACCTAAATGGTTACGTAACGGTTTTTGGAAATTCGAAAAATTATCAAAATGCCGACAATTTTTCCAGAAGAAAGGTGTTTTGACGTAGGACTACGTCTTTCAGGAAGGTAGCTGGTATAGGTGGTAATTCCAAAAAATCGAAAAATGCGAGTCACGAAAAATGAAAGATTTTGCGCGCTAATGGCTTAGCGGTTTCAACATCGCTTTTAAATATTTTTACGGCAATCGATGGGAAAATCTTGTACGCATCCACACCAATAATTAAACCTATTGATTCCAAAGTACGTACTATTGAAAAATAGAAAATAATGAAGCATTGTCAACTGGAATCCTGGCTTCTTGATTGGTTGGAAGATTCATTACGATGATCTAAACCCATACCAATTTGATATCTGTGCTTGGGAAGTAAGCCAAAACAAGTGACAAAGCATCCTCATCTCAACAAGATTTCTTAACACCGCTATTAAACCTAGACCATTTAGATGTCCTTACTTGGGAAGTACGCCAGTAAGAAAGACAAAGCCCTCTCGGGCCACCAAATTTCTTTCGAACGCAATTAAACCTAGTCCAATTTGATGTCTGTGTTAGGGAAGTGTGCCAGAAAAAATGACTAAAGTCCATTGTTTCAACAGATTGCAAATTCTTTACGGCGAGTCGATTAAACCTAGGCGAATTTGATATCTGTGTTTAAAAAGTGCGCTACAGCTGTAGTTACTTACTTACTTATGTGTCCATGTCCGCCGGTCCGGCAGAACAAAGGGATGAAGTCAGAGATCTCAACTGCTGACGGTTACCCACCATGGCTTTTACCTGTCGCCAGGACAGGTTCTCGTCTACAGCCCGGCTAAGCTCCGTCGCCATGAGCCTCTGAGTCTGCCTCTTCTACGTTGTCCTTGTGGATTCCAGTCGAGTGCTTCTCTGCAAACCTCGTTCGCTCCTTTCCTCAAGGTGTGTCCGATCCACTTCCACCTACGTTCACGAATTTCTGTGGCTATCGGCCGTTCATGACACCGACGATAGAGTTCCTCATTGGATATCCAGTTATCAGGCCACCAGGCACGAATGATGTATCGCAGGCACCGGTTAATGAATACCTGCAGTTTTTGCGTTGTCTCCGCTGAGACGCACAACGTTTCGCAGGCATACAGCAGTACGGATTTCACGTTTGAATTAAAGATTCGGGTTTTCGTACGTAGTGATCTAATTTGAGCGCCAAATGTTTCGCAGACCTGCAAAGGCACCCCTGGCCTTCCTAATCCGTGTGGCTATATCAGTCTTGGTACCACCATCGGGCGTTGTTTGGCTACCAAGATATTGAGTCCCGCTACTGTGAAGTTGGTGGAATTGTCTGTGTTCACTACCATAGACTTAGTTTTCGCTACATTGACTGTAAGACCTGCTGCCTAGGAGCTCTCGGAGAGGTTATCTAACTTGCTCTGCATATCGTTTCGGCGTTGTGCAAGCAAGACAATGTCGTCGGCTAGGTCGAGGTCATTTATTTTAAGACAATCCTCGATTTGGTCTACTGTCAATTGCTCCAACTAATATCTCATCCATGACGATGAGAAACAGAAGTGGTGATAAAATGCAGCCCTGTCTCACGCCAGCAGTAACCCTTATGGGGTCGGACAAGACGCCGTCGTGCAAAACCTTGCACGAGAACGCCTCGTACTGAGCCCCGATAAGATGGACTAGCTTATCTGGAACTCCTCTACGCCTAAGTGCGCCCAGATGTTTTCGTGGTTGAGTCGGTCGAACGCCTTTTCGAAGTCAGCGAACACCAGCAGAAGAGAGTCCTGGAATTCGTTGACCTGCTCCAATATAAGGCGGAGCGTTGTGATATGGTCTACACATGATCGGTCAGCACGGAATCCAGCTAGCTGCCGCCGGAGAGTAGCGTCGATCTTCTCCTGGATCCGGTTGATGATTACCTTACAGAGTACTTTGAGAGTAATACAGAGCAACGTGATGCCACACCAGTTACCGCATTCAGTTTCAGTTAGGTCTCCTTTCTTTGGAACTTTGACCAATATGCCCTGCATCCAGTCCACCGGAAAAGTTGCGGTTTCCCAAATATTGCTGAAAAGCCGATGCATCATCTGGGCTGACAAAGATGGGTCAGCTTTGAGCATTCCGGCTGAAATACGATCTATCCCTGGCGCTCTATTGGATTTCATACTCTTGATGGCTGATACAATTTCATCCAGCGATGACGCCTCCGAGTTCACGCGATTGATTCGACGAACTGTAGGCGCCATACGCTGCTGGTTTTGTTGGTCTCTTACATTTGAAACTCGGAAGAGTTGTTCAAAATGTTCAGTCCATCGCTTAAAGCTGTTCTGTACGGTCAGTCAATAGCTGACCAGCTCTGTCCTTTAGTGGCATCTTTGCATTCATCATGGCACCACTAAGGCGGCGAGAAATATCGTACAACAAACGGATATCACCATTGGCGGCAGCGGTTTCTCCTTGTTCGGCTAAGGAGCTAATCCAGGCTCTCTTGTCCTGCCTACAAGCACGTTTAACAGCCCTCTCCAGTTCGACGTATCGTTGACGGGCAGCTGTCTTAATCGACCTGGTTCGCGCTCGCTCAATGCCGGCTTTCGCCTCTCTCCGCTCGTCGATCTTCCTCCATGTTTCATCCGAAATCCACTCCCTCCGCCCGCTGCGCGCTGTGCCGAGGGCTTCATCACTGGTCGTGATGAAGGCGTTCTTGATGCCGGTCCATTGCTCTTCGACGGTTCCACCAGGCGGCAACTCCGAGGCTCGAGATTCAAGTTGTTCGCCAAAAGCCCTTTTCACAGGATTCTCCAATCGGCGGACGTCGTAGCGGCACCCAACTTTCTCCTCCCGTCGTTGGACACGTGCGACGCGCAGACGCAGAAACCCACGTGACTTTATGTACTGGTCTACGGGGGAAGAGCGATCCACCAATGACCATGTTGTTATTACCACAGAATTCTCTAAACAGCTCCCCGTTTTCGCTCATCTCTCCTAGGCCATGGCCATGACGCGTTCAAGGTCCGCGTTGTTTGAGTCAATCTTCGCGTTGAAGTCGTCCATGTGGATTTGGATGTCCCCCTTCGGGATTTTCTCAACCACGCTGTTCAGCTGGCTGTAAAAACTCTCTTTCTCCTGCAGGTCGGCAGCATCTGTTGGCGCATAGCACAGGATTGCTGTAAGGTTCCTAACCCGTGTTCTGAATCTGACAACGATTATTCGCTCATTTATCGGTTCCAACTTCATCAGGGCCGCATGTGCCCCTGGGCTCAGTAGGAATCCAACTCCTCTTTCTCGAGTAGCATTTTCACCTCGTATGCCAGAGTAGAGCAAAACTTGCCCGGATGATTTCCTGTGTTCGCCAGTACCCGGCCAGCGGACCTCGCTCAGCCGCAGGATTTCAGGCGACTAGCTTTCCTTGCAAGTTGAGCCAGCTTGCCCTGCTGGGCAAGGGTAAGTATATTCCATGTTTCGATTCGTGTCCGTGTTTTCATGCTAAAGGTCGTTGCCAATAATCCAGAGAGATTTCTTCTTTTATTTTCGGTAACTTTTTTGTGTCCGGTGCAGTAGGCTGTTAACCTAAGGTCCTTATCCCGCTGATGGGGCTGCCATCAGAATGTGGGCGGGAACCACTGTGCCCCCTTTCCTATAGGTAGGAATAGGAGTTAATGAACAGAGGTTATGGAATGCACATGTTCACCCTTTACCAGCCCTACAGCTGTAGTGTTCGGTTATAGTTTAATTTTGTATGGATGCGCATGTTTGACGTTTCATTGAAAGTGTAGTGAAAAGATGTGCTGTTGATAAAATGGGATTGAATTGGTAAAATTCCTTCAACGTGGTGAAACGATTGGTAATAAAATCTTTGATTTTTGTAAGGTAACAGGAAAACATTAGTGTGTGTTCTTGATTTTGTTAAATTGTTTCCAAATCCACATAGAAATAACGCTGAAATATACATCGAGCATTGGACGTATACAATGTTACTACTTTGATAAATGTTACATATAGTGCATGTAGCATGTATTTATGCCTCATATAGTATGTATACATGAAGAATCGAATGATTACATGCTACTATCACTACAAAGAGACTTATACGTAGTCCTGCGTAACCCACATATGCGGTCGTGTCTTGTACACAACCCCTCTGATTTTTTCATCAAAAATCGCCAATTGAGAGCTCATGAAAAATTGAGATATCTAAAAACGGCTACGTAACAATTTAAATAGTAATTTATTTTTATATACTGGAAAAAAATTAGCCAAATCGGCTCACTAGATTTTGAGATACGCGTACCACCAGCTGAAAAAACATGGTGTCGAGAAAAACCCGTTTAGAGTTTCGTACAACGATGCACTTCTCTTGAGGTGACCCACAGTTTATGCCGTAACTTTTCAACGAAATCTGATATCAAAAATTCCTTTTGACATGACATTACTGAAGGTATAAGCCTTTCGAAATTTGATTTTTCTGACCGTCCAGAGTAGGGTCACCCCTTAATAAATTTTTAGTTTGAACGAAACATAAATAAACATTATGACATGAATGTTTTTGGTTATTTAGCAAAAAAAAATAATAAAAGTGGAAAAAGGATTTAATAATTGCTGCGCAGATTCTGGGCATTCTACGTACCAGTTTTTGTAGCGTTTCCGATTGAAGAGCATTCCAATCGCGTTTAGGTACTCCCACAATGATTTTTTCACTTGTAATATGCACTGTGCGGACTTCACGGTCTAATCCGTCCCGTAGAAGCTCGAAGGAGTTTATATCCGGCGATTGCGGTGGCATTCCATTATATTCAGCACTCAATGGGTTTGTTTGGATAAAACATAGTTTTTGCAAAGTTTGGATGTGTGTTTGGGCTCGTTATCCTGTTGGAAAATAAATCCATTGCCAAGCATATGAAGACCAGCTGGGACGCTGAAGCAGGCGATGGTAGTATTGTTGATCCATTTTTCCATCGATTTTTTCAGATTTCCGACTTTGTCGAGGCTAAAACCAACCCAGACCATGACAGAGCCACCACTATGCTCCGGGACTCCTAAAATTTTCTATTCCTAATCTTAAATCAACAACTGTCGTTGCACAAAATGTTCGTAATAAAATAAACATGCATACTTATTTGTTCTCGATACAAATACATTGTTTAACATATTTCTGTCAGGTAACCACACAGGAATTCAAGCCGTCCAGTAGCTTCGAGGTACGATGCTGGTCTAGCAAGCCAGTCATCATATGTTCGAATCTCGGTTGAGCAGTGCTGCTAGATAGCCTCAGTAGGATTGTTGCATTAGCCCCGTAACTACACTGTTCTCTAACAGCCGCTGCGAAGTCTGGTGATGGAGAAGGGTCAGGTCTTAAAAACTACAAGTTATACAGTCCTAAGGGATGTACGAAAGGGTTACGTAGGACTATACTGCCGTGAATCGCATAACAGTCCCATTTATATAGGAAGCTCCATAGAAAATGAGACTGTTATGCGATTCACGGCAGTATATCAGATCATTAGATCAAAAACTAATGTAAACTGTATTTCTGGCATATGTATGTTTATAAGAATCTGTGAGTGCCATTGTTTAAGTGAATGTTTAAAAGAGAAGAGCGAAATATTCAGATTCAATTCTTCATTGAATGCAATGATGGCTTTGAAAATACGTGGACGGGGGTTCATAAGCACAACGCCTGCAACCATTGAGACTCCCTTGTGGCCTTTAAAAGGGCCATTGGTTACAAATAACATTAAAGCCATGTCTTTCTCTTTTGACACGAATTGCAACAGCAATGTAAGTTAGCGGCGTCGATTCACTGTCTCTTGCTCCGAGAAGGTTTTACTAGTTTTACTTTCACAGCTTACCGCTTGTTACATAGCAGAAAATGTGTCAAAAATTTTCTGTGGTATTCGTATGAGAGTCTTCCTACCACCGCACAGTGGGGCAGATTGAGCCGGCGCTCGGACAAAACCTCATAACTTCTTTTGTATGCTTCGTAGAGCTTTATTGTCTTCAGCAACATTGTTTGTTATAAAATTTCGCATCTTTTTGTAAATATTAAGTAGTTGTATTTTTATTCCTATAGATGGCGTTGAAGTCTAAGTTTTTAAATAATGACTTTAGAAATATTGTGTCTTCAGAAAAATTGTTTGTCCTGTAAAGCTACGTAAAGTTACTGTTGGCGATAGATAGTGCGGCTTCTACGTTTGTGAAGACTTTTATTTGAGATGAAGAAGAATTACAAATTCCTACGAGGTAGATATATAAACATTAGGTTAGAGAGATTCCTCACATAATTATTGTCACTTACAATAGTAGCTCTTCGCTATCGCGCAACAGAATCAACTTCGGCGTCTTTACTGCACTGAATGTGTGTAGGAACCTAGTTTTTAATTTTTAGAATCATTTTTAGAACCAATTTTACGTTAAACTAAGTAGGTATTTTAAGTTTTACCCTTCTGTGTGTTCCGATTAACAATTTAGCTTAGTTCGCCAACGCCTTATATTCACCTTCGGTTCTATTCTAATAGGTTTAATATATTGATTAAATTTTAATTTAAGAACTATTTAAACTCTTACCAATATAGATTAGATATTTAGCATTAAGCAAACGAATCAAACAATAGATTTAATAATGAAAATTATGCAATTAAGGCCGAAAATTTTAATATTAAGCAGAGAAACGATTTTAATGAACTTTCACGTGCTAGTGTTCTCTTTTATCTTTTTTCTGCCTCTTTGTCATGACTTTAACGTTTGTAAGTGACATTTCGCTGACGATCCTTCTGTCAGTCGCTAGGTGCGGCCGCAGTTCGCAATCGATTCAGCCAGGGGTGGACTAGGTACGCTGGTCGACGTTGCGCAACTAACACTCCCCCCTTTAATGCATCGAAGATCCTTCTGAGTTGCATTACATCCTACGCCAACGTCGAGCACCGCGAGCTTTACAGCCGGTCGCTCGTATACACCATGAACGGTTTGTACTGTGGCACACCTCACTTGTCCGTCGGTTGCTATTTTGGTAGCGATGACTCGGCCTTTGGGCCAGCAGTTTCGAGGAAACCTGTTATCGACGATAACCACGACGTCGTTGATCTTGATTGGTTTCACTTCTTTGTACCATTTCGTTCTACGGGTCAGCGAGGGAAGATAATCGTGCAACCATTGCTTCCAAAACCGGTTCGCGATGCTCTGTGAAAGGCACCAGTTCTGTTTCTGCCGGGCAGGGCTGTCGTCGAAGCAGGTCCATGGAAGCACACCACTCGATGATCCGATGAGGAAGTGGTTTGGTGTCAGCACGGGAGATTGATCATCATCGAGAGGGATATCGGTCAAAGGCCTCGAGTTCACTATGTATTCCACTTCTATGAGTGTACTTCGCAGCGTTTCATCGGAAGGCAGTCGGTTTGGTAGCAGTTTCTCCAGGTTCTGTTTAACGGTACGAATCAACCTCTCCCAAGATCCGCCCATGTGAGGAGACATGGGGGGGATGAAGCTCCAAGTCGTCTGCGGTGAGGTGAATTCTGCCACGATTTCATCGTGGTTCAATTCTTCGAGTGCGGTTTGTAGTTCCCTGTTGGCGCCCACGAAGTTCGTACCACGGTCGCTGTATATAGCGGCCGGCACCCCCCTCCTGCCCATCACATTACGTAACGCCATTATACACGAGTCAGTTGTGAGCGAGTGCGCAACTTCCAGATGGATAGCACGTACAGTCAAGCAAGTGGCTAAGACCCCCCAGCGTTTTTCCACTCGACGGCCAACGGAAACTGTCATTGGGCCGAAGTAATCCACCCCCATGTGGTTGAAAGGTTTGCTGTAGGCTGCAAGGCGTGACGGCGGCAAATTACTCATCAGCGGCGCTTGTGGACGAGCTCGTTCGTTTTTGCAGGTTTGGCAACTATTCCGGACGGACTTGTAGACGGATTTCATTCTAGGAACGTAGTAGCGTTGTTTCAGCTCATTTAGAACAGTCTCGTGGTTCTGGTGCAGGAACCGCTGATGGACGTCCAGCATGATGAGCCTGGTGATGCTGTGCTCCCGAGGAAGGATAATGGGATTAGCGATGCTACTGTCGATGAACTGGCAAGCGCTGGTTCTCCCACGAACCCTAAGGAGTCCTTTTTCGTCCATAAACGGACAGACGCGGAACAGAGGGCTGTTCTTGGGGATTTGCTTTCCATGTGATTCTCGAAGGCTAGATAGGATTGCAAGCTCCTCTCCGTACACGCTCCTTTGTGCTATCTGGTACAGGTAGCATTCGGCCTTGACCAGCTCGTCGTGCGTGAGTGGTCCGCAGGCTTTGGAAGTCTTTCGCATTGTTCGCTGCATGTTGCTGATAGCTCGGAATACGTACGCCGTAGTCTTCAGGAGGATAGACCACTTGCTGAAGCGGCTTGTGTCGATGATCGGCTCGAAAACCTTGAAGTGAAGATGAAGATGCGGTCGAAGCTCTGTATCGGTGACTGCGATGGACTGCGGCGTTGCCGGCCATTCATTTTCTGTTTCCCGAAGAAAGTCAGGTCCACAGAACCATCGGCTAGAGTTGCTTAGGTCGGGAGTACTCTTCCATTTGGTCCCATCGTCCGCCACGTTCAACTTAGTAGGAACCCACCGCCATTCCCGTAGATCCGTCGTTTCAAGGATCTCGCTAATCCGTGCGCCCACATACTGGCTGTAGCGCCGATGATCCGAATGCAGCCAGCATAAGACGTCCCTGGAATCTGTCCAGAAATAGCGCTTTTGAACCTTGATCGACAGGGATCCTAGAATAGAGTCCGCCAGTCTGACTCCTAGAACGGCAGCCTGTAGTTCAGATCGCGGTATAGAAAGAAATTTCAACGGTGCAACTCTGGTTTTCGCCCCAGCTAGCGCAACATCCACTGAACTTCCTTCCTGGAAACGTAAATAGACGACGGCCGCGAAACCATTCTCGCTCGCGTCCACGAGGGTATGCATTTGCACGGTGCCTTCTGCAGATGTGGTAATCCGGTAACAGCGGGGAATCTTGATATCTGAGACACGTGGGAGGACCCGCAGCCAGGTGAGCCACTTTTCAAAGTGGGAATCGTGAATCTGCTCGTCCCAGTCGACGGATGCTCTCCAGATCTCCTGCAGTAGGCTTCGGAGAAACATCAGGAAGTGACTGATCAACCCCAGCGGGTCGAATACCATCATCAAGGTCCTCAGCACCTCGCGTTTTGTAGGCCGTTTACGCCCAGACAGCAGGTCAGCTTCATGGCGGGGAGACAGCTTGTATGTAAAGCAGTCCGCTGCAGTATTCCACCACATTCCGAGCACCTTTTCAGTGGTATCTGCATCTCCCATGCTCAGGTTTTTCTCTTTGGTTTCTTCTCCGTCTAGCGCAGCACCTACCGTCGATGAGTTGGACACCCAATTTCGTATTTCAAACCCGCCAGATTCGTGGATTCGCTTCACATCCGTCGCCAGCTGGATTGCATTCTCCACTGTCTCAGCACTGATCAACATGTCGTCCACGTAATGCTGATGAACAATGGCATGGACGGCTTTTGGATACTCCTGCTCAAATTGCATCGCGTGGGTGTTTTTTACATACTGAGCGGTGCTTGGAGAGCAGCTCGCGCCGAACGACATTACTTGCATGACATACGTGCTGGGAGCTGTGTCTGCTTCATTCTCCTTCCACAGGAAGCGTTGGCAGTGCTGATCCTCCGGTCTCATCCTCACTTGATGGAACATTTCCCGGATGTCCCCGGAGACAGCCACACGAAACTCCCGAAATCTTACTAGGACAGATAGGAGAGAGGTCAACTGATCGGGTCCTTTGAGAAGCACGGAATTCAAAGATACTCCGTACGAAGTCGCTGCCGCATCCCAAACAAGCCTTGTTTTGCCTGGTTTGTTGGGATTGACTACAGGAAACATCGGAAGGTACCAAACTCGGTCACGTCTCATCTCTAGTTCCTTTGCTGAAAGTTTCCTGATATAGCCTTTGGCCAAATAATCGTTCACTTTCGCGTTTAGCGCCAGTGCTAGATTCGCATCCTTCTGCATTCGCCGATCAAGGCATTCCCACCGTCGTAGCGCCATCGATCTGCTGTCCGGAAGCCGGACGTTGTCATATCGCCAGAGAAGGCCGGACTCGTAGCGTCCATTCGTACGTCGTGTTAGCGTTTGCAGCAGCTCAGTCGCTCTTTGGTCGTCGTTGGATAGCAGTAGTTTGTTCGGCTTACTGATGCCAAGGCTTTCCAGTGAAAAGTACTCTTTCATGGCCTCATGCAGCTCCTTGTCAGATTTGGATTCGCACTGACAGATTTGAATGCTGTGGTGATTAATGTGACTTCCACCATTCGTTGTCCTGGAGCAGCGCCCGTAGATCATCCAGCCCAGGCGCGTCTTGACTGCTATTGGTTCGTTCGATTTGCCCTCGCGGCACTTCATCACGTTGCCCAAGCTTGCGTGGTCCAGACCGATGAGAAGTCGCGGGCTGACCTCTTGATATGATTCCAGCGGCAAGCCTTGCAGATGACGATACTTTTCCTGCAGCTCAGGTATCCGTAACGTTTGCGGTCGAAGTTCTAAGCTTCTCACAGTGTGCACTTCGGAGAGCTGGAACTTCTTAATGGGATTCATGACGCTGGAGATGTAGAAGTTTACCTTTTGCGACTGGCTTTCCATTCGGTTAGTACCTCCAGTCCATCGGAGACATAGGGACTTCGTAGGTCCTTCTACTCCTAGTTCTCTGGCCAGACTGTCCTCCATCAATGTGAGTTCTGATCCATCGTCAACAAAGGCGTAAGTTTGCACTACCTTCGAAGGCCCGTGAAGTACAACTGGCACGATTCTGAACAGGATTTCAGACTGGCATTGGTGTACGTTACAGCTATTTGTAGCTTGATCCCCGCGGTGCTGTGGAGGCGTTGAGGCCGGAGCAGCAGATGAAGCCGATGAATACCTTTTTGCGTCGTGGAGAAGTGAATGGTGAAGGAAGGAACAGCCGTCAACCCCGCACGCCTTGTTTTGCTTGCATGGACCGTTATGCCTCCGTAGACACTTTCGACACACCTTAAACTCTCGTACAACTGCCCACCTCGAGTCATAGCTGAGATCTTTGAACCGCTTACACTGCGCTAAGGTCGAACAATTTCCTTTGCAGCCCACGCATTCTCTGGCGGGCTCCTTAGAAGTAGGCTTACTGCACTCTGCAGAGACCGACGGCTTTCTCGGCGACTGGTAGTCCTCTTCGGAGTGAAGATTCAAGTAGCCGTCTCTCTTCGAAATCCTAGGACGGTGATCACTGCCCGTAGCAATTGAAACGGCGCTGGCATCCTCAGCGATAGAGCGTAGCCACGAACTGAAGTCCAGAAGGTTTGGATTAGGATTGCTTCGGGAGCTTTTAGCCCAGTCCAGCTTCAACGTCGGCGGCAACCTTTCCACCAACTCGTACCTCAGGGAAGCGTTGTACATAAAATCTGCTATCTCACAGGCTTCGACTGTCGCAACTAGATTTTCCACGTTGAGGGCAAACTGGATCACAGTATCCAGCCTTTCGATGCTAGGAGACGGCAGTGAACGGATCTTCTTAACGATTGCTTGTATAATCGTCTCTGGCCGTCCGTATAACATCTTGAGAGTGGCCATCACTCCATGCACATTCGATGGATGGAGCAAACGGCACTTGACAGCGTCCAACGCCTTGCCTTTGAGGCATTTCCGCAACCTGAGCATGTTTTCCTCGTTCGAGAATCCACAGAGCTGTGTGGACGAATTGAAAATCGAGAAAAAGAGTGGCCAGTCTTCTGGTGTTCCGCCAAAGTCCGGTAAGTCTTTTGAAACGGCCTGTCTGGCGGCCAGCTGACTCCGATTCAACAGGTACACAGTGTTTTCACCTTCGATCCCAACCGCCGGTGGTGTGTTCCTACGCTGTGTTTGAGGGACTGGAGTAGATCCTTGTCCAGGAATGAATTCTCCCTCAGCGAAGGTTCTGATAATGCTCCGGCTCACAGGTGGCGCAGGCACCTCAGGGCGGTGCGTTGGTGCGGGTTCCTCACGTGTATTTATCGGTGGAATTTGTCGGTCGATGGTTCTGTTCTGGTCTACAGGGGGTAGAAACCTATCGCACCACTGTTTCCACAACTCGGAGATTGTAAGCGCCGAAATACCTTCAGCATCCGAAAGGCCAACTTGCGGTCGCGGAAGGGTACACCTGTTACTTTGAACGTTCCTGGATGATATGTCCGTTTTAACTACGGGCGGACCTCGTCGGTCGAAAATCAACTGATTGTTGATTTGTTGAGCCTTCTCAACGTCGTTGACGGCTCCTACCTGCGGCGCTTGGAGTGGAAACCTGACTACCTGGAGCTCCTGTGATTTGTTCGGTACCCGTTCGTCTTCCGGATCTGCATCGGGGAGGCCGGAATCATCACCACACTTCTCCGTGTTATCAATCCACTGCTGTACTTTCGACGCATTCTCCAGAATGGAATCCGGATCGCTGGCCTGGGATGAAGTCTCACCCTCCAACTCCTGCAGCAGGCTATACTTCTGATCCAGATACTGCAGCTGGCATTTCCTCTCCTCCTTGAGTTTCTGCAATTGTAGCTCGATTCTCTTTTTATCGCTACGCTTGCTCGACTTTCCAGTCGATTTGACCGAAACTGCATCGATGGGGGGTAGATTGTGCTGCGACAGCTGCTTGGTACTTTCCTGGATTACAGTGGCAATTTTTCCTGTCTGCACTGCACTGGGGGTCTTAATTGAAAACTCACTTGCACATCTGGGGCACGACCAGCTTATCTCCTCCACTGACTGACTCACATCGACACACGAGAAATGGTACCACGAATCGCATTCGTCACACTGTACCATTCTGATATTGTCGGGATCATCGCATAATCCGCAACTACTGACTCGATTTTTGCGAACGCGACGCGGGGGGTTTTGCCTGACTCGGTTTTCGCGAACGCGACGTGGGGGATTTCGTCGAACGAAGGCATTAGTCGTAATGATGGCAGGGACTGATATGCGTTTATTTTTATTCTGCTTCGCACTAATTTGTGCTGTGGGAGTTTTGGGAATAGCTCCTTTTGCGGTACTCACCATTTCGGTAAGGGTTACCTGTTGGCTAGGAGGGGGTGCGACCGTCGAATAAGACTCACTTGGAGGTTGGACTACCGTTTCCGGTACTGCCGACACCAGCTGAAGCTTTGGATCAAGCTGGACGACACTCTCCAATTGTCTCGTCGTCTCCGGATGATTTGCCATCTCCGGATGGTTCACGTTGCCCGCATACGTACCACCAACATTGGTTGAACTACCCTTCGCACCGGGGGATCGTTGCTTCTGGGAACCGTCGCTCGTTTTTCGACTCGCCATTCCTCTTTCCTGATATTGAATTTGTAAATTGTTGGCGATAGATAGTGCGGCTTCTACGTTTGTGAAGACTTTTATTTGAGATGAAGAAGAATTACAAATTCCTACGAGGTAGATATATAAACATTAGGTTAGAGAGATTCCTCACATAATTATTGTCACTTACAATAGTAGCTCTTCGCTATCGCGCAACAGAATCAACTTCGGCGTCTTTACTGCACTGAATGTGTGTAGGAACCTAGTTTTTAACTTTTAGAATCATTTTTAGAACCAATTTTACGTTAAACTAAGTAGGTATTTTAAGTTTTACCCTTCTGTGTGTTCCGATTAACAATTTAGCTTAGTTCGCCAACGCCTTATATTCACCTTCGGTTCTATTCTAATAGGTTTAATATATTGATTAAATTTTAATTTAAGAACTATTTAAACTCTTACCAATATAGATTAGATATTTAGCATTAAGCAAACGAATCAAACAATAGATTTAATAATGAAAATTATGCAATTAAGGCCGAAAATTTTAATATTAAGCAGAGAAACGATTTTAATGAACTTTCACGTGCTAGTGTTCTCTTTTATCTTTTTTCTGCCTCTTTGTCATGACTTTAACGTTTGTAAGTGACATTTCGCTGACGATCCTTCTGTCAGTCGCTAGGTGCGGCCGCAGTTCGCAATCGATTCAGCCAGGGGTGGACTAGGTACGCTGGTCGACGTTGCGCAACTAACAGTTACTGAACATACCAAATTTGTAGGACTTACGGGACTCAAGTTATAAATATTTTAAATACCCAACACCTTTTTTTCAGTGTGCAGTCAAGATCGGTAGTCGCACGACCTCCTATACAAATTATCACAATCTGTATATCAAGAGTAATTTAGTAATATTATTCTGGTATAGGGTAAATCAACCATTTGTGGACCTTTCTATAAATTATTTTGAACTCGTAACGCTAAACACCCAACCGATGGCACTTACAATATTAGAAACTTTCGAATAAGCCTAAATATAACAATTTATGCTGCAAATCTTTAAATTTTACATATTTTTTAAAACAGATTGAAATGCTCATTTTCCTTTTATGGACCCTTGTGGTTTACAATAGAATAACGACCGAGTCCATTAAAGGAATTCTAGTGTATTTTGCATGGAGAGGGTCCGCTAATGGCACTGTTAACCATATAATGGACCTTCACTTGATGAAAATGTCGATTTTAAAGCATTAATAATGAAATGCAGCTAAAATTTTAAAAACTCTAATGTAAGTTATGTTTAGTACGTTCTGTTTCATGTCATATATCCCCAGAAATAAGAAGTATTAGCTAATAAATACCGAAATTTTATCCGAGGATCCATTACAGGTAGAGGGTTATATATAGGTTAACTTACCCTACTATCTAGTTTAGTGCATTCATGTGTTTTTGAAGGATTAACAGTTTTAACCGATTTTAGAAGTCATTCCTCATTGCAAAGATAAAAGTATTTCACATTTCTTTTGCTCTGTTAGCATTTGCTTTGATTTTCAATGGATAAATTACGGACATCTTTGCATATTTTATGGTATGCCACTCGATCATTTATAATACTAAGTTTCCGTAGTACGTCCGTAGTATATTTGAAATTTTTTATTCAATTAGTTTGGCCATATGCAGCAGAAGGATACGAGTGGCGAGATAGGCCGTCATCGGCCTCAGCCAAAGCCTGGCTGAAGGCAAAAAAAAAAATATCGAGTAACTGACAAAGTAGCAATCTGTTTAACCTGCAAACACGTATCAACATATTCGACTCAAAATAAACCAAATGGACGCTAGTTAAATCGAGTTGAAAGTCTAACCGAACATATTCTACTGCCAATTTGACTTGAAATAGAGCTAATTGGGATAAAGCTGTTAAGTGGTCGCCCTTACAATGTCCTAAATTTCCCTTATCGACTCCAATGTATCTCATAACGATAATAATGTCACAAGCATGACTATTCAACGTACAGCAGGAATGAACTTCGCACTGGCGCGCGCATTTACTAATTTGTAGCCGAAAATGCCGAAAAACATGCATTCGCAAAACTTGAATATCTCCGAACATCGCAACTAGTAGCAGCTAATTTTTTGCTTATTACTAGTTAACACCTTGAATGTTGATTTGATGGTAGTGCCAGAACGGAAATCTGTGGAAATCTTTTTCTACACACTATTGAAAATTGACAAAAAGAACAAATTTTTTGTTCTAAAACACTTCGTCAGAACAAAACCTACTAGTAAAAAATCTGTCTTAATATCACCCAAACTATTAGTTTATAATCTCTTTAATGTGAATTGTCTTTTAAAAGTATAGAATTTTAAGCAGCATGGTAGCTAGATGTTAAAAGATTAAACGATATTTATTTTTTCATTTTCCAAATTTTTTTTACATTGTGTTTCACCTTCTTTAATGCCTATTGAAAAAACACTTATTGAAACAATTTATGCATATTTCTTATAGACTATATGTCTACTATACGTAGAATATTAAGTTTGACAGCATATCTCAAATAAAAATTTTGAGGTTTTGTCCGAGCTTCTTCGGGTTCTGCCCCATAGTGCACCGGGGTGATAGCTCTCAAACCATCATAAAATAAATTCATGCCTCCAAAAACCTCCACATGCCAAATTTGAGTTTATTTGCTTGATTAGATAGATTTGCCTGATTCTATAGAGTTATGAGAAAATTTGTATTTCATTTATATGGGAGAGCCCCCCTCTTAGAAGGGGAAAGGGTCTCAGTACACCATAGAAAAAATTCCTGCCTTCTAAAACCCTACATGCCAAACTGGGTTCCATTTGCTTGATTAGTTATCGAGTTTTGAGAAAATTTGTGTTTAATTTGTATATAAGCCTTCCCTCTTACGTGCTCCATAAAATTGCTACCTTAATAAGTGGGTTTTGCAGTTTCCTTTTGTCCAGCGCCTCTGCGGTTCAAAGGTACACGGGTACCAGCGAGCCACATGCCCTGGCGGGTGTTGTGGGTTCAAAAACATAATAAAATTGTTGGACAATTTTTTTCTATCCAACGATATATTGACGGGTCAATTCCATGCAGCGATAGAAAAGTTATTGACGTTTGAAATCTTTTATTCAAACGTTACAGTTTCGCTTTTCTTTTATTATTATTACTTCAAAAAATTTGTGATATTACAGAAAGACGTCAGTATTTGCTACACTTCATTAGAAGACACTTTATTTTCCTTTCACAGTTACACTACCATTTGTTTTCGAAGCATACGCATTACTCACAGGGATGCACTTCCAATTAGCTTCGTCCTAAATTTACCTTTGCCCTCTATCATAAAATGTGCATTAGCTCGCCAGTTTTCATTAATTACCAATCCAGTAATATTTACATAAACTGGGAGAATTTCACACGTGCAATTTTTATGTACGGGTAAGATTACTGTTGCATGCCGTTATTATTTATGTACTTAGTGCGGCTCTTACGATACAGTGTAAAATTTAATCCTTATTTCACAAATTACTTTAAACAATTAGAGTTAAGAATATTTGATTATCGGTAATGATATAATCTAGAATTATTCAATAAAATATTGATTTCAAAATTGTTTATTATTAGAAACAAAAAATTCTAGGTCACGTAACCCTTTCACGAGTAGGATGCATCGATAAGGTAATACCGACGGTACGGGGTTATAGTTTCGAAATGTCGACACAATTCAAACATCAAATACTGAACATAAGCCATAATCGTGTCATTATTTTCATGGGTATATGTGCATGTCTCTTACACTTACAGTTATGCATAAACTTTTCCCAATTTTAATCTCACAATTAGAACATATGGGTATGTTTTCATGACATGCCATCTAAAATTGACAAATTCTCTATATGAAAATATGAATTGTGCATAAAGAACAAAACAATTCAACCATCGCGGTTGAATTGCTAATGTAACATAAAAAACGAAAACAGCGCACAGATATAGGCAATTAAAGATAAACGATGAAACTTACGGGATGCGTGTCAAACTAAGGGCGATAAGACTACGGATTCACGTTGACGACGAAGCAATATTATCGCTGCAGTCCACAGGTGAGCTAGATTCGATGGATGCTACAGCAGCAGCTGCTTCTTTTTCATCGCCGCTAACAGTACCGGTGGGGACTGCTTTACAATTGCTTCCATCGCTATCGGTTGTTGAGCTAGCGCCTGTTTCCGTTTTTGCCTTCTTGCAATCATTTTCAAGTTTACCGGTATCATCTCCTGCCGAGGCAGTACGCTTCCTCGACGCTCCACCAGTGAAGTTCGGTTTAAACTGAACGATGATTGCGGTCATATTGTCGCAGCCGGTTCCGTCACCCTTTGTATGTGGAGCTAAGCAGTAGTCAAACAACTGAACAAACCAATCGCAAAGAATGTGCCATTGTCAAAATCATAAAGTGAGATATATAAAAATTGTTCTTACTTCTTCACAAATTTCCGACAGTTTCTTGGTAGCATCCTTGATGCGCTTTTGTACAAACTCAACCACCTGGTCGCTCGTCATAAAATTCCATATTCCATCGCAGGCTAATACCATAAATTCATCTTCGGGACCAATGGTTATCTTTTTGATGTCAGGTAAGGCCGAGATCATCTGTTCCTCTGGAGGAAGTTTCTTGTTCTGTAAATAATTATTATTGGCAGATTAAACTAAAATACTTCTGTGAGGTTTATTCGTGAATATCTAGAGTAAAGCTAAAATATACCTCATACATGCACACAGGCTAGGCACACTCTTTTCGCTTCGCAGCATTTGAAAAAGTGGTGAATGGGGCATTTGTAGAGTTAGTTATTATCTGCAATATTGTGGAAGTAAGCATTGCTGTCTTCTGTATTTATGGAGCTATAAGGCTGTTACCCCGTTTGTAGCAAAACGAGCGCCCTTTCTGCTACCATCTGCATTGCAGCCACATAGCACCGTAAATACAAAAGATTAAACTTTATTTTCTCCAGTACTATTGTAGATAATTACAAGCTCTACAAGTGCTCCATACACCTTTTTTCATATTCTGCTTGGTTGAGGTGCAGTATGCAAATGTGCTATGTAAATCGAAGCGAAAGAGCCTGCCAAACCTGCATGCACACAAAAACGTAGGCATCTTGGATGTGGTCACTCAACTCATGTGAAAAAATGTCTCGACTACTAATCCTTTCTACTAGTTCTAGTTCTAGTACTTTCTTCTAGTTTCTACTAATTCCAAACAAGAACATTCCGAAAAGAAAGCTAAAAACCCTTCCGAAAGCCGAGCGACAGTAATAGCAATACTTTCAATTAAATGAAAGTGCAATCAATATTACAACGCTTGTCACAGCTTTGAGTACACTACATTTACAATGAGCTTCCACTGTTGTAGGAAGGGTGCGCTGCTGCTATTGGTGCTTGTAATTTGTGTAGGCTCGAAGAAGAGCTCCCAGTTTTATTGACGGGATCTTTGTACCTAAAGTCTGCCATATTAGGAACATGTTCGACTACAGAGACGCGCTCAAACCCTACATTTCTGAGCGACCACTTGCGACGCGCTTGACCAACATATTTATACGTATAGGAATGCCAGTTCCTCCTCTATCATCATACATCGAAGCAAACATTGAGACATACCATTTTATACCCATGATCGCCAATGGCACGCGACAAATTCAATCCTCCATTAACACGACCATCTAGCGTTACACGACCTCCGGCCTTTTGTATTCGATCGAACTCGATTTGATCTTCAGGTTTGTGGTCAAAACTCATCTCTAGAGCTTTACCATCGCGACAAACAACACACCGGGAGTCCCCTAAAACAATATTGAGTTATAAATCTTGATTCATATATTAAATAATGCTTCACTTACCAGCATTGGCCACCAGCAGTTCCTTTTCATGCAATAGCGCTACAACTGCAGTACAACCACTATCCTTGCCTGGTTCATCAGTAATGTTATTCATGAATGCTTCATCTTCTTCATTCATGTAACCTTCTTCATCTTCTTCATATTCAACTTCTTCTTCGTCTTCTTCTTCACTGCCTTCCTCGCTAAAAACCAAGCTGTTAAACTATTATTAATTTATTGCATTTATCAAAATTTACCCATAATGTTCTTCATCTCCATCCTCGGTGCTGGAGCTGCATACTGCAAATTCATCATCGGTGTCTGTATCATCTTCTGAAGAATCATCCACCATGTTTGGCCCATTTGTGGCTTTACGTTTTTCAGGCGCAGCCGGAGAGGATGAAGATCCTGGAGAAGAACTATCTACGTTTGTTGCAGCACTTTTGCCTGCAGATGTCCCTGCTTCACCAGTATTACTTGAAACTACACCATTTTCCTGACCAGAAGCCGAGGAAGAAGATACGCTGGATTTACCGCCTAA
This sequence comes from Sabethes cyaneus, assembly GCF_943734655.1. NCBI lineage: Eukaryota > Metazoa > Arthropoda > Insecta > Diptera > Culicidae > Sabethes > Sabethes cyaneus. The sequence goes on from NC_071354.1 coordinate 139,045,826, forward strand.
CTCAATAACTTCACCGTTGAGAGCAGGATCAGAACTGTTTCCTTCCTTCGAGGTTAACTTTTCTTCTTCATCTTGTTTTGATGAAGATGAACTATCTGGAGCACAATCTTCCTTGGGCACGATTCCTTCTGTATCGCTTATTTCATCGCTTTGCTCAGCCTTCTTGAATGAGGATTCTGGATTCTGAAGATTTTCTTCTGTTTTGTTACTGGAGCTACTCACAGTGGAATCGATTGCATCCGGAATGCCGATTTTGACGTCACTAGATACATCTGCCTCTGCGTTAGAGGATGCAGCGACAGGCACACCTGTATTGGTAGAGCTTGGACCTGAATCATCGCTAGTATCGGACGACAGGTTCTTTCGTTTACCTTTCAAATACGGGGACAGCGGTTTTGAGGAACTATCTTCTTTAATCTTCATTAGGGGATTATGTTTTTTGTCCTTTTTATACATCTGCAGAACTTCATTCAAAGGCATACAAGCCTCCTTACACAAATCATCAACATTATCATCTTCTACTTCCTCGTCTTCCACCGCTTCTTCTCCGTTGGTTTTGTCAGACAATTTTTTCAGCTCTTCAATTACTGATTCCTCTAGCAAGGTGGCATCGAAACCGATGAAAGCATCTTTCAAGGCTTGCTCGAAATTCTTAGATTTGTACGACTCTAACGTTTTTAGAAACGCTGGAAGATTCAAACTGCAGTACTGAGCGACCTCAGAACCACCATGGCCATCATAGACAGCGAAGAAAGAAACGTTCTCGTCAAACTTTAGAATACAGTTATGAGCATCCTAGAATAAAATTAATAAATGAGGCAAACGGCATTTTCTTGATACAATTTGATAATTAAAAAACAATAATTGGGAAAGCAGAGAGCGGACAGGAATTAAGCAAAATATTCTAGGTAGGTAAGTAGGTACGGTAAATTCGGATGAAATTATTATTTGTAGTATTCAAACTAAAAGATATGTTCACTATTTCGAGTATCGTTTAAATATCTTTGGATAGAAACATATTTGGGAAGATGTTTCAATTTTAAAATAAGTAGGTACTGTAAGTTCACCGGCAGGGAAGCATAACTTTCCCATGTTACATTTTATCATTTTTGATATTTTGTTGTCTAACGTTATAATTCGATATGTATTTTCGAAATGTTACATGAAAGCATGGTGTTTATACTAAAAAAATTCGAAAAAATTTGAAAACAATTTGTCCCAGTGAAAAAAAGGACGCATATTTGCTTACTGCATATATTATTTATAGAATATGTTCAAGCTGTATACAAAACTGATGTAATTCTAGCAAAATTAGTTCTTCAACTTTGAGTGTGATTTTCTCTATTTCGTGTTTTGTAACATGGGATAAATATGCCTCCAGCGGCAGTGTAATGCTAGTTATACCACAGTATCATGTGCATCTTTTATAAATCGTTTTATTTTAGACACAGTCAAATTGTGTCCCCAAAATAAAAATATATATATTCGGATGAAATTGGTCACTGAATAATCAAGCGACATTGCTATCAAACCATGTTCTTTGACAGCAATGAACTAATGTGCATTATTCAAACTAAAAGATATGTTCATAAAAATTTATGATTGTGATCTGATAGACGGAAGGTTTGAAGTGAGAAAAATTTTATGAACAAAATTACTGTTTTACTAATTTTCTAAATTTGTTTATTATCAACTAAATGAACGTTCATTTAGTTACTAATGAGGTACTAGCAATATATCTCCGTAACTACACAAGATACAGCAAAATTTTATTCAGCAAAATTGTAGATAATAACTAGTTCTACAAATGTCCCGTACATTACTTTGTCAAATTTTGCTCTGCTGATCCGGTACTGTTAAATGAATCAAAATTGAGTCGAAGTGATCGGACCATCCCTGGCCAGAAGTTTGTTAATATCCATGAGAAATGTACGGCTGTCCAGAGTTAAGCCTTGTCATGAATATGGTGCTTGCAAGATATATATGCAGCAAACGATTTTTCTGGTGATTGTTACTCCTCTCAATTGTGCCGCTCTCAGCTAGATATGCCATGTGACCGCACATTGCACGAAAGTCTACAATGTTTAAGACCATTAAGAATCTCATCCAGCTAGCTGCCTACCTCAGTCAAAATGAAACTTTTTAAATCTTTGTTGGTGCCTCATTTCATCATGTATGGTTATGTATTTCTCTTGGACGCATCCGTTACAGAGTTGAGCCGTTTACGCATTGCTCTAAATTGTTGCGTGTGTTACATATTTAATTTAACCAGATTTTCTAGTCTCCCATCTTCACCAGCAGCTAATCGGTTGCAAATTTTGCAAATTTTTCAAGGTACGTGCCTGCTTGACGCTCTTTAAAATAATTAATTTAGGAAGTCCACAATACCTTAGCGAAAAACTGCAACCGGTTCAAAGTACTCGTACAAGAAACTATCTGTTACCTCGTTTTTGGGCTACTCACTACCAGAACACTCTATTGGTTAAAGGCATCGATTTCTGGAACATGTTACCTAGCGAAATCAAAAACATTCGTTCCAAAAGTAGGTTTCGTCGAGAGTGTGTGGCATGATTAGACGCAAGGAAGCAATAATCTAATACGTTATAAATAGTGCATGTAGTTACCGTAATTTCGTCAGAAATATGTATTATTAAGAAAAATATTGCTTAGTTGAAATGGTCGTAGCAATATTAAAAGGATTAGCCTTACGCTATGATTATAAGAAGTAAATAAATAAAAATAAAATAAATATTAAACTCTCTAAGGCTCAATGTACCACCAAAGTAAAACAAGTTCATTCGTCATTTGCTAACGGTTAAGTTACGTGACAAAATCGTGGCGCATGTGACTTACATAATACCAAAAGTAGACCAGCCGAGTAAAGTGACACTCGACGTGACTTACAGAATATGTTATGTCATGGTACGTGATGTTTTTAATCAGCAATCATGTCATGAACCTCAGAGGCAATATGGCCGGTTCCAGGCCCTGAACAAGTTTCTATTCTGATCCAAACACGGAACAGATTTGGGTATGAAATGAGAAAGGCAACATAACAAAGCGTTCAACATAGCTCTGGCCGTCCCAAGTTCCTACCTAGCCCCTCCACGCGGCTATATCTGGTAATGCTCCATCTTTGAAATGGAGTTTAGGCAAGCGGAATCACACGATGCATTATTGTATTAAATAATATACTAATGATTTTTCTTTCTTTTTTATGAGGTACACTTAAGGCGTTTTGGTGTTTGATGGTACTCTGGAACCATCCTTTAACCATAACAAGAAACCAAAAGAACTATGCAAAACTCAAGATAAGTACTCTGCTTTCGTTTTTGTATTAGGCCATTGCAAATCATTTTCAAATGGAAATTGGTTTGAAAAATCGGGGGGCAAAAAAATAATTTGTAGGATATGAGCTAAATTTTTTTTATAAAATCAATTTCCTGTGGGCTCTACAGCCTGAAAAACTCGAAAAATGAGTGTACGAGTTGAGTTAACGCTCCTAGCACGAAATAAAACTGGAAGTTCAAACAGTGGAATTTCCGAAACTCGGACAAAAAAATTTTCTTTCGTTGTCTTTTGGTTAGTAGATTTTCGCATGAAAAATAACAACGTATTTATTAAAAGCAAGAATAGATTTGGTTTTCACGTTTAAACTTTAAGTAAAAATGCCTAAAATGCATTTTTTTTTGCTCGATTAAATAATTCTCTTTGTTTTTTTTCGAGAACGCCTAGCTAGAGAAAATCGAGCTTTTCATAACAAAAAGTTAAGCTTAAGTTTAGCGTTTACTTATTGCCCAATTCCTCCTATTGCTTAGGAGTGGCTGAAAACGCGTGTACCATTTCCATCATCTGCCATCTAGATAGCCTACCCGACCTCCATTTGCATAAATTATAAACGGTTAGAAAAAACGTTCACGCACGTTCCAGCACAGTTTGAAATTTAACATAACACATTTTGGCCGTCTTACCATATATGTATGTATCTATTCATTTTTTTTTTGGGTGCAAGTGCAGCGTATTGCTAATTGGGTCTCGGTCCGACTCGCAAATTAACCAAGCAAAATAAGCCGAACTAACCTATGTCGGTCGATTGAACGCAGTTCCTCGGAATAAGAGGACTTAAGTTGACCGAATTGAACTCGGAATAAATGTCGGTGAATCGTCTTGTCATGGTCATCGTATTCAGTCGTCTCCTCTTTTGTCCGCTTCTGACTTCTGGCCCTTATTTTCTTAATTTTTTATATGAGCAGTACTACTTTAAACCCTTTTTTACAACGCATCACACATTGCCCATAGCTTGATGATTCTGTTCACTCTTGTCCTATAATATTTAAAAAACCGCCGTTATTCGAAATATATTGTAAAAAACCGCCTTAATTCAAAAATCGTCACAAAATAGACCGTGTTGGTTCAAAGTTGTCGAAAACCCGCTCAAATTCAAAAATCGCTGAAAAAACCGCGTCAATTCGGTGATGTAAAAAACTGCGTTAATTCAAAAATCGTCATAAAAATCGTTAAAAAAGTGTAAAATGAGACTTGAGATGTAAGCATCGGTTGTATGAGACTAACCTAGATATTCGAAAAAATTTTGTAAAGCCAGTAATTACAAAAATAAAGATCACAATTTTTTAATAAATTTAATATACACTGAAGTTGCTTTTTACGCGAATTTCGGAATTTACGCGTTTTTTACGCTATTTTCGGAATTTACGCGGATGTGTTCAATTAGTCTATTTTTTCTCGTAGTGTTGAAATCCACAAAAAAATTTTGGTTTTTTATGCGGTTTAATTTACGCGGGACGTATCCTTCGTGTAAAAAGCGACATGAGTGTAATGGTAACGGTACTATGTAGTACCATAATTTGTTAATTTATATCTAAAAACATTATGCACATGCGAGATTTATGGTGGCTCGAAAACCTCGTGACAAATTTGAATTTATTATACAGTCAACTTTCGTTCGTTGGGCTATCTTTAACTGGGCTACGTTTTAATCGGGCTCCCGTTAATTGGGCTATAGCCCATCTAAAACGAAGTCAAACGTCATTTCTGACAGCGTATTTTTTCTTCCGAGGGGCTCTTGAATATAGTTCATTTAAGTGTGGAAAATAATTTATATAGAAAATATTAAAATTAATTGAATGGAACACAATTGCATCATATCGTTTCTGATCCCTTATGAACTTGACCCTCCTATTTTTAGCATCACGGTGAAACAGTTGAAAATGCCAATATATATTAACATTGTAGCATGAAATTCAGCTATTTACTTGTTAAACAATCTAGAACTAAATTTCAACAATGAAAAGACTGGGTTCCACTTTGATTCTGTATTTAATATAAGTGTATATTTTTATAAAACTTTCTGCGACGATTCGACAAAAACAATTAATATATCCCTCGGTTTTGACATCTCAGCCCAATTAACGAAAGTCTTTCACTAAACGGGCTAAGAGCTTAGTGCAATTAGCGAAAGTTGACTGTACCTGAAAATAAGAATCAGGCATAATGAAACGAGCCAATATAGTCCCTAAATTGATAAGCATTTCCTCTTATTAACGCTAATATGCAGAGATATAGCGCCCTACACGCTAATATATCGATCTATTCATTATAGAACAAAATATTAATGCCCACTGGAATATAATCTTTTCAAATATTTAAATTTATTAAATACGAAGCTTTGCCTGAACATCTGATACTAAACGCACTCCTTGATTGACAGGTCAACACCACCACATAAGCAAATTTTCGAGCATTTTTTCGACTTTTCTGTTTTTCTACCATGGACAAATCAAGATGCCGGAACATGATCATACCGGAAAACCTACAAATTAGAAACATACTTTACCAACTACCTACGTACCTCTTGACTTATCCGCCAGCCTTGCATTGAGCTGGAACCGCATACAAGCAAATCATTTCCCTCGTCATGCGAGTCTTTCGTCGTAAGTGGTTCCGAGAGATACGCGCCCATTTTGGCTTACAGCAGAAGCGCTCAGTTTGTTTCTTGCACGATTATTTTACTCAAATACTTCGCTTAGTTTGCTAACAGACGTGAAAATCGACACTTATTACTTCCGAATTATGATGCACATAAAACAAAACGGAACTAGACCCAATTTAACTGCGTGCATTTAGCTGTTTCAGCGGCTCTTTTTTTTGCTAATTACCACGACAGCGGCGACGGACTTCAGTAAAGAATCAAAAACACTATCTCCAGGGTTGCCAAAATATTGTTTTTACGTTCTTTGATAGATCGGAAGCTGATTTCCGATTCCGACTCTCGTGCACGATGCGTTTATTAAATGACCAGTCGATAACAGAGTCTAATTCACTGTAACGGATTATCAGAAGATTAATGATTAATTATTTAATCAATAAAGTACAAATTTAATGCCGCTGATTTGGTAGGTTCGATAGATTTTCTTCATATATCAGTAATGTTTAATATACCTGTAGATCTGCCAACCTTGCTCGTCATTGCATTTTAAAATATTGTTACCAATAAATCGGTTAAAAAATCTCAGATTAATTTTTACAAAACACAGAAAAATAACAAAACTCAAACTTACGTGGTTTTTACACAAATCAGCACTTACTTTATTGGCCTTGCCAGCGTTGCTGATATTGTTCAGGGTTTTGCGTGAGAAAAAAAGAAAGGGAAGTATTTTTGCTTTTATCAACACCACGGGAATGACACTTCCAATACCAACCTATACAAAAAAAACGTAGCCAACATAGAGCGGGCCCAAGCTGACCTTTATAGATGGGCTCAAGCTGACAACCGAGTCGGATGTATAAATTGTTAAATTTTGTTAGTTTTAGTTCGATTTTAGTCAAGGTTTTAGCATCACATAGCCAATTTCAGGCAGACAATTAATGCGAAATACATGAAACTGTGAAAATGGTTAGATAAATTCGTTTTGTGAAATCCGACCCCACGGCACATCGCCATTTTTCTATGACTCAAATGTAAACGTCAAAAGCACTGGGCGGGAAATCACTTCATAGAAATTTCATGGAGCGGCCATTGTTGTTTGGGGCCCAGCACCGAGGGGCCCATCAGTATGGGGGTACTGTCAAATCGTATGTGAGAGTGTATTGGTGACACCGGGCTGGTGAAATCGCTTTGCGTTTGCCGCCTTTTTCATGTGAGCAACGAAAATGTGACGCCATATCAGCCCCCTGATCAACACTCACGCGTTGACAGTTCGGCACGAGATTCCTGTAAGTGCGAGCAGCCTACGAAATCCCTTTCAACGCTAGCCAGGCCAATACCACAGAGAACAGATTAACAGGCTCGAAGGAAGTAATCGATTTTTTGTGTGTAAAATCTGTCGGTAGCGCCCTCCAAAAATAGTTTGCCAAACGCATCAAAAAATATCCACCTTTATCAATATTTCTTTGTGCTGGATTTACATAGCAGCGACGTCAGCGACATCAAGATTTAGTTTGCCACTTACTGCTAGTGGGGTGCACTATTAAAGGATTACTCGTAGATTACATAAAAACCTTTTACACACTTTTTGTCAATTACCTGGTAGTCTGTTCTCTGTGGGTTTTAGCTTGCCACTTACAGCTCGAGGGGTGCTCTATCGTATAGGATTACTCGTTGATTACATAAAAGCTTTTTACACACTTCTAGTCAATTACTTGGCAGTCGGTTCTCAGTGGTTTAAATTTAACTATTCGGCAGTGCAGTGCCACCTTTTCAAAAAGGCCAATCTGCAAAATGTAAACAAACCGAGTAAGGATTACTTTTTGCTGGACTAGCATAGACCTTTCCAATTATGTGTGTGTTGGTGCTTGAAAATAAGGCAAACAGGCATCAGCTCTTCCATAAAATGAGGCAAATATCATGTATATACACGCGTATTTCGTGTTCGCTAGTGTGGGTGCTCTACAGGGAAAGAAACCCTGTTTAGTGGCAAACTAAATATTGATGTCGCTGCCATCGCTGCTATGTAACTCCAGCACAAAGAAATATTGATAAAGGTACATGAATAATTTTTGATGCGTTTGGCAAACTATTTCTGGAGGGCGCTACCGACAGATTTTATACACAAAAAACCGATTACTTCCTTCGAGCCTGTTAATCTGTTCTCTGTGCTAAAACTTGATGTCGCTGCCGTCGCTACTATATAACTCCAACACAAATTAAAGTCGGTTAAGTTGCATGCATATTTTTTATCCGTTTGGCCAAAACATTCCATCCAGAAGACTGGAAACTCTGTCAAAAGTCGAGAGACAGTAACAGCAATGCTGTCTGCCGAGTTAAAGTTGAACTAACACATACTAGTGTAAATCAAAATATGGATGAAGACAAACACATATGCAATACCAGGGACCGAAACGGTTACATTTTTTCTTTACATTTACCAGCATGCAATGCCATGTCAGACTCTAACCAATGCCATCGCTCTGTACTGTTTCTGTATCGACAGTGCCCATCTCTTGCACGTGTCGCGTCTAGCCCGAATACGTACATGATAATAAGCAAACATTTTCGTATGTCCGCCGACCATTCATTCAAAATGTCCTGTAGAAATGACATGCATTTTTCGCTTTTTGATTACAGTTGTAGTTGGAATAGTATGGCGCAGTGATAGAGAATAAGGAGTATTGGGGACCTCCTTATTTAAAACCGTGTTGTTTGGGGGAAAGCTGTATGTTTAGTTTAAGTGCGCAACAGCAAAATAGAATACAAAAAAGTGTCTCCAAGACTGGTGACATTTTCTCCCCGATATCGAAGAGTGTATGAAACGTGTGCGAAGAAATGTTTTCGTTGTTCTTGCATTTCTTTTCGGTGCTTGTGTACCGGTAACATGTCGCTAGACTGGTAGCAAGAAAGAATGGTAAATGTCTTCAAATTTTTGTCACCAACCAGTACATTTTACGTCCCTGTGCAATACATTACCACGCTCGCACACATCTTTTCCCACCAATACATGTACACACAGCTTCAACTTTTGTCGGGAGGGGTGCGCTGTTGCTTCTGTTGCTTGTCATTTGTGTAGGCACGAGGAAGAGATGCCAGTCTTCTTGATGGAACGGTTTTGGTTTGACCAAACTCGTGACTTTAGTCATGACCTTGAAATGCGGTCAGGCATATATTAATATTTTTTGGAAACGATGATTCTACAATTGATGAAGGGACGGTAAGGGAAAGTAATGAAGAAGGCCTTCTTCATTACTTTCCCTTACCGTCCCTTCATCAATTGTAGAATCATCGTTTCAAAAAAAAAAAAGGTTTAGGCTTGGCAAACTATTTCTAGAGGGCGCCACCGGTAGATTTTACACACAAAAAATCAATTACTTTCTTCAAGCCTGTTAATCTGTTCTCTAAGGTTTCGTGTCACATAAATCATTTCTAAAATTATTATGCATGTATCCACTTTATATTTTACTTCATATTTCAGTATTTAGTCAACACTCTTAAATGATTCTACCCGTAAATGGGTCGAATTTAGCTTGGTTGAAAAATTATTCAAAATCTGAGTTTGTACACTTTAAGGGCATTTTGAGTAGTTTCAACCAAGCTTTAACTAAATCCGACCTATTTACGGGTAGAATCATGTAAGAGTGAAGATTCAAGCCTTGCAAAACAGATGTATATGAAAATATGAAAATAATCTTCAATTTACCGCACTTATTCTCGACGTATTCGCTTAAGGTGAAGGTCGTCAGAGTCCAATTGCATTTTTTAGTGATTTCAGTAGTTTCACGACGAGAACAGATTTGCTAGTAGTAGGTAATAATCTGTTATGAACAATTATGAAACGTAGAATCGCGTATCTATTTTTGCTGTTGAACGAGATCCGACAGTAATTCCACTGACGAACTGATATGACACATAGAAGAAAATCCTTTAAAAACCATCGTCCTACACATTTTGCTGGCACGCTAGCACTCTCTGTCATGCATGTTGCGGAGTAGCATGCATTTGCAGGGTTTTAACATTTGTATGGTTTTATACTGAAAACTCGAAGCAACTCTCGCACGCTGCGGTGTGGCCATATTGCGAAACATGCTTTTTTGAAAATGAGTGGTTTTTAATTGAACGATGGAATTAACGCGAGTCTGTTTGTCTGTGGTAATGCTATCACACAAAATGCTGGGGTGACATTGCGATTCTCGTTTCGAGCAAAAACATTCCATCAAGAAGACTGGCATCTCTTCCTCGCGCCCATACAAATGACAAGTAACAGAAGCAACAGCGCACCCCTCCCAACAAAAGTTGAAGCTGTGTGTACATGTAGTGGTGGGAAAAGATGTGTGCGAGCGTGGCAATGCATTGCATACATGTTTGTGTACATCCATATTTTGATTTACACACACTACTATGTGTTAGTTCAACGTTAACTCGGTAGATAGCATTGCTGTTACTGTCTCTCAACTTTTCGCAGAGTTGCCAGTCTTCTTGATGGAATGTTTTTGTTTCGAGTGACTTTGGCTCGTTTCGCCCATTCGTTTAACGTGGTCGAAACGAACCAAAAGTACTCGAAACGAGAATCGCAATGTCACCCTTGTTTGCGGTGAATTTTATTATCAGTGAATTTTATAAGTATATTTTCAACACTCTACGACCGTTAATTTAATAGCGAAAATTATTGGTCAATTTCATGCTCAACGTAAATATGGCATCGCTCCACATATACACCCGTTTCCTTGGTAACGTACAACAATGACGGTCGCGGATTCGGAATTGCAATCGAAACGAAGTAAAGTTTTTTATATCAATTCAAGTGAACAGTTTGGCCAAACCATTATAATATCTTACCACATATCGCTCAGTCTCTATTTTGACACATGTGTACTTAACATGTGTACATACTGCTATAACAAACGACGATATCGCAGCAAATGGTTATCAATATCCTGCCAAATTATCAAACGGTATGCGTAGAAATTCATTGAACTGACCTTCTCCATCCTCTCCATGGCAAAATATAAACGGATATTGCAAAGCGTCGTATAAGCGTCGTATAAAGTCGTATGGGTTTGAACAACACGTTGCAATTCGCTGCAATTCGTTGCCATTTGCGTCAGAATAATATCACGGCGTTTAACATTTTCAGCAACGATGACAGTTTCAATTTCATCAATTTGCTATTGAATTGACGTCCATGATTTCCTGTCGGACCTTTTTCCGCTAGAATAATAAATTTGTGATCCTCAGAAGGCATATGAATAACATTGAATAACCATACTAAATCGTTAAATTTGTGAAGAAGTTCTCGCAACTCTCTAATAATCTGTCTTTTCATAGCACAGTTAATCGCACCACGTTGATCAATTTCGGTATCAATATTGCTAACGAAATAAATTTGAAGCAATTTGTGAACTTCATTCGCTCTCGGCAACAATGATCCGCATCGATGATGAATCTATATAATCGGTGAAAATTTTGAAATAGATTATTAAATAATATGAGTCTTAATTGAGAATAAATTACCTCAAATGTTATCTTCAACAAAAGTAAAGGGCCAAACAGAATGCTGCGTCAGCGCATCCGTCAGCGTAATTCTTACAGTTTTCCCATGGGCTTACTGTCAAATTGACGCTGACGGATGCGTTGACGCAGCAATCTGTTTGGGCCTTAAGTTACATGTGGCGATTTCAATGAAGGTAACCACAGGAACACGTGTTCCGAACGTAAACGACGAACACAGCAACGGCGCTGCCAGAAATCGAGCGTGGTATCGGCCGATGATCGTAGCAGCCATTGACATGGCGCTTGTGATGTGTTTCGAATTTTAAATGGAAAACTAATTTTTTGAGTTTTCCAATCTTTCCAGTTAATTTACCGATTTCGCTCGCTGTAAAAATATTACAGTGGCTAAACGAACGCAATGAAAAAAGAAGGGTCAAATCGGAAGGTCTGTTTTCAAGTGATACGTGGTCGAACTTTTTCACTTCTTTTTTATATCCAGCTTTTTACGAGCCAAAATGGCGGATGATAGGCTTTGTGTTCGCGATATTTGAACAGTATTTTTGACATTCCTATATACATCGCACATTTCTTTTCTATTTTTTTTCGGCCAATTTCATGGGACCAACCTTTTCCCTGTTTGTCATCGGGAAAAGTCCCATTTTACTAATTTTTTTCTATTTTTAACAATTTTTGAACTAATATGACTGACCAAGTAAGGCTTAGAAAAAAAGCACATACAAATTCAAATACATACAAATTTAATTATTTTGAAGTCCGTAGAATCGAAAAGGTTTGTTTATAAGTTTCATTTTCTCAAAATCTTACTTGTTGTAAGATTAAATATTGTTAAGAATAGGGAAAAATGAGCAAATTACCTTCCGATGACAAACAGTTAAGAGGTAGGAACTACGCGATTCACCGGAAAATTTTATATAAGATTACTTATATTTTACCACCTAGCAATAAAAGCAGATAAAATCTAATAATATGATTCGATTAGTGGGACAAAAACCCATAAAAATATGTTGGAATGTCTTCACATTAAACTGTTTCCGAGGTATATGATTTTTCTTTTGAAAATATGGAAAAAAGGAAGTAGCGTCACTGTTAGGGGAATTGATCAATCGGCATAAAAGTTTGGGAAATTGGATACGATGAGGATGAAATGAACAATTTTGGTAGAAATTGCTGATGGTCGATACGCTTGAAATGGAATGACCCATAAACAAGATTGAACATTGTATTAAACACGATATTAGAAGGAGTAAATATAATATTATAATACGTTATATAATGTTCCATAAGAGGATGAAAACTATAAAAACCAGTCGTCGTATATTCGAAACTTAGCTGAAAGCAACTGTCGCAGACGAAAGGATCATAGCACTAACCCCGCAATTGTCCTGTACCCTTAACAGCTGGCAGCGAAATAGAATATCGAAAAATGAAATATAAGAGGTCACATTCCGAAAGCGGAATGTATCTTTGCTTCTAGATTTTGTTTTGCTTTAATGTTTGAGAAAATAAATCTGTAAGCTAAACGAACTTTTTGCTTTAGAAAAAACCTGATTTACGGTCTTTGATTACGGTCTTACTTACTATTTGAGATAGAAATCGACGCGTCTTCGGAACAGTTGCGTAGTGCTTTGGTTTACATAAAATTTTTGGAAACTGAATAAGTTTACAAAATTTGAACAAAATAGAAGCACTTATAAATTCTGATAGATCCTTTTTTCATGAAATTGCTGAGCATGTATAAATAAGTTGTTACTAATTGGAGTAAGTGCTAGTTAAAGTAAGTAGGAAGAGGAAATATTATTCTTTAACATATACATTGCGTAGTAAAGGTCAAGTTTATAGGTTTTTGGACTATGCAAAATTTCCTGTAATGTCATTCTATTTGATTCACATCAATAAAGTTTTCTTGAATAAATTTCATTAATATTTATTAACCTTCGGTTACTCACGCTGTTATATTTTGTACAACACGTGTAGGTTTTTGAATGCCATATTGTTATAAAGTTACAAATCGTTGTTTAACTAACGTATATTCTTCAATAAACTTGTTATGAGAAAAATGTCATAATTATTCAATGCATTAATACGTTAATCAAACTTCTACAGTTCCTAAACATGCCAACATAGAGGCAGGGTACGGTAGGGTATTTCCAGAACGCTACTAGATTCGGCATACATTACCTTTTTTTGCTGCGCTTTCCCAAATAAACACTTTGCCGCTATATAACAATACTGAAACGAATGTAGCACTCATAAGCTTTAATGTGTTATAACTATTTTCATAAAAATGTAAGTAATTTGCTAAATTTTATTCAATAAACGTCAAAACCACTATTTTTCCACAGGCACGTAATCAGGCTGAAAAAACCAGCAGCAATCGCTTACGCGTATCCGCTTTTGATGATGGTTTGGAAAACACTCAATTCTTATCACGTTTACTTATTCTAGCAACTAAACAGCTGTGAATATAATGTCACAGAACAATTCTACTTCTTTTCATCGGCTTCTCTTTTGATGTGTTTTTGAAAAGCTATTTCGGCCGGTCGGCTTTAAAAACCACATACACCACCATAGAAAATGGGCCCAATTTAGCCGCAGCGACTTCATCATTTCTAGCGACTATAACTCAAATTCAGTAGCGTTTCATTAAGACCAAAATACACGCCGATATTCCGTAAATATTATTCTATCAACTGGTATAAAAATCTTGTCTCGAATGAATATAGTTTCAACGTAATTCCTGAATATTGTTTAGGCTACCGCTTAATGGACTGAAAATACCCTCCCGTACCCTCCTATACTGTATTGAGCAAAGTTGTGTATTTTTACTATTTGTGTCATACAACAATTACAAAAAAAACTAAAATAGAAAAACTGATTTTACAAATTCATATACAATAAATAAGATTTTTCTATCTTCGCTGAAGAGATAGATTAGGTTACGGTCTTCAGTAAAATTTCTTGTAATAATATGCTCTAAAACTTTGCAGAACACTTCAACGTGTTATATTGAAATTGAAGCAAAATTTTTTTTTATTTCACTTTTAGGGGGATTAATCTACATTTAAATTATACCAGACGATAGAACTTTCAGTTTCAAGAAACTCTTCCAATGCTTTGATAAACCTAAAACCAAGTTTTCCCATTCAAAACTCACGTGCTCACGTTTTTTTCGGCTTTGGGCTATTGTGCGTGCGAGTAACCGTGTTACAAAAGTGGCGCGAGTGTTCGAGGGTTAATATCTTTTGACCGGCAAAACCAATCCTTCTCAAATTTTGCAGATATATTTGCAACATTAAAACCTCTAATTTGATGCCAAATAATTTAAACTAGAAAAATGATCTAAGATGAAATCGTTAAAAATTAATGTAAATTTTGATGTGTTGTATACGATTGCTCATAACTTTCAAATTAAACGTCCAATCAAAAAACAAATCAATATAGTGATCTATTAGGCTATATTAGCTGCGTTAGCGGAACTAGCGAGGCGGGGCTAGGGCCCCCTAGAAAAATTGACTTGGTCGACCAATAAAATGGTCAAAAAAATGCCGAGGCTATAGCCCCCCTAGAAATGAGCGCTAGTTCCACCAATGATTATCCTTCAAATGAGACTAATAGCGGATAAATCGGTTTGGCCATCTCTGAGAAACAGGCGATAATTCTTACCTTGTCTAAACAGGTTTGCAAGCACAACTTTTAAACTGCTTTTTTGTTTTCAATTGAACTTCCTGAAAAATTTGACGTTAAAAAGAGCTTGCATTTGATACTAAGATCGTTCAAATCGGTCATGTGGTTCCGGAGAAACTCGTGTCATGTAATTATTACATTTTGACTTATAACTTTTAAACGAAATGTCGGACCACGAAACAATTTAATAGTGAAATGCTAGCCAATAATGCCTTTTAAACAAAAGTAATAACGAACAAATCGGTTCTGCCATCTCCGAGAAACAGACGACAGTTGCATCCCGCACATTCATACACACCCACACACACACCCACCCACCCACATCCACACACAGACACCCACCCACACACACCCACCCAGCCACACACACACACATCCACCCAGCCACCCACACACACACACCCAGCCACCCACACACCCACACACACACACACACACACACACACACACACACACACACACACACACACACACACACACACACACACACACACACACACACACACACACACACACACACACACACACACACACTCACACACACACACACACACACTCACACACACACACACACACACACTCACACACACACACACTCACACACTCACACAACCACCTACCCACACAACCACCTACCCACACAACCACCTACCCACACAACCACCTACCCACACAACCACCTACCCACCCACACACAACCACCTACCCACCCACACACACACACACATACACACACACACACACATACACACACACACACACACATACACACACACACACACTGCTCAGTTCATTGATCATAAAAGTGAGTAGGAAATACTATGGCAGATTTATTCTCTATTTTAATGGAGCTTAATTTTGATCAAGTCCCCACTTGATTTTGCTAGCGGAATGAGAAAGCTTTTCCTATCGAAAAACCGATCTGTCGAATTACAGAATAACACCCTGACAGAATTATTTGTTATCGGAAAACAGTCAAGGCAGGTCGCACCATTCAGCTTCTATGTATAGGTGAAAAATTATCATTCAACCTGATGTGATGCAGGTTTTATTCGTACATAGAAAGACTTAGAAAGAGATACTTCAAAAGTAAACGATAGAGCAACACGGTCACAGCTAACAACTGCGCATGTGCATTGGAAGTATTCATTGAGATGAATTTCTAGTTTTATTGTATTATAATACTGATTTGTTATACTCGAAAAACAATATTAAAAATTTTTTCGCACGACATGATCATATAGGACAACTTGCTCATAAACGTTACTATCAATTTCGGTTCGCGTAGTGTTCGTTCCAAAGTACCCAGCAATTGGATCTGGTATGACATCCTTACGATCGTGTATATTGCGGAACACTACACCTCTAATCGGATCGCATAATACAATATAATTCCTCGAGTTCTTTTTAAAAACTCTATCACTACGTGAGTTGTAGTAAGAAAGATCAATCTTAGTTGGATAAAGTATTTGTTCTCCTTTGAAAATCGCCTTCCAGTCTAAAGCATTTTCTTTGTCCTTGTTAGTTCGTCTAAGAGCTTGCTCATAATCAATATAGCCGGAAATTTCAGCATTCATCCGGCAATACCGAATATAAATAATAGTCTGAAATTTGATTATTAGATATTTTTTAATAGCTAATGGTACAGTGGTGTTTGCCTTACGGATAGCATGCCTAGTCTATTGGGTCTTTCTCGGGTTGCCAGCTCACCAAGGAAATAATCCGAAGTTTGCAAACCCCGACTAAAATAAACGTTATGGTCTTGAGTGGCGTACAGAAAATCTGCTATTTCAGTTCGACGACTTTCAAAAGCTGCTTTAGTGAACGATCTACAAAGTTGGCTAGTTAGCAGATATTTGAGTATGAATATGAACAAATTACGGAACCTGTAACCAGTTTGATACAGACGAAGGCCATTTTCTTTATGGCCAAGATAACGAAGGTCTTGTGTGGTCACGAGGCTTTGAAGATATTCTTGATGCGTTGAGAACTCTAAAAGACGAACGTCATCCTCCGTTAACTTCATTGTTGCCACTAATACGGTGACAACAATACAAGTCTACTAGATTCTTTCTTTTAACTGGACACATTTTCAAGGAAAACTAAGGCATTGAGCAGCCTGATAAAAGTAACGACTAGCAAAATATTATGACAACTATGCGTTCAAAACAATTCAATCTATCTGGAAGGAGCTCAGCTTGTTCGAATTATTTAATTTCGATAACATAACAAAAAGATGCTTTGAACTAAAGGGTGTCCCACATCAAATTGTATCACGGAATATAATTTATAATTTCCACACGTTTCATCTTACATAACAGTTTGTCTTCTTTAACAAAAAATCGGTCGGTAGAAAAACAAAAAGAAAATTCTTGATTTGATAGCATGTCACATCAGGCACCCATAAAAATGTTTATATTTCTAAAATTTGATTAACTTAATTAACTTCCAAATTTCATGCTGATTGGGTATGTACCTTAAAAGTTATATGAAGAAATGTGGGAAAAAAGTATTTAAAACTCATGTTTGTAACATATAAGTATTAATTCAATGAGATATAACCTATAATTTATTTTTACTTAAAAATTACTGTTGACATCTATCAAGCGAAACCGAGATATTGAAAATCGGACGATCCATTCAAAAGTTATTCAAACTTTAACATATAAGCGCCGTATATTAAACTGTTAATACGTGTAAAATCAAGATATATCAATCAAATTTCGATTGTATTCATTGTATGTGTGTATGTTGCGTGTATTTATATATATAAGTATGTGTGTATATCAATGTATGTATGTGTATCTACGATTTACGATTTGCAATTTTGAAATTTGCATTGAAATACAAGAAACATGTCAATTGTTTGAAGCTTTTGGAGCATCTTAGTACTCACTTAAAAAACTCAGCAAAATTTGCCGAGATTTGGACAGCCGAGCGTTCGGTGGAAATTTTAGTTTTGCAAATCGACGTTTACGGATCTTTACTAACGTTTGGCATCATAAAAAAATTTTACCGAACGCTCGGTTGTCCAAATCTCGGCAAAATTTTGTTGACTTCGGCAGGCTTCGAAAACAGACACTGAACCACTAGAGCTTAGAAATTTTATATGAAAAATAGGAAGAAAAGGTTGCTAGTAATTTTATACGATATATTTTCGTTAGTGACACTTTAAAAGACAGAAGTCTTATGTCATATATCATGTTTTAATAAATAAATCGAAAATGACTAGCACTAGAAATCATATCGATCATATTTCCCATCCTCAAGTATGTTTATGGCGCTTCTTTTGCATTATTTTTTGATTTTGATTGATTTTCTAAACCCTCTAACGATGCGGCCAAGCTAATGACTATTTTTTCATGAAAGTACATTCGAAAGAAACACAAGTTTTGATTTTCATGCAAAAATAATTATCTGAAGGAGCACCAACTAAGAAAAAGTTCAATTTCTCTTTTTCGTTTTTCATATCTAATGCTCTACTTAGGCGTGGTACACAAATTACGTAATGCACAAATTCCGGTTTTTTGACCCCCTCCCCAATGTAACAAAACGTAACGTTTGGCATAATACCCCCCCCTCCCCCCACCCTCCCCATTAAATTACGTTACATCAGCCAAACCTCCCCCTGTATTTTAACGTTTAATGAACGCATATTTATTTCTGATATTTGATGATTATTTTCGGTGAAATGGTGAAATGATGACTACGTTAAAATCCTTTTCTACACGTGACGTTTCAGTCTACGATTCTTCGACTATCATCAGACGCTAATTAAGCGTCAGGAATATTCTCCTTTGTCACATCAGGAATGAATCTCCTTCTGCTGGGTTAGCGATTCTTCTTCCCCGTTTGCTTGCACTGGTTATACTTTAACCGCATATTTGTTTTATTTTAACGAATTCAACAAAATTAGCTTCATATTAAAAACAACAGTCAGGTACCGGCCCATGATGAGCTCAAAAGGTTTTCAACTACAATGACTGGAAATGTTAAAACGAAGTATATGCTGGCGGGCGGGACCGAGCGCGACAGGGCTCGCTTGGGCAGCACCGTGGTAATCGACGGGGATGAGTTCGAGGTAGTCGACGAGTTCGTATACCTTGGCTCGCTGGCAACAGAGGACAACAATACCAGCCGTGAGATTAAAAGACGTATTATCAGCGGAAGTCGGGCCTACTACGGACTCCACAAACACTTGCGGTCGAACAATCTGAGCCCCCGTACAAAGTGCACACTGTACAAAACGCTAATTAGACCGGTTGTCCTCTACGGGCACGAAACGTGGACATTGCTAGAAGAGGACCTACGAGCACTCGGAGTTTTCGAACGGCGGGTGCTAAGAACCATCTTTGGCGGAGTGCAAGAGAACGGTGTATGGAGGCGAAGAATGAACCACGAGCTCGCGCGTCTCTACGGCGAACCAAGTATTCAGAAAGTGGTTAAAGCTGGACGGATACGTTGGGCAGGACATGTTGCTAGAATGCCGGACAACTATCCTGCAAAAATGGTTTTCGCATCAAATCCGGTAGGAACAAGACGAAGAGGGGCACAGCGAGCGAGGTGGCAAGACCAGGTGGAGCGAGATCTGGCGAGCACTGGGTGCCCGCGGAACTGGAGATCAGTTGCCATGGACCGAAACAGATGGAGAAATTATACTGCGCAGGCCTTGTCATAAGACGTCAGGCCAATTAACGACTGGAAATGTGGTAGGATTATTTTTATTAGCTATAAACTATAATTTTGTATCTGAATCTCCGTCAGTCTAAACTGATTAAATGTTTTACCACCAACACGTCCTTTCTCCGTTTTGCAACAGTTTTTGGTATTCATAATTTTGTTACGTAACTATTCTTCTGACTCCCCTTCCCCCTATGTAACAACAAGTAACACAAACTCGACCCCCCTCATCCCCTCTAGGCGTTTCGTAATTTGTGTACGAGCCTTAGTTATTTTTTCAAATTCAGATAAATTGCGAAATTGAAGTCAAGCGAACTCATAATAAAATTTTGAGGCCAATCATTTTGTTCTAGATATCCTTGTCCTTCAAAAGAGCAAAGGAAATAATCGCGCAATTCTAGATAGAATTAACAAAAGGGCGAATGTC
Organism: Sabethes cyaneus; assembly: GCF_943734655.1. Classification (NCBI taxonomy): domain Eukaryota; kingdom Metazoa; phylum Arthropoda; class Insecta; order Diptera; family Culicidae; genus Sabethes; species Sabethes cyaneus. Next base: position 139,066,078 of record NC_071354.1, read on the forward strand.
GCAAATGTAAACGAAACGGAGGAGGCTCCTGGCTAGTGCAACCACGTCAATACTTAGGTATGGCAACCCTGCATGGATCTTGGAATTAAGAACGAAAAGAAATCTATCGCGTTTGAATAGCACGTACAGATGTTCGTGAGCATGAGAATAGTGAGCGCCTACCGCACCATATCACTGCAAGCGGTGTGCGGCATTGCCAGCATGATCCCCATTGGATTGGTATTGGAGGAGGATCTAGAATGCTACAGAAACAGAGGCCTCCGCGAAGCTCGAAAACAAACACGGATACATACATTGCGTAAGTGGCAAGTGGAATGGGATAACGCAGTCAATGGAAGATGGACACATCGGCTGACCCCGAATGTGTCCACATGGATGAGCAGGAAACACGGGGAAGTCAACTTCCACCTGACTCAATCTTTTCAGACCACGGTTGCTTCAGGAAGTACCTGCATAGATTCGGTGTCGTGGAGTCACCTCTCTGCCCGGAGTGCGCTGACGTAGAAGAAACACCGCCGCACGTGGTGTTTGACTGCCCACGATTCGTGGCAATGCGAGATGCAATGTTTGCCACCAGCGGTGAGGACTCCAGCTCAGATAATGTAGTCCAAAATATATGTCGTAACATTCACACGTGGAATGTAATCAGTTGAACCATTACACAAATTATGTCGACGCTGCAGCGAAAATGGCGCGAGGATCAACAATTGAGTCCTTAAATAGAGTCTTGTGTAATCGGTCTCGGGGAATGTTTCACCGCCGGGGAACTTCTCGTCAGAGTAGGGTAGCTCCACCACCGGGGACTACTCGAGTCGACGATAGCAGAGTGAAAGTTGACAAAATAACAACACTCACGGAAAGAAATCCTGCGAGGGTGGCTGTGAAGGGATGGACGTTAAGTTGGACCCAATCTCTGGATCGGTACACGTCTCGACAGGTGCAAGGAAAGTGGACGTTGAAGGAGCATGTAGTAGCATCAAGGATGGCAGAACCCTGAGAGGGTGGCTGTGAAGGAGTGGACGTTATGACGGTCGCCATCTCCGGAGCGGTTCACGTCTCGACATGTGTACGGAGCAGTGTACAAACACAGTCTCCGCTTGAAGTAATACTTAACGGTAGCTCCGGGGGGGTTGAGGTCAGACGCCCGTGAGGTTTTTAATGGGTTACGGAAGGGTTGACAGTAGTATTAACACACACACACACACACACACACACACACACACACACACACACACACACACACACACACACACACACACACACACACACACACACACACACACACACACACACACACACACACACACACACACACACACACACACACACACACACACACACACACACACACACACACACACACACACACACACACACATGCGCGCGCGGGCATACGAGAGTATGCACCATTGTTTATTTAACCTTCAAATTTCCATAAATAAAATAAAAAAAACGGTTTGACCAAGTTACAAGTGCACTGCAACTATGCTTAAGAGCTTACAATCGAGCTTGCAAAAGAAAAGCCACCAATGCTAACATTGTTGAAAAGCTGTGTTTCTAGAGCTATAATTTTCTCTTCCTAAATTTAGTGAATAATTACGCTAATTATTATCAGCAGTTATCGCTAATTCATCGCTGTAACAATAACAGATAATTCGCTTATACTACTATATAAACCTTGCTCCAACAAGAAAGTTGAATACTTTGAAATCTGTTTGGTCTGGGTGCTATTTAGTAAATATAATAAATAGATAGTTTAATATTTAAACACTGCTCTAAAAATGGATGGGAATAATAAACTGCATAAATGATTAATAGTAATTATCATAATTGCTTCATGTAAACCAGAATGTTTTGGCGCCGAACGACGAAAGGTCAAATTTCTATACACTTGCTAAACTTACGTGACCCCGCCATGCACGAGTTGGCACCACACATTGTCATTCATCATTGATACGAGATGGTAGATGGGTCAGTTGCAAAGGCCAACAATTGAAGATTGTCAAAGGAAAATCGAACGTCAGCCAGTGAAAACAAATTATCGTTATCAGTTTGTGAGAGTGGTTATATGTATTGTAGTCGTGAGAGGGTGGCACAGTGAATGTTTTATGATTCATAGCTTCGTTAGTAGAGTTGCCCGCCAAAGCAGCCAATGTCAATGATATTAAGACGAGACACTCTAACACATTTATACAAAACAGAGTAGAGACAAAGTATTTGGTTCATTGTTGAATGTAGAAATCTCTCACTGGAAATAAAGGAAAATTTTCTGTGCAGCTTTTCCTTCTGCAGAAAAGCATCATAGTGGTACGTAGTACTGCTGAGAGATCAATGGAAAGCTTCGGAGAGGAAGTACATTGTGTCCTGGAAATGAGAGTGAAATAATTCTCTTAGAAGGCACAGTTGCAGGCATATATTAGACACTTTCCATCGTAAGCTGCCATCAGAGTTAAATGATTATTAGTAACGCTAGCAGTGTGACAGGAAGTTTACGCTTGTTACATAAAAACTGGAAAAGAAAATTTTTCCTTTTACTGCTACCTGTTTTGCGTATAACGCTGGTTGACAGGAACAAGCATTGTTAGTAGACGCATTCTGAGTGTGACTTCGAATGTCAGTGAAAAAATAAATGTTAAATTGGTCTATTAGGTGATATTTTTGAAGCGGTAGAGAGCTGGTTCCTGTTGAAGATTCTCGTTGGTCTCTGACTTCCCGTATCGGGGGAAGGTGAAATTTTAATTTTACTGTGTCGCCCCCATCAAGGGCTTGTGTGAAAAAGCTGCTAAAAAGTGTATACCTTCTAGTTTGATTCCATGTAAAAGTAAAACATAGAAAATAGCTCATGTCTGCTACCGCTAGAAGTATACCAAACGATGAAGGATATTACTCGGAATCTAGTGAGCACATTGGGAATAAGAATAAAATCAGTAGAATTTCTAAGGTTGTTGGGCCTAAAATTCGTCCTCCGAGTAGGAATCAGTGATTAGTGATCATCGATACTGGCGGAACTGGAGTGGTGGCGAGAACAAACATCCCCATAACATTATTGTTCAGGTAAATAAATCAATAAATTATCCTAATTTAATCTTTTATTGAAAATAATTTCAAAAGATAGTGGCTAAGCAGATTTTTTTTCTATTCACTTATCGAAACCAGATATATTTTGAGCCAGATATGGTTTGAGTAATCACTTGCGGTTTCTGTTTCAACATGTTTCTCTCCAACTATGTGTCTCAGGCAGTGAGAAATTTGGTGGAATATCAAAAGCTGTCAAAAAATTACTTTCAAGAATCGCTAATTATTATATTTATTCAACTTTTTACCTTTGTTGTACTATAACAAAGTTGGTTGGAAATTGGTCGCAAAACACAAAGTAGATTCAAGGCATGTATGTGTGTATGTGTGATATGTGTATGTGTGTATGTATGTGCGGGATGCTTCTTTTCTATCGCTTGTTGCTCGGAGATGGCTGATCCAACTCGTCCGCTATTACTCAGGGTGTCGATTACCTGGAAAATCATGGAAAACCTAGAAATATCAAGGAAATTCGTTTCAACCTGGAAAAGTTCGGGAATTTCATTTGAAGTCAGGGAATTTTGACATGGGAAGAAAATATACCGGAAAAGTTAAGACTTCGCAAGAATAACATTTACTTCAAATATCTGGTGCCTTTTCATTCAAGGCCTTCGCGTATGCCTAAATCAAATAGAATGCGAGACGTTATTTTTACTCACGTGCAACCAATCTGCAGTGTACAAATTTCCGAGTTTCGAAATTTCGAATTTCACGAATGTGCGACTGACGTGCTTTAAACCTCAACGACGGTTAAACCGATTTGATCGATTCTGGTTTCAAAGGGAAGTGCTCACAATCTATCGATCATTATCAATATCTTTTGAATTCTTTGATATTAATTGGATATTTAGATCAAAATTTGTGGATAGAAAATTTATTTATTTTGTACGGAAAGTGGCATAAAAAGGTCATACCAGCAAATTTTGCCTTTTGACCGGACTGTAACTGCAACGAGGACTAATCGAACTGAAGAAAGATCAGCCTTTGAAACTTTACTAGGTACGATGTTCAACCTGAACGGGCCAGAATCCGGACAACAATTTTTATTCTCATGTCGATCACTAGTGAAAACCTACGCTTAATGCGTATTCGAATGAAAGACCATCTCAGCTTCAAAATTCTGATTTAGTCTAACAAATCAGTCATATCTTCGAAATTCGACTGCGAGCAGAGGGTCGATAGAGTCGCAAACCCGCCTTTTTCCTGAATATCAAAAGCTGGCTACAAGTAGGTCGAATTAAAACAGAAGATCAGGTTCTAAATAATACAACGATGCTGTGATGCTCGTTGAGTCATTTGGCCTCGAAAATTTTTATATTCCTGAGGAACAATTATTTCCTCAAATTTTAATAATAATTTCAAATGCTCAGACAAATCGGTATTTGTGTCAGAAAATATCTTCAAATTATGTTCTAAACTAAAAACCAATTTTTATATTTATTGTTTTGCATAGTTAGATGTTTGAAGCGGATTTATGCCCATTCATTACATGTGGTCTAACAGGCAAAACGGCTCATCCCACAGATAAACCAGCAGACTATTTCATTTTTTTCCGAAAAGACGTCTAGCAATTCTAATTTGGCTTGATTCTTGATTTTGATAAGCGTTAAATAAGTTCGAATTAATTTTAATTTTGCACGTAAAAGTTTTGCATAAAAAGATGAATTTGAATTAAAAAGGAAAATTGAATTTATTAGAAAATGATAATTCAAGAGTAAACAACCAGTTAAGCCAAATAAACACTTTAATAAGTGAAATTAAGGAGATATTTTGCGTCTGGAATTTTTCGAAATACACCTGGAAAAACCTGGAAAAGTCAGGAATTATTTTCGCTGGGTAATCGACATTGCCCAGTATATCACTATTGAATTGTTTTGTGATCCAACGTTTCGTTTAAAAGTAAAAATGTGAAAGCTACGTGACACGGTATTCTCCGGAACCACACAACCGATTTCAACGATCGTAGTAGCAAATTTAAGGGGACATGAACGACTTACATTCTTTAAAACATAATTATTTTTTAATTTCAGATTTTAATTCTTCAGTATTTTCTGCTTAATTTGATACTAGTTTTGTAATGATCCGACCACAGGAAGTGGACGAAAAACGATCATACACATAGGTATTTTAATGCGGCGTGGAATAACCTCAGCGCCATACAACGTCGCTCCTGTAAAACACAAGTTGCAACCTTTATTTACCTTTTTCTCAGAAACTACACAACGTATTGAAACAAACTTTTTTTTGTTTTAATAGCAGAAGCTTGGCAAATGCATTTATAACTATTGAGCTTTGTAAATGAAATACAGCTTAAGCAAAAAGAAAAAAAGAAGGTCGAAGAAATTAAATTTTGTATTCCTTTTCTTTATTCTCTGGCTGTGTCTTGTATACAAAGCTCAAAAGTCATAAAAGTCCGCCAAGCTTCTGCCAACAAACGCCGCACTGGAATGCTTATCAGCGCCGTAGCGTGGGGTTGGCCAGACTGGCCCCCGCTAAGGGCGCTAGCTCTTGGTGGCGCTAAAAAGACTAGTATTCAGTAATGCATTAGCAATAACATATAGCGAAGCGAAAAAGTTGTACATGGTGAAACACTTCGTACCCACTGAATAGAACCAATCTGGCATTTACAACATCCTCCCCCGCGTGAGAGCCGAACGTTGAAGTTGAACTGAAGCCTGGTTCCGGACGCCCGACAGTACTGCGCGGCCGTAACGAGCAGCAGAAGCTGAAAAAATTAAGACTGAGGGCAAGATGGTCTCATTGTTCCGCACCTTAGGGCGGGATGTCTTAGCAACCGGCTAAACGATGAAGAAGTACTTAGCCAAAATTATCATTCTTATGCGGATGCGCCACTCAAGGCAGATTATGTCTGAGTAGCAGGCAATCGCCCAGAGAAAGGCTGAAGGTGCTGGTGAAAAAAATCTTTTCGATAAAGTACGATATCGTAGTCATAATGGACGACGAAAACTACTTGACGCTGGATAGCAATGACTGGCAGAGGACCGAGTATTTTACGTCCCCCACCAAGAAGGCAAGTGATGACGTCAAGTATATCTTCCGCACCAAGTTCCCGAAGTAGATCCTTCTGTAGTATGCGATCAGCGAGAAGAGAATGTTCAAGCCGCTGTTCTTTCGTTCGGGGTTTACCGTGAACGAGAAGATACGAACATGTAGTACGAAGTATCTACCGGAAGTTACCGCCTTCATCAAGAAGTATCGCGTAAAGGATGAAGTCTTTTGGCCGAACCTGGTCTCCGTCCATTGTCTTAAGAGATTACTGGAGGAGATGAATCGGCTGAAAATAAACGTTGTACAACAACAAAGCCATGGGTACGAACGTCCTTCAGAACTTGACCCTTCTTTAGCCGGTTATTAGAGTACAGGAAAAATACGAGGCTAGTGCAAAGATCGTATTAACTCCGTAGCGACAGCGCCCAGTCGAGATTCGAACATACGAGATATGACGACTGGCTTGTTAGACCAGCATCGTACCTCGGAGCTAACTGGGCGGGCATGCTTATGGATCTGGATACCGTGACCGCCAGACATAAAATGTATTGTATTGTCTGGTCTAGCAAGAAGCCAAGTGTTAAGTGACAAATTGACTTTAAATAGGAGTCCCGCCGTCCTTCGTCGGCGCAGAACATTCGAGCCTCCTCTACGAAGCAAAAACTATACGCAGCATAAAGCGACATGCAGGTTAACGGGCTTCAAATTATAATAACTTTGGATATGACACCGAATATGTTACGACGAAGACTTAGCCTGCACTACAAAGGTCAATTATATAGTTTAGATTATATGTATTTATAATCTACTTAATATTAATATAACTTAAGTCAATGTTTTTTTTTATAACTGTAATTCAATTAGTGTTTAAGGGCAAAAAAAGTTTACAAATCCCACCACAAATACACATATATCTTTTGATCGACCGTTGCGAAGGTTCCAGTGAACCGCTGTAAAGCCATCGAAACATTGTTATAGAAGGCTTAATGTACATAGGATTTCAGGAAAATCTGTTTCATTGAATTAGCTTTTGTATTTTTTTTTTTCATTGCCATCCGAAATGAGTCCATTTTTCCATTATATACGTTAAGTGCAGTGAAGAATTGGATGAGAGGCGAATACGAAAAAATGATAAATTGAATTAAGTTCTGAAGAAGTATTGATTTCTAAATGAGCGCTTTTGAACATTTTGACACGATTATTTTTTATTGGAATAAAGTTTCACTGATATGTTGGAAACCACACAAGGATTCATTTTCCGTTAAACATAATTTTTTTCACCAAAAGATTTTCCTTTTAAATTATGTGTTAAAACTACTTATTTGATCAAAATGGTGTCAAAGGAAAATTTATGGGAAATAAAGTGTATTTTCAGAAAAAATTACGCTGAAAGAAAAATGGAAATATCAAATGACAAATTAAATGGTATAACAAAGGTTCCTTTCACAAATAGGTAGATTAAAACGGGGTTTTCATCCCAAGCAACAATGTGAGTTTTATTGTACTCTTATGACGGTTTTCAAGACCAAGTTTGGTATTAAATGCCATCATAAGAATGTAATAAAACCCAAATTGTTACTTGGGATATAAAATATGGCGCAATGGGATGTTACACTTATTGTATTCGTTTGGTTACATTTAATTTAAAAATATGTTTGAATCAACATGATATATCATGTTACATTATTGTTTACCAGTGACATTATAACAATGCGATGTTGCGATGAAGTTTCATGTTACTATACATTAATATATATTGGCACCTAGGATAAGTTTAGGGCAACTTGATTCCACCGTCTTAATAACATAAAGCTGCTCATATGCTATGTATTTCAATACTGTAACCTGCAAAGTTTTTTACAATTTGAACAAGATTTTATAGCAACATGAAAGATCTTGCAAGTGCTGCTTGGGTAAACACCCTGATTACTTTATCAGGGAGCTGTACACAATTACGCGGAAATTACGCGCGCTGTTCCTACGTAACCGATTTCACGACTCGAATGCACGAGATACCAAGTTTATAATACTTCAAGATAAGTTCCGATTTGTAAACGCGTCATTGCTAAGTATACCCAAGTGAATTTTTAAATGACCTTTAAAAACAAGCGCGGTTGGAAAAATGCGACGAGCAAGGCAGAAAAACAAACGATACTAAATTGCCATACGAAACGATACTCATTATGTGTAAGCACCGGCTATATAATTATATAACGAAAAAGAAGAAAAGATGCCTGAAAAAATAAAATTTTGTATGCTTTCTCTTTTTTCTCAAGCTGTGTTTTGTTTACGATACTCAAAAGTTATAAAAGTCTTTGCCAAGCTACTACCAACAAAACAAAAAAAAACTTTATTCCAATAGGTGGTGTAGTTTCTGAGAAAAAGGTACAAAAAGTTTGAAAATCGTGGTTTTCCAGGAGCGGCGTTTTATTCCGTTGAAGTTGTTCCACGCCGCACTGAAATGCTTATGCGCATGATCGTTTTTCGGCCACTTCCCGTGGTCGGATCATAATAAATTTAATATCAAAATAAGCAGAAAAGACTGCAGAATCAAAAACTGAACTAAAAAAATTATGATTTTTTCAAAAATTTTAGTCGTTTATGTCCCTTTAAAGGAACACCAGCTTAATTCGCGGAATATTAGCGCAACTATTGGTGCAATATAATTGAATCGAAAAATGCATTTTTTTCTTCATAAAGCTTCTCGTACAACGAATGTAATTGTCTTGCCTTAGAACAAATACCTTGTGTTTGATAAATTTATATCTCACAACCACAAGCATTAATTGAAGCATATACCTCAACAAGCAAGAAAAAAATATTACATTGTGCTTAGCTACGCGACTAATGGAACGTCTACCCTAACGCTAATATGCAGAGATATAGCACCCTACACGCTTGAACTGTCAACAGAGTAACAAATATACTAATCTGACGAAATTCATTCGTTGCTATTAGGGAGGGTATTTCAAGCATGCTTTTAAATTCAGCCTATTTGCCTTTTCTTTCGCCATTTTTTATTAAAAGAACGTCAAAACCACCTGTTCTTCCACTAGATCTAGGCCATGGGCCGAAAAAATAAATGCAATAGCTTAATGGGCTGGAAATATCCTCCCGTGCCTTAGGTTTATTTCCCAAGCACCTTATTTTGCCGATAGATGCGTAAATCTCCGGTTTTCAAAACATTCTACTGGGCTCTTTTAAAGACAAACAGAGTGTTCTATTAGTTCTAGCAATAGTAGTACTACTTAATTCTAAATTGCAGTGTTACCGGCTACGGTCACATGGAGGCGCTAAGGAAAAACTTGGGACGGCCAGAGCTGTGTTTGACGCTATCTGTTAGTTGCCTTCCCCATTTCATACCCAGCAGAGTGTTCTATTAGTTCTATACACAAATCTTTCTCGCAAAATTAGACCAATTTCTACATTAAATTTTTATATTTGTTGACAAAATTGAATTCATACTGTTCTCGAATCAATCCATTTTTTTAATTTTTTGACCCGGAAATATATTTAATTCGAATTCTTATAACGATGGCATTGCAATAGTCTTTGTTCCGTATGTTGAATGCATAAGGTAGGAAACCTAAAGAAATTAAACAACTGTAAACAAAACATGTAGCGAATGGTATATTATTAACCGGTTTGTTTTGTACGAACCTCTCGGATCAGCAGTCAAACCTGACACCAAGAGCATGCTACTAACACAAGCATTCTTTTCGATGTTTGCTGAGCTTCTTCAGTTACAGTCTGTTTCTCAATATAATCGGTTCATTGATGATAAGAAATGTTTCATAGTACAATTGCTGAAGTCGAATGCCGAAAATAACTATGTTAGCAAAAATAATTATCATTTCTATGGTATTGGCTGCTGTTTTTTGCGATCGAAAAAGTTTACTACAGTGTGGAATCCCTATGATAGAGGGTAATGAATTGATAGTGAATGGACAGGATACCGCTCCAGGAGACTGGCCCTGGCATGCAGCCATCTATCATCGCAAAGGACGTTCGGTTGATTACGCCTGCGGTGGAACTATTATCAGCGAACAATATATCTTGACTGCAGCCCATTGTGTTATGAATGTGGCGAACAGTTTTCAGCTTGCACCGAATCGTATTTTCGTTCGACTGGGGATTCACGATCTAGATGTGGTGAATCCGATATTTGTGCAACAACATGAAGTGGGAAAGATTTATAAATTTGAAAACTTTACTCGACTAATAGATGACATTGCATTACTTGAGCTTAGTACTCTTATACGCTTCAACACATACGTACAACCAGCGTGTATGAATCTTGAACCAAATGCTACCGGCGAGTATGGCACTGTAGTTGGATGGGGGTTGACGGAAAGCGACGAAGTATCACCAGTTTTGAAAAAAGCTGACATTCCTGTAGTGGATCCAGTGACGTGCCTAAAAACAGACCGAGTTCTCTTTGGTCAAACCCTGCACGAGGGTCTTTTCTGCGCTGGGTATACAAACGGAACAGCAGTCTGCAATGGCGACAGTGGAGGAGGATTGGTTTTCAAAAGAGCCAATACGTGGTTTCTGGGTGGCATAGTAGCATTCTCCCAAATTCGATCCGACGGATCCAATCGCTGTTTTACGAAGGGTTATGGAGCGTTCACCAAGGTGCACCATTATTTATCATGGATTAGTGAAATCACAGGGATGCAGTTTCAGCGTAAGTTTCATGGTAAATCGCTTGCAACCTGGCTTTTATGAAAAACGCGGTTTTTATCATATTATAGGCAACAACGAAGTTAAGATTTGCAAAGCGGTAGAACCCGATCCAGCGAAAACATATTCCGAACTGCTACCTCGACACTGTGGCGTGTATGTTCCAAACCGCATCGTAGGTGGTGTTAAAACTAAAGTATTTGAATTTCCTTGGATGGCAATTATGTTGGTAAACGACGACGAATTTCTTTGCCCGGGAACGTTAATCAACAGGCGTTACATCCTTACAGTAGCTCACTGCTTTCGAAATCCCCTACCGTAAATTACCACTTTGATTAACAACCGATTTGAAATAATGGTTACTTATTCTAGCAATAAAGTGCGCCTAGGAGAACATACAATCGGACAGGAAAGGGATTGCAACGAGTTGAATAAGGATTGCGCTCCCCCTGTTCGAGATTATAACATTGAGTGTATCACAACGCATCCAGGTTACTCGTTCCGAAAACGTTCCGATGACATTGCGCTTGTACGCTTGAGTGAAGATGTTAAGTATGAAGGTATCGGATGAAAACTTAACTAACGTCAATCTTGAGCTATGTGGATCATTTGTTCTATTGTTTGATTGTATCTGAGCATTCTCTTGCTACGAAATTTTAATACATTTTGAATTTGTTAACATATTATGTGCAAACTGAATGATAACATATTTTTTATATTTCACAAATTAATTGCTGCAAAACAGTAGAACAAATCTTCGATGGATTCAATAATTATTATAGGTATTGGCGATGTTAAAGTAAATCAGTATAATTTCCTTTCTAGAATATATTCACAATATATAAATATGTATTATTGCATCTATAGATCATGTTCAACCAATTTGCCTACCGCACACGCCGGAACTCAGGGACTATCGTCCTCCTCGGTATATCATCACTGGCTGGGGTCAAGAAGGTCTTAGTTTGATGAAGGAAACAGTTTTTTTGGCCAACAATTCCGAATGCCAGGCCTGGTTGAAGGGTAGAGGAAGCTTCAATATGTCCGAGAAACAACTGTGCGCAGGAGGAGAAAAAGGCGACGCTTGTGCTGGTGATAGCGGTGGTCCGTTGGGGTATGGTGCCAAACTCTATGGCGTGCGATTCGTACAGTTTGGTATAACTTCATTGGGCGCACAGTGTGGATTGGTTCCATCTATTTATACCAATGTAGCATATTACATGGATTGGATCATCGCTAATATGAAGCCGTAACAATTCGTAGTCATGTTTAGTTAAAAGTGTCATCACATCACGAGCTGTGCCATAATATTTCTATTGACTTTTGTGTGTGTTTCCTATCAGACATCAACATATATTTATCATATTTTAGGAAAACAAAATATCTACAAAGAAATCCTATATTAACCAATCAAAGGCTAAGTTTTAAATAAATTACAAAATATTTGCATATTTGTCTACCATTCTGATAGGAGTTAATGAAAAAGAATTATGAGAAATATTCGACCACAGATTCACAAGGTACTTACTCGCTTGCTTCATATGTTTGCTGAATGTTCATATTTAATGAGTCATGATTACCGAAAACATACCAACTCCAGATTTTTTATCGAATTTCATAGAATGCCTATTGGATGTGCAAATTGGGTCGGTCCATTTTTAAAAGATGGCTCTGGCTGTTTTTATAAGTTGTTTTATAGGACAGCTGAATAAAATTTCTATGTCGAGAAACTACAACAATTTGGAAGTAAAATGATCTTAATAAGACAATGTATACAATTCGACTATTCGCATGATTTGTTTGATTCGTTACAGCATAGCAATAGTTATATTGAAAGCTAAAACAATCTCCGTATAGGAAGCGCTTTCTTTATTTAAGCTATCCACCTTTTAATTTTCTCTTTTCCTTGAAAGTACCAACGAAGTTCCACGTAGAATGAAATAAAAAAATTAAATAAAAATAAATTCATAAAACGCTTTACAAAATCTTCTTTATATTTTGTTATACAGATGATCTCGAAAGCAATTGAAATAATAAATTATAACAAAAGCATTTCTGGTCCCACTAGTGACACAGAAGTATCGTATTAAATTGTGATTTTAATAGTAAACGTACTGCAGTTGCACGAACAAGCACAAGGCTAAAATGTTACACATAAAAATAGCTAAAATGTAATCTTTACCCAGCTCACTGAACAATGAAAATATGTAGCGGCAGAGGGGCATTGATGCCCACAGTCCACCCCCACCGGATGGTAACGATGACACCTTTTGTACTCGACGCGGGTGTTTGCATTGGACGCGTAAAACGTGTAGTGAACATAATCTGACGCGTCAGTATGAGTGAACAGGAGGAAACCCGGCTGATAGTACTACAACCCGCATACGTCATCGTTTCTCTCCGCTCAGCTACGAATGAATGAGCTTTCGCGCTCTTTCTCCCAACGTCGCAGCTGCTAATATGTATGGCTATTTGAAACCAGGATCAGGAAGTGTGTGAATTATGGAGACAAACTCGATGGAAAGCATCGACGTTATCGTGAACGGAAAAGGTAAACGGTTGTTGTATGGTACTGGATACCAGATGTTTGTTATGTGGATGATGGTTTTTTAGAAAAGAGCAACAAAATGAAAAAAATCTTTTTCCAAATGTAGACTGTAGAAGCAATGGATATATCACAAATTTTACAAAACTTTTGTAACCTAGCCTTGTGATGCGTGAAGACATTTTGAAAATATTTATATATTGCAATTTTCATTGGTTCTGGTCAATAACTGTGTAGCAGCACACGGGCGGTATCCTATGCTTATGCTGCTTATGCTTATACTTTAGCGGTACGAAATGTTTATATCACTTTTAAACTCCCTAAATAAATGTAAAATCTTAATCTTTTACAAAATAATTTATTGTTACCATTGTAAACTTCACAGCAAACTGTTAGAGCACATGACAATTGCGGGACTAGTGGTATTGCTATCGAGTCTAATAGCCTCTCTCAGCCGAGATTCGAACGTACGACGTCTAGCTTGTTGGAGTAGTGTCATGCCTGGAAACCAACTGAAAGGCTAGTCTCTTCCCTTTTGCATTTACAGCAGTCCCCCGAATAAGGTGGTAAGTGGTGGTGTACGCCCACAACGATTTCTTAGTTGTCCATTAATCAATAAAGTTGATTTTTGGTGTTAGTATTTGGTATAACCTATTCAGTTGTCAAAAATGAACTTTATTGGTTAATAGCCTTTTTGGGGGGATTCCTGTATTATAGTCAGTCGTATAAAGGGTCATCCATATACCACATGGACAGCTTAGAGAGGAGTGGGGGGTACGTGAATGTCCACGCTTGTCCACTGAAGGGGGAGGGGGTATAGAAAATGTCCACGTGGATAAGCGACATTTTTTGCAATAAATAGAACTTTCATTTGTGCCTTTTGAATTAATTAAAATTAGGTCACGACATGTATTGTATTTTGCCTTACAATCAAATGCAGCTCGTCACGAAAAAGAAAATCCATTGACAACGTATTTGAAAAATAACTCGTCTTCCTAAAATTTCACGAACCACAACGGAGAGGTCTTGTGATGTGTTAAAGTCAGCGACCAAGCTAAGGTACTCTGGTTGAACAGGGGTTGAAGCAGATGAATCTTCAAGCGAAGATTAAGCTGGAACAGGCTTTCCTGTAGTCCATCATTTATTTGCAGTGGACAAGATCAGCATGGATAGAAGAACTAGATCTAGATAACATGCCTAGTTTAGCTTGCATTTACGTAAGCTTTTTTCTAAATTTTTTTTATATTACAGAATAACGCAAATGAAAACAGAATTGAGCACAGAATTTCAGATAAAAAAAAAATGTCCACGTGGACAAACAATGGAGGGGGTGGGGGTTGAGTCGATGTCCACGTTTGTCCACGGAGGGGGAGGGGGGTGTTGAAAATTGGCATTTTTGTGTCCAAGTGGTATCTGAATGGCCTCTAAGGAAATATATTTGCTAAATGTGGAAAGGTGATAGTTTTCAGAATTGCTTAAAAAAAGGAAAATAGTTACACAAATCAGTAATAATCGGCAGAAGAACATTTTTACATAAAAATTCTAGAGAGCATCAAACAAAAAATGAACCGAAACAACAATGGAATTTTCCCGCATTAATTTCCGGTTTGGATCCAAAAACACGATATTTTTTGTATTGACACCAAAAAAACAAATATTGTTAGTAAAGAGCACTGACAATTTTAAAAGAACACTTGAGCACTGAAGGAACTTAGAAAAACTAATGATTCCGCCTGGATGTAGAGCCAAACTATGTGCCTTTCAAATGAATTGAAACTTTACCAAACTTTCTTTGATATTGTCGTATAAAAAGTATATTTATGCCTTTCTGCTATATAAATATATAGTATAATGGTATACTGCCCGTAAATGGAAGACAGTCACATCTGCAAAAAAGTGCAACTACGAAAAACGCTGTTGTTTTTCTTTAATTTTGAATCGATTTTGAAAACAAATCGTCCAAATCGTCATAAAATCAATTGAATGTACATAACAGAATACTTTTACAAGCAATTTGTTCACAAGTGACCTAAAATTTGTTCCAAAACTTAGAAAAACTGCCGAAGTTACTGATACGCGTTTATTTGGGCTTGAATAAGCAAGAATAAACGCATAACAGTCACTGGCACAGGGCACAGCATGCCTTGATCCTTGCATTGTCGGTGACTCGGCAGTATTTTCAAGACCACGTGTCGTTGTTTTGATAATTCACGTACTCGTTCAATTCAATTGTTCAAAATGTCCTTTTTGGCTCAAATCTCTTCCTGACCTTTTCTCCTTTTTATTGTAATTTGTTATCTTGAGTTTATAGTGAGGTCGCATGATGGGGTTTGTTTGACTCAGAAGCTGGTCGCTTTCCTGTGTGTCCGGAACACTCCCAGAACGTAACCGAGTATGACCAATGTGAACCTGGACACTATATGTGACAACAAATGAACTATTTCAAACTAGTACTTTCGAGTACCGACTTAGAGATGTCACATGTTGTATTTTAGTTAAATTCAGAAACTGATCCCCGTGGAGGATTCCGGAACATTCACGGACATGTTTAGATGTGGCCAATGGCGTCTTGAACACTTTATACGACTACCAATAGTTTAGATTTGCAAGCCCGTGTATTTATAGGTGTCACATGATGGGTTTGTTGTGATTCAAGGTGCTTCTATGTTCAAGTCCCATATATTCCGGAACTTGTTCCCACTGTAACTTCGGAATCGTACATCCGATCCAAATTCTCCTCAATAGTGTTCTTTTAGGCCATAAAATCGTTTGGTAGTTGCTACAGGTGAATCGGTCCAGGCATTTCCCAAAAACAGATGCTTATTGATATATTTTTACTACTGTGACTGTTATGCGTTTATTTGTAATATGGGACTGACATAGTTTGATATTTTTTTCAACATCTTGGGAACAAACATAACTTTTTTGTTTGAAATATTGAAAGAATAGTTAATTTAAAGATGATTCCCAGGTTTATCTCAAAAGTGGTGAAAAGTCAGATGGGACTGTTATGCATTTATGGGCAGTATAGGAATCACTTGGAAAACCGAAAATGGAGAGAAGGTCCTTCGAGCCGCGTGTGTGTGTGTGTGTGTGTGTGTGTGTGTGTGTGTGTGTGTGTGTGTGTGTGTGTGTGTGTGTACCCACTTTTCTCGGAGATGGTTGAACCGATTTTGATGATCTTGGTATTAAATGAAAGGTCTAGTTGCCTCATAGATCGCTATTAAATTTCATATTGATCGGACTTATTGCATTTATTAAATAACAAACATCCTAGAATTCATTATTATTTGAAAATTACCGTTTACATGCAAAACCAACTTATTGAAAATCGGACGATTCATTCAAAAGTTATTTGAACTTAAACATTTAAGCACCGTATGTTAAACCAGGCTTTGTCTTAGGACGGCAAGCCACCTGAGTAAGTAAGTATGTTAAACCATGCAAAAAAAGTGTGGGTATGTAAAGGTATATATGCGGAGCTTATTAGATGCGTAAAACTATTTACAGCTAAAGAAAGAATTTTTTTAATGTATATTTTTTACATGTTTTCAAATCAATTTTCACAGCTCATTCTTAGACATAATTTTGGTGCAATCGATAGTCTTCGAGATATGATTTTTCAGGCTTAATACCCATGGAAATAAATATGGTCTTGAATCAAAATGGTGCCAATATTTGTGGAAGGTGCATGTTTGTTTTTATCAAACACGTAGGTAAACTTTAATCCAAATTAGAGAGGTTTACTTCAGATTCCAGCCTTTACAGGACGATTTCGCGGGAAATAATGCTTTGCCAACTTTGCCAACAGGGTCGACCTGTGGGGTATAATCGAGAAAATAAATGTACCCCCCAACGGTTACAACTCGCAATCCATTTGCTAAGGGACACACCTTTTCCTTACTCTGCTGGCTAGAAATACCTTTACCCCTGCTTGCATAGGAAAATTTGCGTCATTTCAATACTAACATCATCACTATGCACGTGCAGAGCTAACGTTTACCACGCCCGTTATGCTAATTCAAATAGCCAGTTTTCTTTTTTGTTGATGTAATTAATGAGGTGATTTGGATTACCATCGAAAGGAATGTAACGTTACATTTATACCGATAGCAGTTTATGAACCAAGTGCTTGGAATCTGAACTCAATGCTTGATTTTTGATTTCTTGATCTTCAACTTCTAATTCTTTCATATTTGGTGCGGTAGAATTCAATGGAGCTTCTCACTTTCTAATTGACTATAACAATTTTTAAAGAAATTACTGGAGATCCATCGATATAGCAAACATCAGAAAAAATGCCTTGTCCTTAAAAACTATTCAGCATATTTTCAAGCATATTCTGATAATTTAAATCCAACGAAATTTAAATTCAGTACAGAGATTTGAATATAAACAATAGAGTAACGCAATGAAACCAATTTGTTATTCAATTATGTAAATCATTATGTTATGCTTTCAAAATAATATACAAAAAAGCGTTCAGGTTATTTCGAATTCCAATAAATATATGCAAAATTTTGTAATATTATGGTTATCAACTGCAAGGGTTTTAACAATACTGCAAATTGGAGAAACTTTTACATTTCTTAGCTAATATTTGCTTTTTATTTTGTTTTAGGTTGACGTGAATATCGCCGATGGTAAAAATACATATCAAATCGAATGCCTCATTTAGCAAAGTGCTGCAGTAGTTTGTTCTTATTTTTTGTGTGAGAAGTGGATAGAAGAAATGTTTGGCTTTAAAATAGAAAAATAAGCTTCAAATAAATCTTTACAAAAGATTTGCATCCGGATACATATCAAATTATGTGGCTTTAATAGTGATTACGGGGCTGTTTGTGAGACTGATTGCAAAGTGAGGGATGAAGTAAATGTTTTATCAAATAAAAAGTGCCAGTTGAAGTATCGTCCTTATACAAAGTCTGTGAGATGCGCAAGAGAAGTTTACATATTAGAGTGCTAATCAAATCGTATGAGTGAATTTGTATTGTGTCAATGAAATATTTGAAGATATAGGTGAATAAAAGAATCAAACGTAAAATTGCATCTCGCCACCTCCAGGCAGTTCCGCGCTACAGTTGGTTGTCCGGGATGCACTCACGCGTCCAATGGAACCTAGAAGAACAGAAGAATTAGGATTAAATTGCCACAGATCATACCGATGCCCACAAAACGACGCGGTGACCAATTAAAAGATTGTTTTGTTTCGGTGCCGTTGGACATTCTGTAAGTACAATTTATGATATTTTTATTAAGCCATTTATCTCATAAACGCATTACATCATAATTTCATATATCCCGCTTCAACAATGACGCAAACAACTACTGCTCTTATGATTACCCACGCTTACAACTATGTCTATTTTTCAATCCTAGATCATCATGGCAAAAGTGGTCCAAATTAATTCAATTTTGATTTCTATTGGAAATAGGGACAACTTTTCTCTATCATCGGTTTGCTTGAAAATTTCGAATCCTCGATACCGATTTTGATAGTTTAACCAACTCTTTCATCTGCACGTCCTTTTGCAATTAGGAGGACATGGCTGACTACTAATTTTGTAATGTTTCGACTCGACCACGGGAAGTGGGTGGAAAACAATCACACACAATCTAAAAACACTATTTTCAAACTTTATGTATCATTTTTTAGGAAACTAATCAACGTAATTAGAACATTTTTTTTTGTTCTGTTCAGCGCCTTGCCTCCGTGAGTCCACAGGAAGGGCTTCTAGAGGCCCTCGTCCCGATAGATTTGCTCGTTGATGGTATCCGTCGTGACGTATGGCTTGCTCATCTTGCTGACGGCAAACGGCTAGCCAGACCAAGAGCTTTTTAGCGAATTTGTGCATATGTGTGACAACGTAAAACTCCTGTCTCGGCAATTGCTTTGTGTCCCTCTTGTAAGTGTCGTCATCCTTCACGACGCACCTCGGTTTCGTCAGCCACTCTCGGTACAGATTTTTGGCATGGGTCTTAGCCATCTTGTTTAATTTTTCGTTTCGATCCGATGCCTTCCAGACATTGAAGGTATCTTCTGGGTAGCTAGGTCGGCCGGGTCACCTTGACTGACTTCACCACCCGGGACACCATCAATTGATACATTTCCAGGTGTTTTATCTGTGGGACGCATTTGAATTTTCACGACAGTGCAAATGATTTTTTGAGGGGCTCTGTTGCCGCAAAGCTACCGAGTCTGCTTTGATAAGCGAGTGGTCGTAGGTTCGAATCCTAGTAGTATCAGGTAATTTGATGTCGAGTGACTTAACTGGAAACTAACAATCATTAACTTTTCGTCGGAGAGCCCAATTTCGGAAGCAGTTTTTGGATCCAAAAGTGGGGGTCTATTAATAAAAATGTAAATACTGCATTCTTCTTCCCAATCTGAACCCAGCGAATATATTTTCATGAAAAAACTTTTTGTTTCAAACACAAAAACTGCTTTTGAAATTTTCAAAATCGATGACGACTAATATCACCTTAACATGGGTTAATTCTCAGGTCCCTCATTACCCTTTCTTCATGCTGAATGCTATACAGTAATCCCCCCAATAAGGACGCTAATAGGGACCGCGTTAATGGAAACCATGTTAATGGAGTCTACGTAGCATATGGGAATTGACTTAATTGGTTCCACCATGGAATAACTCGTGATATTGACCGTATAGAAAGTTGGTGTCTTTGACAAAGTTGTTCAGCAGATCGAGGGCTTTTCGTTGGATTGTAGTATTTCGGAATTGCCTCACTACTTGGGGCTAGCGTAAATGTAATAATTTTGTATAGGCTGTATCTTGCGTTGCTGACTATCTAGAAAGTTGCGGTCTTCGGAAAGGTTACTCAAATGGCTGTCACCTTCAAGATGATACAGAAAATAATGCAGAATTGACTCAATGGACGGCGCTAGTGTATTTGTGATTTTTTTGTGTTTGCCATAACTCATGCTTTTGGTAATGTACAAGAAGTTGCTTTCTTCGGTAAGGTTGTTTAAGTGACAGTGGTTATTTAACTAGTTGGAAAATTAGCTAATAATTTGCTCATTATTTAACACAATGCTGGTTGCTTACAAAAATTCTCTGCAAAATACAACGTTGGCAGTCGATGAAATTCCTTAGAATTTTTTCACTCGCACTCGCATTTAACTTGCAATGAACCTGAAAAATAAACCGCAACACGAGAGAGCTGAATTACTAAAAGTAACATTACATATGCCGTTGACTTCACATTATTAATGCTGTGTGACCAAAAATGCCTGTTAAGTTGTTCCAAGTTTCGATTAAAAAAATAGTGATAAAAATGAAAATATAATCGTTCATGAATCATTAAGAATGTTCAGAAAGTAGCTGGAAATGTATTACCGTGACTGAGACTAATTGAATAAGTGAATTGGTGGGATTTCTCTGGCCATTTAGAAAGTAGCATTAATAGTTGGTGAATTAGCACGATAGATTTTTTTGCAGGCAGTAAATGTTGCTAGAGAATAAAATTGAGCGTCGAGCGTTCAGCATCGCAAGACACAACCTGTATAAGAATACTACACATACGCGCCGCTAGTGAGTTATGCGCTATTTTACATACCACCTTGAAGGTGTCAGTCATTTGAGTAACCTTCCTGACGACCGCAACCTTCTAGATAGTCAGCAGCGCAAGATACAGCTTGAATAAGAATATTACACATGCACTAGCGCCACGTAGTGAGTCAGTTCTGTGCTATTTTCCATGCCATCTTGAAGACGGCAGTCATTTGAGTAACCTTCCCGAAGAACGCAACTTTCTAGATAGTCAGTAGCGCAAGATACAGCCTGTATAAACAAATCACATAGACACTTGCGCCACGTAGTGAGTCAGTTCTGCGCTATTTTTCATGCTATCTTGAAGATGGCAGTCATTTGAGTAACCTTCCCGAAGAACGCAACTTTCTAGATAGTCAGTAGCGCAAGACACAGCATGTATAAACAAATCACATAGACACTAGCATCACGTAGTGAGTCAGTTCTACGCTATTTTTCATGCCATCTTGAAGGTGGCTGTCATTTGAGCAACCTTCCCGAAGACCGCAACTTTCTAGGTAGTCAGCAGCGCAAGATATAGCCTGTATAAGAGTGTTACATATACGCTAGCGCCACGTAGTGAGACAATTCCGCAGTACTATAATCCAATGAAAACCCGTTGATGTACTAAACAACTCTGTCGAAGACAACAACGTTCTATATGGTCAGGATCACGAGTGTTTCCATGTTGGAACCAATTAAGAGGAAACCCAAAATGGCTTAAAGATGGCTGGCACATATTTCGCTGCACTAGCGCTTTCCGAAAAAAACAACACCGCGATCTCAAAGTTTCGCCACATCAATGAGCCTCTAAAGAGCTTGCTGTTTTTGCCGAATCGATAAGCTTAGAGAATGTAAACAAACAACAGCTGACCAGCAATCGATTTGCAATCGAGAGCGATTTGCGACTTCTGAGACGACTAGGAAATTGGCGACGAGTGGCCCAAGACCGAGTTGAATGGAGACGAGTGCTTGAAACAGCACGAGCCACCCCGGCTCTATGCTGCTGAAGAAGAAGAAGACCAGCAATCAAAAACTCGCCTTCGATGCAAACGGATTAATTAGCCATCCTATTGAATGCATAGGATCAATAGGATTGCTGCTGCAAATCTTAGATGAATCGGAATGTCTTGATAAAGAAAATAAACCATATTTCGGAATGTTCGTAGTCGGTGCGGTTGGCTGCGGATCAGCTGTGTTTATGTTTGCAAGCTCTGCCATTTGACATATATCACCAATACTAATGCAACATTCAAATAAATGTTTAGGTTTTTAACGAACACATGAGATATACAGTACAGTGTGTGTCGCTCTAACACAATAACGTTAGCCACTTTCGGTGTCTCCTTAAGCCAATTCCCATATGCTACGTAGACTCCAATAAGGACGTTCGACCACGTTAATGGAATCACTCGATACCGTCCTTATTGGAAACGTTCTTATTCGAAACCGCGTTATTCGGGGGACTGCTGTATTACCGCGATGAAGCCTCTTGACAGTGCAAAAGTCACTCTTATAGTTTAAGTATACTTGTCAGAGGAACGCAATGAGTCCTCGCCAGGGACAGTTATAATATAGGATAGTACTGGCAGTGGGAGCGAATGTGTAAAGTAGAGCAAGCTTCGAAGGACAGGTAAACCCAGTACACACAAGCACGCATATTTTAGTAAGCATATCGCTTACTCAATATTGATTTTAACAAAAAGAAACGCAGTGCGGGTTATACAATAAACACCCGGACGATATCAAAATAGATCAACAACGGCCGCAGTGATGAGTCCATACAGAAAAAATTTTTTTTTTGGTACATCTGCTCTTTCTCCGATGCCATCTTGATAATCACTCAGCAGATGGTGATAAAATTCTGTAAACGTTAACACTCGTTGCTAGTTACAGCTAATATTTCATCAATATACAAGTTACAAAACTAATTAATGTGTCTCGCTTTTTTCGAGTACAGTCTCTACAGCACCATCAGTGCTATGTAGTTTCATAATCTGATAGGATGCATGCGACTGCAAAACCTATAATTTTTAATGCAATTCAGTAAATCCAATATCAAAGAAATATATCCCATAGTTGATTATTTGGTGTTCATTTTTAAGAGATGGCTCTGGCTGTTAGCACTGTTTCATAGGGCTGCTGATTTCTGTGATTTTGGGGAGGTTAAACATCAGTCAGTAAACTTCAGTTTATATTGCCTCTTGTTTCATGGTTTTTTTTGTTTACAGTTGTGGAAATGTCGAAGTTTGTGGTAACTAAACGGCATTGGCGGGAAGTTTTAATTTTCTGCTTTAATTGGAAGAAAGCGTATAAAATGCTTGTGGAAGTTTATGGCGACAATGCTCCTACTGATAAATCGTGCAGGAACTAATTTCGACGTTTTAAGCACGGTGATTTCAGTGTTGTAAACAAGGCTGCTCTGGTTGGCCAAAATAATTCGAAGACGAAAAGTTTAAGGCATTAGTCGATGAAAATCTAAATCAAACTCATTATAATATTGCTCAATAATTAAGAGTAATACAATTTTAATATTAAGGACGTTTTAACTTAGATAAAGGACCGAATTCGCACTTCCAATGTAATATTGAAAAAATAGTAAGGAATTGTTAATCAGTAATAATAAGGTTAATGAAAATTAGTTGTAGCTATCTTTTATCTTCTATGTGTTTACACATATTTTGCTGTTTTTCTCCATACTTCATCTGCAGTTTTCAGCAACCGTGTCAATAAAATTCAAAAATTGCAAGATAGGTTCCGGCCATTTTCATCTAATTTTCCGGATGCTCACTTTTATTGGTTTTTTCGCAGTCTCTGTAGAATATCTCGTTTCCATACGAAGCACCAGCAAACCTTGCGCTGTCATACTAGCAGTGCACCAATATGATTTCGGTGTCGGATTAGGGTGGATCGAGCTCTGTTCTGTACAAACGAATTCAACAAACTTATTTCGAAGAGCATTTTCACTGTACTCATAAACGTTGAAATTCCATCCACCCCGTACCTAATAACTACCGCCAAAATATGGACAGATGTTCGGCTGAAATCAATATCCGGTTCATGGCTATGAGAACCAGGTCTGTATATTGGTTCAGTTTCACCCATACGGAAGATCTCCGGCGGGGAAATTGAAATCACGAAACAATAAGGAAATTAGGAAACAGAATAATTCACATTGAAAACGATCGAAAGGGCAACAAAAATCGATACACATGCTGCATCTCGTAGGTAATGACTTTATCCAAATGCAAACGCCCGTAAGTTTTGACAGGTAAAATCGAGGGAATTACTGAGCGCGAAATTGCATTGCGATTGAATGTACGGTGATTGTCTAGATAGTGCATTGAAGATTTCTGCAAACGACATTTCGGCAGGTACATGATTAAATGTCAGCATGATGATTTAGTTTCGATTACTTTTGGGTATGGCAATTATATGAGTATAAACAGAAATAAATTGAGAAAACGATGTAATTCACTATAATTTCCATTTGCTATTTAAATGCATGTCTGTTTATTCAACATTTGTTGGTTGCAATGGTCACAATTATGACAATAGCGAAACTGAAAATTTCGTTGGTCTTAAAATAGAATGATTGAATTGCAGTCATAGTTTATGATCATAGTTTATTATATTTTATAACGATAGTTTTTTACAATCGATAGAGGGAACGGTTGATCCTCCCGGTTGGCTTCGAGGTACGACGCTGGCCTAATCAGCCAGTCGTCGCATGTTCGAATCTTGACTGGGAGAGGCTGTTAGAGCCAATACGATCATAGTCACTGGCCCTGCAATTGTCCTGCACTCTAATAGCTGGATGCGAAGTCTGTCGTATAAAAATAGAAGGTCAAGTTTCGATAACGGAATGTAGCACCTAGGCTTTGCTTTTTTAGAGGGAACGGTAGAAGAAAGTAATAAACATAGGTGTTTATCGTATGTCAGAGAAGACAAGGCAGGAAAGAACGGAGAATTAGGTAAGCGAGGGTCATTGAAGCAACGCTTATTAAGTTTGTATAACAATCCGCTTTACCCAAGCTGGGGATCCGCGGATCGAACTTAGCTATAATGGCCAATGGGAGTCAATTATAATCGGATTCTAACCCAACATCTCTCATAGGCCCTGCGAATCGCAAATATTGGTGAATCAGCGGACTGGATTCAGTTACCTTCATTGAAATCGCCACATACAGCAATTAGGCACTGATGTTCTTACTATTAACCGTTTTTTGGTGGTTGCAGGGCCAGAAAATCTAGATCAGAAAATCACAACATCATGCAATGTGTTGTAGGTACAACCCAAATTCAAGCCTAAAATGGTTAGTACCCGAATGTTTTACACTAATTAAACTACTGCCGCACCCTTATATTAGGTAATCTAATATCAAATTTTGTTTTATTCTCTCAGTTCTATCACACATTCCACACATTTCTATCGTATCGACCGAGTAGTTTATCTTCTCGGCGCTATTTCTACCGCCAAAGAGCAATCATACAAAAAATAATTATCGTCGTCGAGGCGAGTATGTGTGCGAGAAATAATAGAGCTGGGAGAATAAACAAAATTCGATATTAGTTTACCTAATATAAGGGTGCGGCAGTAGTTTAGTTAATAAAACATTCGGATACCAGCCGAAAGAGCGTTGGTGCGAGCCCCATCTGCCATTAAACGATCCAATATATTTTTGGCCTATATATCGAAATTTTGTAGTGCATCCAGTTTATATTATTCTTCAACAATGAACACGTATTGACGTAGGATTACATCTTTGTTTACTATACTGAGACTGAGTAGCACTTTGTGAAAACGAAAATAGAAATGTAACGTTTGAATGAAAGATTTGAAATAGTAATAACTACTAAACTACTGAACTAAACTGAACAATTTATATGTCGTTGGATAGATAAAATGACCAGCAATTTTATGAACGGGGCAAGAGAGCAATTTTATGGAGGGCGTAAGAGGGGGGTGCTTCTATACAAATGAAACACGAATTTCCTCAAAACTCGAGAACTAATCAAGCAAATGGAACCAAATTTGGCATGTGGGGGTTCTAAAAGGCAGTATTTTTTGACGTAGAACTACGTCTTACGGCAAGTTTTGAGATAGGGTGTCATTCCAAAAAATCGAAAAATGCGAGCGTCACGAAAAATGAAAGGTTTTGAGCGCTAATAGTTTAGCGGTTTTCCGATCGATTTTCAATATTCTTACACCAATCGATCGGAAAATCTTCTAAGAATTGACCCAAATGAAGAAAAGTATGGATTCTTGATGTTGAACTATGAAAAAATTGAAAAAAATGAACCTATGTTTTACCAGAATTCTCGCTTCGTGATTGGTTGGAAGATTCTTTACGATGATCTAAACCTATACCAATTTGATATCTGTGCTTGGGAAGTAAGCCAAAACAAGTGACAGTTTCTTCATTTCAACAAGATTTCTTAACACTGCGGTTCAACCTAGACCATTTTGATGTCCTTGCTTGGGAAGTACGCCAGAGAGAGTAACAAATCCCCCTCGCGCCAACAGAGTTCTTACGAACGCGATTAAACCTAGTCCAATTTGATGTCTGTGTTAGGGAAGTGTGCCAGAAAAAATGACACAAGTTCGTTGTTCCAACAGATCGCAAATTCTGTACTGCGAGACGATTAAACCTCGGCGAACTTACAACGCATGTAGCATGTATATATGTTGCATATAGCATGTATAAATGAAGAATCGAATGATTACAAGCATGAATACATGCCACTATCACTACAAAGAGACTTACGTAGTCCTGCGTCACCTATATACGCGGTCGTGTCTTATACACAACCCCTCTGATTTTTCTATGATGAATTGAGACCCCTCCCCTCTTTAAGAGGGGGGGGGGGCTCCCACACAAATGATATAAAATTTTCTCATAATTCGAAAACTAATCAAGCAAAAGGAACCAAATTTGGCGTGTAAGGGTTTTTGGAGGTAAGATTTTTTCTATGGTGTACTGAGACCCCTTCCCCTTCTAATAGGGGGGGCTTCCACACAAATAAAATACAAATTTTCTCATAATTCGAGAACTAATCGAGCAAATGGAACCAAATTTGGCATGTGGGGATTTGAGAAGGCTAGATTTTTTTCTATGGTGTACTCAGACCCCAATAACCCCTTAACAGGGGGGGCTCCTATACAAATGAAACCCAAATTTCCTCATAACTCCACAACTAATTAAGCAAATGGAACCAAATTTGGCTTGTTGGGGTTTTAGCAGGCTGGAATTTTTCTATGGTGAATTAGGACCTTTGCCTTCTTTAGGAAGGGGGGATCCCATACAAATTTCTCATAACTAATAATAAATAATAAATGGAACTAAATTTGGTTGTAAGGAGTTTTGGAGGCATGAATTTTTTTATGATGTTTTGATGCACACAAGTGATTTTTAAAAGAAATCTCTATGTCTCAAGGGTTGCAGGCGTTGTACTTATGAACCCCCGTCGACGTATTTTCAAAACCACCATTGCAATCAATGATGAATTGAAGCTGAATATTTCGCTCTGCACTTTTAAACATTCACTTAAACAAGGCATTCAAAGCAAAGCAAAAAGCAAAGCCTAGGTGCTACATTCCGTTATCGAAGCTTGACTTTGCAGCCAGCTGTTAGAGTGCAGGACAATTGCAGAGCCAGTTGCTACGATCCTATTGACTCTAACAGCCTCTCGCAATCGAGATTTGAACGTACGACGACTGGCTTATTAGGCCAGCGTCACACCTCGAAGCCAACTGGGAGGCTTAAACAATGGAACTCACAGATTCTTATAAACATACATACATATGCCAGAAAAGCAGCTTACATTAGTCTTTGATCTAATGATCTGATATAGTCCTACGTCACCCTTTCGTACAACCCTTAGGGCTGTATACCTTGTAGTTTTTTATGTGTGGCTGTATTGTCATATTCTAGTACTATTTGCAGTCCGCAAACAAACATTCACCATGCGTGTGAGCTGTAGAAAGAGTTCAAATAGTGTTCATGTCACAGGAAGCAACTAAAATTAATTAGGCTACAAATTGAGATTGACTAATTGAATATATATTTGTTGTTAAAACAACTAGTTTTTGAAAATTTGCAAAATTAGCGCGTTGATTTTATCCACCTATCATACCAAAATGCTCGATAAAATTTAATGCGTGTATGCTGCACAACTACGGAAACTGTTAAAAATTTATTGTTTATTCTATCTAATATTTTATTGCAATCACAATAATCGATTTTCGATTCGTTCAGAATGATCTGACAGAAAAAGTTTAACTTTTCTACTCACGGATATATATTTTCTAGTTACAAAGCTATTACAAAGCTAGCTAGCTAAATAAGCTTTTTACTAGAGCAAGCTTTATGCTTTAAAGTTTTCTCGAATAAAGCGAAAAGCTTTATAAAATTATGGCGGTTGCTGTCAAGCAGCGAAAATGGTAATACCACTTGAGCTTATAACCTGATTCTTAAACAGGTTTTAAAAACCTTTTGAAGGGAGAGCCATTTGGTCAGAACGCAGTTCAGAAAGTTAGAAAGTTCTAGTGGAGCCCATAGTTTTATTGGCGGTTTTATGGAATTGGTCATGAAAACCACTAAAGAAGCTAACCTAATCTAATCTAATCTCACACTAACGCAGCCAATTCTTGAAAGCATCGTAGAAAATGACGATTATTTCAATCAATCATTTGTCGTGTCAACGGCCCGGCCAACTGCACAGCATGCACCGCAGAGAGAATTCCATGGAATCAAGTGGAACCAGAAATAATAACTAATTCCATTAAACTCTTTGAAAGCAAAGAGAAGGGAGAAAGCGTGACCCTCCCGTATCAAACGCTTCCCATATAGGTAATGATTTACTTACATTCGTTGGGAGTATCTCTGTTAATAAAGGTTACTTGATACTCCGGACCGTCGGGGAAGAACTAATGGTATTTAGACTAGAAGCCAGGCTGCAATTGACCAAGGATATAGCACCTTATGTCGCTCTTTGAAAATAGATTAGTCTACACGACCTCTGGCCTCCTAGTTTGGCTACTCAATAATACAAATTGAAATATTTCCAGGTATGGCCACGTGGAGGCGCTAGGTAGGGGCTTAGGATGGCTAGAGCTATGCTGGGGTTTTTTTCCTAGTTGCCTTCCCCATGTCATACCCTCATGAAAACCACTAGAGTAGCGTAAACTTAAATTGCTGCTTAGCATGTCTTTCGTGAGCAAAGTTAAGTTTCAAGTCCATAGAGATCCATACCGGTTGATGTGTATGTCGTCAGCTTTGTACGTCGGCTTATGTTCGTTGTTCAAAGCGTTTTGTGGAGGAAAAAATAAGCTTGATTTCCAGTTTGAATGCGTCGTTTGATCTTCTCACTCGTATTATTGTCGGTGGTGACCAGAGGTCCCAAATATACGAACTCATCAACCACTTCTCGTTCATCGCCGTCAATAGACACTATCTGTGAGAGGCAAACGTTGTTTTTTCTGGAGCCTTTTCCTACCATATATTTGGTTTTCGACGCATTGATTTATAGCCTCCGTTTTAATCTAGCGTATCTGGCGTAGATTGCCTCTGCCGTTCCAAGGTTTCTAGTAATGATGTCGAGGTCATCTGCGATGGTTAGGGGTAGGCTACTTTTGCCGGAGATCCTTCCTCTCGTTTCTATGCGCGCTCGCCGGGTCACACCTTCAATAACGATGATGAATAACATGCTTGCCATCACCCTCTGTGCCATTCGAAGTGACTCGAAAGTGCCCCCAATACACGCACGTAGCACATTATTCGCTCCAGAGCAACTTTGATCAGCAGCGTCAGCTTACCCGGAAAACCGTTCTCCTTATCGACTGTATTGTGCGCTATCTTGAAATCCACGAAAATTTTATGCGTGGGTACGTTGTACTCCCGACATTTCTGAAGGAATTGTCGGAAAAAGAAAATTTGATCCGTTATAGCATTGGCTCCCGTAAGGCCCTCCTGGTTCCATCCACTCCTACGAGTTTCTCATCCTTCCAAATCCTTGAAATTATCCTGTGAAGTGTCATTGCTACTAGTTCTTTGCCATTTTCGTAGAACACTGCCGGAAGTTCGTCCTTTCTGGCGGCTCTATTAATCTAAGGCGGACCGATTTCTCTTCGAAATCGGGAGCCGGCAGACTTTTAGCATTTCGGCCCAATAGCCTTTCGGTGTGCTGGTGGCCGACCAAATAAAACAAACAAAAAAAATTTTAGCATTTGTAAGCACATCTAAATTAACTTTCGTTTCGTATCCTTCTGTTTTATTGCTATTGAAAAGCCCATCGAAGGACTATTTCCACCTGTCGACCACGCCATCGACGGCGTTCGTTTGTGACCAGGTTCTTTCCCTCTTCTCCACACATAGCAGGCTTCGCTGTGTATCCTTTACGAACTTGGTTCATCTTCTCATAGAACTTGTGCGTCTCACTAGCCCGGAATAGCTCTTGTAGCTCTTCACGGCTCTGCCCTCATTATGGTACTTTTTCTTCCTCTGGATCGTGGCCAACTCATTCCGCACTCATCGATACCTGACCAAATTCTCCCTCGTGGTAAATGCTTAAATAGTTTTTCCAAGCTTTAGTTTTCCTCTCCATCATTTATTGGCATTCCCCATCAAACCAATCACTGAATGCACTCGAAGTTTCTTCACCTAGCACCGCGCTTGTGGCCTCATTGACATTCGAGCATAACCTGCCATCCGTCTTCGAGCATCGAAGCACCTAGCACCTCACAACATGGCAATTCCCGGGTTGCCTAATTGCCGAAATTTTAACCGAGGATGGAGGCTTTGTCGCGCAATATATACCGTCGGCAGTTTTGATCAAACGTATACTGCTATAAGATAACGATCCGAGGCGATATCCGCACCCGTAGGGAACGTATGTTGGTGATGTTCAAGAAAAAGTATAAGGGTCCATGCCTAGTGGCACGGGCGCAGGCTTGAAGTAGGACTACGAATGTAGAGCAATTCGTCTCCCAATCGTAACACCGGACAGAGCATTTCCCACCAATTTAAGCCGTTCTGCTTCCGCGACCAAAATTTGGGTTTTCTAGCTTATTTAATATTCTATTATAGCAGCTTATTGTCAATTGCAAGTAAAATTGTACCATCCAAAGTGCGATATCGCTCATAAAAGTGCTATTTTGCATTAAATCGTTTCGGTATCTTCGGCTCACTTTTTCGTTATCTTCCAAGCAATAAGTGCGCCGAAGAAACCGAAACGATTTAAGCTAAAATAACACTTTTATGAGCGATTGCACACTTATTGATTGGACAATTTTTCTTGCAATTGACAATAATAGATCGATGTTTCGAATCCAACACGGTCGGCGTAATTTACACTCCACACCAAACAATAACCGGCTGCTGCCGAGTTTTACCACCTTTGCCGTGTCCAGAAAGGGAGATAAAATCGTAACTCTCATTATTATTTGTAACTCAAACAACGCGAAAATGATGCCGTTCGCAAAATCAATTCAACTGCTTCATATACTTATTCAGTAGTTCTTAAAAGAACTGATTGTTTTTTACCAGCTGTTAGTAATACGAATCGAAGAAATTTACTGCTTGGCAGCAGCTTTTTTCGGACCGCATTCTCCGTTAGAACTTGTTTTGGCTTTGGAGTTTTCGATGCCTTGCTATGGTCTTCATTGACTTAGTAATCTTGCTTCTCGCTAGCAAGTTTGGAAGGCGAACGAACCGGAAGCGCCAGTTCTTTGTTTGGACCAGCTTTCTCTTGTTGAAAACTAACTTCAAAGCCTTTTTCACGAATGTGTCCAACTTTGAAACGTCACAATTGTAGCTGGCGGCGATATACTTCTAGACGGCTTGCAACGAAGATCCGTTGACTCTTCGGTTTATTGGCGTCTTGCTTAGTGAATTTGGATGTCTTCGTTGCCTTATTCCGGGGAAGTAGCAACAGCTGAAGCTCAACGATTTTCGAGCGGATTCTATAGAGCGTAAATTAAATACAATCAAATTTTGATCCCTTTGATTCAAAGGGAATTTAATCCATAGCTCTTCTCCTATATATTTCTGTCATCCGTGTTAGGGAAGCATTGGCGTGGGAAGGCAAAAATTTTTAGCAAAAATAAAATTAAAGCAACGTCATGAGTTAGAAGACCGCGAGTCACCACATATTTAACGTTTTATAGATCAAATCAGAAGAAATTCTTCATGATTTAAAGAATCAGCGACATTTGGAAATTTAATTAAAGAAATTTAGTATACAGAAAATTTTCATCTCTTCATAAACAAATTTGTTCGTCCTAAAAAGGACGGGTTGTGGTTGAAAATCCGGCCAGCAGAATGGCTTGAATGTTTGAAACAACACCTCCCAGGGCAATGGTGACAATGGTTACCGGACAGAGCATTTTCCATTGATTCAAGCTCTTGCGCTCCCGCAACCAAATATTCTAATATAGCAGATAATAGATCGATGCTCCGGTACCAACGCGTTCGGCGCACTCTACACCCAACAATGATCCGCTGCTGCTGCTGCCGCTGCGCTGCGTTTTACTAGTTTGTCCTTGCCGAGTCCAGTGAGGGAGATACAATCGCAACTCTCTGCTGTCTGTTCGGCACCGTACCGATGCCAATGCGAAAATGATGCCGTTCGCCGGCTTACTTCTGATTATATACCAGAGCAAACGGCAGCAAGTTGTAACAAAGGCGGATAAACGTAGGGTAGAGAATCATAGACACGAAAGAAAGGCGGTACAACGAAACCGTACATTGTTTGAACAAAACCGGTGTCCGGTGGTTCCTTAATGAAGAGCTACCAGTTTCTGCAGAGCAACCTAATGTGAAGCATCGTCTTCATGCCACCGAAAACCAGTGGAAAGGCCGCAAAGCGCGATAGGAAAAAGAAGAAGAAGCCACGCCACTAGGAGAGTAACGCTATTTTCTTTCATTTAATGCCGACAGGGATGGCACGGCAACGGGCATGGCAGACGTGCACTCACAGTTGTGTGTGGTTGTGCCGGGTGAGTTTGCCAAGCGCGCCGTCTCGGAAGGTACCAAAGTATACCGGCCTATAGTAAATGTGTCTTGTCAGGCTTCTGTAACTATACAATTAGCCCTTTTTAGGGCCTAATATATAAATGAAGATGCAATTCGATTTTCTCACTAAACGCTTTGCCTCGAATTACGAAGTGGCGCAGTTTTCTTTTCAAAGAATTTTGCCAGGTAATGTGGCTTTTCCGTTTCATGCTTTCCAGAAAGAATCACGAAATGGCATAATTTTGCATATGTAGGTAGGTAAATGATCAGTTGTATTCAGTAAGTATGTTATAGTACAGGACAATTATTCAATAACTTTTTCTGCTCATTAACGAGCGTTTTTATTGAAACTGTTGGAAATTGGTGTGGAACTTTTATATTTAATAATTTGGCTAAACTATAATGGTCTTTTCGACTCCATAATGGATCTGTTGTGGGAAAGTTGCTGGAAAGAGAAGGCAACTTATTAAAACAAAATGAAACTGTGAATGCTTGCATCTGTTTGTTCATTTGTTACAATAACCTGATGCTTTTAACATGAGTTCGCAATATTTGTCGTAATGCCGTTTAAACATCCAATTACTGTACGTGTTAAAGCTTGGATAAATAAACTGCCAACTTGTCATGTGCATTTTTAAATGAGGAATATCATTCATGAGAAAAATCAATTCAACTGCTTCATATACTTGTTCAGTAGTTCTTAAAAGAACTGATTGTTTTCTACCAGATATTAATAATACAAATCGAAGAAATTTACTGCTTGGCAGCAGCTTTTTTCGGACCGCATTCTCCTTGGAACGACTTTTTTTGGCTTTGGATCGTTATTCTCGGTACCGATACCGATGCCCATGCGAAAATGATGTGGTTCCTCGGATTACCGTTGGTTATATATCAGAGCAAACGGCAGCAATTTGTAACAAAGGCTGATCCACGTAGAAAAGGGAATGGCAGAGAAGAAAATAAGGCGTGACTTTGTACGTTGTTTGAAGCTTCCAGTTTCTGTAGATCAAGCATCGTCTTCATGTCATGGCACCGACAACCAGTGGAAAGGCCGCAAAAAGCGATAGGAAGAAGAAGAAGCCACGCCGCTAGGAGAGCTACGCTATTTTCTTTCGTTTGTTGACTACGGCTCAGTCAAGCATAATATCAAGTTATAGTGAGTGTGGCTGGCTGCCGGGTGAGTTTGCCATGCGCGCGCCGTCTCGGAACGTACCGAAACAGTCACCAAAGTACAAATACTCATAGTAAATGTATCTGGTCAGGTTTCTGTAACTATCCAACAATTAGCTCTTTTTAGGGCCAAATATATACATGAAGATGCAATTCGATTTTCTCACTAAACGCTTCGTCTCGAATTACGAAGTGCCGCAGTTTGCTTTTCAGAGGATTTTGCCATGTAATATAGTTTAAACATTACTGGCGGGCTCGTACGTTCATACTTGATAAACTTCCAATTTGTCATGTTCATTTTAAATTGAGGAAAAATGTGAGAAAAATCAATTTAACTGCTTCGTACACTTATTCAGTAGTTCTTAAAAGAACTGATTGTTTTCTACCAGATACTAGTAATGCAAATCAAGGAAATTTACATCTGGGCAGCAGCTTTTTTCGTGCCACCTTCTCCGCTGGAACGACTTCTTTTGGCGGCTTTCGGTGCCTTTGCTGTGGATTCCATTGGCTTAGTAGATTTTTGTTCGGGGGCAGCCGCATATTTACTCCAGTAGTACAGCTTTAATCGGAGCCGCCTTTACAGCAGTTAGCAAATTTAATTTGTTATCGTCCGTTTTATCAACCTTGAACGAATCGGAAGCGCCTGCTCTCTTTGTTTGGACCAGCTTTTCAACCTTTTCGACAGCTACCTAATTTCAAAACCATTTTCACGAATGTGACCAAGCTTGAAACGTCACAATTGTGGCTGGCGGCGATTTACTTGAAGACGGCTTGCAGCGAAGATCCGTTGATTATTCAGGGCATTGATAGCAGCGAAAACCATATCGTTCGCTGGCGGACGAGTCGATGGCTTCTTCGGTTTGTTGGCGTCTCGCTCAGTGAATTTGGATGTCTTCGATGCCTTATTCCGGAGAAGCAGCAAGCAGCAACAGCTAAAGCCTAACAATTTTCGAACGGATTCTATTACAAGGCGTAAACTAAATACAATCAAAGGAAGCTTAAACCATAGCTCATCTCGTATATATTTCTGTCATCTGTGCTTGGGAAGCATTGACGTGGGGAGGGAAAAAAAATGAAAATATTGAATTAATGAATGTTCGTCTAATATTTTCTTAATTATTACATGTCTGTTAGGGAAACATGTAATAAACTATGTAGAAATGAATTTTTTGAAAAATTTCCAATCGATTGATACCAATATCTCTAGAATCTATTGAGGGATGACTGAGTTATAAGCGTGTAAACCATAACCACTTTTCGTTACATGTTCCCTTTTCGTTTTTCTGAAGTGCACCCCAATATAGAAATCAAAGAAGTAGTCCTACTTCAAAACCAGTTGACCAGATCAGTTGATTTCCAGATGCTGCAAAGTTGACGTATCGCTGGTCGTTATCGTTCGTGTCGCCCAAGTAAAAATGCTAGTTTTATTACGCACTTATGACGTTTCTGATGAGCAAAATTGATCATTAAAACCGCAATAAAAGCGCATTAAAACTCAAATTGTTACTAGGGTGGTGTACAGGCGATGGGACCCGATCATACCGGGCGATCACCCCGATCTATACATCGTTTCCCTACCAATCTGGGCGTTTATCACCCCTATGACGACCTTGAGGTCCCGTGGCGAATAGCTATCACTGTCATACGTTATCTCCAGCTGCGTGTAGAAAGCTTCCTTCTCGTAGTCTACCTTCATGTGGCCAGTCAACAGTGCATGGTTATGGTTGAAGAACCGGCCTTTTATCCGCAATATAAATCCTCTCGTTGATCGCTGCCAGTCCATCACACGAAGTCCGGTCCCAGTTCGTTGTTTACTCTACCCACCGCTCTGGTAAAATTGGGCCTTGCCACCACGGATGTTTCAAACCTTTTTGCTTTCGCGACAGATTTCCTGCAGTACTATGAAGCCGAACTTTCGGTAGGTTGCCTTACTAAGACCACGAAACCAACAGCTCGTGAGCTGCCAACAGCCCGCGAGCGCAAGGGGAACACTAGAATGTATGGCTGCAGATTTTTTTTTATTTCTTCTTTTCTTCTTCATACTCTCGCTTACACACACGGATAAGAGTGCAGCCCTCACGAGCGTTCGGTCACGACCCGTTTAAGACTTTAGTTTCCTACGAAGTTGGCTAACCATACTCTCCTAGCACTCCTTCATAAAAGGAAAACTTTCTATGACACATGTTAGTACAACCCTCAGATGTATGGATGAATTCTCCCGAAAAGGCGATAAATTCGTTGCATAACACCTTATTGGGACAATGCCGTCGATCAGCAAGAGGAAATCACTCACGACTCCACGGCTTACAATAAACAGGAGCCGGCCACAATAGATTAAATAACTGGTCGCAGTGGAAAATGTACCCAACATGAAAAAAAAACCATACTCCCCTAAGGTTGCTCGTATACCGGCTTGTTTCCACGAAGAAGTAGGCTGAGGACCACTGTGAGGTCTATTTTGAACTTTTATATTTGTGTGAACCATTTCAGAACCGCTATCGTTTCAGTAATCGTTTCAGCTCCCAGTTGGCCTCGAGGTAAGACGCTGGTCTAATAAGCCAGTCGTCCTATGTTCGAATCTCGGCTGGGAGAGGCTGTTAGAGTCAATAGGATCGTAGCACTGACCCCACACTGTCCTGTATTCTAACAGCTGGTTGCGAAGTCTGTCGTATAAAAAAACAGAAGGTCAAATTTCAATAACGGAATTAGCACCCAGGCTTTGCTTTGCTTCGTTTCAGTAAAAAAAAACACCATCATTTTGGAAGCATTGTGATTGGCAAATTTGAACCTTAAGGATTTATGATTGAAATTTAACTATTTCTGTCGTTCAGCCAGCAAACTATTTCCGCCGGAAACAATTCAATTCTTTAACAATTTAATATTCCTATATATCTTGATCAATTATTATAATGTGATTAAAAAATAATTACGATGGGTTAACGTGACATGGTGACAATAATTTAGATGCACTAATTATGCAACGAAACGTTCGTAATACAAAACATTTAGGTTTAATGTGATTTCTAAAAGAAAAAAGTACAACGTGTAACCTATTTGGATCAAATTGCTGATTCAATCGTTGGTTTGCGTTTTATTCAATAGAAGTGGAAATAAAAAGAAGCAAGTTTTCCCTTCTTTTCTTAGGCGATACTAAAGCTCGTCATTTTGTGACGACAGTCAATACATTTTGTAGTATCCTTCAAATAGAGTATGAGAAGTTCCGTTTCCTACAAATGGGAACGTTTGCATGTGTGCATCGCAAGCAGTTTTCCAATATATAGACTAACCCTTACGGTATGCTTGGTCGTTTAGCGTGTACAACAAGTACAACTCCCAACATACTATTATAATTTTGCATATTCCGTTGGCCTCAGAATGCAATTTCTGTAACAGCTAGTGCAGTAATAACAAGTGGTATATTTAGGTAGCCAGACTGTTCGAGGAGCAACACGTTGCTTATGTGCTCGCTGGTATTCGTTGTGCTACCGCCGAACTACCCACAGACCAATTGAAACCTATCCAGAAAGTGTTGGGAAATTGTGTTTCACATTTGTGCTTTTAAACTTGTCCGTGCGAGTGGTGTAGTTGGCCAGTATTGTTGATTTTTTTGCATGTCTTGCGAAATTTATTGACATCTGATGCATGATATCATGCTTATTATGGTTGGTAATGATATGATGTTGCGTGACTTCCATTGCTCAATATTTTTAAGACGTAGGATCAACAGTCGAAAACGTATCCAAGTTTAACACAGATGATTTTGAATACATAATATATGAGGTCACACGAATAATTTTGATCTCATGTGTAAAAATGGAAAATAGGTACGGCAAATTGTGACAATGTAGTTTGCTTTAGCAGTTTTACTTAATTTGACGAATAGCCCATTACAAAGATGATGAAAAAAAGTGAATTCATACCTTTTTGCTTGAATAATAAAAAGAAAGGCATTCGAAATATAAACATATTTTTTCAACATAGAAATAATCATTTAACTATTTGTAGCAGTTGTCTTTGTTGTTTATTATTTAGGTGAAAACAACTTTTGCCCACACCCTCCCTGATTTAGTAATATTTTGACATACCTACGCTGACTAATTTATGAGCGTTTAGCCGCTCGATTTGTTTGTCTCATGCTGCAATAGCAATATAAGTTGTCGAAAAACGAGGTATTAAAAATCAGATTACACGTAAATATTGAGATAAATCAGTTCTCAAACAAAAATTATTAGGGTAGACGCTCCATTAGTCGCACAGCTAAGCATAATGTTAATTCTTTTATTATTGTTTTAGGGGTATATGCTTCAATTATTGGTTGTGAAATATTGATTTATCAAACACAAGATATATGTCACTAGGCGAAACAATTGCATTCATTGTAGGAAGAATTTTTCGATTCATTTAGGTTGTACCAATCGTTGCGCTAATGCTCCTTCTAATGATTTTGGTGTTCCTGTAGTTGTGTTGTTTACGTTATTTACGTATATGTTGCTAGGTTAAAAAACGGAGTAGCGAAACTATAGAGATGAGCATCTACCAGCTGCGCTTAAAGTAGTGTCAGATTTTATAAAATCGTTATATTAGCAAATAACGCTTTAATTTTTAATGGTGTAGTTTAACTACCAATGCTCCCAAGACCTGGTATTAAATAATGAATGTAGTTGTGACGAAGATAAAAGAAGGTTCCACAAAAATATAATGCTTTGCTTTGTCAAAGGATCTTACAGATTTCATGGTAACATTTATTTAAAATTAAAAACTTCCATTTAATATTGTTTGAACCTTTAAATATTACTAAAATCAAAGAATCTCACCAACTACCTATGATTGACCTCTGTATCTGCTTTTTCTTCCTTTCAGATGGTTACCCAAGGCGGCTATGAGGCCCATCGGGCCAGCAGACACCTCCCACTCAGAGTGCGTCCTCGTTGTAGGCGTCTCCCGTCCTAAGCTAGCGGCTTTGTTTTTATCTGTTATGTTGTTATCGCTTTTTCTTACGTTTCATATTTTGTACGATAGCGCAGTGTACAGTATACAGGTAAGTTCCATTTCGACTGTAAAAAATCTAAAAATCAATATTCTATTCCACATTCCTAGATATTTTTAAATACAAATTTCTTAGAGTTACATAAAACTTGATATAAATTAAGCAGAATCCCTTAAAATATATAAACTCAGAGTTTGGGCTGAAAATTTGTCCTATTTTGGAAGATATTTGTCCCAATAATTGAATTATTTACGGTAACTAATAACCTACTTTTGAATTGCTTCTGCGCATTTTTGGGTGCAAAATCTGAGTCTGTACCTTGTATGAGAATTCTAAAGTAGTTCCGATTAATTAATAGGTGGAAATATTTAACAGTATATAGGGTAAGTTATCCTATAGTGGAACCTTTACCTATAATGGACCCCGGGTACAGTTTCGGCGTTTGTTAGCTTTAACTTCTTATTCCTGAAGATATATAACATGAAAAAGAAAGTACTAAACAGAATACACATTTTAGTTTTAGCTGCATTTAATTATCAATGCCTTAAAATCAACATTTTCAACAAGTGAGCGTCCATTATATGGTTAATAATGCCAAATATGTCGCCATTAGTGGACCTTCTCCATGCTAAATTTTTTAGAATTCCTATAATGGACCCGGTCGGTATCCTATTGTAAACCAAAGAGTCCATAAAAGGAAAACGAACATTCCAATTTGTTTTGAAAAATATATAAAATATAGAGGTTTGTCACATAAATTGGTATTTTTTCAGGTTTAATCGAAACCTACTAATATTGTAAGTGCCATCGGTTAGGTGTTTAACATTACCAGCTTTAAATTATTCATAGAAGAAAACAACCCAATCATTAAAGGGTCCACTAATGGTTAATTTACCCTAGACCTTTATGGATCAAATTTTTCGTTCATAATATTATGCAAGTTTTTCATTGTATATGTGATAGTAATAGATGTAGTCAAGGGATTTCCAACAACAATGATTTCTACGCACCTTAGAAAAAAGTTACTTTTGATTACTTTACTGATTACCTCTGATAACCAGTAATCAATCTCTTGTGATTACTAAAAATTAATCATGATTACCAATGATTACTTAAGATTATCATTGATTATTATACTGATTACTTTTGATTACCTAATTAATTCGTAAATGATTACAAAAGTAATCACTGGTTACTACGCGCTGATACGCCTTGCTGGAAACCCCTTGGATGTAATACTGCGAACATTTTTCCATCATCCCACTTCGATCATGTGACTCTAATTAGCGCTTCAAGCGGAACGCCTTGTACTGTGCATTACACAAAAAACCATGCGTCCTCATATTTGTTCATTTGAAATATAAATTAAATCCAAAAACGACAAACCTGCGCTAGACTTTGAAGCCGGCAATAGCTTTAATTTATAGGACAACAACTTAGTCTAGAAACCACAAATAAACGTCGAACATATTTGAAAAATATAATCTTTAATTTTTCCAAATTCAATTGAGCCGTAAAAGCCCTTGTTGACCAATATTATATTCGGGTAATTATCGCTCTGCAGAAGTATCTTACGGAGCAATCAATCTGTGTGATCAATGCTCCGAAGTACCCAAAGCATCAATTTATTATAGATTATGGTCATAGAATCGTATGCAAAAAAAAATAAGTCGAACATTCAA
Source organism: Sabethes cyaneus (assembly GCF_943734655.1). Taxonomy (NCBI): domain Eukaryota; kingdom Metazoa; phylum Arthropoda; class Insecta; order Diptera; family Culicidae; genus Sabethes; species Sabethes cyaneus. Next base: position 139,106,793 of record NC_071354.1, read on the forward strand.
AGTAACAGCTATTTGGCACAGTGCTAAAAGTAATGCTTTGTCTACTTCACTTCTCTCCCGCAGGCTGCAACCGCCATATCCGAAAACAAGATTGCCATACTAACAAATCACATTCCGAACCCACCGGTGATTAATCATCCTGTGGTGTTTCCAAACAGGATCCATTTCCCCAAGACCAGCAGACGACTTCCGCAAGTAATTTATTGGCAGAATAAATTCTCGGCAATTGCACTCATATCGAAAACTGTGTTTTCTTCTTTCTCCTTTGTCTTTTCGGCAAATTTGGTGCTCCTGTTGCTGATGGTGTTTTCGTGTACCGTTTTTGCACTTTCTATCCAACTAGTGCTTGATAATTGGAGTGAGAAAATGTGGCACACGGGCTCTGCTGGAGATGCTTTATCTCCACCCGCGAATTCAGAAAGCAGCAGGCGAAATTCACTTCTTCGACCGCGACGAAAACTATCTGAAAGGACTGGAATGGTACCGGAAAAAAATGCCTCACTCGTTCCGCGGTCAGATTACCATCGAAAAAAGTCCAAGCTACTTTGTGACGCCCGAGGTATGTATACTTTGCTGCTTTCGTTTTCGTACAGTTTTTTCGTTTCTATTTTTATCACTTGTTTCGTGCTACATGAAATCGATTTAAAATTCAATAGAGCTGTTACACTTTAGAGGGATGATAAAACTTTGTTCCGAAAACTTTTTTGTTCGTTCAAATATAGAGATTGATGATGGTTCACCCAACTTACATTTGCGTCATACTTCGTACGTTGACGTCTTGTTTAAAACCCCGATCTTTAAAAGATCTTATTCAAATTTTAGTAGTAAACTTTGAAATACAATTTTAACCCATAATGCATGACTGGAGACTGATTTTTGCCTAAAACATGGAAATAAATGTACACTCAAGTCTTTTTCTACACGATTTGTTTTTTTCGATTACTCAAGAAAGGTGCAACTTAGGAACCATTTAAAAACTACGTGACGAATATTGAGAAATAAATGAATGGTCCCTAAGTTGCCTCGTTCCTAATAATCGAAAAACCAAAGTGTGCAAAAAAAGTACTTGAGGGTAGATTACGACGAGTTGATTCTTGTTCTATGGAATTATATTGAATTTCATTAGCACAGTAATATATCGGATTTACAATAATTATAAACACATGATTTAACGTTATTACTTAATGCTATCTATTTCCAATTTTTAATACCATAGGTCCCAGAGCGAGTACGGGCAATGAATGCCACCATAAAGCTCTTACTGATAGTACGGGAACCGGTGACGAGGGCGATATCCGATTATACGCAGCTGCGGAGCCACGCAGCAACAGCAACATTACCACAACAGCAGACTTTATCTTCCACATCACCTCTATCAAGGTTAGTACAAACAACTATGGAAATTTTATATGTTCACCAGTTTTATGTTGTTACACAAGAATGAATGAAGTTTTGCTATGAGCTTCTTATTTTGGGGTTTCGGTTATCATTATCTGCTGTTTAACTACTGAACTTGTAGTAGAGCTTCCGTCCGGGCTAATCCAACAACTTAACAAATAACTTTTCTGCACCTCTTATGTTTCGTGAACCTAAAATATGTAAACAGAACAAAAAATATTGTGGAAAGAAATCAATTGCAAACCTTGATTATTTTTAAATTTTTCATTTCTGAATAATAATTTTTCATAAATCTTTACAACGACGTTAGGAATTGACGGTTACTAAGAAATGAAATAGTTTTGCCATTCTATATTCTATTGTATGCTATATTCTATCATTTAGTATTCATATGTTTACTAATTTTCACGCACCGGTATCAGGACATTTGAAGATCTTGCAATACTATCCAACGGGACTGTTAATGAAGCATATCGACCGTTGGCGATATCGCAGTACCACGTTCATGTGCATCGATGGCTGGAAGTTTTTCCACGAGAACAAATGCTCGTTGTGAATGGCGACCAGCTAATTGAGGATCCAGTATCGCAGCTTCGGAGGATCGAAGATTTTTTAGGTAAGAATCATTTTATTTATTAAAAGAAGAAGTAAAACTTGTTGTCTGTCATTTTCGGTTATATATAATCGATACCTTTTATCATAGTTTTTCAACATATTCCAATGGTATTGGTATTAACTCTTAGTAAACCAAAGAATCGAAAAACACTCTTTTTTAAACATTCAGTGACGTTCTCATCTTTCCATGACAAATGGAACCATTTGATTGAGTACAAATGCTCGAAAAGAATTGATCAGGATATTATATAATATCAAAAAATAATATTGGTGAATACAAACCAAAAAAGAATAGGTATTTTTAAAGTTGGAGTATTTTTTATCTCTTGGTTAACTAATCTTCTATTGCGGTTGTAGAGACACCCGTCACTTAATACCAAATTTCAATTTACTACAGCCTACAGAAAACCTGCATGAACGCCATTTGATTAAGAATACAGCCAACAACACCATACACGTATTCATAAAATCGAATGTTGTTAAAAACATCGTCGCTAACGAAGTGCTTCAATTGTGAACAAGTGTCCGGAAAGTCCACTTATAGAGAAGGGAATTCGCAACACTTGATAATTGTGCAATTTTGCTTCACCTGTTTCCTTTTATTGGACACTTGCACGGTGCACCATCGTTAATTTCAGTGGTGATTTGGATTCGAAAGTAGAGTCGGAAATAGTTAGGGAAAAGTGGGGTAAAACCGTTTTACTACGATAAAGTATGTAGTTAAAAATACTTAAGGAATCTATTACAAACACAATACTCAGTATATCTATTCTCAATAATTCTATAATATCATTTGCTATTGCTAAATTTGAAATGCATAAATTTTTTTTTAAATGAACTCAAGTGAATCATTTTTAGAATCATTTTAGGGTAAAAATAGCCACAAAGAAGACAGTCGGGGTACTCACAACATGACAAAATAGAGTAAAATTGCAAAATTTGGCAATAAATATTTTATTAGCATTAAACTACAATTTCGTCGCAGTACATGTGTTCTAAATTTATTTAATACTAGTCGAGTCCGAATCTGGCGATCCGGAAAATATAAAAATATGTTAGAAAAATTGCTGATACATTCCATTTTTCCACGGCATGCGAAATTCTTACGATTACAATAGTATAGCTTGAAGATGTTGTACATAAAAGAGTCATAACCTGAAACTGAACCAAATACAGGGATACCTCGATATAAGACAATTTATAATTTCTAAAAGTTGTCTTATATCGAAATTGTCTTATATCGAAACATGGTTTTTTCAATAAAAAAAATTGCATTAGCGGTCGCCAGTTTTGCTCTGTGTTATGTGTATACGGGTTTTGAACTATTTATTATTGTTTGAACTATTAATTTTTATTATTTTTGGGGTTATTTTGAAATAATGAACATCTTCATGGCGCCGATTTCAGAATGGAAAATAAGCTCTGGTATTGTTTCCAGCTATGTCAAAGGGATTTGTTTCGATATAAGACAAAAATTGTCTTATATCGAATTGTCTTATATCGAGGTTGTTTTATAACGAGGCTGTCTTATATCGAGGTATCCCTGTAGTTTTTATGCTCGCATTGGGTTTTATTTAACTGAATAAAAACATTATCTCCAATGTGCTGATTCTAGAAGCGGGCAAAAGGGCTCTGAATCGTACATTTTCTGCCGCGAACGCATTCAAATGAGCGGCACGTTGATATCGCGACGAGCAGTCGAGTCTAGCAGGCGAATCAAGCAGTCGAGTCAAGCAGTTGAGTCGAGCAGTCAAATCGAGTAGTCTAGTCGAGCAGTTGAATCAAGCTGTTTAGTCAAACAGTCCAGTCGAGCTGTCAAGTCGAACAGTTGAATCAAGCTGTCAAATCGAGAAGTTAAATCGAGCAGGTGAATCGAGCAGTCAGGTCGAGTAGTAAGTCGAGCAGCCGACTCGAATGGGCTAATTGATCAGTTAAGTCGAGTAGTTCAGTAGAGCAGTCGAGTCGAGCAGTTCAGTCAAGCAGTCGAATCGAACAGTTTAGTCAAGCAGTCGGGTCTAGTGATTAAGTCGAACAGTTAAATCAAGCAGTTAAGTCGAGCAGTTGAACCAAGCAGACCAGTCAAGCAGTTGAGTCTAGCAGTCGAATCGAACAGTTAAATCAAGCAGTTCAATCGACAGTTCAGTTGAGCAGTTGAGTCGAGCAGTAGAGAAGAGCAATCGAGTCGAGCAGTTAAGTCGAGCAGTTGAATCGAGCAGTCAGGATGAGTACTGAGTCAAGTAGTCCAGTCGAGCAGTTAAATCAAGCTGTTCAGTCAAGTCGATCTGTCCAATAGAGCAATTGAGTCGACCACTCGAATCGAACAGTACAGTCGAGCAATCAGCTCGAGCAGTCTATTCGACCAGTCCAGTCGAGCAGGCTAGTCGACCAGTTGAGCAATCAAGCAGTCCAGCAGTCGACCAGTGAGGTAACTGAGAATAGAACCCATTGCTACGAAAGCATGACGTCCTGTCAGGCTCAGGGGCATGTTTTTAGTTACTTGTAAACCTCTTATGACGTCTTGTCAGAGACCTGGTTTTGGCTACAGACAAGCCTCTTATATGATTGGGTGCTTTGCGATAAACGCGGTCCAAAGGAAACACCGCGCTTGAAGTAAACACCGCGCTAGAATTATTGTCAGAATGTTGTGAACAAACATGTAGTTTACATAACTGTAGCGTCAAAGGTAAATAAAACTTTATGATTTCTGTGTAATTTCTTCCAATAATAACAAAACCGACCCGGCAACAATGAAAGAGCATTTCGTTTTTGAGTTGTGCGGTGGATAACTATAAATGAATCTCCCAATATACAAGAAAAAAATGTTGCGTATTTTGAGGAAGGACATCAGCAAAAGATCTTGAAATAGACACTTTAATAATCCACTTCCTAAATAATTCAAAATCTTTGCTGAAAATACCTGCAGAGATGAAACCTAATAAAACGTTAAAATTTTTCTAACTGTTCGTTGGTAAATGATAAAGCATTGAATTTTAACACCAAACTGTTGGTTGGAAAGCCCATCAAGAAGCAAGTAAATAAATAAATTTAAAAAATTAGTAAAATAGATTTACACCAAATTTATAATCAAAATAAGCAAAAACACAAAAAAGAAACGATGGAATGACAACACAAAGGAAAAGGAAAGGATTGAGGAATGAAAACATTCAAACTAAATTATATTAGCATAAAGAAAACTGAAATGAAAATCTCTAATAACACTAGCCCGTATGAGACATTTTCGATGATTTTTATTTTTGCAAGGGGCCAAATCCTGAACAGATTTTCAATTCCCTCAATATCAATATCAATAAAACTTACCCGTAACTATTAAATCGAATGCCTTTTATCCAATTACTTTTTTGTTAGATTATAGTCCCTTTAACAGCTTCTGTTATTCGTAACTTCTGCGGGGTTGGGATTTGAGCCCGGGTCCTCGGCATGAGAGGCGTGAATGCTATCCAATACACCGGGACTGACCCCTACATAGGAAGGTTGACGTCATAGAAAAATCAATATTTTATTTTAAACTATTTTTGTGATATTTTTTCTGCCAAACGTTAACTTTTATTCACATCACAAAAATGAATTCTGCAAAACAAACTTGACGTGAAAGACTTTTTCTATAATTTTTCCTGAATTCAATTGACAAAAATCTGAAACTTTGTGATTTCCGACGCAAATAGTGCTAAATTCTAGTGTTTGGGCTAAGCAATATAAAACACCTCACGAAGAAGAATGCGCTAGTTTGTGTATGTGTGAGCGTAGTCGCTTGAAGCGCTGGGTAACACTATCTGTGGTCCATTCTTATTGGAACGAAGAGGAATTGAAAAAAATCTCGCGCAATACCTATTGACCAGTATTTAAATTAATTAGGAGCCTGACATAAGTATTTGGCTCTTCATTTGTGTATTACATGAATAAAGTATATTGATATAGTTCGTGATAGTTTATTATTTTAGTTCCTGTGAGTTCTGGTTTTGCTAATGTTACTGAAGTTTAAAGTACGCCAAACTATGTTTGTTACGCAAAAAATTAAGCTGAGAAAATAAAATACTACAAAGAAAATGACTGGGTCTCAAATGTATGCATGCAATATCTGGATGGTTGTGATCGTGTTGACATAGCTAGTAGTTGAGTGACAACCACTTGCTTCTGGCGCTAATGTATATGAACGATTCAATGATACACTAGCGCCAGCAGCAAGCTGTTGTCACTGCAAAACTAATTATCTTCAATGAGCCCGGAATGTAGGCAATAGCGACACGTTATCAATCGGTCTCTCTTTTGATCTGTTTTTGCAAAGCATCTAATCCCTGTGCAGGCTGTTTCGGCCGGTCGGATTTAAAAAACACCGACACCACTACCACTATCAAAAATGGGATCAATTTAGCCGCAGTGACTTCATCATTTCTCGCGACTATAACTCAAAATCAGTAGCGTTTCGTTAAAACCAAAATACACGCCGATATTCAGTAAATAATATTCTATCAACTGGTATAAAAATCTTGCCTCGAATAAATATAGTTTCAACGTAATTCCTGAATATTGTTCAAGCTGCCGCTTAATGGGCTGGAAATACCCTCCCGTACCCTATATTTATTCTTGGCAGATATGTATTTCGCCTACGACTTGCAGGCTTCCTCAATTCGAAAACAGACACTGAGGAAGCCGGCAAGTCGTAGGCGAAATACGCATCTGTCAAGAATAAATATAGATAGTAGAATTAAATTGGATTAGTTTTCTTCTTTTTATTTAATTCCAAGAAAACTTTTCCAATCAAATGCTACTATTTATATTTATTCGCGACAGATACGTATTTCGCCTACGACTTGCAAGCTCTATCAATGTCTGTTTTCGAACACAGATACAACTGAAAAATTTTCTTTTTTATTTAATTTCAAGTCGCTATTTGTTATATTTCTGCAAAAGTAAATGTATTTTCCCTTATCACTGATAATTGCAATCAATTTTTCAATCATCTTCCTTATTCTACAGGAATCGAGCCCCGAATTGGAAGCAATAATTTCTACTTCAACGAGACGAAAGGTTTCTACTGCCTGCGCAATGAAACCGGAGACAAGTGCCTGCGGGAAACGAAAGGACGCAAGCACCCTCGGGTTGATCCGGTGGTAGTGTCAAAGTTACGCAAGTTTTTCGTTGAACATAATCAAAAATTCTACGAGCTAATCGGTGAAGACCTCGGGTGGCCAGAAGAATAAAACATCCAGATTCAATAGTAATGGAACGGCATGGAACGTCCGGCATGGTATCGGAGTGGAAGGCGCACAATGGAGTAAAGTAAACCTTAGCATGTTCGTATGAGTGGTGAGTTTGAAAAAGAACTGAACTTAATTGTAAATACCATCTAATACCATGGTGTTACACAACAATCGTCCTGAAAATCTGAAATTTCCTGAAGCTAACAACAAGTAATATTGCGGGACTACGAAACTGGATATGAGTAAATAAGCTTACTGTACTAGAAAAATGTTTCATAAAACGGATAGATAGGAACCAATTATTAAAATAACAATGATCTCGGTTTATGACCTGCAAAGAGACAAAGAAGTGGTGGTGAGGTGCTGAAGGCGAGATATTGCGGCAATAGCTTGAACATTTATTTTGTGCTTCTATATATGTTTTCTAGTTTTCATACAAATCTTGTGCAAACGATATTACTGGTGAAGTGAAACTAAGACAAGATTTCTTAATTGTTCAAATTGTTTGCTGCAAATCGTTAAAACGAAAACACGCAGAACGTGGTTGATATTACATTTAAAGTGTAGCTCAACAAATATCAGACGCTCTGTGGCTACAATCCAAAGAGCATGAATGTTGGGACTTGAACACAACGTTTCATTTAATTTTAATGAGCGTTGCTTTTGCGAGTTTGTCTGGATCTGTGAATGTAATTGATACGGTAGGTTAAGGATGGGAAAATTCATTTTCCTATTCTGACTGCAGTGCATGGAATGCGGAGTTTAGCATTCGTTCTGCATGGCTGTTACATTTATTACTGGTGGTTAACATTTATTACAGCAGTGTCCCGTAATGTTCCCAAAATGTCCAGTTAATATTGGTGTAAAGGCGACTCTTAGGTTAAACAGAATAGCAACTATTCTGTTCGAAGCCTGAAATTTAGACATAAATTTTTATACACTTTTATACTAATTATAGAATTTTTCATATGTGTTCTAAATATAAAATATCAGATTATAAAGAATAATCTGATTTGCGCATTTAGTTCAGTGGAGGAAAAATAAAAATTATTTATGGAAGAGGTTATTCAATAGTGCTATTTTCATAGAACAGCAGAACTGTACTGCATGGTTAGCCAGAAAACCATTTCTAGTTACTCGCATGCCATTTTCTGACCTGAATTTACCTATCGGAAGTGAATTCCTCCCTAATGTCGGGGTACAGCAGGTGCTTATTTCTACACCTGCTGCTGCTGGTGGTTCTGCTGCTACTGTTGGTAGGACTATATACCTAGCACTAACGAGTAGAAGATTTGATGTGTTTTGAGTGTGGGAGTTATCACGTGATGTGGTAATGATTTCCTGTTGTTTCAGAAGTTCCCGATGAGTGCCTGTCTAGCAGAACACTGAACGTTGCTAGAGCACTCGACCCACAAAGCTTTAGGGTTGATACTCAAATGTTGACTTTTAAATTGACCACTAAGTAGAACGTCGAAACTCAAACGAAACGTCATGCAAATTTGTGTGGGTGTTATTATTTTCGGATAAATAGACCCACTCCCACAAATAATTTGGCTACTTATTCTCCGTTTACCGCAGCGAAAATCCAACGAAAACGAGAAGTTAAAGCAACACGTACATTCTGGGCCAGAGCATAAACCTAAATCAATGCACAGGTTGTGCCTGGATGAACGTCGACGGTTGGCAAACGAAGACAGCCCAAAATGCATATTTCTACAATCTTATCGGACACATTTTCAACCACATCACGCGAACTTGTTATTCACTCGGTAATGAAATTCATCTGTCTTGACACTTTGCCCTTCTAGTTGAAGCAATGTTACATAAATTGTTCCTTGAAAGCTTTTCTAGCCCTGCACTAGAGGAACTTGCTCGTAACAAGGACATCAGAGGAAGCAGCCTGAGTTGAGTAAAAAAGCGTGCTTGGATATGAACAGTGACTGTCGGACGAGAAAGCTTAGCAGTCACGAAGTCAGTCAACAGTTATTCTTCCCGGGCAACACGTTCCAATTGGGAACGTACTGCTGGTTGGGAGTTATACTATACACAAGGCCAGGTTATTCAAGGATGGCACGTACCTATGGCACATACCGTAATCGTAACGTTCCTGATCCTAATGGTTTTTTAATTCAACAACGCTGACCATCAAACCTTTTTCCATATTCCCACAGACAATTCTATAGTATATCCGTCCGCATTAAGAGTTTACTCGCTGCTTTGAATTCCAATAGAAACATACTCGACAATTTTAATTGTTTCCAGGACATGTGGGCGCGCAATATGAAGGTGACTCGCAAAGGACGCGATGGGATTGAACTAGAGTGGCGGAAACACTCAAACAGAGGAACAACTATTTATTTGCCCAAAAATCCAACTTTCTCATCGCGGTTTACGCGATGAGCATTCATTCGGATAAGTGATGTGGTGTTGGCAGCTTCGTGAATGCACTTTTGATGCACAATAGAGTTGTAAACGTTCGTGCGGTAATAAAGTCACGTACCGGTTTCCAACGGATATGCGCTTATACGCTTTGCCCGAGCTATGGGGTGTCAATGATCATCCCCTCAGTGAGCTCAAATCGTTTTTCAGTTTTATTGGTCAATAGTCAATGCTACCGAGTTCGGAAAACGATAACGTAATGGCTCAGTTTTTTTCTTCTTCAACTCTTCGTACGATGAAAAATTTTATCATTACTATCCATCATCATCTGCAGCTGTAAAAACCAACATTCCGAATACAACTGATGATGCTTGATAACAGCATTTATTCATTTATTCGCCTTTATTGAGGTTTCATTATATTGGCATAATTTCTATTCATCATTAAAAAAATATGACGTAATATTATAATACAGACTTTACGCATTCCATCTATGAAACATTAAGTGGTTAAATCTAGGGAGTAAAGAGCCCTTTCGATTAATTCAAATTGTACATAACAAGGTTTTTGCTAATTAATTTGTCAAATTGGTTTAATGAAATGATGCTAGAAGACTGATTTTACCTTGATACTGACTCTATAGCTACAAAAATGTTATAACCAAATTTTTGCTTTTTGACCCAAAACGAACAATCTGGTCGAGTTTGGTGAAAATCCGAGAAGGTCTATTACAGGTGACTCGGGCACTTGACGTGGAATGACCCGTATATATGTTGGTCCCCGGCAGTAAAGTTATTTACGAATCTGCATCTGCAGCAATATTTTCATAATTTATTTAAATTAATTTACTAAATACCTAAAAAGATCCTTCTTTAATCGTTTATAATTTCAATAATAATTAATAATTTAAGTTAATAATTTTTGTAACAAGTAAATGTGCAGAATGCGGCTCGGCCCAAAAGATGCGTAACGGTAACATCGTTGAATGAAAGAAAAATTTAGAGTCAGGTACATACTAGATTACGTAGTTGAAAGCTGAAAGCAAGGGATTCATCCGTAACATTCAGCAGAATAAATATGTTTAATCCGAACGCCAACGCACCCAGCCTTTATTGTGTAGGAAGGCAAGCATCATCATTGTTATCCCGGTGGCAATCTTTTTTTTTCTCTCGCTCTGCGATTTCAACCCACGCAGGACAAAACTTTGCTTCAGCCACCGTCTCTATTTCGTGCATTTGCTGTAATTGGTATACATACTGTTTGACGTCTAGAAGGGCTTTCCACTTGGATCTGATTTGTACCCTAAGAAGATTTGTGCCTATATGAGGCACAATTATGGTTCTACGGAAATTGTATTTACATAAATTACTGCGGAAGTTTCTTCTGCATAGCCCTTTTCGCTACGGTACAATAAATTGTTTTCATGTTTTTTCTTGTGAATTGTTCATATTTTTATACGGGAAAGACAAAATGTCAATTGAACAAACATAAAATAATCAGCTTTATTTTGAATTTTTTAACGTACCAACACCAGGCAAAGATTTGTTTGCAACCTAAAAAATGTTCATACTATATTTTGAATAAATAATATGGGTATGTTAGCGCAATTGCATGATTTATTCAAAGTAATAATCAGAAGAAAATGAGACAACATCGCAAGGCAATCAATGTTTTTGATAGTGAGATGAAAAAAACATAAATGACACATGCAGCTGATCTCGTTGGCTAACAAAGAGCAACCCATTCAGCAAAAGCAAGAAGCATACTCCTAAACTCTTCAAATGACTGCCATATATTTTCGATTGTTGAGTGACCATTTGCAGGAATAGTGAAAGGACAGAACAAACAAGCGAGACAAAGTGCCTCCCATCCTTCTGTCCGCAATACTGGAAGAATGTACGGGAAATTCTCCTCGTCCTGAAATCGAAGGGAAGCATATGTGGATTGAAGGAATAAGTTGAATGTTTTATTTATCGAAATACTTCTTGGTTCTATCTTCGTTTGATCGCAAAAACAAATTCTTCTTTGTTAGCTTGTTCCTTCTATAAACAGCTTACTTTCTCGAGATAAAAGAAAACATATTTGGAAAATTCTGTTGTTATGTCCTTCATTTACAAATAAAGTCCTACCATTATGAATGTTGGACACATTCTGGTCTTTGTCTCATAACTTTTATTTCATTATATTATTATTTCATGGGACAATTTCTCAGAATGTACAAACGTTTGTCTTAAAAGAAAATACAGACATGCTAACATCAGCATGTTCTCGGACAGTCCAGCGAGCTTGAAGCTTTCTAGTGTTCCTCAATAATTGTCTATGATTATAGATTTATGATTGATTCTTGCAGCAGCGTGGTAGCCCTTCGGGTGATGGAACTGCAGTGGTAATAGATAGAGATACATTTGTAGTGGTCGACGAATTTACTTACCTTGGTACGTTAGTGACATGTGACAACAATATGAGTCGTGATGTAAAAAAGCTGAGCTCCCGAAGCCTGCAATTCCGTACAAAATTCGCATTCTATGAGATACTAACTCTCCCAGTGGTACTCGGTGGCCACGAAGCGTGGACGTTGAAAGAGAGCGACCGACGAACTCTTGGCGTTTTTGAGCGTAAGATCCTGCGATCCATTCTTCGCGGCATATTAGACAAAAGAGTGTGATGCAGGCGCATGAATCATGAAACATATTAAGTATACAGAGAGGCGGATATTGTGAAGCGACTAAAACACGGCAGGGTACAATGGGCTAGCCACGTAGCAAGGATGCCAGATGAGAGACCAGTGAAAACAATATTTAGCAGAGAACCCGAGACGACTGATGTACATGTCATTTCCTTACTCACTTCACCTCGTCTTTCCATGATACTGTAATTAATGCATCGCCGTTCTTCCGCGCTTAAGGAACTATAGTTAAGTCTGGAGCCCTATAGGAGCTGGAGAGACCGGCGCCTTCGGAGTGGTGGGTAATGCGCTCACAGCAGAGTTTCCGATAGATCCAGCACTCCAGCAGTTAGTGATAGATGGAGCGTTGGTGATGGGGAGCAACCATACTGCTGAATTCGAACGAGCGTCGTCGAATTCGCTGAAAGCGATACCTGATGCACAAATAACAATTCTAAAGTCGCTCGGTTATATTTTAATTCTCTAAAGGTTTTGTTGCGGTATTAATCATTACCTCTGGTTTTATTATGGTATTATACAATACCAAGAAGATACGAGTTTATAACTAACTATAAAACCAAAATGAAACTGTTAATAAAGCAAATTTAGTTGTTGTGGCGTTCCTGCGCACCTGAAGTAGCTCCAAATGGATCAACCGGCATCAACTCTCGTAATTCTGCAATCGGAACGGATCTCGCCAAGGAAGATAACGGAGTGCAAAACGTAAGCGGATTTGAGTCGACTCAATCCTGACCATCCCGTTTTGATAATACGGATGCCAAACAATGGAACCGTATTCGAAAGTCGAACGGATGAGTGAGCCTTAAGACAATACACGTTGGTGAAGCCTTTAGCGATGCGGAGGACGAATCCTGGAGTTCTGGATGCTTTGTCCACATTGTAGGAAATGTGTCCTCTAAGCGATAACTGACTGTCGAAGATAACGGCGAGATCCTTCACCTGGTCGACACGTTGGATTTCAGTACCATCGAGCTTGTATTTAGTTGAAAATAACAGGTTGACGCATTCGTGCGAACGAAATAATAGAGCATTTCTCAGGATTCACGAGCATGCAGTTCAAGTTACACCAATCCATAAAAGTGTCAAGCTCTCGTTAAAGACGGATTGCAGCGACCTTGGAGATTCAGATCATCAGCGTAGGATAAACGGGGCCTTTAAGAACGTGGCTGACATCATTGAAGTACAGCAGGAAGATTACCGGTCCCAAATGACTGCCTTGCGGGATTCCGAACGAGGCCGAAAACGCATTAAATTGAAAACCTTTAACCGTCACAATCAGTTTACACCCTGCGAGATAGGAATTAAACTAATGCAGCACACTCCCGGCAATACCGAGTCTTTCCAATTTGGTAATTGCAATAGCATGATTGATTTTGTCGAACGCCGCAGATAAATCAGGATAGATGACGTCCGTATGAGCACGATCCACTGAGCTTTCCGCAATATATGATGTGAGACAGAGCAGATTTATAGTGGTTGATCTACCTGCGATGAATCCATGTTGATCATCACTTAAGTATTGTTTGCAGTGTGACAGCAGCGGAGTCATGATTACAAGCTCGAATAACTTCGAAGTGACATACAATGCTGAGGTTCCTCGGTAGTTATTAATGTCTTCCCGATCCCCTTTTCTAAAAACAGGAAGTATAAGGGCAGTTTTCCATACGGACGGAAATACCCCAGAAGTGAGAAAGAAACAATGTTATAATCAATCGGTTTTCCTGTCACAGGAAGCAACTAAAATGGTTTTGCCAGAAATTAAGCGTGATATGACTACTTAATTTTTTTAACTTGATGCTTAAAGAGGAAATAAAAACCTTTTGAAGAGTGGGCAATGTAATAAAACCTGGAATTGTTACTTGCGTTGTCGAGTGTCGGGGATCAAAGTCGCAGTTTTGTGTTTCAAGGCAAACTTGAAGGATACGAAATTTAGCGACTGCGGGTCGGTTTCCTTTTTTACTAGGGGTCCAAACAAAAAAGTGAGTTTTATTGTACTCTTATGGCGGTTTTTATGACCAATTTTGGTCTTAAATGCCCTCATAAGAGTGTAATAAGACCCAAATTGTTAGTAGGGGGGACAACTCATGTAGCATCATATTATCATTTTATGCATATATGTATGTTGGATTCTTATGATTAACTGCACTAGCGCTGACGAAGATAGCTCTAAAGAGAATGTATTATACTTCGCATTTTTATTGAAACGCCTCTAGAGTCTAGGGATAAGCCAAAATCGCAGTGATTTACCATTAGTCTCTCACGGGAGCCCGAGAAAACTTGAAACTTTTTCGTCAATTTCGGCTGGTGCCGATTAATTATTCGAAATTATTCGTTCACCGAACGTTTCATGTTGGCATGTCACGCCGTTTTGTTGAAACTATAGTTACTTTACATTCAGGGCACCAATAGTGGGATAAAAAGTCAGTGATATTTGCTCTATAGCGGTCACCATTAACTATTACCTTCAAACATCATTTTTAAAGAAAATTGGAGCCAAAATTCCTCCGGCCCATAAAGTGGACCAAACAGTGACATTTGCACACAGTGCAAACAGTGATAATGGCACGAGGGTGAGCGGCCCTGTAGCCACAAGTTTACCGAGCCTACCTTGGCAAGCAAGCAAATTAAAGCCTTTCGAGTAAATTAAAACTACATTCCGCGCTTCCTGGCTCTACTGTGTTACCTGACTCATAACGAATATACGTTATATACGGAGGAGGGTCTTGTAACTCACTAACTTTGTGGTTTTTCGTTTAATTGATCATCAATTCGAATAGAGCATACAAATATCAACTAGGGTTTATTTCTAATTCCCGTCGTAGTAAGGAAAGCCACTCTAATTTTCTCATTTCTTAGGTGGATTTAATGAATACTCCAAAAGCTCTGCTGCTGATTTGACTCAAACACACTTACCTTCCGATCCGTGCCCTCTGAATTCACTAAAAAACGATTAATAAAGCATTTGGTTGAAATTACGCAACTGACTTTATATCTTAAATTCGTCATACCGTTTTAAAATCCGTCCATAAAAATTTTTCATCGTCCGAACTAAAAATCATAATGATGTTTACGAAGCTAGCGCGCATGTATTTGTGTAAGACAGCATGACAAATGATATTCTGCAATATTTCTGTACCTTATGCAAGTTTTCCCGGCTGCATAATAATAACAATGCGTTGCGTGAGTTACCCAGTAAACCATTTGGTTTGTATATCTCGATTGCAACTGAGGTATACGAAATCATATCATGAACAGTCATGAATTGTATATGAAGACACGCACGACTGCAAAACAACTTATTGTTCACTTCGATTTGACATACTCTAATCATTATACAATTCCAATGTGAAAATGACATGAAAACAATTTAATGTGAACTTTCTATTACGATTGTGTGTTATCTGGGCGATGTCTGAGAAATTCAGAGATAGTAAAACGATCCACATTTCATATTATATGCAGAACATAATCACTGAGATGGAACGTCTCAGTTCAAATCAGAAATAAAAAGTTGCTTTCGACATAAACAACGATCATCCTCTGATAATATTCTCGTCGAGCATTATTTGCTATTTAACCCTTTTGTAGGATATTTATTTTCTATATTTGTAGAAAACACTGGGATTCATACTAAGACTAACCGCAACCATGCTTTGAGTGAAGCAATATGCAGAGATTAAGTTAGACTATTAGTTTTCAATGATAAATAACGATATATTAACAATCACTTGGCAATAATCAATATTCGAGCGAGCAAATAAGATGCCCGACCTAAAAACTCGTGATATTGGTAGGTTTATTCCGCTTCACATGCCCTTAGCTTCCATATAAAAGGAACCGGCCATATCTACCATGCACCTCCATTACAGGTGTAAAATATCTCGCTGCTGCTTTATGCTGAGCTTTGCTTTAACTTTTCCTGTTAGTATGCGAAATGTATAAAGCATTTGTCACTTAAACTTGGGACTGAGACTTTCGTGAAAATCTAGCATCTGGCATATCTGCGCCAAAAAGAACAATCGATAGTGATTTTCCGTTCATATTTGTGTTTCTTCCTGCGGAGGAGATTTAATCCTACTCCTATAATTTATCAGATTTGCTTAGAGAATATTTTATAAATTTTTTATGATGCCATTTCCACCCAACGGCAAGCAGTTTTAATTATTTACGCTTAGTCTCAACATGCTTGCAGTGTGCACATAAATGTGTATTTCTTTTTATATTGTTTCGTGGAATGGTTATTTTCCTCTTTTGATTGGATTTAGCAACCATTACTGGTTTGTTGGCGTTGTTATGATGGGCTGGCGATGGCCGTTCGTGCTACTTTGACTGAGACTTCATCCTTAAATTTATAAGTATTGGATCGTTTGGGGATTCGCTGATTTGGAATTCCATTCGGGTAAACAAATTTACATGGTTTCCCGATTTTCGTGCCGGATTAAATATGCAAACGTCGATTCAGAAAAAAATATGCTCGCGGCGGACGCTGTCGCGCGGTCTGTAACAAAGCACTTTGACAGACAAATTATGATTCCGTGTATTCCGAACGGGTAGTCCATACACTACCTTTTCTCCTGTTGTCATTCCCGAACTAATTCAAGCGCGAGAAGAGCGGTGTGCAAAAAGTGACGGACGCGTGTTTGTTTGCAGATGTTCTCGTTGTCGAGTGGCGAAGCGCGCCACCCGCCATCCCGTCTGCACGTTGCATTACCAGGAAAGGAAAGTCAAGGAAAAACATATTTACTCCCAGGCTTACCAGAAATACAGCAGGAAAGCTGGCAGGTAGTGGCGACGTGCGGGTACTAGGGGTAGTTAGCGTAAACGTAGCATAAAGCCATGAGCTTGCCGCTCTGCACTGGAAGAATAAAGGTGTTTAGTTTGTGGAAACTATGTACATTGCCTTGTCTGGATGTTTACGGGAGTGTTTTTAACTTCTGTTAATTTTTTTAGTAACTGGAAAAAAGTACTTTCTGGGAATTTATGCAATTGTGCGGCCCGTAGAATACCACAAATTATAAAACTCGTCGCGGTGCATAACGTTTTATTTCCTCTCTTTTTTTGTTATTTACCTAATGAACATAATATAAAGTGAAAATATCGATTTTTTACGAATTTTTTAACTTATTGCCGAGATTCTGGTAGTATGAATTTCATTCACACACATTCAATTTCACGAACAGTCTGCTACTAAATCCGTTAATTACGGTTGGTGTCCCGTTACATGGCTTCCTTATTTGCATATACGTATACCTTACTTTGCTTCCGAAGGGCCAACCAACACCATTTTCCAATGTCTATCCGTTTTGCAGATGCTCATTTTGCAACTGGCTAAATTAACAGGTTGGTATATAATGCCGTCATTACCGTAGTATTATCTCAGTTTTGGCCTTTATGCTGCCAGGCCATTTTCAATAAGGCACCTTTCATTTATAATGAAGCGGCAGGGATACACTGCGGCACCGGACTGATATATCGAACAACAAGATACAGCATAGTGACCCAAAATGAAGACCTGCGCGAGCAGAAAATAGGCTCTTTACTCCGATGTAAATAACATCGTGACTGAATGGATGGTAAAAATGTAGGCTTCCAGTCAACTGCATGGTCACGTAGCCAGGGGGAAGGGGTCAAGCTGTTGCTGATGCTATTGTTCGCCTTTTTGTATAGGTTTATCCTCTCGCGGATTAACCTTTCAATCAGTCGGTGTCAAAAAAGTGCACACTCGCTTTAGTTTGGAGCGCTACGTGACCCGCTCTCAACCAGTGGCTATCTAGCTGGACCTGGACAGTAGCCAATTTTGTACAGACTGAGGGGCGTCAGTCATAGAATATAACTATCAAAATGATAAAAAGATTTCCCCGTAAACCGGATCCAGGGCAAAGGATATTGCCGTATGTCCGTCCATATAGAGAAAATTTCCAATTGAATGGCGAAGTAATTATAGAAATTATGTACGGTAGAGTATCATTATTGCACGGGTGACAGCAGGTTATCCTAATAAAACGAAAGCCAAATAAAAGTTAGCAGAAAATTACAACAGCAGAAAACATAGAATGGCCGGGTTACAAGGTCATACATTTTTCGTTAGCCTTTTCAAGGGATAATGTTGTCATCAGTAGTGTTATGTTTACATATTATTTATTGCAGTATGATGCTGCAAAGCTTGGGCACTCAGGGGGACTAGGAATAAGTAGATAGCTGTTATCTAAATAACGGTGCTTTGTTTCCGCCGAAGAATGCTTCCATAGTCGTAGAAAGCAGCAATTGGATCGAGGCCATAATAGAGTTTTCTTTTATTCTGCTGCACGGAAAGAGCGCTACGTCCAATCGCATCATTTGTTTCATCTATTTTATATAGGAGACGTATATTATGAGAATTCCTTTCGGGCTTTTTCTATATGCAGGGTTCAGTTTTATAGCATCTGCGATTTAGACATCAGTTGTAGTCTAAGAAAACGATTGAAGCAAGTTTGAAAATTGTAAACTATGCTTATTATTTAAAGATTATTTAATTAATTATATATATCAGCATCAGCACTATAACTCGAGCGGAATATTAGTCGATAAGTCAAGCTTCACGTTAATTCGTATTTACAATACTCGCCGTTTTATAATTTATCTACTTGATGGAAGAACCGGGAACTCAATAAAGTAAGGGAATTGTGTGAGAAAAGGTACGGCATAAACAGAACATTTTTCACTCCCGAAGGTATGCTCAACTATCAGCGCAACCTCATATAAAACGAATAGCAAGTCTTCTGCTTTCGATGGAGTTTTGATTTCACGTATGAAGCGGGTTGTTTCTTGCACCGCGGTGGACTCAAGAGACATAAATATAAAAAATACTGCATTGTCAAAGATACGACAGAAATTTTCTAGGAGCGTATAGTTAAACTCCGTGCCATTTACTTACTTGCCTTTATACTTTTTTAATGAATTTGCGTTTCCTAATAGTCTAAAGCGAAGCATAAATACTATTTTTTTTATTTGGCAGATTTCGCAGCCATTAGAGTACAGGACAATTGCAGAGCTAGTGTTACGATCAGGGAATCAACATATCGTTGTTTATAAACAACAAAAATGAAGAGTTATTCTCTGCCTATAAAACAAACATACGTAGCAACCAGAATGTATCACGACAACAAAATAAAGGGACAAACTAATGTCACTTGGCGGGGATAAGTAGGACAACTTTCGATGAGAATATATTTTGATACACACTCGCTCTCACAAGCGCTTTATTTAGTGTTACAGGCATAAAATAAAATATGTGTTTGTCGCAAATCGACTGGTTCAAGACGATACTTTATCAGCAACTTGAACAAAAGGGACAAACAGCAAAAACTTAAGAAAAAGACTAGCTGGCTTTGACCCAAAGTCTGGTGTGCAATGCTTACCACTGGTAAGTTACCAACGTTACCTTGGTAACTACCAAACACTTGCGCTGCGGACAGAGTGCGGCATGATTAGGTTTGTGTTAGACTAAATCAAGTGGGAGGTATGCCTATTTACTAAAACCGTGTTTGTGTTATGTAGCCTAATTAATTAAAAACATTTGTTTCGTGGGAAAGTTGAAAAATTCTTGAAAACTAGGACAAAACTTGAGCACTAGAGCAGCGGTTCCCAAATAAAGGTTCGCGAATAATTTGGCATGAATGGCAGACGTTATATTCTTTGGGTTGAGCATCGAATTCAATATCTTGTGAATATATTTTGCTTTACGTGCTTTTACTGACCTCTTCTACTCCCCGTGTACCCGTAGATGACTCACCCCGAACGTGGCTACGTCGAGCTTCTGCTTTGGCTGCTTCGCCTGGTTGTCCACTCTTCGATGAATCATCGCAGATGTTCCGACTCGGAACTCTGAATGGCTTCTCCGACTCGCCGCCGGCTCCCGCGTGCTTGTAGGGTGTCCGACCCTGATTTCCCGGCTTCCAATCACTACGCGCTCGCACCCAGGCGCTGATTGTCGTGGAGCGTGTTTTGGTTTCAACAACGATACCGTGTCAAGCCGCGCACTTGTTGCCACATTAAAGCGGGTAGTAGCTTGCTCACACCCAGTGACTGATCGCCTCGGAGCGATTTCGCGTTTCTTCACCACAATTTCGTCATGCACTTGTTAGCGTACGAAGTTGTGCACGGACACTAATCGTCGCGAAGCGATGTCGTTTCTGCCACATTTCTTCACAGGCTGCAGCCGGTGGAATGACGACGATTTTTACGATGAATTGCCCATGTGGATGCTCCTATGCGGGGATGATCTTTTTAGGCCGTACAATGAAAAAACGGCGCTCTCGTGTTAGTGATCGTCCGAACCGTATGTATCACACACCAATACTCGAGAACCGTGGCGCGAACGACCTAGACTTGTTCTTTGCGACACTTTTACCGGAGCACGTTTTTCGCATACGGAGGCACGTCTGCCTTATCGCGTAGTTCGAACAAAAGAGAGCGTAAAAATTGATCGGAATTCTTCTTGTCAGCATAAGCCTCTTCTTTTCTCATTGACGACATTAAACGATCTCTTGCACACTCATATAAATGCCCATACGTACGTGTGGGTGAAAATCTGCCAAAATGTTTTGATCTCTTGCGCTTTTTGAGAACTTCCTATTCCGCTTCACCCCTATAATAAACTTTTGGAGGTGGCAGCAACTTACGTTCGTCAACGCGATTTGTCTTTTGACAGTCAGTGCTACCAGTTTTATTCACGAAATGTTTCATACCACGTTATATTAGGTTACCTCAATTCGAGTTGAAATTACACAAACGTTATTATCTGTTAGCGTAGACAATAGAGATGTCACATTTTTACAAATCAGTACAAATACGATACGGGTTAGTTTGGAGCCATTGTTGCGTCCATCGGCAGATTTATTGGATGAGCGGAGAAAAGCGAAAGCCAGCATTGAGAGGGCACGAACCAGATCGGCTGGGTTAACCCCGTTAAATCCGTCAACGATACAGTGGGCTGGAGAGGTCTTTTAAAATTCTTGTAGACGGGGCAAGAGTGCCTGTGTTAACTCTCTAGTTGAGGAGGGAGAATGAAAAAGGATCGCCGCCAATGAAGCACTGCAAACGTTAGAGGATTCCAGAGCTATCCTAGATTTGGTCTATTGTCAATAGCCCCAACTCGTATCTCACAAGACTCCAGCCCTATCTCATGCCAGCAGTGACCCTTATAGGGTCAGACAAGACGCCATTGTGCAACTCCTTCACGAGAACACTTCACGAGTAAGGTAAGGCTGTATGCCCCACTTAAGAACGTTACGTTACGTTAATTAACGTTACAACTACGAATAAACTTGCATAGTAGGCTGGTTTCAACGAATTTTAACGTTTCTCGTTAGTTTTGCAGTTTAATTGATGCTAGTTTGGGAATAAACGAACTAGGGCGTATTGCCCAGCTGGGTCACATTTTCTACATGTCCCCTACTGAACTTCGATGAGAAGGACAAGCTTATGTGGAACTCCTCTGTGCCTAAGTACACCCAAATGTTTTTCGTGATTGAGTCGGTCTTTTCAAATCACCGATCATCAACCGAAGAGAATCCTGGAATTCGTTGATCTGCTCCAATATGATGCGAAGCGTTGTGATAGAGTCTACACTTGACCTGCCAACACGGAATCCAGTGTGCTACCGCCGGAGTGTAGCGTTGCTCTTCTCCTGGATCCGGTGGAGAATTACCTTACAAAGTACTTTGAAAGTGATACAGAGCAACATGATGCCACATCAGTTATCGCATTCAATTAGGTCTCGTTTTTAAAAGACTTTGACCAATATAGCTTGCATCCAGCCCACCGGAAAAGTTCCTTCGTCGACTAGGGACTTAGTCCAGGCTCTCTTGCCTCGCATACAAATTCGTTTAACAGCGCTCTCTAGTTCGGCGTATTGTTGACGGGCAGCTGTCTTAGCCGCTCTGGTTCACGCTCGCTGAATACCGGTTTTTGCCTCTCTCCGTTCGTCGATCTACCTCCAAGTTTCATCCGAAATACATTTGCTCCGTCCGCTGCGCACTTTACCGAGGGTTTCGTCTCTGGTCGTGATGAAGGCGTTCTTGATGCCGGTCCAGTGTTCTTCGACGGTTCCACTAGCTGGTAACTTCGTGGCTCGGAATTCAAATTTTTCGACAAAATTCCTTTTCACCGGCGAACGTCGTAACGACATCCTACTTTCGCCTCCCGTCGTTGGACACGAGCGACGTATAAACGTATCTGGTTCCAAAGATATAGTATACCGTAAAACATATAAACGATGAAGTCCAGCCGTGCACATACCTTGCTTGCAAAGGTATGTGAAATTCAATAAGTTCAAAAATTTAGCTAATCTAAACTCATTGGTGGAACCAGGGTGGGGGCTAGGGGGGCTAAGCCCTCCCTAGGAGAGATTTAGCCCACCCTAGAAAATGGACCTGGCCGACCAAATAAAATGGTTGAAAAAAATGCTGCGGGCTATAGCACCCCTCTAAAAATAAGCGCCAGTTTCGCCAACTAAACTCAATCGTAAAAAACTTATAAAAATGAACAATGCAAACAGTGTAGATAGGCATGATTTCTGAATGATAATATTCGAGGAAATTGAAAGATAATTTTTCTTTAACATATACCCTCTTAAAAAGCTTTTCCATGCACTTTCACGCGATGTATTGATCTGGCCATGAAATAAAAACGTGATGTAGATACATGTGATCGTCTCCTTAAATGTTTTTGGTGCTTCCCTGCAGATGTATGACACACACATGTTATAACACATGTTGATTTAATAAAACGATAAAATACTGCAAAGATAAAACCACTTTTTAAATGCGGGATAAAAGATTTAGTAAGAACTTATTCTTTTACATTTGTTTGAAACATTAGTTGAACGGCTGTGGTATGAAGCGAACATGAATCAATATAGCGGGTCAACACGGATTACAACGTAGAATAGGAACCATGGAAGCAACCAACAGTTGACATCCTTTTTGGGTTTGTTCAGTTTCGTTTCATCATGAATTGTTGACGACCGGATATTTACATAAACGTAAATGTTTTATTGGACTAATAAAGGAAACAAAATTGACTGAATTTTTTGGGGGTCGGGAAACGTCATCCATCAGCGCACCCTTTCTAAACGTTGATGGAAAACTGTGACACTCTATCCGTGAACCTTTGAGAATTTTCCTCATCCCTTAAATAATCATAGGGACCGAGACTGATACATCTTCTACCTCAATTTATGCCTTTTATTAAAGTTCCGGCAAATAGGTGTGGGAAGGAAGACACGGAAACTTTTTCGTTTGTATTTGCATGCGAACGCCATTAATGATTAGCTCACAGCGGCATTTGCTTTTTGGCATTTTACTAAGTGGTAGGTTCTTTAAAATCAGTTTTTAGGGGTCGAAATTAAAGTTTCAAAAACTGGTACCTATTAGAGAACTACGTATGAACCTGTGGAATTCTATTGGTGATTGGAATTAAAGTTTTCATTTTGGAATGTGACATGTACTGAAAAATAATGATAGTCTCGTTGCTTTTCTAACCATTACCCTCTATTTTCGGAAAATAAATTTCAATTTTTAAATTTTTGATTCAATTCTGTCTCCTGCCACATAATGTATTATACCATATAAATAATAACTAATCAAAAATTTAAATTTACAGTAGGTATTGGCATATGTTGCAGGCCTGTGAATTGAGAAAGGGTTGTGGGGTGGAAATCTCCCAATGATTCTTTATTGGAAATAGCTATCTGTGCTTTTCTATAGTTAACGATTTATTTTGAAGGAGGCGCATGGTATTCCACTCCATAATCCACTGCGAACGAGTTGAAACTTGTCCATTGGAAAATGAAAAATGCAGCTCGAATAACATTATCCTGTACCGAATTTTTATTTTTCTTAAAAAAGCTTTAAAATTTTAAATTTCGAAAAAACATTATTTATTTGTGGAAAATATAAACTTTCGTCACACTGCTAATTTAATTTTTTTATGCTCTGTAAATATTTTCGACCAAAGTTAGCACGGAGGTTTACATTCCAAGACACACACCGGGAAAGAAACTTTCATAAAATTATTAAAAACTTATTATCCATAATTGTAGCATTCATCAAAATTATGACAGCATTATCTTCTCCCCTTCATGCCGTTTCCATTCGGCGTAACTCAAATGGCACAGAGAATCAAATTTACCATAGCAACATCCATTAGCAAATGTCACTGACTGTCAATAAAGTCTTCTGCTCTGTTACTCTTGGCGCCACTGGGAAATGGTTTCATGCTTGTTGTGGTTAGTGCAATGTCTCAGAGCTTCAATGCCATAGCCACGTTATTCTAAAACTATATTTCCGAAATATAAGCATCGCTAGTTGAGAATCTACATTGGTAATTCCCAACGACGCATGTAAAATGCATGTAAAACTAAACAAAAATCCACAGCTAGCTCCATAGACAAAATACATATTTCACATGACCGTAAGTTCAAGCTCGTCCGCACCAATCTCACCACACTCTTTGAGGTCGTTCTAACGTGGCAAACAAGTTTGTAAACCGTTAGGTTAGGTTAGGTTTTTTCTTCCGCAGTATTTGCATTAAATAAACATTAGTGTAACGTTTTACTTATTTAGTTACTTCCCTCTACAAGTCCCGTTCTATTACACGTATGAGACAGGGTTAGATGCGCTCCTAAAGATGTGATGCGAAACAGGAAACTAGCCCAATGCAATAGGAGCCAAGCAGCTCGATGGTTATCGGAAATCAAAGCACGAATTGCGTTTGAATAAATTTACGCTTGAGAATGGCGAGCGATGAAAACTAAAAATAAACCACGACGGCAAAAGAAACATTACCAACAAAAAAAGCAATATACATATCAGACGCGTAGGGTTTTTCTTTCTATTCGCGATTAAACTAACCACCCAGAGAGTTGTAATTGTGTATAGAATATGATTTATACCTACAGTGAAATTAATTGTAATCTAACGTTAGGATAAACATGTCAGGAGAAGTTATTCTAACGTTCGGAAGTGTTGATAAAAAAACATCGACATAGCAGAGGCAATTTGAAACTGAAGATTAGAATGTGTTCATTGAATACTTTTCTATCAAATACATATCATAAATCAGAAACTTGAAATGTGATCATATAATGAGAATAAGCTGAAGCATTTAAAGAAACCCGTTAGTAAATATTTCACAAAAAGTTTCTAAATTCAACATTAATCAGACTACGAATATAATCAAGCATCAAGTTGTGTTATTTTTGACTTGACGTGAAACTATGTCTACATGTTTGAAATCTGTTCTTTGTTACTGTCACTGTGCTGGGCTCATCCTTTTCATGCTGTTGCTAATAAGTGCTAGCTCTCAAACTTGCTGTTACTATCGAAAAACTGATTACTGCACGGTACGGAGGTGTTTATTGAGATAATTCAGATTCAGAGATTTAATAAGCTGGAGTTTGATTTTCCAAGAAACATATTCAACAATTACATCAATTCAACAGGCTAGCTGATATCGAGTTCATCAAGTACCATGTACTCTCCTTTAATAACGAAAATATTTTATTGATGTTTTCAAGCTATGCATAATTAAATTATTAATTTATTACTGAAGAGCAAACAAAAATAAAACTAGTGAAAATCAATTAAAACCTACTCACGTGGATATTCTTTACACAAAGTAGACGAAAATAGTGTATTAATATGTATAATACAAATGAAAGACTGCTAAGTTGACTAACTAACTGAACTCGAGAACAACAAGCGCGTTTTCATTTTGCTTCATTGCAATATACGTAATTGGATACTTTGAACGTTTGGCATATTAATCTACATATGGCAATTGTAGAGACTTTATAAATGCCTGTTTGAGAGATAGTTTTAGACGATTGTTCTGTCAACATTTTGACCGATACCGAAAACACAATCGGACCTATTCCGTACATGAACTGTTCAGACATGTCTGCTTATTGTTGCTTTACATAGCGAAGTCAACTCTGTCAAAAATAGTAATGTAATCGTACGAAAACCACCGTGAATATCATTATGTATAAAATAGGACAAACTAACGCAGAAAAATTAATTGGATGCTAGGTAATATTAATATGACAGACAAAGCCAACTAAAAATGCAATGTGGACATGATTTTTGCATCGCCTGTCCTGTTTTAATGGGACAGTGTTTATTTGTTTGTTTTACACTCCATCTGACTTATAAGTCTAAATGAATTTACTCTTACAATCTATGACAAATTCAATCTCACCAGCCGCTTAAATTTATTCAGTGATTCGCCAAATTAGAAATGTTCCTCAACACAGCTAAAAACTCTGACACACGATGTGACTGGTTCGTTGCGGCCAAATTCGGTACGGTGAAACAGGTTACTCAGCAACGACGACGGCCTCAAAGTCCTTTCAGATGCGCGGAAATTCATAAGCGACAGCAATTTCGGTGAGTCAATTTTGTCGTTTAACAGTTTTGTCACGAACAAAGCCTATTGTACCTTACGTCGACATTCTAATGTAAAGGGCAGCGGTCAGTAAATGCGGAGGCAAACTTGTTGGCTTACGCCAAGGCAGATTACGTAGAGCCAGTCGTATAAACTTCCTCTGGACTCGTTCAATTCGAAGGCTCCAACAGAGCTTGGGTGGAGTCCAAACTATACATGCGTTTTCGAGGATCGGACGGACTAGTGTGCAAAAGAGTGCTTTGAGAAAATACGGATCATTGAAATTTCGGTAAATTTTGGCTATAAATCCAAGCTGGCGCATCGCTTTTGAGATTATCAGTGCTCGATGACGATCAAACACCATTTTCGAGTCAAGTGTGACACCAAGATCGTTAACGCAATCGGCCCTTTTTAATATCTGACCGTCAATTCTGTAGTCATATACGATCGGCGATTCGATACAGTGGAATGTCTTTCTCATATTTAGTAATGCTGATGGTCAAGTAGTTCGATTTACACCAGTTCACAAATGTGTCCAAAAGCATCTGAAGACGATGACAATCCTCGATGGAACAAATCGTGAAGAAAGTTTTAAGATTGTCAGCATATACTAGTCTGCAACCAGTTCCTAGAGCAGACGCAGCGTCATTGAATAATAAAATAAACAAAAGCAGACCCAAGTTACTGCTTTGAGGTACACCGGATTTATTTGTGAGCAGCGACTTTAAAATCTTCTTCTTCGCCTTCACTTGAAGTTATTGCTACTTTATGCAGGATTGATTCATTGTCGAAGCAAGTATCTAAGGCGTGGCCACAAATTACTTATCGCAAAACAGTTACAGTTTTGCGTTAACCCCTCTCTCTCCTATGTAACAATAAAGCGTTAGCCAAAGCCACCCTTCCCTCTAAATTACGTAACGTTAACTAAAGCTTTTATATATCTAGACGTTAACTTTTCTCAACATTGAAAAAAAATCGTGAAGGCCGCTTTTTTTATTTCATCGAATTCAAGAAACGCCTTGTTTCTGCCATGTTAAAAGCATCATTTTTTGCTGTTTTTAGTCGTTTTTCCAGTATTTTTATTCTTTCCTAAATTTTATAATTTCTTGCTTCCAATAAATGAGTCTAGTAAGGAGACCGTGATTTCTTTAAAAGACCTTATGTGACCACTTTAGTTCATTATACGCATTAATAAGTTTCACATTCCAGTGCAGAATGTATAAAAATACCTTCCAGAAAATGTAACGGTCAAAATTTCTCTCCAAACTCTCTATTGAATCAGGATAAAACAAAGTCACACACTAGAGGATTCTCTTTTGAAAACTTAGCTGAGTGTATGTGCATGCGTGCATGCAGGCGTACGTGTTTGTATGCAGGTATGTTTGTGTGCATGTGTGTACTGTGTATTCAAACAAAATAATCTCGATTGACTTCATCACCTGCAACTAGTCCGGTTTGATGTAATAGGGGTGTGTGAATTAGTATTTGCAATGTTTAGAATAAAAATCAATCAAATTGCGAAGCCACACTTATTTGGAACGAAATGGAAGGAACTGCTTTTAGTACGGTATTCAATTGATTATCGTGGTGAATTACCAACTGGTTAAAACCAACTTAAAATTAACATAAAAAAAATTATCGGCTTTTCTAATCCATCTAGAAGTGACAGGAGAAGCAACAATTAATTTCAGTTTTCGTTAATTTATATAATGATTTAAAAAAATATAAATATATTGTTGATTGTTGTTTTCAAAATCAACAAAACATAATGTAATGTGGGACTGGAATGCGAAAGTAGGATCAATTTTTTTGCAGAATGTTAAGTATTTGCAGGGTTAGCACTGCAAATTCAAAATCAATATCACAAAATGATTTAACCGACTAAATGAATGATTTTTACACCAGAAGCATCTACTCATATACATATTTCTCCTATACCATGCAGTAGCCAAGCAGTTAAGCAAAAAAAATGAAACTATCAAACAACATATCGTAACTGAAAAATCTCTTTCGAATAAAAAAACACTATTTTTGATGTCGTACTTATTAAAACAATCTAAGGGCGTAGACTAGATTTAGAATCGAGACGCAGTAAATCAATAGTATTATGAGAAATCCAGAAACCAAAACATATCATGAAGTACACTTAAGAAAATTGCTAGCATAGCATTTATAAGACAGTATTTAAATACAAAACTGAAGACGAATGGTGATAGAACCCAATCAATCAATATGAAACAAGCAAAACAATAGGTGAATGAAATTTAACAACAAATCCTAGGTTGGCATCGGAACAAGGCTTACCTAACTGATTTCCATTATTTGCTGATAATAACACACAATTGCGGCAGGTTTTTCCTGCACTGAAGTGAACAGAAGCGAATGCGTTTGTTATTAATTTTTTTCTAAAAATAAAAAGCAGTTTTGTGATGATGATCGAGTTGGAAATAAAAATGAAATAGAAAAATCTTGATAAGAATCCCTATCAGAAACAATTACATATCATAATGACTAAGATCCTGGTCACAAGGGAACGTATATATAAAGAAATACAACAACTATTCATTGATAGGTTTAAGCGAATATATATACATATACTATTGTAAATACCGAGTCGCGAATCAAGCGAGTTACTATGCACGTATTCGATGGCATGAAATAAACATATTTATATATAGCGGTATATTTTGACGATGCAAAGAAAAACGGAGAGTTTTAACGGATTATTTATTGTAAAATATTTAAATTTTAGATATTTGCGATAAGTGCGCGTGTGCGAATACTGTGTGAATAAATTGGGTATTAATGAAGTTTTAGTAAGGTATAGTTTTTAGAACTAAGTGCGTGTTATTTTAACATTCATTCATATTGAATAGAGAGAAGCGGAAATTGATCGAAATGCCATTTAGCTAAGTATATCATTATATAGCAATGAACGAACTTTTAATTTAAGTAAAGACAGCAAAGAGATGCATTTTAGCTTATATTAGGATTACAAAGGTATCTGCCATCCGAATTTGAGTATACAAAAAACATGTTATGCATGCAAAATCGTTTATTTACCATTATCTGGTTACGTTTTACAAACTTTCTAGCGAGATGCCCCAATAATTAGTTGTAGTAGACAATACCGCAATTGAAGCAAACAAAAGTTAATAACCAAACAACGATAATTTTTATACGTTGAGAGTGTGTGTTTTATCGTTCTCACTTTGAGTAAGACAGATAAGTAACATAACCTTTATAGAAATCTTCTCTGTTATATTTGACACGGTTAATGCTTTACGCGAATTTACAAACAGTTGCTTCCCAAAACCTAAATCATGCTAGAATACAAGATTTTGTTTGAAATTATAAAGAATGTTAGTTAAACGGTAGAATGCCAAGTGTTAATTGATACGCAAATTTATTACTTGTTGCCGTTTTGATTTTAGTGCAAATTTTATTGAACTACACGTTCACTGTCCGTAAAGTTAAAATTATGTAATAACTGACTATTTCGTTTTACCAGAAAATTGATGTTTGCAAAAAGCCATGTAATATTCATATCTTGAAAAAATCAAACGAAAGCCGTTTTTTTAACATTGTTATTAAGTTCAGTCTCCTTTTTGAAGAAACAATGAATTTTTTAAAATTGTATTACCTGTTCTTTCCCATACTCTAAATGTGTTTTCTGTGCATTTTGTCATCGTTAGTGTACCTAATACTCTTTCTCTCCTCAAAAAGCACCGATACTGAAAAAAAACTGAAGAAGGAAAAAAGCAGTTATTCTAATAAAACCATAATAATGAAAGGCACACGAAACCGACTATACTGTAAAATATAAAACAGCAACTATCAATGCGAGAAGAATTTCACAATGAGAAAGCGAAAACCATACATATCATGTTTCAAAAACTTTTTTACGACTCTAAATTTATCTACATGCATAGATTACGATAAGTTACTGTACCTCAGAGAATGAGATGAAGCAGATGAAAAAATGACGTGGAAGGTGTTAAAATAAAACAGGTGAATGTATTTTGAAAACTGAACAGTTCTTGTTATTATATTTCGAAAATTCTTTTTGAAATGAGACGATTTTGAAATTGTGACACTCGAAGTCCTCGAAGTCTGCGACTTCGATTAAATTTTAGCGGCGGACAGCATATGATTGAAGAAAAGCTCTCCCATGTATTACTGAGCCGTTTCCCAGGCGGGACTGTTTATTCTGGTTCATTCCAGGTAAGGGTAGCAAGCTTATTTCATTAATGCCATCTGGCGGTAAACTATAAACAAATAAAACGTATTGAAGATAGTTCATTTTGAAATCACTTTAGCTTGCTTTTGGCGCTAGTGTATATTGAATCGTCTGCACGCAGTAGCGCCAAAGCCAAGCTGTGGTTATTTCAAAACTGACTGCATACGCGAAATGATTAATTTGAAATGAGCATTAGAAAGAGTATGCGAAATTTTGAATGCACTCTTAAGGGGACATGAACGACTTAACATTATGAAAAAATCATTATATTTTTATTTCAGATTTTGATTCTGCAATCTTTTCCGCTTAGTTTGATACTAAATTTGTAATGATCCGACCGTGGGAAGTGATCTAAAAACGATCATACACATAAGCATTCCAGTGCGGCGTGGAACAACTTCGGCGGAATAAAACGTCGCTTCTGAAAAACTATGATTTTTAAACTTTATGTACCTTTTTCTCAGAAACTACACAACATATTGGAACCAACTTTTTCTTGTTTTGTTGGTAGTAGCTTGGCAAACACTTTTACAACTTTTCAGCTTCGTAAAAAAACACAGCTTGAGAAAAACGAAAAAGAAGAAAAATAAATACCTGAAAAAATAAAATTTTGTCTTCTTTTTCTTTTTTCTCTAGCTGTGTTTAGTATACGAAACTGAAGTTATAAAAGTCTTTGCTGAGCTACTACCAACAAAACAAAAAAAAGTTTGTTCCAATCACATCCCTGGTACGACAGCTGTCAGCTGAAGCCGCCACCGGTAGTGGTGGTAATAGAGGTAGACAACAAATTTTGAAACAAAATTTACACGAGACAACGCATGTATTTAATGCTGCGCAGTATGACGAATGCAGCGTGTTGTTTCCCCTCTGTCGTGTATCGTAAAAAATTACACTATCTAAAGTCAGAATTGTTCTTATCTTACGTTGCCGATAACAGAAAAAACGAACTTCTTTCACTATCTACATCCCACATGCAACAAATTTTCTGAAGCATAAAACCGTATGATTGCGTAATTCTTACAGCTGCTGTCAAATTTGACGTAAAATCGAGCCAGCAAGCCTGGCTCAAACGGTTTCAATGAAAATGTATGAGAATGACGTTCGTGCCAGGGATGTGGTTCCAATGCGTTGTGTAGTTTCTGAGAAAAAGGTACATAAAGTTTGAAAATCTTGGTTTTCTAGGAGCGGCGTTTTATTCCGCCGAAGTTGTTCCACACCGCACTGGAATGCTTATGTGTATGATCGTTTTTCGACCACTTTCCGTGGTCGGATCATTACAAATTTAGTATCAAAATAGGCGGAAAAGATTGCAGAATCAAAAAAATAATGATTTTTTTTTAATTTTTGTCGTTCGTGTCCCCTTAAATAAGTTTAACTATAAACTAGATGGACTTATAGCAAATTCATAAATTAACCTGGATTCGTGCTAACTCGAACCCGAAATTTATGAACGGGCAGTTTGACAGTTCAACCAGTAAACCGTAATGCTAGACAGTTTTAACCTGCGCTTCAAACTGAATGCTGTCAGCACAGACTAACAGACGTAACAATTCGAACAAATTTTCTAACAAAACATCATTTCATTGACACCCCTAAAACTTGGACAAAACACTATAGCATCAGTATAATCAATATATATAGAGAATGCCAGTGTCGCTGGTGTTTCATGGATATTTTGGTGGCAAACATGTTGCTGGTTCGTGTCTTGGATACGGGAACTACATTGTCAAATGGCCCTATAGAAAATTTTCCAGCCGACAAAATACCCCAAAACGATCAAATCGGGTGGTTTATCCTACGTGATTCACGGAAAAGCAGAAGGATTTTTTATTGGGTTGCCTTTTTAGTTTGACAATCAGATTCCCGTTTCGAATCGATCACTCATACATATGCGCATACAATGTAAATACATAATTTTCAAATGTGTGATGTTTACCACGAGCACTGCAGCGACACTGGCATTCTATATATATTAATTCTACTATAGCATCACCTGGTTTAGTCTTCGCGCTACGCAAAGTAGGTTGCTATAAATTTAGCAATGCTATAAATTTACTTGTATAATATCTGACATCAGCGCCAGCGCAGGCGAGCGGCGTTCTCGCGCAGCGACTGTTGTTTGAGTCTTGGCTTAAGCGAAAATTTGAAATGATCGTTTTTATTGACGATGGAATGAGGCTTCAGTGTTACGTCTGTTAGTCTGTGCTGTCAGTTTAACCGAGATGATCTCGGTTAATTTATAAACGCTTTGACAGCACTTCGATTAAAGCTGAGTGCTAATCGACATGAGCCAGGTTAATTTATGAATTCGCTATTTTAGTAGCAGTGTTGGGCACCGCTAACCGAAAATTTAGCGTCGCTTACCGCTAATCCGCTAACCGCAAAAGTTATCATAATCGCTAATCGCTAAATCTTAACTACCCTAAAATTACCACATTTTTGATTGAACATATACCATAACCATGTAGCGCAAATAACTATCGACAATTACTAATTTTTGGACATAACATATGCATAAAAATGAACTGATTTTAGCGATTATTCATGAGGTTACCCAGCCAACTGGTGATGAATTCACCTATATACCGCCAATAACAGCAACCCTATTGTGTACAGAAATAATTTGACAGTGTTATCAATTGATTTGCAGCAGCTACATGACGAAAACAGTCAAGCGATTACATTCGATACTTTGTTCATATTGCTAGCCTGCAGCCCGTAGTGAAGAAGTTGGACATTTTGAGGAACTTCGTGTGCACCGGATATAGCCGATAAGGCACATACAACATCTTCTCACTTCTGGAGAAAGGTTAAGTGCAGCAGAAGCTGAAAAGGACACCGAATGCAAAGTGCCCTCAGCCTACCGCACGTTGGGGAAGTCGGATCCAACTGGTGAAGAAGCACCTCGCCAAAATGAACATTCTAATGTGGACGCGTCAGTCATGATCGACCATATCTGAGCAGCAAGCAATCTCGACTAAAGGTACTGGTTAAAAACATCTCTCCGGAGAACAATGACGAGACCTACTTGATGTTGGACGGCAACAATTGGCAAGCACTGGGTACATTACGCCCAACCACCCCCTATTTACGCGATCTCAAAAATCTTAAATATCAAATATATCTCTAACACCAAGTTCCCAAAGAAGGTGCTTCTTATCTGGCGATCAGCGAAAATGGAATGTCCAATGCGCTGTTCTTTCCTTCGCGGCTTGCGGTGAACGGAAAGATATGCAGCATGACGGACTTGCCAGAAGTTGCCACCTAGATAGAGCATGTGATCATTTGGAAGGCCTAGCCATGGCCCATTATGCCAAAAGATCGCTGGAGAAGATGCACCGGCTAAAGATAATCGGTAACTGAATACCGCCAGCCCTCCCAGCGTCATCCAGCTGCAAACAATAGAACATATTTGGGCGAATAATTTCGTGGCCAAAACGGAGAAGCCAGCTAACTACCAACGCCATGACAGCTCTCCCATTAATATTGTGTAACAGCAAGATTAGTTTTCCGTTTGATATTTTTAATAGCAATTAAACGGATTCACAGCACGGAATTTTTGTAATAAATTTATATATTTTAACCAATAAGTCAAAGTCAATGAAAGCCTTGGGTTAAAAACGTCTTTAAGACTTGAGCTTTCTTTATCGACAGTTTTCGTAACCGGTTATTAGAGTACAGGACATTTATGAGGCGGTGCTGCTAGAATCCGACTGACTCTAAGTAGCATTACCACCCAACCGAGATTCGAACATACGACAACTGGCTTGTTAGACCAGCATCCTTGACCTTGAGGTTAATCGAGCGGTTACCACACAATTACACGTTTGCCTTAATTTTGCGTAAGACTGATCATCATCCTCAAATCATTCGATTTCTAATCAAACTGACGTAAACTTAATTTTTTTAAGTTAATTTTACCCCAAACAGATTAAAACAGATCATCAAGAATATATGAAGTGGTCCTACAAGGTAGTAGTTAAGCCAGAAGGTACATTTATTTCAACTAATAGTTAACTGTGGTAATAACAACATGGTCATTGGTGGATCGCTCTATCCCCATAGAGCACCACAAAAAGTCACGTCGGTTTTCCGCGAAGGCCAAACAGAAAACCAAATCGACCACATCTGCATCAGCCGAACATGGCGAAGGAGTGTTCTTGATGTACGCCACAAACGCACCTTGTTATTGCTAAGATACGTTTACGCGTCACATGTGTCCAATGACGGCAAGAGAAAGTTGGGTGCCGTTACGGCGTTCGCCGATTGGTGAACCCTTGAATTTCGAGCTTCGGAATTGCCACCTGGTGGAACCGTCGAGGAGCAATAAACCGGCATCAAAAACGTCTTCATCACGATCAGTGACGAAACTCCCCACAAAGTGCGCAGCGGTCGGAGGGAGTGGATATCAAATGAAACTTAGAGGAAGATCGACGAGCGGAGAGAGACGTAAGCCGGTATTGAGTGAGCGAGAACCAGATTGGCTAAGACAGCTGCCCATCAACGATACACCGAACTGGAGAGGACTGTTAAACGAGCTTGTAGGCGGGACAAGAGAGCCTGGATTACCTCCGTAGGCGAACAAGGAGTAACCGCCGCCACCAATGGTGATATCCGTTTGTTGTACGATATTTCGCGCCACCTTAGTGGTGTCAGGATGAATACCGCTAAAGGACAAAGCTGGTCACCTACTGACTGACTGTACAGAACTCTTTCGAGTTGCAAATCTCAGTCAGCCAAAATGATGCATCAGCTATTCAACAATATATGGGAAACCGCAAATTTTCCAGTGGACTGGGTGCAGGGCATATTGGTCAAAGTCCCTAAGAAGGAGATCTAACTGAATGCGGTAACGGGCGAGTCATCACGTTGCTGTGTATTACTCTCAAAGTACTCTGTAAGGTAATCCTCAACCGGATCCAGGAGAATTTGATTGACGCTACTCTCCGGTGGCAGTAAGCTGAATTCCGTGCTGACTGATCATGTGTAGACCCATACATATCACGACGCTCCGCATTACATTGGAGCAGATCAACGAATTACAGGACTCTCTTCTGCTGGTATTCGTTGACTTCTAAAAAACGTTGACCAACTCAACCATGAAAACCAACAAGCAAAGATTAACCAATATTAAAACGTACCAGTTTACTTACCGCTGCAGGAAGGCTAAATAAAATAAAAGCAAATAAGCAAAGCCATGGGTATAAATGTCCTGTTAAGAACTTGACCCTTCTTTATCGACAGACTTCGTAGCCGGTTATAAGAGTACAGGACAATTACGGGGCTAGTGCAACGATCCTACTAACTCTATAGCAATACCGCCCAGTCGAGATTCGAACATATGACGACTGGCTTGTTAGGCCAGCATAGTACCCCGAAGCTAAATGGACGGATTAAAATAAAATAAAACCACAATTCTCAAAAAAAAAAAAAATAGGACAGTTACTTCTTTTCAGTTCGGTAAGCAAAAACAATGGAAGTTAGTTTGCGGATAATCTATTACAATTTTTATTGTTTTCTACCCCGAGAATTCTCAAGGCCTTATTTTAATTTACTTACGATTTACTTTTGCTGGTGCACTAGGTGGGATATCTGGTTTTCTGGTGGGGCTCTCGGCCGGCAATGGTCACGCCGCTATAGTTAGGCTGTCCAGGCAACAGAAGCGATCGTTTTTTGCATTGGCCGTCTACCCCGGCCACCGATCTTGGGCCCTACTCTCACAGTCACCTAACCTAAATTTTTTAGGTGAGAGCACAATTTGCGATTCTGAGTGTCACCTAGGTGACTGTAGAAATCAAATCGGGCCTGTGGTGAGGGTGATTGTAAAAATAACGCGCGTGAAAGAAGTGAGGTGACTGTAAGAATAGGGCCTCTTAATGGCTTTTCCGGGGACACAGAGTCTTGTACTTCGACCAATGGACACGGATGGTTGGTCGCTGCTTTTGATGCGGCTGTGGTTGCACATTTACGTAGACTGTAGAAGAAACGGTCGAAAACTGGAACCAAAATACAAAAGGCATATCGAGAATCCTCGAGGTTATTAGCCACATCACCGTATTAGCCTTACTCAATTACTGCCAATAATTTTTGTATTCTATTAAGACGCTCAAAACACTCAGCCATTGCTTCATCGGATCACTCCGACGTCTTCTCCAACGTGAAACTGGAAGTTTGTAGGAATTTCGGATAAAATCAGTCATATTATAGTGACATTTTTCTGCTTTATATGAGCCTTTAATGGTTCCACGTACTACGTCAGTCACCCGCATAGATTCACTATAATTAGTGATAGCATACAATAAACGGGAATACAACGTAATATTTTCTAACTACAGCTTTGTTGTTCAGTTTTCAACCAGCACAATATTATATTTCCACGAATCTTGGGATATATGGTTAATGCTGTTGGTTGTTTTTCGTTTTGTGTTTAAAGTTATCGCTTCTCAGAATTAGACTTTTCTTTTCCTTCTAGATGTTTATTTTTCTTTTTGAAAGTTGCTAATAGGATAGTTATTTTTGAATTTTGTTAATCAACTGTCATATGGTTTCATTATTACCTATACGTAATATTTAACATTACTCTCCCGAGATACACATAGGGGTATTTAACAAAGAAAGCCCAATTTATGTGGGCATATCAAGCCGCTGTACGAAAATTGATATTTTACTAAGTGTGGTCGCGATGGTATCAAAGCATTTTGACTCTCAAGAGCATTTAATCCTGTGAACAGTTTATATACATTTTAAAGATTCCTAATTTCGTCAATGATAGACTTTTTCGACCAAATATCATCAACCGAATGTTTAATATTGCTTTAGAGGCATGTCATATTTCAGCACTTCATTTTTTTAAATTTTTTTCAGCATAATTTATTCTGTAGATTTAGGAACAATACATAAATAAAGATGCTCCAGGTTTAACGATTAGTGGAGAAAAATTGTTCATAAGTAAAATGAAGAAAAGAAAACTTAACAAGAAGTGAACATAATAATTCGATAAACTAGTTGATATTCACATTTTTACATTTATCTCTTGCGCTTCGATTATTGGTAAAAACTATTTTTTGCTGGAGTTGCTACCATTATTTTGATTACTAGAGTTGTAGTAATAAGGTGGTAGTACGGCGGCTATATTGCCGCCAGAAGTTTTTATTGCGCTGCTATTTATCATTGTTTGCTGTTGCTGCTGAACGTTGAATGTACCAAATTGGTTGAAGTACTGCTGTTGTTGTTGAAGCGTCGGTGCTTGTGCATGCTGCATGTAGTCGAAACTAGCTGGATGGTGGGGCATTGACGCCTGAGAAGCAGCGGCTTGACTGTTGGCGTTATACATGGAGTATTGCTGCTGTTGAATGATCTAAAAAAAATAATCGGCATGATTACTCAGTCTAGTTTGGAATATGCTAACTAAAAACTACGTGAATACGTGTAAAAATATACAGAAATATATTTGCAGTTTGACGCTTATCGTGCCATTCAACAAAAAGATAAAAAAATACCTATAGCGAGTTCGTATCAAGCTGCATCTTTTACATAAAATATACTGTTATAGCAGTAAATAAATTGTATGCGTTCATCCAATTGCAAATAGGTTGAATAATCGCATTTGGTATTAGATAGTTAATGATATTGAAGTCGTTGTTTTCAATCTGCTAGTATCGGTTAATATTTTTACTGACCATGGTTTATGTAATTTCAAAGAATCTTTAGAAGTATGTCGGGAATATAAGATTATTGAACACATTTTTATACTAAATCGTATAGAGTACTAGTTGTTAATACTGGTACGCATTGAAAATGACCGCGTCACATTGTAAATCGCGCAGAGATGATACCAAGCGAGTGATAGCGAGTAAGGACAGCACACATTCGTCCATCGAGAGAGTTAAAGTATTGCAAATTTTACAGGTTACAGAAAATTTTAGAACTAATTAGGGCAAAAAATGTGCCATTATATCTGCTGATTAAGTCTCTTCTATAATAGTGACTGTTGCTTTCGACAGAGAATGGATATCTGGCCACGAATAACTTTAAAGTGTTTAATAAGCGATTTTTTCTTTTTTTTCTAGTAGAACATATCAAAAGTATTCCATTAAATTTTGCCCTAGGCTATTTCACATGTCCATTACAAGCTATTATTTATTGTGGCCTGTTGCCTTCAAACCATAGACATCAGATTCTACGACAAAAATATATTCAAATATCTAATAATATATTCAAATTTTTGCATCACAGAATCTTTTCAGTGGTATACCTTTAGAGGTTTAATTACAAAAATGAACTTTCGACTAACATGAAATCAATCTAAGGAGAATTTTCAAAATCATGGTGATAGGTCTCACTTGCCCCATTTACCGGAGCAAGTAGGACCCACATTCAAATTGAACGAAAAAGGATATGAAATAACACAAAATTGTGTATATTAATACACAGCAACATTAAAGCATTGAAAAAAAGCAACCAAAGACAATGTTTCTCCTAATGGTTCATCCAAAAACGTCGTAACAAAATCAGTTTACTTCTAAAGCACAACGAGCGACTTTATAATCCGATCCGTCCCGATTCGCCTCTATTCTACATGCCGATCGGAGCCGGATCCGATCAGAAATTGCGCTTCGATCGGAATACATCGTATGCTATAACACACGTCGATCGGGATCGGGACGTTTCTGATTGGAACGAGCCCGATCGGAATGCAGAATCGAGGCGAATATAAAACACAATTTGTGAGCTACGAAGTAATGCACTAAAATAACGCAATGTAGTTGAATATGTAGCTGTACTCAGATCTCGCGAGACATAATTAACCCTTATTTAATAACTCGGAAATATGATCATGGCCAATGGACTTCTA
Source organism: Sabethes cyaneus (assembly GCF_943734655.1). NCBI lineage: Eukaryota > Metazoa > Arthropoda > Insecta > Diptera > Culicidae > Sabethes > Sabethes cyaneus. The sequence goes on from NC_071354.1 coordinate 139,146,611, forward strand.
TTTTCGATCCTCTTGGTTTAGTCCTTTTCGGTTATATTTTAAAGCTTTACGGATATAAAAATTATGTAATTGAACTGAAAATGTTAGATACATCCTAAAAACTGTATTAAGATGGGAAGCTTTGTGCTGAAACACTTTATTTTAAACAGGTCCTACTTGCCCCGGGCGCTCTGAAGTACCGGCTTCATTTCAACCCATGTATTTAATGTCGTTTGTCAAATTATACAACTATCTTTCGTATGTAATTTGTTAATAGGCTGACTGTTTACAAAAACATGTACTTTTACGAACACCTGCGACCAAAATATCATTTATAAAAAGATGCACCCAACTCACATCGCAAATTGAAAATAACGCTCAAATTTAACGTTCAATTGTCGTTTTTGGAATGCCAATTATAAATAATCTATGTCCTTAATGTATGCTTTAGAGTTGTATCTTTCATTTCTAGAAAGGTTCAATTGGTGAAAATGAGGTTGAAGCGAGTTTTATACTTATATACTTATATACTTTATACGGAATACTTTATATATAAACCGCTTTGAGTCAAAATATTATGGCGCCCGCGAGGCTCCCTCCTGGCCAGGGGCTCTCTCTATAATCTGTATATCAACGGCTCTTAGAAAATACCAGTAACCGACTTCGGTAACCTCGATCAGTCAAATTAGGATGTGAGGCGGACATACTTACCCTATAGCAACTAACACGATCACGAAATACCATAATATAAAGCCCGGGGGATGAATGACTGTCTAAATTAGGGTCTCTTCCGGGAAAATATGATTGCTGAATTGCTCCCTGTATAATATCGGATGATTTTGAAGAAAATGACAGTCATAAGCTGAACGAATCCGCAAGTATATTTTAAAATCATCTGTCTACGAGGGTCATAAGTCCTTGATGACTTCCTTGAGGTATACCCGACGAGACTAGATAGCTATCGAATCGATGGGCCCCGACTTCAACCCACAACTGTCAATCGGTGAGATACGAGCGAAACCATTGCAAAAGGATATCGCTAACACCCGGTCTGTGCAGTTTTGCAATTGCAAAGGTGTATTTTATCTTAACGAAAACCGTGGACAAGTCGATATATATATGACGTCTGTCTGAGCTAGTTGGGCCATAACTTCCACTATGTATGATGCAAGATATAGTGGTTAGTGATTAGCGGTGGTAGTTGCTGGACGCTGGGAAGTGAAGTAATTTTAGTCAGCACTTAGCTATTGCTCGCAGTAAGAAAGTAGTGCTTCATAACTGTAGTGTTCTAGACGTAGTTCTAGTGTAGTCGGGTCTAGAATGTTGTTTATTTTCGTTTGCTAATGGTGTATCTACTTTCTAAGCTGACTAGATACTACATTCTCTCCATTCCTTTTATTCTATGGATTTATTTGAGCTCAACATCATTAAATTGTAACCACCAAGTCAACTTCGAGGTACGATGCTGGTCTAACAGGCCAGTTGTTGTATGTTCGAATCTCGACAGGGCGGTGCTGTTAGTCAGTAGGATCGTTGCACTAACCCCGTAATCGTTCTGTACTCGACTGAAAAGTCTGTCGATAAAAACACTTTGTAAATCTATCCTTTCTCATCGAAATGTTTACTCTATTTTTCATAGCGAATCGAGACTGGTAATTTATCTGCACTTTTATAATGCATGACTGACGTGACCATGTGATAGTTGAGCTAAAACAATACGACTGAGGCAATTTTCTCACAAAACTCATTTTAGTAATACCTCATCCTGCCAACAACCGAATTTTCTGTTACCTGGTGACAACCATTTTAACAAGTTTGGATCTCAACTAAGAGCCAACCCGATCTATAGGATCTTAGATCAATTTCTGCAATCAATAAGTCTCATCGTGATCTTTCGGGTCTTACTAAATTTCAACAGTGGTGGGTTTCTCGATAATAGTTTACATCTTGTTTGCTTCCTTTATCCTGCACAAGAAATATCCCAACAAACATTTTTGTTAAATAGCAGTTTATTCAACCGTTGTATAGCTGATTACCGAGTAACAAGGGTTTGATAGGCTGTCATAAAACAAAAATGATCGTTGGAATATGTGAAAATTTCCAACTCGAAGCGGCGGCAACTTCCCCGGTGTATTCTTTTTGGAACGTGTCGATCGATAGCGTATATTAAGACAGGTGTGAAGGCGCAGCAGCTTTGACGTCGTCAGGATTCAATATGTCTTCCCAGTCAATAGTGGCCAACACAGCATTACAGAAGTTATAGAAGACAACAGCAGGAAATTCATCAAAATCGCGAAGGAGCGTATCGTCGATACAGACCAATCAGAGGTGGATGATGCAGACCTCACTTAATTAGCTACCTTGAAGCTGTTGAGGTGAATGGGGCCTAGTCATGGAAGCTTACGATGCAGAAATCCATGCTAGTCTAGCAAATAATAATATTCACTCGGTAAAATTCACATAATAGACGATAACTGATCTTTTCAGTAGATGGCACAGTAATAGTATTAGTAGGTTTAAATCGAAGTTTGACCTTACATTATATTGAATAACAATTTGGCATACTTTTTACGGTAGATTGACTGCTAGCTAATAGTGGATGTATCACTGAAGATAATATGTCTTTGCGTAATATGCATGGTTATTTTATTATCGACAAAGCACGATTTTTGGGTTACTTACACGGGTTTAAGTATATTCTAATATTTAAAAAAACAGTAACAGAGGAAACAGTATTGAAGGAAAGAAAAAGTAAAGAAGTTGAAACAAGTTGCACAATCTAAAGAACGTCGATAATGTCTTACCTCTTATTATAAACGTATTGGAATTTGTAATTTTTTTTCGTACGCTTCAACTAAAAGCGGGGCTAAGAACCTTTACCGTTTTACCTATGATCAGATCGATTTCGATTTAGTGACAGAGCTACACAGTGAATCTGTTTCACAAAAGAAGATTTAGATTTACAGAAGAATCGATTTCACGTAAACTTTAAAAATAAAAGTATTGCACATAAAACAGATAATTTATTATCGGAAATTTTCTTTCAGCGGAATGATTTGTTTTTTAAAGTGACGAAAGAAACTTGACAAAATAGATGTTATTTTTTCTGTAAAAAGAGTAATTTATTTGCTACCATTCTCACATTTTTCTCGGCTCATGACAATGACGTTGGCTTTTAACAGTTTAATTTTCGATTCAAAACGCCTATTTTCTTACTACGCTTGAGCCAACAGTATAGTTTTGCTGTGCATCATGTTTGTTGGCAGTCAACATATTATCACATTGAATACAAGGCGCACAACGCAACCAATGCGTCTGTGAAAAGCTGAATAATCTTAAGAATTTCCGATTGTTTTTCTAACGATTTTTTTCTTGTTGAGCATGCATTCATTTTAAATGAATGTTAACAATATTCCTGGATGCGTCATTTGTCGTTGTTTGATTTGTTTCAATTTGATTGAGTCCTGTACTTAAAAACGAGTAAACAGATAGAGCAAAATGTTGTCACCCATTAACCCAAATATCCTGAAACTAAGAAGTAGACAAAAAATAGTATTTCATAGAAAATAGAATTATTGGTCGAAAACAGGTAACCATGAAAACATTCGATTGTGGGTTGAAAATAAATAGTTTGGACAACAATCATTCAAATACCGCATCGAAAATAAGTACTAGACCGTTCTAGTTCAGAACAGATGACAGATACGTTATTGCTATCATATCTAGCATAAAAAATATTTTACAGTTACACGATTATTACCGATATCAAAAAAACAACGACAAATCGTCACTTACCTTGCTGGAACCTGATTTGTTAGCAACGTTTCCGCTCGTCCCACCGCTGCCAGCTAACGAACCACTGCTGTTACCATTATGTTTTGCATAGTCGACGGAAGCCGTGGCAACTGAAGATTTGCTCGATTTGGTCTTCTCACGGTCTCTTTCGCGATCTTTCTTCTTGCCACTGTGACCGTGGTGAAGACCGGTGCCACTATTACCACTATTGTGACCATGACCAGAGCCATTATTGTGACTGTTGTCGACACTACCTGTACTAATAATTTTGTCCTTAGAGATTTTCAGTTTCAGAGGATTGGGCGCTGCTGTTGCTGGGTAATTGGCCCCCATTGAAGAGCTGCTTGCCCCCATACCCGTAGTTACCGTGGCGCCAAGTGAAGATGACCCGGATAATCTGTCTTTTGGAATTTTTATTTTCAGTCCTGAATCGGATGACGCTGGGATGCCGCTACCAGCAGCAGCAAAAGTAGAAGCGCGATTTGCTGAAACTTCAGGATTATCCGAAAGGGAAGGAAGATTAAGTTTGTCCTTAGGCAGTTTGATCTTGATCGGTGCTGTTAAAGGTTCTTCAGCAGTTGTGTTAGACTTTTCACGCTCACGATCTCGATGACGATCTTTGTCTTTCTTGTGTTTTTTGCGCTCCTCCCTGTCTTTGTCTTTGGATTTATCCTTCTCCTTGTGCTTGTGCTTATCTTTCTTCTTCTTCTTCTCTGACTTAGAACGATGATGTTCGTCGTCTTTGGAAGGAGCTGTGAGTATATCCCCTGTAAGGGTTTGGATATCGCTAGTAATTGCACCAACGGAGACGGCAGATGACGGCATTGATGATACGCCAGATGACACCGTTGACGTAGTTGAAGGTAGTAACGAAACAGGGTCGAAAGATGTGCCGCTGATTGTCGTCGGAGCATTCATATCAATAGACGCGGGCTCACTCTTAATTGTGTCAGGTACTTTGAGCATTTGGTTTACAACCGAAGACGTACTCATATTTGAAGTTGAGGGTGCAATACCAGATGATGGCACCGATAGCAGAGATGATGATGTTCCTGTTATCGAACCAGGCGCTGATGAAACAATAGAAGCATTTGCTGCCATAGTAGAACTGCTGCTGCTATTGCTAGTGTTACTACTAGTGAGGGTGCCAAATTTACTTTCGCTACTACAAAGACTTTCCTTCAGTAAACTACTGACCAGTGCAGGATTGGTCTCAATGCCATTCACCGTACTAGAGAAACTGCTCTTACTGCTCGTAATTGGTTTTGAGTCACTCAATAAAGGCTGCGACAGCAGCGATCCCGGGTCGTTAAATGAAAACAGAGAGAATCCATCATCTTGTTTGTCAAAGGTATTGGCTAAATCGAACGTCGAAGCAAATAGCTGATCCGAAGGTGATGGTACTTCCACTTTCCGTACTTTCGATTCCCGAAAATCAGTACCGTCGTCGTTGCGAATTTGTTCACTATTAGGAAGTGGTCGTTTCGTTGGTGCTTGGCCAGCAGTAGGAAGTTTATTAATACCGAGTAGATCGCACGTATGAGTAGTATTCCCTGTGAATATACTATTGACAGATTGTGTAGATTCAATAGGTCTTTTTAAGCTTGATGAAGAGGTAGCTGTCTTCTTCTCAGCCGATTTCAGTTGTTGGTTACCACTGGAAGCCATTGAAGCATCGGAGCGTCGTTCTTTCTTAGGAGTTTCGGAACGCTGCTTATGCTGCTGGGATTGTTGGTCCGAAAACAATGGTAACACAGGTTTCTTTTCCCTGCTGCTGGGACTTTCTTTAATATGTTTCACCAGACCCGGAGGATGAGCTTGTGGGCGAGCTTTGCCAGCACTGCCGCCTGCGGAGACTGTGTTTGCCACACTAGAACTATTATTCTCTACCTGAGTATCCTTCCAGTCCGGGCTGAAAATCGACGATGGTTTCGACTGTTTGGGAGGTGTGCAAATTTGCATTGGATCTGTTAATCGGTTACTGTCGTCAATAAGGCGGAAGGACGACTCTGAACTGCTTGATAATTGTTGCAACTGGTTTTTGTATTGCTGTTGTTGTTGTTGCTGTTGTTGATTAGGGACGGAAGTTGATTCACCTGAAGGCATGTTACTTCTTCCACTCATTGATTGGCTGTAACTAGGAGGGTGCGATCCATATGGAGCCTGAGGCTGTTTCATCATAGAGGAAGAAGATGACATTCGCGAAGTCATATCAGAATTGTTGCTGAAAAGTGACGCCGCCATGGAATTTTGAGATTTATTCGTACTCTTGCCTTCACCGTGAGGCATCGATTGGTTTTTCTGATTACTGTGTCGATCCAGTTTGTTTGGATTGTACGGATTCATTTGTATCGATGATGAGGAACTTGCCACGTTGGCCATCATGCGATTTTTAGGATCTCGTATACCTTCATGCATGTAACTGGTTCGCACCGACGATGAAGACGACGATTGGGAAGGTCCACCGGATCGACTGCTGCTGTGGTGCTGTACCGGCTGTTGCATTTTTCCAATTACAGCACCTGAGCCATAATGACCACTACTGCTTGTAAGCGTTTGCGGTTGATTATGCTGTTGCTGCTGCTGTTGTGATGATGAAGAGGAAGGACGATCGCGGGAGCGGGAGTTACTGGACGAAGATGAAGACAACTTAGAATTGGACGATGATGATGATTGTGATGTTTTCAGCATCGGGTCACCTGTTGGTAGAACACAGAAAAAAATTTGTAGAACAATTTCATCATACCAAACTTTAAATCTTGTTTTTATATGTTCAAGCGATTGTTTCAAAATGTTGTGACGGTTTAATTTATCTAAACAACATGACTTAACTTTTTTAATTTATCTAAACAACATGATCTCAAATGAGTTGCGATATACGTTATCTGCTCAAAGTTTTGCCAGTAACCAAGCAATAGTAGCATGCAAAATAAAACAATAGTTCTTACCACTAGCAGAGCTTTGTTTAGAGTGCGAATGTTGTGAATGCGACGATGACCGATGATGACTAGAGGACGACGAGCCAGCGTCGTCGATGCCTCGTGAAATAGACGAGGACCCTGGCATGCCGGAGGAACTGCTTGCGCTTCTTCGGCTTGTATCGTCCTACGAGAAAATAATCGTAAAAAAATACTAGCATCACTGGATTTGATCGTTGGGCGGTAAAACGAGATAACTTACCGATTGTGCTTGGTCAGCGCGTATCGATTTCATCTTGCTCTTCAACCGTGTTGGGCAGCGATCAAAGATGTGAAGAAACTCGTCTGTAAGCTGTTTCAGCAGATCCGGCGTGACAGACTTGTCTACGTAATGAAACCAATGACGCCCTTCGTTCGATTGGGGGATCTGAAGAATCGAAAATGAAACAAAAATTAACAATACTCCCAATTGAAGATAAATCGTTTTATTTATCAATATAAATATTGTTGTTACCAACCTCCCATCGGGACCATTTACACGCTAAATGTATACAGAAACAGGCCACAACAGTTGGTTTGTATTGCAGACACATGGTCGTCAAGTGTAAACTGTAATAAATATATAACCTTTACTGTTACTAAACCTTTAAAAAAAGAAAGAATCTATTGCTACGTTGTAATTATCAGACTACTACTAAGTAATTATAGGTATAATATCCACTGGTTCCTCACCTATTAGAAGCCATAAAGTATGATGTCTGAGCTAAGTCCTTGGAAGCTGCACAGAACGTAAAAAAATTGACCTATAGTTATAATTGCCGAACTGATATATAAGGTATGTGTCAATTTACCTTTAACCAAATGGCATGTTTTGACGACGTGCGTGTGTGGATGATCGATGGCCACGTCAAACCCGAGCGTTTGCAGTAGAACATTCTCATTGAATACCAGGTCCTGTGCCTGTTCCGCATAGCTTTCCTTTAGCGGATCAGGAGCCTCCAGGCCCAAGCAGATATGCACCACTTTGATAATATGCTCGAGTTTCCGGGGTTGCTCTTCCACCTGTGGATAGCCAAAAATCAATGTTAAGATAGGTTAAGGCGCATTTAACTATAAGGATATAGCTAAACTCACCTTAGCTGCAAGGAAAAGCGCCGCCGCCGCTATACTGTTACGATGAAAGTGTGTGAAGGAATGGAATGCGTAGAATCGGTGCATGTACACAATTGCAGTATTTATACATAGTTGTGATCTGTTTCCATATGAGAGATGCAACGTATGAAAGAAACAAAAAAAAAAATTAATCAACAAAAATTTAATCTGCCGCTTTAAACACTGTTAGCAAGGAAGATATTCAAATAAGATAGATATTCTCGCTCTTTCACTTTCACGTCTTTCCACACTCTAGGGATATTATGAAAGGGAGCCCTTGGTGGCTCCGTAGTTGCAAAGATCCGAGTCTGCTTTGACGAACCAATGGTCGTCGGCCTGAGTTTTAGTAGAATTAAGACCATTTTATGTCAAGTTACTTAAGCGTGGTTTTATTCTCAGACCCCTCATTACCCTTTTTTCATGCTTTTTTGAGTTCTACATCTTACAGTTAGTGTACTGATCATGAGGACCTATTGAAGTAGTGTCCCGAACCTGACGAGGACTCGCTAATGAGTGTCATCAATAACGAGACGAAACAGACTCGGTATAGTAGGGCATGCTTCGAAGGAAGGGTAAACCTTTCATACACAGAAGCACACAAAAAATATAAGCTTATTGCTTACTCAATAACGATGAACCATAGAAATGCAGTGCAGAATATTGACACCCGGGTAATATTATAATGGATCAATAATGTTGTGGTCGAGGTAACAAGCGCATACAAAAAACACCTTTAGTGTATTGCTTTCGTTTACCATTAGACTTGGATAATCTTTCGCTTCGATTCTACTTTTTTGATTACTGTACCTCAGCCAAGCGGAATATGAAAAAGTGGTGTTTGGGGCCTTTAAAGGGTTAGTAATTATTTACAATATTGCCAAAGTAAAGTTTTGTCTTTTGTATATACGTCGTTGATAGTAAAAAGAAGGCGTTGAAGATAAATACGTCTAAAACAAAGTCTAAAACGAAAATGGGTTCAAGATAAATATATCTAAAACGAAGTATAAGCTTACGGGCGGGACCGAGCGCGACAAGGCCCGCTTGGGAAGAACTGTAATAATCTGAGGACGTGATAATCCACGGAACGACTCCACAAACACGGCAGCGGTCGAACAATCTGAGTCCCCGTACAAAGTGCACACTGTACAAAACGCTAATTAGACCGTTTGTCCTCTACGGGCGCGAAACGTGAAAACTGCTAGTAGAGGACTTGCGAGCACTCGGAGTTTTCGAACGGCGGGTACCTTAGCATCTTAGGCGGCGTGCAAGAAAACGGTGTATGGAGGCGAAGAATGAACCTCGAGCTCGCGCGTCTCTTTGGCGAACCCAGTATTCAGCAAGTAGTTAAAGCAGAACGAATACGTTGGGCAGTACATGTTGCTAGAATGTCGGACAACTATCCTACAAGAATGGTCTTCACATCGAATCCGGTAGTAACAAGACGAAGAAGGGCACAACAAGCGAGATCTGACGAGCATTGGGTGCCCGCGGAACTGCAGACCAGCTGCCAAGGACCGAACTATGTGGAAGAATTTTGCTATGCCGGCCTTGTCATAAGAGGTAAGGCCAACTAAGTAAGCAAGTAAACCGAGAAAAACTCTTGAAAAACTCTTCTTGGTCTATCTCGGATGACCTCCCATATGCACTCTCCCAGTCATCCAAATTCGGAATTACACTGCAAAATCGCTCATTTTATGTATAAAACTACGCTATAAGAGGAAGTCCTATATGCTCGGACACTTTAGGTTTTCAGACAAAACTCAAAAACTACCGGCTTTATTGCATCTATTTTCATTTTAACCCTCTCTCTCCCAGGGGTAGTTTGATGGTTTACAGTCTCTGATCATGCGAAAATGCACAACTAACGGCCGATTTTAGTACCGGAAGTCATGGAGCACCTGTGCTACCAAGGGACAGATAGGGTTAATATGGAGAAACACATTATAAGCAACAACAAAAAATACAGAGCAGCGAAATTTACGCTGCAAGGTTAGTTTTGAAAGTAGATAAGAAGACGGACACGTTAAGGGTTAGACTCAATATCTACTTAAATATAACTGTATTGATCGCAATTTTCATACAAATCGAATCTTTGAGTCTCTGTCTAATATAGGGTAAAGAACTAGTTTTAAGCAGTCTAAGCGGGTCACTGATTGTTTTACCTTATTACAAGCGATGGGTTGACTAAGTGGGGGATATCAGCATACCAATCTTCTTGCTATCTTTAGTTCTTCAAGCTGTTACCATTGGAAGACACTATTGTTGAGCTAAACTTTTGATTTTTCGCTTTAAAAGTTGGAGCGGTGGAACTAATTTTGAACACACCGAACCCATTTTCACCCGCAAGGTGCTGTTTTAAGCAATCCTGAAATCTGAATTTTTTTACGTCCCGTTAAAAAATCCCTCGAACTTTTCCCCCTATTCAGTAAGTTCGCGTTCCTATCCGCGACCTACTAATCGGCATCTGATGCGTAATCGGCATAGCGTATCGGCATAGATGCGTAAAATGCCATCTGTCTAAATTGTTTATCGGGGAATACACTCACCGCACCGTTCGGCAAACGGTATTCGTCGTCTCTTTTATTCTCTGGTGTTCTTATGGGAAACTGCGAGTTTGACGTCTAACTCGCTGTTCATAAGGATGGTGGGAGAACAAAAGAGGTAAACATATAGCAGTACAGACGATCCGCTTAGAACAGTGTTGTCAAAGCAAATAACATTGAAACACATCGTTGCTTTATTAAATCACTGAGAAAATCTTCGAAAATTATTGAAAAAGCTGTCTTTTGTGTTGTTTTTAATAAAGAAAAATTAATTATGAACATACATTTCTCTTGAAAGTATTGAACCACGTTTTCACCATAGGAGGTTTCAGTTAATTTCAAACATAAAATTCTTATTTCCAGAACCGAAACAGTGTCTTGGCAACACGATAGTTCATCAGTTGTGCTGCAGCTGCTGCTACTGGTGAACAGGTTCCGTCAATTCAGAATTTGTTTTCAGTTTTGTTAGAAAATAATAAAACTTTTGGCTAGTGACAAAGCCTTAGATAATAGAAAAAAAGAGACTGAATAATATGGTATGTGACAATTGAGTGCTTGACTTTCAGAGTGGTTGTAATCAGTGCTGAAAATTTGATGAATTCGTTAGTAGCGAGGTGGCGATTGCTGAAGAGCAGCTGAAAAATATACGTTTTTGGACAACAATTTTTAATTCATCATATTTCTTGTCGGAAACCAAGTAAATTGTGTTTGTGGGAATCAAATGTATGGTTAAGTGATTTGTGAAGATGATCCTATCAAAAGATTTTGAAAATATGAATAAAAAAGTGCATTTTCGGATCATTTATGTTCAACTGATTAAAATAGGTAACACTGCTTAACTCGTTCCTTACCCTAGTTACAACGTGTGCCAGGAAATTTCTTCCAAAATTTATGCTTTTTTTGAAATTATAAACATTATGTTTATTTCATCTTGTATTTAGGTAAGAAGTGGTTTGGGGAAAACCCCGTCTTTCCCGACTTGGATACCATTTTTTCAAACTTCAATACTTTTTACTGAATATTCAAAAATTCACCAGACTTCCAATGGATATTCAGTGAAGGATCAAACTAATACAGCAAACTAATACAGTCGATACAGCATAAATATGTCGTTTTTTAACGCTTTACCAGCTATTTTTTTCACACACAAAATTACATCGGTTAGCGTATGCACGCATTTTTTCTGCTTATAAATTTGCTTATAAATTTGACAGCTGCGCTGCTAGAAATCGGCAATTTAATTCAAAAATGTTCATTTAGTCTATACAAACATTTATCATTATCAGGGATGGAAAAAAATCGCTTCTAGCAATCAAGATCATAGATGCGATCAGATTCAGATTCATTGATATCACTACTTGTAAGCGACAAACAGTTTGTCGCGATCCGTACAGATTATGACAAACCTCATGTCAAATCATGTTCATTGCATGATTGCGTTGAAAATTATAACAGAAACAGACGATTGGTTGTGTGCATCGTATGATTCACAATACAAACAACATGTGTGACCTTTTTTCTCGCAGCTAGGTAAGATGTAACACTGTGATCGACTGTTGAAACTGTTTAGAGAACAAAATCTTGTGAACAACGCTAAAGATTCACTGTCATGATGTACGGATCGTGATCTGTGCGTGTGGCGATAACTCACAGATTTTATCAAAATCACTGATCTTCCATCCCTGATCATTATTGATTTGCTTCAAAAAATTATTGTTTATGAAATATGACAAGTGTCCGTCTTTCCCGCAGTGTCTGTCTTTACCGCCCTTCCTCTATTTTGTATTCAAATTAGCTCAAATCGAAAAAACTGTTTAGGACCCCTATGTTCGGACATCATAAATTCATCATCATAAAACCTGCATCAATAGAAAAAAGAGATCCTAGAACAATTTAAAACTTCAGCACAAATCTTGTGTGTCCAGTCTTTGTAGGTTTGTTGTATAAAAGTTGAATAAAGCTCTGTTCACATAAAATGTTTGTTGAGATTGCTGGTACAGCGGAAGGCTTGCAAAAAATGTACGTGGCAACTCCAGCTCTTTTATTGCTCGCATACCTTTTTAAAGTCAACGGAAGCAACTTGACGAATAAATCACTTGTTTCTAAACGCTTTTTCACATAAACAATACAGTTTTGTTGAAAACCTTAGTCATCGGCTTGCTTTGAAAATAGTATTGGGAAAAGAATGCTATCAACTCCACTACAACAGCAGCGTAAAGCATGATAGCCAACAAAGAAGTTGAATGTCCTTTACTATAAAGCAACTCCAAATGATTGCAACCAGTGCAAATTACGATTGAAACTTTGGCAAATTACGATTGAAACACTACTGACATACTCACATATGTTTTTCTTATATGGAATTATCCAAAAAATATACCATATTTTATAAGATTAATCACAACAAACAAACAAACAAAACAAACGATCTTTGTATTTAACTCAAAAATAGTGAAAATTCATATGGGACTGATATGTATATGATAGGCACTAGGCTGATGGACGCATTGTTGCGACTGATTTTTTAATCTTTGAGCATCAATTTTAAACCCGAATTTAACAATGGCGAATACATAGTTCAACTCTACAACAATAAATTAGCCAAAGAACACTATAAAAGTCGGACACATGATAGATAAGTTGAGCGGAGCACTTATCGTCGTCAGTCACCATAACCTTTCACTAACAAATCAATGATGAGTTTTGGAAAATACTCAAAATATTCTGTGAAGTTAGAAAACTTATGTGTAGGGGAATTTCGACGTATTTGGGTCACCTTTCGACGTTTTTCCATTATTTCCGTTTGGTTTCAAAAAGAATTTTGTCAATCTAACTGTATCTAAAAACAAACTTTATTTTAATAAAATCCTGGACTGGGAAGATAAAAAGGTTATGGGCATTTAGGTTAAGTGCAAAAATGTCAAACCAGCGTCGAAAATGGAAGAAGCTTGTATCAAAATTACATGTAACATGAAAAGATAAGAAACAGACCATGGAATGCCAAATACTTAATTTTCAATTAACTTTTTCGAAATTTTGACGACCTTCACCAGATCAATATTACCACGAGATTGGAGATATACCACTACAACGAATAAACAGCAACAACCCAGATTTCATTCATACTAATTTTACTTTATTTCGTCATATTTCATGACGTTTTCTAGCGAATACTGTAGTCCTGCGCTCATAATTATGGTTGCGCAACCTTCACTAGTTAAGAAGCACGATCTGTACGTTAAGCGCTTTTGTAACGTGTCGTCTTAACCATCCATCCAATCATGTTACAGGATGAGATTTCCCTATAATTTTGGTATGGATAACAAGACGCTCAATACATTTTCAATGCTAATCTTCATAATTGCATTTTTCGAGACATTCATTGAAGAAGAACTAATTGCGTTTTTGTATGGTATGCATGTTCTGTTCTGCTTTAAATTCATACAAGCTTGTAACAAATAAGTAAAATATAAGCAAACCGATATGATTATTTTGTGGGCAAGTGAAAAATATTACAATTTCGTTGACTAATATTTGATATTTTTGTTTGGACATCCGGTTTAATAGCATAAAAGTTATTCGAGACGCGGGTAGTTTGTAGTTAAGTTAAACACACGCAGTTACGCCTGTAAGTATAAGGAACAATTTATTAAGCATCGAATTTAGTACTACGTGCAACTGTCAAAGACTGTGTCTATCCGACAAGAGGTGTGATTGTGCTTTAATGTAATATATTATCATTTACATCAGCAGACATACAATGTTGTTTCGCATGGCATCTAAAAGTAGTGCTGGAAGAATTTTCAAAACCTGATAGACTGAACCGAATCAGAATTTTACGCTATTTTACGGAAAGAGCAGAAATAATGATAATATACAAATAATCATTGATGATGATGAAATGAAAACGCTTGATGAGTTCATATATTTGGGATCTCTGGGCACCGCCGGCAACACGAGAAAGGAGATTCAACGACGCATTCATCGAGATTTCCGGATATACGGATTTGAGACAGTAACTTTGCTTACGGAAGACATGCGTGCACTTGCTGTATTTGAACGAAAGGTTTTGCGTACTATCTTTGGTGGAGTACGGTAAGTGGAGCATGGCGAAGGCGTATGCGCCACGAGCTACAGGCACTACTCGGGGAGATTTACATCGCGCATCTGGCGAAAGTCGGGAGGTTGCGGTGGGCCGACCACGTCACAGGGATGTCGGACAATTATGCAGTAAAGTCTGTCCTCCTCAAGAACCCCACCAGCACCAGGAAAATAGAGGAACCAGACAAATGCAATGCACTGTAATGTAATACAGTAGACTCTCGGAAAAGTTAACTCTCTGAAAAGTTAATTGTTCAGAAAAGTTAAGCGAATATTAGCTCTCATGCAACGCTCTAAAAAGTTAATTTTTGGCTTAACTTTTCTGAGAGTTTAAATTTATTGGTTGTCCACAGCGTTCATTCACACGCGTGTGTTTCCTTTTATCTTTATTTCTCATTTTTCGGTTTATTATCGCCTTTCCACAACTTCATACTGAGTATCATCATAGCTGGGATTAAATTGAACTCTTGTACCGGACAGTTGTAGTAATAGTTCAATACGGCCACATAGTTGCTTCAGGATTTTTCATAACAAACTGGAAAAGCGGCATCTCAGATTGAATTTTAAATGCAAAAGAAGGAACAGTACAAATCAAAAAATAAGCGCGAACATTGTCAAAACGTTGTCGTAGACTACGAAAAATCAAAAGTAAACTAGAATAACCGACTATTTTAAATTTACTGAAAGGAACTAACTATCATTAGAATAGGTAAATCATAAGGATCTGCTACATATTTCTTTACATTACAACTTCCAGATTCCTAAAAATGTATATCCTGTATCCGAGAATATATTTTTCGCTTTTGTATTTATCATTTTCGATGACTCTTAGGACTACTCAGAAAAGTTAATATTTCGGAAAAGTTAATCGACCCATTCCCCAATCGATTAACTTTTCCGAGAGTCTACTGTACTGTGAAACTTAAAGCTGAATAAAAGTACTGCAATCGAGTAATTTACGGTTTTTTGCGACACTTAAGTCTGGAGTTATAAGTACCGAGATTAACTTTCAGCCAGACTTTAGATGGCTCGACCCTGGAAGACCCACCCCGGCTTCATACTGCTAGAAATAAGAATTATACCAAATTTATGGCTATTTCTAGTCAGACTGGTAAACTTTAATGTTTCTGTGCATTTATAGCCAGCAAAATTTACTGTGTCTATCAAAGTATTCATGAATTTATTTTTTATTTTGTTTTTTTTTTATTAAATCTATATTAAAATGGGTCTGGATACAACTAGTGATAAAGGGATTAAGGTCACTTGGAGATGGATACACAGTTCAGAATTCAGACAGTTATTGTCGAACAACTTGTGACTTGTCAACTTAACCTCAAGGCCTCAACGTGAAAGTGGCACTTTTAGATAAGGGTATCGATGTTCACCCTAAAGGCCCAAACAAAATCCATCCGTTTTTTAATACATTGCGGAAATTTTGGAGAAAACCTAGGATAAACTAGATTAAATTATTTTCCTAGGTTCAATTGAACTTAGAGAAAGTTGATATCCTAAGTAGTAGTCAGGTACCCTATGAAAGTGCATGATATCAATGAATTGTGTCGATGCTTACGGAATTTATTCGAAACTGACGGAATATAACATTTCGTATATTTTGACTCAATGATACTTCAAGTGTACAGTTGATGACCAGCGTTTTATTTCACTCATCACAATAGTGAAATAAATCAACTACCTAAATAAGAAAATATGTTAAAATGTATTACGCGTCGAATCGAAAAAACGCGTCATAGTCGAAAAAAGCGTGTAAAAAGACTTTAATGTACTATACTATGTTCCCAACACAAAATAGCAGTGTATGTACTTTAAAATCTACTGTTTCTAAAAGAAACTTTTTGCTAAACAAATATCATCAAATATTGTTGCTCTTTTAATCGTCCATAGAACGGATATGCTAAATCTAAATTGTTTACAATGCGATCCCGGCTGCAAGATACTATTCCATGCAAACAAATAACTTCGTCAGTTTGAAATCATGAAATAGGATCACCATAACTTCAGCAGCTAGTCGCAATACGAATTTGAGCCTACACAGTAATAAATCTGCAACATAAGCAAAATAGTGAACGAATAATGATGGATTAATATTACCGACACACCACACGAAGCTTTTTTTAGGTTGAATTTTAATTTCAAATATACCTCATGTTAGGTATCTTTGTAGAACTTGTAACAGTTAAGTAAAAGAAACTTACAATGATAAAACATTTCACTTTAAAAACAACGTAACGAATATAGTTACACTAGATTTGAACAATTTTCGCAAAGCTGAGCAAACCGAAAGTACATCGCAATTGCAGCCATACTGTTGTGAAATACGTTTTCAACATTATAAATAATATCTTCGGTCGTCCGTTCACTATCGCAATATAGCTGTGTCCTCCTTCTAGCGAAGTAATCGATTTTTATACTTAGAACGATAAGAAAATAAGAAAAAAGGTCTTACACTTGCAATCGCTGGCCCATGTCCTGAATTAAATTGGCCGCCCGTTGTCTGTACATAAGCTCCTGATCGGCGTCCATGCCGCACTTGCGGCTAGGCGAATTGGCCAGCTGCTCTGAGGTGAAGTACCACTTGGAGTCATCCTTCGCTAGACTGCCACTGGCGCTACCAGACGCCATCGATAAACCAGAACACTAGCCAGCCGCTCGACGGCAGAATAAATAGCCGCAACTAATTAGCAACAGAGCAACAAATGCACGACACTCTTTTGGTGTAAGATTTCTATATTACTTTCAGTTTCAGAAAATTTAACTTTTCCGATCTTTTAAGCGAAAACATCAGCTTTTATTATAAACAAACACCGCACTGCTCGGATAGGTAGCATCAGAAAAAAAATAACTTCATGAATGACAATGTATACTCCGATCCAGCAACTATATCACGCACACCAATAAGTCGTTTTCCGCTATCTTCTGGATGGCTGGAGCAGGTAAAATTACGGTACACAATACACTCAAATTTTTGTACCTACACTCACACACTGCCTCAGCGTGCGCTAGCAAGTGGAAAATTTTCAATATGGCGAACACAGTGTAGTGATTTGTTAATAACCAGTGAAGTTGCTGGGTGAACTTCGCACAGTTAATCGACTATTATTGATCGTAAGTACTCCTAAACCTTTTTCAAAACGCTACTCTTTGTTTGGTTGACATCAATCAGTGAAGAACAAATATTTGCAGCCACTTGTAGCAGCTAAACTAAGCTGGAAAAAAATTTGCATCATCCATTCATACTAGCCAAAAACTGGCTAAAAAACGCTCGACGCCATTGTTTCACGCAGGGTTAGTTGGTGGGCTGTTACGTGTGTGCTTTCCGCTGTCGCGAATCTCGATTTTCACCTCGTCTGTGAACCGAACAAGCGCTATTGGTTTTCTTTTATGATCCCTACGCGTGTTATTGATGGCCGTTAACTAACGGAAACGTTGGACTCCAATGTGCCAGAATAGACGGAAGTAATTCCAACGAGTGGTATGTGAGTTTCAAAGAAATATTCACGCGTAAAAATGCACTTCACTGAGCAATGTTTCGCACTCCGTAATGGCCGACCTCACAACGGCGATATTCAGCAATTTGACACTCGCCTTGGCATGCTGTCAACTGCAGGGTTGTGAAAGTACTAAAATGATCAAGGACTCTAGGGACTGTTCGTACATTACGTATTCAAAACCTTGAAAGTTACAGGTAAATATGGCCCTTTTCGCGTGCCTAATGGCGGCTAGTTAAAGCCCTATAAAGATATACATTTATAGGGTTTCACGGCTAGTGGGCACAACTTTTGGAAAAAATAACATGCTTTTGGCAACTCTGCTCACGTCAAGTTGACATTTTCCCCCTTGTAAAACTGTCAAGCGTACGTTAGCAAAGTTGCCAAAGGCATTTAAACATTTTCCAAAAGTTGTGCCCACTAGCCGCCATTAAGCACGCAAAAAGGTGGATAGCAAATTTTCTCCAGGTTAACAAAATTGGAATACCGTGGACCCCCGTTCGTTTGACCGTTTTTAATCTGAACACTTTTTAATTTGAACCCCGTTGGTTTGCACGACGTGCAAATTAAAAATGGTTCAAACGTCATACTCAATATGACATCATTTGCTTATGCAGACATTGCACATAAACACGATTTGTTTGTGCTGATTTAGCGTGTTTGATCTGTTTTACATTGCGTTTTTCCAACGATTATGGTAGAAATCCGATCGGAAAATGAATATTCGCTGCTTGCAACTGCCAACTGAATCAAACCACCAAAACAATAACAAAGAACAGGGCAGCCAGTTTACACAAGTTTCAGCATATCTAGGGTTATCAGTTGTTCAAATTAAAAACTAACCCCGTTAGTTTGCATGAGGAATCGTTCAAACGAACGGGGGTCCACTGTATTTAACACCATATCAAAAAATATCCAAGTACCTTTATCAATATTTCTTTGTGCTGGAGTTACATAGCACAGACGGCAGCGCCATCAAGATTTAGTTTACCACTTACTGGTCGAGGGGTGCTCTATTGAAGGATTTCTCGCAGATTACATAAAAACCTTTTACACATTTTTTGTCAATTACCTGGTAGTCTGTTCTCTGTGGTTCAGGTACTGTTTCAAACACCCCATCGGCAGGCAACCATGTTTTCGCCGCCAACATCTCGTGTGTGCGAAAATGAGATAGCATGTCAGCATTGCGTTTCACTCAACTGCCAGCAGTCTGATTTGGGCCCGCTGTCAAATTTTGAGCCCAGGACATGCTGTCGCTGACGTTCACTGCAGCTCGATATAGAGATGTCGATGGGCTGGTTTCAAACGTTCCAAAGGTAAAAAATGACTAAATTGGCAACACAGTTCGTAATGTTTTATCGCCATTACTGGCAACACAGGCTCATTGCGTTTCTGTCGCAACCTCGGTTGCAACCTTGATCGTGACTTCGTGTTAATCATACAAAGGCATTAAAAAAATTGTTTTCGAATACGAACGTTATTGCTTTGTTATTGCTTGTTTGGATAATGAAGGATAAACCACAGAGAACAGACTACCAGGTAATTGACAAAAAGTGTGTAAAAGGTTTTTATGTAATCTACGAGAAATCCTTCAATAGAGCACCCCTCGAGCAATAAGTGGCAAACTAAATCTTGATGGCGCTGCCGTCGCTGCTATGTAACTCCAGCACAAAGAAATATTGATAAAGGTACATGGATATTTTTTGATGCGTTTGGCAAACTATTTCTGGAGGGCGCTACCGACAGATTTTACACACAAAAAATCGATTACTTCCTTCGAGCCTGTTAATCTGTTCTCTGTGGATAAACTACGCTTTATTCACTATGAAATTTCTGTGAACTGGTGTATGCATCAATAAAAAAGAAGAAAAACAAAGGTATTCTACTAAGACGCTCAAATAAACATTAATTAATTTGGTGTATGCATATTTTGGTGTGACAAAATTATTTAACTGTGAGTCTATTCGCGTTGACGAACGTAAGCTGCTGCCACCTCTAAAAGTTTACTGTAGGGGTGAAGCGGAATAGGAATTCCTTAAAGAGCGCAAGAGATCGAAACATTTTGGCAGATTTTCACCCACACGTACATACGGGCATTTCTATGAGTGTGCAAGAGATCGTTTAATGCCGTCAACGCGAATTGAACGGAGTTGACAGTTTTACAAAAAAAAAATGGAAATGTCAACTTGACGTGACCAGAGTTGCCAAAAGCATGCCAATAATTTCCCAAGGTTGTACCCATTAGTCGCCATTAGATACGCGAAAAGGAGGATACTGTAAATGGGTGAAAAGGTTTAGGTACATTTTACTTTAAAATTTAGATAAAATCTGTTTAAGCTATTTCGGGTAAGAATTTCTTTGCGATTGATTGATTATTTACGGCGATGCTAATGCATTTTAACGCATTTGTTTTGCATGAATCGGTTGCCGGAGTCATTAGCTAGCTAAATGTTTTAAAAATTTTCTTTTGAATGCATTAGTATCGCCATAAAAAGCGGAAGAGAGGAGGCACGAAAAAATCTCTCATTGTCACATACGTCGAAATGAAAAAGTACCCGAGAAATCTGTCAGTTCTCCCATACAATTTGGCAGATTATCTGGCAGATTTACGCAACCGCAACCATAAAGTACTAACTCTGTGCGGGCCTTTAGAGTACAGGACAATTGCGGGGCTAAGTGCTGCGATTCTATTGGCTCTAACAGCCAACAGCCCAGCCGAGAGGCGAACATACGACGACTGGCTTATTAGATCAGCATTAGCCATTAGATTAGCAACATTGACATAGCCTGATATTGGGAGGAATCTTTAATATATGCATTACGTTATCGACCTTTTCGTGCTTAACGGCGGCTAGTGGGTACACTTTTCGAAAATGTTTTTTTTTTGCTTTTAGCAACTCCGCTCACGTACGCTTGATATCTACAACAACAATTAAGGGTGGAAATGTTAACTTGACGTGAATAAAGTTGCCAAAGGCATGCTAATATTTTCCGAAAATTGTACCCACCAACCGCCATTACGCATGCGAAAAGGTGGATATGGACTGTTCCCTTCACTTGTATACAAGCTTTTATAATTTTATAATTAATTTTTGCTAGAGCGTCTAAGTAAAACTACTTTTTTCTCAGTGTCATTTTAGTACAAACCACCATGTCACGCTTTGACTCGTGAAAATGAAAAACCAAAACAATCTCGTAAGATTTACACGTTTTGTTTAACTCAAATGGGTATTTAATATTATTTTTCTTTTTACTACTGCAGAGCCCCAGGAAGATGAACAATTCTCGCGGGCAACAAAGGACTCGCCCATATCAACACACGACTAGAAATATTGGAGCAAACGCAGCAGTAGCTGGACGCATTGCTGGCGGTAATCAACGCAGCTCACCATCTTTAATAGCAGGACCCGCTGTTGATCACGAAACGGCACTTCGCAATCAAATTCACATGGAGATCGAAAAAAAATCTAAAGCTTGCTCAAATCTCACCTATGAGTGTACATTGCCGCGCCTAGAACAGTACAATTTTTGCAAGCGTCATATCTTGCAAGACTCCCGGGCTCCCTACAAGCAATGCGCTTTTTTCTATGCCCTCAATGGTAAGCGGTGTCAAGAACCCGCTCCCAAATATGACAATAAAAAAGATTATGGTACAAACTATTGCTTCGAGCACAGTCGGTTGACACAGTTGACAAAAACAAAATCCACCATTGGAAAGCATACACCGTTAGAAACCACGGAAACCTTAATGCATAATTTGGCTCATCATGTGAAAGTTGACAAAGCTAAGCAGCAGCAGCAACAATTGGCCAATTGTTCCAGTCTTAAAATCACAGTTCACGAGGACGATGAAGATGGCGACGTGGATGTTGTCACGCCATCGGTCGATCCGTTCGGTAAGTGGTTTGAAAATATTTTGGGCATGTGCTGACTCCTTTTTGTTCCAGTTGATATTGACGTGGCAGCAATTAACGACTCGGCACGCGTCGTGTTAGACTACGCTTCGGATAGCAATTCGGAAGACGAGGCAACAAATATGGCAAATACCTGGCGCGGATTCGAGATGGACAATTCTGATAATGAGAGTGTTGATTCGCAAACTGAAGACTTGTTGAAGCACGCTGGGATCTACACCGCTGAGGAAGCCACTTTGATTACCAAGGAAAAATTGATTCGATTGCAGACTCTGTATATTGATCAATTCCATCGACTTCAGCATGTGCTAAAGGAAAAACGTCGACAATATTTACAAGATCTGCGCAGTGAGAGAGAACAGTACTGTAGTATTCATAATCAAATCAAAGACACACCTAAGGAACGTCGAATGTACGAGAAGTTGAAGGCTCTGAACCATTATCACACTAAGCATGGAGTGGAAGCGATTCTACATCGCAAGTATCGAGAAAAGCGCGCAAAAGCTACAGAAGGATTACAGCAGAAGGTACCAAACTATCCAAAATGTGCATTTACAGAAGGTGGTGTTAAATGCGGGGAACGGACATTACCATGTTCCAAATTTTGTCGGAAACATATTTTAGAAGACAAAAAGCAAATACTATTTAAATCTTGCGGAGTCGAAAAAAGTGGAGTCATTTGTCAGGAACCATTAGCGAACATTTTCGAAGACTCTACCTGCTATTTGCATGTAGAACTACCGGCTCAAAAAACATTTACAAAGAAAAAGTTTGAATCTGAATCGGAGGGAGAGGAAGATGCCCAGTCGGATATCAAAAAAGAACTACTGCTCGAACGGGGCGAGGAATCGCCCTCTCAATCCACTAGTACCACAACAGCCACTGCTGTGGAGCCTGCTGAGCAAGAAATATCGAGCGAGCCAGCTATTGTGGAGCATAACATTACCATAGTGCACGATAGTGAACCTGACAACTTAGAAGATTCGCTTCCAATTTGCGTCATCGCGAAACCGTTGCCAGTGAAAGAAAAGTTGGTTTCAAGTGCTGATGAAAAAGACCCACAAGCGACGAAAAAAACTGATGCAGACAATGACGAAAAAACGTCTAATCCAAGCTTTGCAGGAAAATGAAAACATCGATTATATTGGTCTCAATTCAATTGATTTTTTATTGTTTCTTTGTTTGTAATAGTTTCCCCAAATACAATAGCGACGAAACAGAAAAATAACTGAAAAATTGTAAACGTGTAAAACGATAAAAAAAAGAATAAGTTTCTAATATGCTTTCTCGTTGTAAATTTTTGGAATAAACTTTTCAGTTAAATCTGATCACGTTTGTTGCATCACTATCACCACACTCGACCCATTTTTATACTGCGGGAAAATTTGAGCGTACATTATTCGTTAGATGGGAGATTTAATCACATTTCCGAGAAGCTAGAATACTGAATAGTTCTTCATTTACTGTTGAATGGTGCTGTTAAATGTGTGTGCGTTTTGAGAAGGATATTCACCGATTGTAGTTTTTTTGTGAACACATTTACCTATATGAAATTATAATTAGTTAAAGGAATAGCAGCTATATTTTTTTCAGAAGAATTCCTGCTTAAACTTCTTTTCATACAATTTCAATATACAGCGGAGAAAACTGGAATGAGTTACGTACCACGTATTACGTATTCTTGCTGTTTAAACTTCTTCATACCAGAGTGTTTGTGAGTTCTTGCGTGTTGCTTTTGTGAGTAAATGCGCGTTGATTGACTGTGAGGTTAGATTTGCTAACTATGAATATAAGTTGATCTGGTAGTTATTGAGTAAGGAATGAAAGAAATAAGGAACCCAGCTTCGAACATTCAGTTGAGTAGGATATTGATTTATAATAGAAGGAATCGGAATGGAAGTTAACCTGGGAGTGCCCATGAGCAATAGTCCCGGTTCTCGATCTCAAAGTGATCCGGTGAGAAATCGGGCAGCTGAGGGATTAAAGTTTTTATGAGCGACTAAGTGGAATACAAACAATCTTTGTCGAAGATTAAATTTTTTTTTTCAAGATTAAATTCCACTATTAATTTTATTCTCGAAGGATACGTATTTCGCCTATTACTTGCAGGTTTAATCAGTGTTAGTTTTCGAACCTTGAAGGATAATATAGCCGTCGGAAAGGACAGGCTTCCGGACAAACAGTACAAACATGGTAACCATGGGAACCACTAGTAACGGCTCATGATTGAGTAATTTCTAACATTTGGAAGGCGGAGAAACTACTGGAATAAGGATGGAAGGGATGGTTAATCCCGTCTTCAAAAAGAGCGATCAATCTGTAATGACCCAATACATTACGCTGGTCAACGTCGCCTCAAGGTGGTCACTTAAGAGCCCCATGCTAACACAGATCAAATTTTCCCATTTCGACCAATCCTCCAGAAATTTTGGGAGTATAATGTACCTACGCATGATTTTCTCATAGATTTCAGGGCAACATACGATACAGTCGCGTGCGAAGAGCTGTTTCATGTAATGCATGAGTCCCTTCGAATCTCGTAGGCTTGCGGAAAGAGTATGGGCTTATTCTTATTCAACGTAGGTATCTTATCTTATCCTGTATCCTATGCAACGTCATTATTGAAACCATTAAATGTGTATAATGCGGCGAACGGGCATCTATTTGAAAGGAACGATTTTCAGCAAAAGTAAACAACTCTTATGTTTCGTAGACGACCTCGACGTCATTAGTATAAATGTTTGGGACAACGGAGACGCTCTACGTCAGACCAAAAACTGAGACTATAGTAGGATTGGGCAACAAATCAATGTTCGAAAATCAAATATATGGCAGTAACAGCACTAAAGGAAAACAATCGCCTCCAACGGATAGTGATTATTGACGCCGATGAATTTGAAGTGGTTGATGAGATATTGGAGATCTCTAGTCACGGCCCACAATAATACGAATAGGAAGATTAAAGGAAGTATTCAAGCTGAAATTGGACCCTATTTTTCCCTCCGCAACACGTTTCGATCAAGTAGCATATGCCGCCGCTGGGAATAGAATAGGTGGACATGGATGAAGAGAAATAGGTTTACCTTCGGAGATAAGGCATTATAGCACGAACAAAAAAATAACAAAAAAAAATTGTCCAGACTCATCTGGAAAAACCATTGCGATATGAGACTAAGATAATAAGATAAAGTCGGATCTTCACAAAAAACAGCACATTCAGAAGGGAATTTGGCCGTTCATCCAATTCGACAATTATCTCGTGATGTTTCGACCAGATCCTGTCACTATACCAAGAATTTGCAGTCGTACCAAGAAGCGAACAGAGTGCAGTTTGCAAAGATAGACTTCGACCGACCCTATAGTCCACACACCAATTAGGAAATATCGGGTTATCATGAAGAGTAAACTGTAGGCGAAGGATTATTTGATCAAAAACACCACTCAAATGAAAAATTTGAAGGAATAAGACCGAATATGGACGAACCAAGAGTGTTAAGAAAAGTCCAGGTATTCCTTCGAAGCCAAAACAAATACATCTTTCTTACATTGTCCTTGAAAAAATAAAATCCTTCATTACATTTTCAATATTTAGATTGGAATCCGCAATGCACGCAATTGTTTGTTCCAAAACCAAATGTACCAAACTTTACAGAGTGTATGTTGTTAATTTGATTTTGATTTGACTAAAGTAGAAATAAGAAAAGTAAGTAGTGCGATATTTTAAATAAACCATCATTTTTGTGTATAAAATAAACTAGAAAGATACAATGTGTTCACTGTTATGAATTTAGGTCATATCCAACCCAAAGGCACGGCACGGAGAGCACAAATTTTGTCATCTATTGCTTATTGATTTTTCATCATGAAGTGATTTGTGCACAAAACAAATACCAAGGCATTGGGGTATTATGGCTGGAGAGATAGAGAATTTCAATTTTTGTTCTGACCCTGCAATTCATTATGGCATTTTTTTTGTTAATGTTGCCCATCATGGGAAATATTGATTCGCGTATCGTTTCTGAAGTTGTTCGGAACAACTGAGGTTGGGTATTACAAAACGGAACATTAACTGTATAATATGTTTGTCGTCCACTGATGAAGGGTATGCTGTGATTAGCAATAGTGCCTTTTCATTTGTAAGTTTACTTCGAGGCTTCAAATTTGCTTAGCTGACTATATAGTATGTATATAGTTGAAACTGTCCTCCTTTTCTCAACTCTATTAGTATGTTTTTTATTTTTTGTAACTCATTTGTTTAATATAAGTATATTGGTGAGCTTTGTAACAGCTGATCCTAGCGTGTTGATGAATAATATTTTGCTATTATATTATTCAATCCTGATTAAATTGCTATTGCGGCGCCACTGTTCTATTCGAACACTGCACTCTAATTGGCGAACTTCTACAGTCATTCTGCGGGTTTGTTTGCTTCAACTGTTTAACATATGATTAATAATTATTCATTAACTTTTCCTAGGTGCAGTATGCTTCTGCGTCGTTAGATTTGTATTACATACGCAATTCGTTACAGTTCACCACGTTTTCATTTCCTGGAATTTAATGTGTTGCTTTTGTTTTACAATTGCAGTACCAAAGTTTAGCGCCTACAATCTAAGTTCAAATACCGACAACAGAAAAAGAACAAGCATGTGAAACGGACAACTAAAAAAATAACCAAAACATTTTAACGACATCGTTTTAAAAGAGGTATCAATATTCATTTTCAATTAATTATAAATTATACTACGCAAAATATAATGTAAAAAACCAATAGTAAAGTAATTGAAAATCACCGGTTTTTGGTTTGGTTACTCTGGGCAGTCAGTAAAATATACTCACGTATCAAGCTACCAGTTGGATTATTACCAAAACGTAAATCCAGCACCATTACCACCGTGAATAAAGTTATTCTTCTTTTTCGTCATTACGACCTGCTGGCCCTGCATTGCAGCGATCTGAGCTGCTGTTGGTGCAATTCCTGGTGGTGGTGGTGGAATAGTGGCTGCACCACCGGTTTTTCCAAAGCGCGCACCCGCATCATACATGGCACCCTATAGAGCAAAGTTACATTAATTTAATCTCTTCTGCAATATGAGGATTTTCTTTGTTTCAGCGAAAACGTTCAAATGCCGATTATCAATCGACCTTTTGTTCATAACTTCGACTATATCCTCGGAAAACAAAATACCATTTACATTTAAAAAACTTCATACATTATTGTATAGGAATTTCTAAGGTCAATAATTAGAGAAAACTAGAAGCAGTTAACGTCTTAATTGTAATCATTATCAGGTTCGATTACTTTGACTCAGTTTTGATTCATTTGACAGTACCGTCTCAGCCAAGCAAAATTTAAAAAAGTTATATATGGGACATTTGTAAAACTTGTTATTATCTACAATTTTGCGAAATAAAGCTAAGCTGTATCTTGTTTAGTTATAATACTATACCCCGTTAAGTGAATTGACGTTCACTTGGCTACCAACTGGGTAGCAGCATTGTAACACCGCAAATACAAATGTTACAGCAAAACTTTATTCAGCAAAATTATAGATAATGACCAGTTCTACAAAATGTCCTTTATATATTGCTGATGGCAAGAAAAAATTTACATTCAAAAGTGCACAATCACTCATAAAAGCGCTATTTTAAATTGAATGACATTTAATCCGGTATATCGAGCGGTGAACTCATTCTGCTGGACTATGACTTTAATGTCGAATATATCTCAACGCAGAACTTCGGGTATGGTGATGTTCTGTGTTTCGTGGAGGTTCATCGATAATCTTGGAAAGCCAGCCACAGGAAGAAGCAGTCATCGCTATGCATAGCTTACGTTCAAACTGATGTCAGTTGCTGTCTCAACGAAACAGGGTAGTCTTGCACTCAGTGCACAGATTTTGCTTGTTTAACTGTAACATCTCAGCCAAGCAAAATTCGCAAATGTATTGTATGGGGCATTTTTAGAGTCCTATTATACATAAGATTGCTGAACTAAGTGTTGCTCTCTCTTAAATATTTAGGGTGCACTCCCAGTTCACACTGGGTGGTGCACACAATGTACTCTTGGCGCACCACAGTGTTACAGTTAAATAAGCAAAATCGGTACACTAACAAGGATAGGGAACTAAGGATAGGGAACATCACTATGCACACAATGTACTCTTGGCGCACCACAGTGTTACAGTTAAATAAGCAAAATCGGTACACTAACAAGGATAGGGAATATCACTATCGGTCACAGGCTTAGAGCTTAACCATATGCATCAGTGTTGACCAGTCGATCCAGAACTTCACTGCACTGCTATGGCGTATGCCTATGGAACTTTTTTGAGAAAACTTAACTTGAAATTTGTATGGCAATGTGACTCAATGGAGGCGCATGGTATATTGTACACCCTCGAGTAACAGAACAAAAAGTAAATGACATTGTTTTAAAAAGGATGATTTTATTATGCAACAAGCTTTTCCAAAATCACTTTATTGTCCACCTGGAAATGTTATTAAACTTTTCTCCTCGTTACGCTACACTTCCATGTTATTTTATACCGCACTTTCCGCTAAACGGGACTCCGCAGTTTGAAAGTGCGACTGTACAGAACTGTGATCAAATTGCGACATACTGAAATCACTGTCGTAAGAAAGAGAAAGAGTAACAACGGCAATTGGCATTAGGGTAAATAATCCAGATTTGGCTGGCAAGCAGTTAATTTAAATAATCTGACTTAAAGCATGAGTTGTATTTGCCAAGTGTCAGCTGGGTTCGACTACTTTCACCTAACTCGTAACACTATCCGTGGGAACACCGAAAACGTAAATAGCAATGAGCCTATCTTAACAATGGGCAAAATAATTAATACAACACAATGCGAAGTTTGGCACATGAATATTATAAATTTTGTTTCTTGCTGTTTTATACAACATGATACATAACAATAAAAAGATAAAGAAGAAAGCTTTATTCGATTATCTACGTATTGTAAACATTGTTGAAAGTGTGCCCACAGAGAAGTTTGTCCCAATTATGCCACAGTATCTAATTAGAGAGAAAATTCCATCCTGTATAATAGTAAACGAATAACTTGTAACGCAATTAACAAATTATTAGTAGGAGACTAGTTTAATAACACTTCCAGCTGGATAGAAAAATGATTTTAGATGCGCTTGTCGCATAATATTTTATGTCCTTTTTCAAGCAATATCATTTTCTTTTTATTCTGTTTCTTGAGGGTGTAGTGCCTTGCGCGTCCATTGAGTCACATTCCCATACAAATTTCAAGTTAAGTTTTCTCAAAAAAGTTCCATATAGGGTACATCTATACGAGCAGCGCAGTGATGTTCTGGATCGGCAGGACTACACTTTGGTGTATATGGTTAAGCTATAAGCCTGTGACCGATAGTGATGTTTCCATGTAAGTGCAGGACAGTCACCCTGCCATGAAATATTGCAGCAGAATACTCCTATAAAGGTACGAAATACCGCGGCTAGTAATCTAGTTCTCCAGAGGGTAATTTGTTACACTCAGGATGGGTAGCCAGCCCGTTACAATGACGTTGAAGATGCCAGTGTACGTGAATTTTACAGCCGCCGCGAATCATATTCCGTTGTTTATGCTAATAATGAATAGAATTGTTGTTCCCGACTGTTTCCGTAAATGCATTTTAAGACTGTGACCCATTTCGCGAAATTTTTAACTTTTTGGTTAAAATTTGACAGTTCGATGGTTTTCCGAAAATAACCCTGCTCGGGAGCATGGTTAGTTTTTACCAAGTTCTGAGAGCCAATGAGATATGCACAGGTGAGGAAGAGAGCTTCGACAAGTTTCACTGATTTTTCGTTAGATTTTTTTTACATTGGTATGGATGCTTATCGCATTATGAATTTGTTCAAACAACTCGGGTTGAAATGAGATGAATTTTATCTATCGAATGAAAGCAAATGAACATCAAAAATTCCTCCGATTTTAACTCGGACAGAAAAACCAATATTTTCATCCTCACCTTATATGCTCTCATTGAGCAAAAAAACTATCAATCCGGCAAATATGAAATGGTTCACATTCTGAACTGATTTTAACTACTCAAGGAGAAATAACCATCGAACTGTCAAATTTTAACCAAAAAGTTAAAAATTTCGCGAAATGGTTCACAGCCTACGCAGCTACATCAAGGACACCCCGGTATTGAAAGAACTAAGACGATTGCTCGCAGTACATATAGAGCTTGCTAATTTGCGCTTGTGTTGGTGGTTTGTTTTCCCCCAGTTTGAAAAACGTCATGGAAAAACCAACAGCAGCAGCAACAAATTGCGTGTACGTATACGCGGCATAGTGTGCGTACGGTAGCTGTCAGCAATCTCAATAGCCTATTGGCGAAAATTGCAGAACTCAAGACTGGGCCTAGAAGTATAGTTACTATATATATAGTTCGGCGGATAGAAAATCGGGAGCCAAATGAACGTCAAAAGCGGAGCCAAAAGCTCTTCAAAATCCAAAATGCAGGAGTAATGTTAAAAAACACACTTTATTTTCATAGAACTAGTCATTTTCAACACCCGCTAGTGATTATTTTTCGTAAAAACCTGCACATTTCACCATAATTTCAAATTTAATTTCATAAATCAGGGATGCCAATTCGCCTGGTTTTCTATCCGCCGAACTATATATATAGTAACTATACTAGAAGGTGGTTCGCACACGGGAATGACACTTCCAATACCAACCTGTACAAAAAAACGTAGCCAACATAGAGCGGGCCCAAACTGACAGCTTCATAGATGGGCTCAAGCTGGCAACCGAGTCGGATGTGTAAATTGTTAAATTTTCTTAGTTTTAGTTTGATTTTAGCCAAGGTTTTATAGCATCACATAGCAAATGTTAGGCAGGCAATTGATGCGAAATACATGTAACTGTGAAAATGGTTAGTTAAATTCGTTTTGTGAGATCGCTTTGCGTTTGCCGCCTTTTTCATGTGAGCAACGAAAATGTGACGTCATATCAGCCCCCTGGGTTCGCATATACACAGCAAAGGATGAAAGAATGTATACGTGTGATGTTGATGCACGATGTCAGACAATGATGCCAGTTGTGATGCCAGAGTGATTGCAGATATACAACCTAAAAGTTACCACCGTCATCCGTACAGGGCGTACTGACCCATTATTGAGTTTATTTATGCCAATTTATGAGTGCTGAATTTCGTGTTTACTATGAAGAATAGGGAGTAGTACCTACATTTTCGTATTGCACCGTACAATCGGCAATCCAATGGCCAAGCAGAACAATTTGTTGATCCATAGAAACGTTTTTTGAAGAAAATTCTCGGAGAAGCAATAGTGTCGATATCGATTGCTGTCCAGATATTTTTGCAAGCCTACAGATCTATATCGTCAGTATAGATTATTAAGAAGCAGTTCGCCGGAATTCGGATTTAAGAAGAGATTGCTGTTTTTACGAAAGTTTACTTAAACAGACAATTGGAAATGGATGTCTGATAAACTCCGCCTGCAAATCATGGACCCCTGTAGAGGCTACGGTTACTGAGAACCATAGCAGAGGGTCCAAAGACCCTAAAAAGAAGGATGGTTTTATTAACTGTTATCCATGGTTATAACGTGAAGACTTGAATGGATAAACCTCTAATCCAAGGTGTGACGCGACCCGTGCCGAGGGATGAATGCTGGAGGAGGTTCTATAAATACTCTGCTGTAACGGAGCCTGTGAAGTATTCGAGCGCCCTGCACAGTAATTTGCCCTTGCTGCATTAAACCGGTCTGCCGAAAAACTAAGAATCGACGGAGGTGGAGAGGAGTATAGGGGAGAAACAAGACCTGAACGATGCGCTAGCAGATATTTAGTCCTGTTGCTCGTCCATCCACAATCATCTTCGGAATCTCGGTTTCGTACAAGGTGATATTTGTCGTCTGTGTAATGCCGAGAGCGAAACCTCGGAACGCTTGCTCTGCAATTGTAGAGCACCAATAGGACGCAGACTGCAGTATCTCAAAATAGGGAGATCTGGTTTGCGTCGCCGATCAGGGTAAGTTATCCTGATTGGCACCTGTCTCGCGCCAGCTAATAGCCTGTCACTTCCTCAAAAAGTGATAGGTAAGCTTGAAGCGTACAGTAAAAGAAATAAAAGGGGTATACCACAATAGTTCAAAATGCTGGACGCAGTGGTAAGAGTATACTCAACAGAAGAGGAGGATGCCTGGTAACTGGTACTATATTGGAAGAGATTAGTAACGTTCTCCTAAATCTCCAAATTGGAAGCCGAAAGGTGCTACCGTTCGCATTTGGATCACTTACTAGCTACCGTGTGTGCAGATACTTCCCCGCCCGCAATACTAATATTTTGTTGGATAACTTTGGGCAGGCATAGCAGTGATGCAATGCATCAAGGATGAAGTTGGACTTCGTAAAAATTCACCAGGACCAATGTTTCCAAGTCGCTTCTCATCGAATGCCAACGGTCCGTAATAAAACCTTAACAAAACAGCTACATTGCCTAAGAGAATTATGACCACGACAACAGAGACGTTCCGCATCACAACCGAACGACCGCAAAGAAACGCTTTGCAGCAAGCACCATAAAGCATAGAGCGACCTTAAACATCGGAACCCGATGCTGCTATACAAGACGTAGCAAGCGTTGCTTGAGATAGGATCCATGCCTTCCATGCTGAGAGAGTAGTTGAAATGTAAAAGCCCAAACAGAATGCTGTATCAACGTATCCATCAGCATCAATTTGGCAGTAAGCCCATGGAAAAACTGTCAGAATAACGCTGACGGAGCATTCTGTTTGGTTCTTAACTCTTACATGAGCAGAAACGTGCACACTTGGTTATTGATGTTTTTTTTTGTGCGAGTTGATGGGCTGCAGCGTATTGCTAATTAGTTCTTGGCCCGACTCGCGAGTTAACCATGCAAAATAAGCTGGCCGAACTAAACATAGCGGGTCAATTGAACGCCGTTCCTCGGACCAAAAGGACTTAAGTTGCCTGAATTAAGCTCGAGGTTTTTGTCGGTGAATTGTCCTGTGATAGTCATCGTATTCAGTCGTCTCCTTTTTCGTCCGTGTCTGACTTCTGGCTCTTTCTTTCTTGATTTTTATATGCGCATTACTATTTTCACCTTTCTCCCGCGCATCATTCATTTCCCTTAGCGTGATGATTCTGTTCACTCTCGTCCTATAATATTTACGGTTGTTTGTAAATACAAAATATACAAATACGTAATACAAAATATGTTGTAAAAACAAACCGCGTTAATTCCAAAATCGTCACAAAATAGACCGTGTTGATTCAAAGTCGTCGAAAAACCGCTCAAATTCATAAAATCGCGGAAAAAACCGCGTCAATTCGGTGATGTAAAAAAAACGCGTTAAATAAAAAATCGTCATAAAAACCGTGTTAACTCAAAAATTGTCATAAAAACCCGCGATAATGCGCAAATCGTAAAAAAGTGTAAAAAGAGAATTGAGATATAAGCAACCGGTTGTATAAGACTAAACTAGATATTCGAAAATCTTCTTGTAAAGCCAGTAAGTACCACTAAAATGAGGATCACATTTTTTTATAAATTTAATATAATGGTAGCGGCACTACACAATCAACCATAATTTGATAATTTATATCTAAAACTATTATGCACATGCGAGATTTAAAGTGACTCGAAAACCTCGTGACAAATTTGAATTTATTATCCCTGAAAACAAAAATCAGGCATAAAGAAACGAGCCAATATAGTCTCTAAGTTGATAGGCATTTCCTCCTTTCAACGCTAATATGCAGAGATATAGCGCCTTACACGCTAACTCTACTATTGATAATGTTTTCAAAAACTTTTGAACAACATTAGCAGGTGATGCCTCTGTAATTCCGAACGTCTCTCTGGTCACCTCTCTTGTGAACAAGCAATGTAAATGGGGATTTTCACAGGACAGAAAATTTGCTCTCTTGCAAATTGCTGAATAATCAAGAAATGAGCAATCAATACTTTCGAAAACGACTTAAGAATGGACGCTTGAATGCTATTAGAGGACAGGCTCGACAATGTATTCATAGCATGATCTGCACCAACAATGAAACCACAGGTGTTAATTCCTCTGATTTTAACCCAAATCGGCCCAATAATTCCGTACGGCACCACGCGACATCACATTTTCGCCATAAAAGAAAAATAAATTGACATTTTTCTGATATTCAGAACAATCCCATATTGATCAGAATTCCAATTCTGAGCTCCGATCGAGGCGCTTTAATCAGAATATGGGATCGAGCCGAGTGATTGGTTTGAATAATAAGATTTTAGAGTGTGTACTAACTTTTTTACTCGCAATGAAATAACTTACCTTTAGATTTTTTCAATAGAAAAATATAGAAAAATAGAAAAAAATCGAGAAAAACAACGCAAAAAACTTACTTGTACAGGATACATTTGCGCTTGATACACTTGCGGTGGTTGTGCTTGAGGTGGAGTCGCGATCGGGTATTGGTACATTGTCGGATGTACTGTTTGAGCTGGGATGGCCGCAACAGCAGCCTGTTGTGCGGCAGCTGCTGCATAGGGTGGTGGTGGAGGAAGATGGTGAGCGGCGAACGGCATCGTTGCAGCCTGCGGTGCGGACGGATTCACGCTCCAATTGTTGGTGTAAAATGGCTGCTGGACGAGTCCAGGGGGATACGGAGAATAGCCTGCCGGTGTCATGCTAGTCACCACAGAGTTGTACGATGGTGGCAGCTGTGCGTGCGCTGGCAACTGCAAATGTGTATAAAACATGAAGCAAAACATTTATAAAAGTAACAACGAAATGGGCAAATCTTACTTGGCTATTCACGTATTGTTGATATGCCGCTGATTGAGCGTCGTACGGATATCCTGGAATAAGAATTGCCATCATAAATTAATACTGTCATTCAATAACAAAAATAAAGTAACGGATTGAAGAAAAACAGTGTAAGCAACAAAAACAACTACCATTCATTAGATGTTCAGAGCAAAGGCAACTTATAAAATGTATTCATATTATAATTCCTGATTTTGGACATATTTTCCTTTTCTTCGAGGTTGTTTCATGACTCAACACCCTTCCCAAATTAGTGTTAACAAAATTAACCAAAACCATGGACAATATTGATTATTTTAAATTCAGTTTTTAGCACTATATTCTACAGCGCTCAGTTGCTCGTAATCAAAGAAAAGCTAACGTTGTTAAACGTAAAATGGATAATTATTTTACGCATCAAGGAAAATAACATGCTAATTTTCAGGGATACAATTTCTTAGCGATACAATCATTCCTGTGGTAAATTTCATTACTCACCATTATTTGCTTTGTTGTTCATGGTATAGGATTTCTTAGCCTTTCACTATTACTGTTAACTTGTAAATTTGTAACTATATATAATTTGCAATGCAATATACGATAAAAATAAATACAAAATTGTGATAAAGACTTTCTACTTTAAGTAACTTTTTGAATATCGATTTGTTTGTCTCGAAAATGTCAACCTCCGCTGGTGGCTTCCTTTTATCTGAAAATAGTGTTGCCAATATTAAAATATCTTGCATTGCTCTGACTTGCATGGAATACACACAAGACAGTAAATACACAATTTCCTTTAAGGAAACATAAATAATTAAAATTTCGAAAAAATCGCAATTTTTTGTTGCAGATTTCAATTTTCAGGTATTGCACCTGGCAGCAATTTTACGAACCCTACGCAAATTCGTTTTTTAATAATAATTATCCTGTACTTACTAAATATATTGAAAATATGCTTGTCAAGCAAGGAGGGGTGCAGTGGGGAGCAAGTGGGGAGGCAATAACGAAAAACTGATGGTTCAAATTGCTAAATTGCAAACATGTGTGGTAAACGCAGAAAATATCCACGCTAATAATTTTCGCGTGAGACTCGCAATATTTTTGCTTACTTTGATACTACCGAAAAGCCCCACTGGTATGAGCCTCTTTAATCTGAATTTTTAATCTAAACATCGGTAATATAAATGCGTTCACTTTAAAAGATAATCAGGCGTCATCACGGGGTAAATCACTTCCTGCATAAATATTCCACATATTGAATATTGTTGTTGCAGTTGAAAACCGTAATATTCGACTCGCGACATTCGGTTTTACTCTTGTTCTGTGTGTCGGAACTACGTCGCACTTGGTGCGCAGTATAGCACATCAATATGCGATCACAGCGCACCACGTGCGACGTAGTTGCGACACACAGAACAAGAATAAAACCGAATGTCGCACGTCGACTATTACGGTTTTCAACTGCAACAACATTATTTATGCAGGAAGTGATTTCCCAAGTAACCAAGAGTTCGAATAATAGTGTCTAACAAGAGTTAAACAGCTTTATGTATATCAATCTATAACTTGCTAAGCAGCGTCACTTTTAAGTAATTAACCGAACTTTCAAGCTGTCTTGGGTTCGCTGCACAGAACGCTAAGCAGCTTCGAAATAAACTGTCAAAAACTAAGAAAAAACAAATTTAGCCACACCTCTATATGTTCTAAATTTCTACTTCTACCTAATTTCTATATTCGTTGCATTTGCCTGCAGTTGGGTTTGAACCCGGGTGTTCCGCGTTGTAAACCTATCCCGATCCACTGCGTCACATTTGTCGTATACAAGCGATGTGAATTTTGCTAATGAGTTGTTCTTAAGTAAAATTTCGTTTTAGAACTTGCAGCAGCTTTATCACAGAGAACAGACATCCATTCAGGAACAAATTTTTCGGTAATTCTTGGATAAAATTGCAAATTAAAATCACCTAATATGCTAGCGTCACCACAACTATAGGTTCCCAACTAAATGATTCTTTTGATTTGCACACTGACAACCTTTGGCTCCTCTGGCGCTAGTATATATGGACAATAAGCGTTATTCTAGCGCCAGAAGCTAGCTGTTGTGAGTTTAGTGTAGAATTTTCTGCGCCTTCAGCGACATCATCACTATAGTTTCCCAACTAATTTGACATAAGTTTTATCCAAGTGGGGACCTTTTGCTTGGATGTCTGTTCTCTGTGGCTTTATGCAGCGCGAGTTAATTATAGAACATAAAGTTTGGAACCAGACAATCAACTATCGACCTTTTCGCGTGCCCAATGGCGGCTAGTTAAAGCCTTATAAAGATATACATTTATAGGGCTTTACGGCTTGTGGGTACAACTATCGGAAAAAATAACATGCTTTTGGCAACTCTGCTCACGCCAAGTTGACATGTTCCCCTTGCAAAACTGTCAAGCGTACGTTAGCAAAGTTGCCAAAAGCATTTAAATATTTTCCAAAAGTTGCGCCCACTATCCGCCATTAAGCACGCGAAAAGGTGGATAGTAGTGAGATACCGACAACATATGTTACACAACACAACACAATAATGAAGAGCATTGCATTCTAATTTATATTTGTAATTAGAAATGTGCGAGCATTAAATTTATTCAAGTGAAATAAAAATAATTAATCTCAAATAGATTTAGGTTCTGCTGGTTCGATCACCAAAAATATAAACAAAAAAGTAGCACGCAGAACTTGTTAGCAACTAAA
Organism: Sabethes cyaneus; assembly: GCF_943734655.1. NCBI lineage: Eukaryota > Metazoa > Arthropoda > Insecta > Diptera > Culicidae > Sabethes > Sabethes cyaneus. The sequence continues at coordinate 139,184,081 of NC_071354.1, forward strand.
GTTACTTCAGAACTTCATATAGCATCCTTATAGCTTTGAAGTATCTATGAAGCACTTACAGTACAGCACTCGTGCGCTAATTGCACGTCCTCTAACTGCACTGTCTTTTAATTGCACGTTCGCTAGTTGCACGATCGTGCAACTAAAAAACAGTTATCTGTTAAACTACACGTGGTTTTCCAGGTGGTTGCTATAAACAAAAATGCAGCGTTGCCGAATGCAAACTCTCTATCTCTGCATTACGTAGATACATTACAAACAAATTCATGCAAATTTGGCTAAACTTTGACTAATTGAACACATATTCATTAAGCTTTTAGTTCGTTTGTAAAAATTTAGATGTTCTTCCAAAAATTTAGCGTACGTGTGAATGCATGTGAAGAGTTCTTTACAGTGATAACGCATAACGTTTTACAATAAATATTGGCAACTATCGTGTAATTAAAAAATGAAATTCGCTAATCGCATCACCTCATTCGTGCAATTAGCGAACGAGTGCTGTACTTCTTAAAGCATTTAGTTCCACGTATACTTGATATTGTTGTTGCAGTTGAAAACCGTAATAATCGACGTGCGACATTCGGTATTATTCGTGTTCTGCGTATCGCAACTACGTCGCACGTAATGCGCTGTGTTTATTTGTTTATTTGTTTATTTGTTTATTTGGTAAAAAAGTCAACAGATTTCTGGATCCTAATGACTAATAAAAACTACTAGCTAATGTTCTAAAGCGAGATTTCAACACGTTGCGGCTAACGCCAAAGTCAAAACAGGATACAAAACGGTTAAAATTGCGTTGTAAACCATTAATAGTGCTAAAGGTGCTGTAGTTGGTTCTTCTGTGTGGTATACGTAGAAATGAATTGTTCCGTGTTAAGCGAGGCGGAGCTGAGATTTCGATTCTCTCAAGTATCCAAGAGCAGTCGATCCGAGACGTCAAAACATCTGATATAAAAACAGCTTTGATTACGTCCCGGCGTCTTTGCAGAGAGTCCAGGTTGATTAGTCTGCAACGCTGTTCGTAGCTTAGTAGTCTGATCGGGTCGTTCCATGGTAGCCGTCGGAGCGCAAAGCGAATAAACCTCCGCTGTACTGCCTCGATTCGGGTGACGCCATTTTGATAATACGGGCTCCATACGGGTGCGCAGTATTCAAGATTAGAACGAACTAACGCACAGTAGAGTGATTTCAAGCAGTATATATCATTGAAGCTTTTGGCGATACGCATGATGAATCCCAAATTGGGTATTTTAGCGGTATATAAATTTTCACATATTATGGTAACATATGATGTTACTGTATCGTCACATGAAGACTTTTTCAAATTTGACGAGTGAAAGTAATAAAAATAGCATTTTTTTAATTTAAAAATTTTTTTTGGGATAAGACGATAGCTGAAAAGTAACCCACTTTTCTTCTCAGCTCACCTCAGACAACACAGTGAATAGATAAACTATGGTCATCGGACGATACAGGTTTCATATGGGAGCTGTCAAAAGCTCGGTCAAAATGAAGAGCTCTATCAGAAAGATAGAAGCGAGGGAGAGAACTTTTGACATCATTTCAATCAATCAGCTTGGTTGATATCTGTCAAACAGCAAATCATTCTATTTTTGATTTTTATTAATTTTTTCATTAAATATTGACTTAGTTGAAATAAAAAAAGAACTGTTAGATTCAGAAAACGACGAGCTATCAAATAAGGCGAAAAAATCCACTTTTTTGAAAAAATTAAAATACCCAATTCCTGCAGGCCTTGTCGACAATGAAGGAAACGTGTTGCTTGAAGGTCAGTTTGGAGTCGAGTAGTACACCGAGATCTTTGACGCAATCTACACGTCGTAAAGACATGCTTGACAGTCGGTATTCGAAGATTATCGGATTCAGCTTTCTGGAGAACGTAATCACTTCACATTTATCGGGGTTCAATGTTAGACGATTGTTTTTACACCATTCGGCAAATATCGACAGCTGCCGTGTGTTCACACATTGATGCGCTATACAGCGCACCACCTGCGACGTAGTTGCGACATACAGTCCAAGACTAAAACCGAATGTCGCACGTCAATTATTATGGTTTTCAACTGCAACAGCAATATACACTACTAATTAGCAAGAAAGTTCCAGGGAACTTAATCTGAACTAATTATGAACTTTCGAGTTCGCGTGTCAAGTAATATTCGAACTTTTGGTTGCTTGGGTTACCCCGTGACCATGATGGATGTTTATTCAGCAAAATTTTAACAATTTCACAGCCCTGGTGATTACAGCTTTATATACTCTATAAAGTATCGTCGTTTAGCGTGTACGTTTTCATCAAGATAAAAATTGTATGGCTCTTTTTTGCAAAACAATTTTTAACTCGTGTCAAACCACTGTCAATGTTGTCAATTGATCGACGGTACATATGTGTGTGTTAGATATGAGATTTGAATGTTCTCTCATTTTATTTCTCTCGTCGGGCTACTTGAACCACGTGGGTGCAAGTGCGATAGCCTGCTAATACTTGTGTTTTTTTTCTACCTGCTTATGTTATATCCAGTTAGAAAAAAAGAGACAGCTACAGGGCTTGAAAACGCTGGTCTTGACCAAGAGCGTGACTTATCGGAGAGACTAGAACTTTGGAATCCCACCTAGCTCAGCTGAACTGCAAATCGTAGCTCGGCTACATCTAGCACGGTTTGCCAGCATTCATTCTCTTTGGATTGTGCCCTCCGTACGGTTAGGAAGCTCGCGGCTTTTGTACCCCTTCGACAGTCGACCAGTGTGTGTGTGTAAAGCTAGCAAAAAAAAAATCTAAAAATGTCGGGCAAGAAAACTGCTGATCCATACGGATTCGCCAAGGATTTTTTGGCCGGCGGTATCTCTGCTGCTGTCTCCAAAACAGCCGTAGCCCCGATCGAACGTGTTAAGCTTTTGCTCCAGGTGCAAGCTGCTTCGAAACAGATTGCCGTCGATCAGCAGTACAAAGGTAAGCTAAAATTTCTATCGGCTCTGCTTGTCCCGAACAGACCGGGTTCCAACATGGCCGCCGCCATATTTAATATTAATATAAGCGCGTGACAGGTGTGCAAAAATCGTTTTTCGAATTGATCCAGTGATCTCCAGAATTCATATTTGTCAAATTTTTGCTTCAAAATTATCGTCCTATAGTGATGGGGTGTGGTTGATTAGGTAACAATATTTCGAATAATATATTCACGTGATGGCATAAATTTTTTTGGTTATATAACAGGCAGTCAGATTATTGCAAATTTAGTTTTGTGTATCTTGCTGGTCCAATGGCCAGCAAGATAACTAGTCGTTTTTACTGCATTCAGAATTTTCGAAATATATAGTAATAGTAAATTGCTGCTAATTGTTTTTTTAATATGGTAGGTAGTGAGATTTACCTATTTCTTGATTTGCAAAATTTTAAATCAATTTCAACTTCCAAATATAACCGAAAAATGAAATTTTACTTAGAAATATCTTATTTAAATTAAATTTAATTAAAGTATGTATAAATCCAAATAGAATCGCTAAATGTTTATCTGGGTTTTTCCCATAATGCAGGCTTTAAAATTATAATAATTACCTGAATACCTGAAAAACCGCGTGCATCCACTTCAAGCATTTATTCGCGTCGCCACCTTTTTATTAAACTAAAAGCTCGACATAACACCTGGTTTGTGATTTGTGCTTTTATCAATTGATAGGAATCGTCGACTGCTTCGTTCGTATCCCGAAGGAACAAGGCGCGCTAGCTTTCTGGAGAGGTAACCTTGCCAATGTGATCCGGTATTTCCCAACACAGGCACTGAACTTTGCCTTCAAGGATGTCTACAAACAGATTTTCTTGGGTGGTGTCGATAAGAACACTCAATTCTGGAGGTACTTCCTTGGAAATCTCGGATCGGGTGGTGCCGCTGGTGCCACTTCGCTGTGCTTTGTCTACCCACTCGACTTTGCCCGTACCCGTCTAGGTGCGGACGTTGGTCGCGGTGCTGGTCAGCGCGAGTACAACGGTCTGTTGGATTGCCTGAAGAAGACAGTCAAATCTGACGGCATTGTTGGTCTATACCGTGGCTTCAACGTTTCGGTACAAGGTATCATTATCTATCGTGCTGCCTACTTCGGCTGCTTCGATACCGCCAAGGGAATGTTGCCAGATCCGAAAAACACCTCTATCTTCGTCTCATGGGCCATCGCTCAGGTAAGTACACTTTTTTTAAGTTGAAAATTGATCGATACCAGGTGACCTGCAGAAGGCTTATTTATATAAGAGGGACTCAATGACATAACTTCAACCTCATTGATGTGTTTGTTACGTATAGCAGTGAAAATAAGGATAGCTGTTACACCGTAGTGCTTACAGTTCATGGAGGCTTGGAAACAAGCCCCCAACTACCGGTAGCAGATCGAATATGACAGCTTAATTAAAGGGCATTTCAGTCAACCTTTTGAGCTGATAACGATAACATCATCACTTTAATAGTAAATAATGCGCAGGTCCTACTAGTACAGTATTTAACATCGATAGGCGGAATCTTCTAAGTGTGGAACTTTATCATGTGAAGTTACGTAAAGGAAATTTGAAAATAGCTTTTCAAGATCACTGACGCATGTCATGAATTCAAAGATTGACAACACTCGCTTTAGAGAACTTTGTTCTGCATGAGTGTGCGGCATAGTTTACGTAATGCAGTTTTTCACTTTCAGTTGATAATTTTAGAAATATCTCAAAAATCGTGAGTTTTGTCTATTTTCCATGACATGATGCTAGTTGGTCGTTATCTCTATGTACACAGTTCGTCGGCTGTAACTTGTAAGCGGCGAAGTAGTGGAATGAAAATTTGTAAGGAAAAAGAACAAGGTCATTTAAATTGACGCTCATTGGGAATGAACGGCGCTT